>NC_067207.1:14484916-15684916 GCF_026262505.1 Trichomonas vaginalis G3
AACTACAACATTTCTTAAGTTTGCCGTAATCAGTTGCAATCGATGATTCAAAAGAAAAAGTGGAATTTTAGAAAACTCCTGCGGACATTTTTTTGGCAGAACGTTCTAGTCTTTGTATTGATGCAATTTTGTCTTTATCAACAAGAATACGCATCAGTTACTTGCCTTACACTCTCCTAAATCATTGTTTGGATCAGTGTATTTGGCCATTTTCAAAAATGTTGCATTGCAATTGTTGATTTCGAGGATTCATCGCATTAAGCAACACCACATGAATCACATGAGTCACAAGCAAACTCTACTGACTCATTATTCATTGCTGCTTTGTTTCCTTGAAGATATTTTTCAGAAATCGCGGAATTTCCTGAAAACCATTTAACAATGCTGGAGATTTCATCAAACACTCTGAGGAACAAGCTGAAGAAGTCTTCTTGGTGTCATAATATGATGAATTAAAGTTCTAACGGAAAAGAAGACGAAAATAGAAACAAATATCAGCTGCATAACAAACAAAAGGATATAGACAATCAATAAGTCATTTGTCTTTGAAACATTAATTCATTGACTTTTGCACTGAAAATGTCCATTCCTTTGTTGAGATATGGTATTATATGGCCAAATAATATATGTTCAAAGTGATATGTGTACTCATCATCGTAAGATAAACTCAAATTATAATCTGTATCTAAATCCAAAGAGACATTGTATTAAACAGCGATACTTGCGCTTTACATGACAACTGTAGTACACATCATGCATAATACCATACACAGGGTCTTTTATCGTCACTTTTGTATCGATATTTTTGGGATTTCATATAATTATCATTGATATCAGTTCCAAAATCAATCCAGGTAATGAATCAAGGTTAGTAGATCCATATAACAACGTATAAACCTTTGCTGGAACTTGCGAATTAATTTAACGACAATCTTCAAATTTGTTCGATTGTTTATCACAGGATTCTTCGAGAAATATTCCTGTGCCACACGTAACATGTTGATGCATGTGAAAACACAGTAATTGAGTACGTATAAGCGTTTGCCATCTGAATAATCTGTCTCATTGAGGCATGGAATACGCAGATGCCTGTATAACTCATTAATATTGAAAATGTAACAAAAATTGTGCAGCAGCCGAGCCAATCTATATAGATTCCATGTTGATATCTCGGAACAAGAGCTAAATTCTCAAGAAGTTCATCTTTCCTTAGATCTGCACCTTCTTGAGATGCTTCATCTGGTGTTATTTCTTCTCTTTTTATTGTTCCTTTTCCGTATTTCCCTTTAATATTCCATCTGAGGGCCGCAATTTCGTTTTTAGGAATTCCGAAGAACAATTCCAATTGTGCTTTGATTTCTTTCTTCGCAACAATGATGTTAGCCCTGTAAGAGGAACAATAAAAACAATTGGAATTATAATTGTTATGAAATAGTAGATATCGCATAATCTTTGGAATTCTCATAAAAAGAGATAATGTGTGCGTTCAAGTAACCTAAAGCTGATGTAACTCCAGATACAACTGCATCAAAGTTTTGGAATAAAAATTCAAGGTTGGCGTTGTCATCCATTGGACTGAAATTGTTTTTGTCCTTCAAATTGGATGCTGCCAACAAATAACTTGATAACATATTATATAAAGTCGAATTCGACTCAACACCGCCTGAATATATCCTATGGGAGCTATTTGCACATACCTCATAAGGAATATCATCATCTGTACAAGAATCTAAGTATCCCGAAATTTTTCGAGAAAATTATATATATTGGTCCAAATAATACCTCGTTGAGTTCTCATCACTAAACTCGACCAAATGTCCAGCTACTGGCCAACATCGAATTTTTTGATCTCATTATTTTGATATTAACGAGATTCTTCGAATAAGTTGAGGAATACGACTAACTTGCATCTGTATACTACCAATAATTTGTATTGGTAATGTTAACTTGAGGAATCCTTTGACTTTGAACAAAGAAATTATTAATTGAATCAAAGGCATCGCAGCTATGATAAATATCATGATAACTGTGGTAAATATAACAAGTCTTCTTGCTCTTGATGGGATATTCTTTATAATTGCTTGTGCAGACAGCCAAGGATCCATTTGTTCTTGAAAATTACGATCTATTTCTTCTAGTTCGCTTGATGATGATCTCTCACTTTCTACATCACCTATTTTCTTGATTTTGTTGAGCTTTGCTTGTAATTCCAACGTTTTTTCATGATTTCAAGAACTTTATGGTAAATAATGACTGTTTCTCTATATGCTGTTGATGATAATGGATAATTCCTTATCAAGTTCTGAATAAGTTCTCTGTTCTTGTAAATTCATTTGAAATTTGAGGAATTACGTCATTCATGCATTGTATTCTTTGTTTAATGACATTGCCCCAGAACTCTGAACAGAAATTTTGCAATGTATAGCTTTCATGCTTGCAATGTTGGATGTTTGACAATAATGGCTGGTTTAATTGAGTCAAGAGTTCTTGTCTTAATAGATCAAACAAAAGAGCAAATGATCTACTATTAAATGGCACAGATGAAAGTTTATCAACGTGAACAGATAAACTATTAAGCATTCGAAAGTCATTTTTCAATGCATAAGAGATCTGGCAAGCGCTTAACAATAAATCTGCTTTAACTGTTTGATCAATCGACCATTTAATGAAACTTTGGTCTTCTACTTCAGGGATATGAAATAAAAATCCAACTCTCAAGTAAAGAGAGATCTGATGCTCTCCTGATATATTGAGCTTCAAGAAGTCAACATTCGTGTTCTGATTCAAATGAAGTATAGCTGCTGAAAGAGGATCCAAATTATTATCTTCTCCTTCTTCATCTTCTGATTCCCTCATCCCGTGAAAGCATCTTATGATCCTTCTGCATCTAATAGTCACAAGCTTCTTCGCAATGAATATTGCTATAGGTATAAAGATGATGCAAACAATAAAATAATACAAAGCGTATTTCTCAGTGTAATAAGAGACTAAAGGGAAGAGAGTAAGAGGAAGTGAAGCTAAAGCAGCCCATATGATGACTGCATTGTATTTTGGAGCTACTGCAGGTAAAATTCTCAAAACATTAAAAGCAAAAAAAAGATGCAAGAGCAAAAAATAAAAACAAATGCGCAATTTCCTTGATTGGACTTGAGAGAAAGTAAGAAGTGATTGGAAGAACATTAAAACGTAAAGAACCATATTAATTCTTCGATCTAAGCAGGAATGAGCATACCAGAGTTGTGTGATATCATTTGGTCTAATCAAAGGTGTAGCATTGTATATTGCGCATGAATAGAAAACGTATGTACTATGCATTATGATAATTGGAATAGAAATCATTAAATTGTATAACTCATTCATTGTATATTCACCAACTATCGCAAATAAGTATTTCGAGAAGTAATATGAGATATATGATGAAAGAATGGGCAAAGGATTCTTGATTTAAAATCCAGGAGTAGATATCACTTCTGCTCGGTACGTTGCCACTTCATATACTTGAGGATGTTCTTAAATAGTAAATACATAAGTGCGGCGTAAATAATAATTTAGAGAAAAATTGAATGTTACAATGTGTATTAATAGATGCATTTAGCGGTAAGATGACAATGCATCTTTTAAGTATTGTAATGATTGTGTGAAAATTGTGAACTGAAGTCATTCGTTAATAAAACACCGGTTGAATCTAAAATCAGATAAAATTGGAGAAAACAATCATTCGAAGTGTGTTTAGCCACGAAGGAAGCTCGTTAAATCTGCCTACATCCATTGAATACTGCTGGAGGTAATAAGAAAACGAGAATTGATTCGTGTGATTCGTCAGCTTTAACGCGCAGCTTCTCGCCTCCATTCCACATAGCACTCATATCGACCTCATATTTCTTCGATAAGGTTGATTTGGAATGAATGCTTGAGGCTGCGTAAATACTCGTCATAATCAATTAAATGACTGTAATTTTTTGAATTGAAAATATGGAGTAACATATATTGCATCGTTTGATTTGTTGCAATGTAAATTTATTGGTTATTTCAAAATTGAATACACATTGAATTTGTGAATTCAGATACACACGATAGTTTTTTTCCAATAGATATTTGCATACATATGTTGTAGGTGATACCGATAAAATTATATTTATCGTTGAACTTTACAATTGAGGCAATCGCGAAAACAAATTTACAGATTTTCCAATTTTGAAATGATAACCCATATAGTTTCAAACTACATATTCGCATTGTGCTTGGAAAACATATTTTATGCCCTTTCTAAGTAAAATGTTGTCAGAGAAAGGCAAAACTATGCCTCAATATCAAATTGCAATAATTTTTTTGATTAGTATGCAAAATAGCTTTTGAGGGCGTTGAATAATTTATATAATCTAAATAAAAAGAAATGTAAAAATAATAGGTGGAGTGCTCACCTCGGCTTTGCTCGGTAGCTCAATACACATCATTATATCATCGATTAAATTTCTAAGCAAGTTATTGATTGCATCAACTATATTTTCCAAGATTGGAAAAAGCATCTGTATTCCTAATAAACTAGGGGTAAAAATCGTCCATTATTATCTCAATGATTTAAGAATAGTGTAATTGAAATCTCAAGAGGAAGGCTTTATCATTCAGATAAACTAAATTAACATAAAGATACATGTATAATAAAAGCAGGGATATGAAAGTTTATAGTATGAAATCACAAGGAGAACTTGTAATTTTTCGAGAATGACAGACTAGCTTAATTGAGCAATTTTATTTTCTTCTATAAATAGATGCTTGTAAAGACAATGCGAAAAATCAGTCAGAAAGATCAGAAGAGTAGATCAGAAAAAGAAACTGCTGATAGAGTCTGCGACCAGATTAAAAATAAACGAAAAACTTTGACTTTTGATGCAGATAATATGAAATTTTTTGCTTGTATAAGCAAGTAGTGTTTAACGTTGGCATAGAAAAGTCATCAAATTCGAATAAAAATAGGAAAATAAGAAAAATTGAATTTCCTTTTGTACAATGAAGTTTTCTATCGTAGCAAATGTTCTGAGTAACCCATGTCGAGTTTACTACCCTTACTAGAAACGTCCGAAAGGATGCGCGTAAATTCCGTCAAAATGGCCGTTTCCAATTTATGCGGTTTTTTTTGTAAATTTTTCAGCCGCCAAATTTGAAGAGAAAATTTCTATACTAATAAACTTTTATAACAGAAATGAGTTCTAGTGGCGACAGGATTCCAGACCCTGGACCTGTTTCCGTAGAGGACAACGCTACCAGTGAAGCGCAACCTTCAGGGCCCGAAAAAGTCCCCGAAGCGCCAAAGTCGGAGGTATTGCCATCCGATTTGCCAGCCGAGGCTCAGAAAGAAGTGATAACTATCATTAAAGCTGAGTCTTCTAGCAACCAGTTGCCTGCACAGAATACTACGAATGGAAATACAAAAGACAGCGGAAATCAGAAACCACCCGAAACTACGAAAAAGACAGTAATGACTCTTTCTGTCGCAAATCTCATGTCTGACCCTACACCTCTAAATGCACTGCATTCTAAGGCTCCTACTGTCACGATTAAGACAAACCAATCTGTAATTCGGCCTGCGTCAGTGCAAAAGTTTACGGGAAAAACAATAGCTACAAGATCGATCAAGACAATAATAAAGCCACAGTCAGATCTTACTTTCTTGCAGCCTGCACGCCTCCTAATAATTCAAGCACCAAACCGCCAATCAATTGAAATCCCTCAAACAACATTCAATCAAAATTTTGCGCAATACAACTACGGAACATATTACGGCCAGCCATACCAGGTAATACAAGGCTCTTATCCAAACATCCCTCAGACCTACAATTCGAGTTATCCAATACCTACGTATCAAATGCCTCAAACATACACTCCTCCGTGGCAGAAGCTTCCTCAGCCTGCGATAAATATTGCAAAGCAGCCTCCACCGCAAAATCAGAAAAATCATCAGCATGATTTGATGCCTCCTGAACCAACTTATTATACGGACGAAGATTCTGGCCAATACGGAGTTAGATGTACTTGTGGTGATAACCACAATAGAGGATTACTCGTACAGTGCGAAAAATGCCAGTTTTGGCTCCATGGCATTTGTGTAAATTGTCCTCGAGCTTCGTCTACAGAGCAGTTCCTCTGCCCCTTCTGCCAAGCGAAGAGACTCAGATGCAGATGCAAGAAAAACAAATCGTACAATATTCCAATTGTTCAATGTTCTCATTGCAAATTATACTTGCATAAGCAATGCGAAGGACTTGGATTTGGAATTATTCCAAAGCCATTTGTCTGCTGCCAGTGCCATAAAACACCATTCGAACTTCCTTACGTAAAATTCGATCCAATCTTCAAAGAAATACGCGATTTTACAGTTTACGTCGATCCCGCTCGCTACGAGGTTACTATTAACATTCCCGATGGTAACTTCAAGACATCTCTCGAGCAGGACCTTACAAAATCAGAAATTTCTTTCATTGACACAATGACAAAATATTTCAACAAGTTCTGCGTTCACCTCCTTGGAAATTCAAACCAGGAGATATGGAATGTCTTTACTTCTACGTTTTCTACTGTTTTTAACTGTTCAAAAGAATTAATTTGCGCAGCTATCGACCATCTTACTTACCAATTACTCTACGCCCATGAATATACCCCTTACATGGACATTGTCCCTGATTTCGGCTACAGTGAAGCAATTGCTGAATATGTCGAGACATTTCAAGGCCAATCATTCGACAAATTACCTACACAAACCCAGTAACTCTTAATAGTAACTTAAAGGTCATTTCTCCTCAGTTTCAATGATGGCGATTTCATATGCGATCTTCCGGGTTTTCTGATGCATACCGATGAAGTTTTTAGCGACAATGGCATTCCTCCAACATGTTTGGCCGTTGACAACACTGTACTCGTTATAGATATATGGACGATGGTCGAGCGACAATCACTCGCAACGAACTTCAGAAGGTC
The DNA here is from genome assembly GCF_026262505.1 of Trichomonas vaginalis G3. Classification (NCBI taxonomy): domain Eukaryota; phylum Parabasalia; order Trichomonadida; family Trichomonadidae; genus Trichomonas; species Trichomonas vaginalis. The sequence continues at coordinate 14,491,889 of NC_067207.1, forward strand.
AATGCATTCAAACACAGCTGTTAGATTAATAATAGTTGATGAAACCACGCGTCGCACTATTTGCCACTAAATTGACTGGTCCTTTAGCGACGATAAAAACGGCCAATGTATCAAAGCTGGGAGGAAGTAATTTCCTTTTGACGGCGAATTACCTTATCACGTCGAACAAAGCCATGGAAAGGCAAGAAACAGAGATCGAGACAGCCTGTGAAGCAGAAAGAAGAGAAGAAGCAACAGAAGAAGAAAGTGCAACAGCAACAGAAGAAGAAGCCTCAACAGAGCCATTCCGCCTCTCACCCTTTTGTCTTCGTTTTTGGAATATTATTCCGCCAATCCCGTCCAGATTATATCGGACGAAGAAATGGCAGATAGGATGAGAACCCTCGAGAAGGGAAAGGAGAGGAGATTGGGCCGCTCCCAAAATGAAGATTATGTGTTCGAATAAATATTATATTTATAAAAATATTGAATTTAATGATATTTCCATAATGTGTATAAGTTTTGTTATCTATTGGACTATTTCTCAATAAGTTATATGATAAAAATTATCAAATTTTCAATCTGATTTCAATGAATATGAATCTTATAATAGCAAAGTATAATAAGATAACTCTATTTTTAAAAGTTAAGATCTTGATGTCATTAAATCAATCTCGATGAATCAGATTTCAAGAAATATTATTTTATATTACTGAATTTTAAGCAGATTTTCTTGACATTCTATACCAAAACAGAAAATATGAATATGAACGATATGGGCAAGATGAGAGTGCAAAGTGAAACAATGAAATCTATTGCTTATTTGGAGGTTAAGGTCCACTGTAAGGCAAATAAGGCCTATCGTCGTCCTAAAAATATTGCTCAAGATGGTGTTTTTACTAAGGCCCAAAACTTAAAAAAAACCACAAAAATTAACTTTACTCTTATGATCCTTATCAGATGTGCAACAATTTGATGCAGTATCGCAATTCGAATCCGATTTTTTAATGTAGATGTACTCTAACATTCTTGAAAAAATGCAAAATGATATTAATCAAGCTTTTCATTTCTGTATCATACACGAAACAAAAATCATTCATTATACTAAAATTTATCAAAGTTTGAATAATGAAAAAAATAATATCTAAAATTTTACATTGAGTCGGCTATTGATATGGTCAATATTAAATCGTTTAAAAATGGGCATTGGCCAGAATAATACCCACTAAAATACACATTTTTTTAAATTTTATCAATTTGTTTTGGTATATCTTTTATTATAATGAATAAAATGCTTATCTTTCATAAGTCAATACATAATTTATGCTGAAACACAAAAAATAACACGAAAATTTTTGGCCAACATTAGTAGTATATGTTTGAAGGGTTGTGTGACTTTTTTTGTAAACGTAAGAATTCATACAATATTGAACGATTTTGTATCATTTTTTTAACATATGAAGTAAAAAATGTATGATTCTTACGGTTTTTATTCTTACGTTTTTGAATAAATCAAGATTTAAAAAATTTTCAAAATTGTAAGACATTTACACTCAGCCCAAACATAATGAAATAAATAAAAAAAGAAGCTATATATAGATGATGTTAGATATTCGCGATTAATTAACATTATTTGAATTTATGAAATCAATAAAGTCATAATCAAAGACCTCATAAACGAGAAAAAGAAATTGAAATTAATGATTATTTGAATTTATGATATCAATTATTTGATTTATTCTTTCTTCAATCTCTTCTATTCTTTTTGTTAAATCATCTATTTTCATTAATGAGGTGATTCTTGATTGAGGAATAGATTTCAAACTAACCACCCCCTTTATTTTTGAAATTTTGAATCCATCAACTTTAAACATTTTATTCAATTTACATGTTGTCAATTCTTCAAATAATTTTTTATTATTAGCATAATAGTCATTAAATTCTTCAACAGATGAAAAAAATTTTATTTCAGTAATTGGTTTAACAACGTTTATTTTTTGTTGAACATCTTCACTTTCATTTATTTTTAAAATCGGTTTCATTTATCATTAAATAAAAATTAGAATATAAGTGATGAAATATATTTTTTAATTAATATTAAATCAGAAATGGCTGCAGGATTCTTAAAAAATTATGGATGGAATTAAGAAAGCTGCGGGTTGGGTTCATAAAAATATTATTAAACCCGTTGCAAACTTTTTGGCACCAGTAGCGAAAACGGCAGGAACTATCATAGGTGGAGTATTAGGTACTAAAGCAGGTAATCCGGCGATGGGAGCACAAGCAGGTAACGCAATTGGTGGAATAGCTGAAGGAATACTTAATAAAATAGGAGGTAGATAGTTGAAAAATAAATAAATATTATTTTTATCTTAGTATCGGTTGAAGTCTTTGATAAACTTTTTCTCCTTTATTTAAAACTTCTCTTATTGGGGCAGCTTTTGGCGTTATTGATTCAGCAATGTCACTAATTGCTTCTTATTTCTTAAATATCCAATTTGCTCCTTTCTTCATTGTTTCCCAAACTTTATGCGCTCCTCTTTTTACTTTATCCCATAATTTTTTAAAGAATCCTGCAGCCATTTCTGATTATTTCATTAAAATTAAAAATTCATTTTCATCTTTTAATTTTGATTTTTTATTTATTAATAAATGACGACTAAGTATTTAGTGCCAAACACTAAACCGATTAATGGAAATGTGTTTCATTCATTCGAAAAGATAAATGAAATATTCGAAAGAATGACGGTAGAAGATATTATAGAGAACTTGAAAGTTCATGCTATGACTCTGATGCTCCATATTTTGATGATAAACAAACTCATTTAAGAATTACAAATCCGGCTCATGATGTGAACCAATTAGGTGACACATATATTAAACGCAAAGTTAAAGCAACTCTAGTTTCAAATAAAGCTTTCACATGTGATGCCGCTTTTAAATGCATGCGTTTATTCGTTGGTTACAAATCATCAAATCAAAGCCTAAACAATTAGAAGTGAAACCGAAAGAGGTGATGCGCGTTATCTTCAGATGGATTGCGCCCGTGAATCTTTCGCATTTGCAACATATAAACCAAAATCAGAAAGGAAAGTTAAAAAGTTTGTTCATTCGTTATATAATAATGTTCAAAAATATGATAACTCAGTATGTGGTAAATATATTGACCCTTCAGAAGTTTTCAAGAAAGCAAATGAAGAAGTTGATGTCACTTTTGATATGATTATTCCGGTAAATGATTTGTTAGCATTTCAGGCGTTCGATGATTATCCTAAATCATTTGGTGAAATCATTCTTAAATATTATGTTTTCAGGGATACTTTAGTATTTTGTCAGGTTGACCCGTTAAGAGTTGCTGATTTACAAAATTACGTTTATGAAAAGATAACTGATGAAAATTATGAAAAGATTATGAATCATGTTTATAAATATGATCGCAAATTCCAACAAATCGGACTTCCTACCAAATTAATTACAAGCTTAGCCGCTACATCTGCTGACGCAACAGTTGATAACGTTATTATTTCATGCACAAAGATGGAAGTTTTAGAGGATAAATGCATTACACCAGGATACGGTTTAATTGAAGAATCAGTTAAAGCAATACCACGTTTATTTAGTAAGGAAGATCCATTCATGATTCCAGCTCAACATATTGACGTTCGTTCACTAAATGGAGGTTGCATCACTCCTGAAGGTATCAGCTCAGATTTCTCATACGCTCTTCATAATGTTACAGATGTTGTGTTAACATTTCCGAAGAATGCAATGCAAAGAACAGTTTAGAAAATCCAATGCTTCGAGGTCTTCAGGTCACTATAGATTCCAGAAACTTCCCCGATCAAGCGATGACCACAGTGGGCGACATATTCTTTACACGTATGCTTCAAGCTTCTGATTTAGATGGAGTGAATGAATGCACGGAAGAATACGAGGACTCATTAACTAGACCACTGAATGATGATAATGGTATGCCATTAGCTAGAACATGGAAAGACCAAACTTCATTCTTATGCACTATTCCAGTTCAACGTGATGGAGCGGGTATATTCTTTGATGGATTAGAAACTTTCAATTCACAAGTTACAGTACAAGTGAAAGCTTATCCAATCATTCAGGGTGAAAATGACACTTACTGTTCAAAGGTGACAAATCCTCCTCAGGTTTGGTTTACTAGGACTACGTATTGGACATGGACACCGGATGAAGGTTTGAAATTCATCCAACAGGTACACCACCACAGTATAGAAGTTCATATGATGAAATATTGATGAATAGAAATGTTTAAAATTATAAATTTATTTTTGATTAAATGGATTTAAATTCATCCACCCCTATTGAAGAATTAGCAGGAGTATATAATACATACATAGATGATATGATTAATGAAGCATTGAGTGATAATAGAAATGCTCTATCTAAGGAAAAATTAATGAAAATTCCATATTCTGAATGTTACTTAAATTCAATCACTGCAGCAATTGGTAAACAAAATAAAGGTAAAACATTAACGATATTAAAGCAAATTATCATTATTGCTAACACTTCCCCCTATTCACATGTGTTAATTTATATCAACCGTTCAGGTTCACCTTCAGATGATACATTTGAATCTTTAAAGCATTTAATCAAATTCCAATTATTTATTTATCACAAGAAGAAGCAGAAGATTATTTAAAAAACTTTTAATGTATAAAGAATTATATAATACAATCAAAAAGCAAGGATTAGAGGATAAATTATTGATAAACAACGGATGAATTATTTGAAACACTTTCTATTTCAAATTTTGATAGAGAATTTTTGCATTCACTAATTTTTCTAGATGATGCCGTGAAATCAAAACTAATAACTAATGAGAAATCATATTTTAATCAGTTATTAACTCAATGTCGACACATTCAGTTTTCATTCTTTATGGCTGTTCAATATTTCAAAGCATTAAGCACAAACATTAAATCAAACCTGTCCACCCTTTTCATTTTCAGTGGTTTTAGTCGTCAACAGTTGAACGTTATGCTTTATCAAGTGAATTTACCAATGAGCATTAATGAACTTTACACACAATATCAACAATTAGGAGAACATGGAAAAATAATAGTTGATTTAAATAAAGGAAGTGTTAAATTTGATTAACTTTTTATAATTAATTTTTATTTTTTATTTATAATTAAACATGACAGAAATAGCAAATCTTCTACAGGTTCCATTAAAACAAAGGACAAACAAAAAGGGTGTTATATATAGAACTATGAAAGTTCCAGACGGAATGAAAGAATTAGTCCACATTGTTGCCGGTCTTCAAAAGGATGTTAAACAAATGAGAAACGTTTTAACATTACCAGAAGCTCAAGCATATGCCAAACGTCATGGACCAAATTGGGAAGCACGCGAAGCAGACATTACGGGTCCAAATGGAAAACCTGATGGTATAAATGAAGTTTTCGTTACTGATGGTCAAGGTAATATTAAAGTCATAAATGGTTATAAATTAACTATGTCTGATTATCCTAAACGTAAAGCATATAATGAACGTTATCCTATACAATTTGATGAAAATGGAAAAGCTGTTAAACAATACATTGGAGAAGGTGAAAATGGTCCAATTAATTCATACCGTCATAATCCATATTCTTATTTCAATGAAGAATTAAATGCTATTCAAGAGGGACCGGATGGATTACCACGATATTCTAACCAGTTTGATGGTCAATATGCAAATATTAGACCTGAAATTCCAGCTAAGAAATTCTTTAAAGTTGCTTTATTCGATCCAGTGTTCAATGAACAGAAAGAAGCAATGAAAGCAGAATTTAAACCAATTCAAGTGGCAAGAATTTCTTCATCTTCACTTTCAGAAGCGTTCAAGGAATTGATAAAGAAACCACTTTATTCTCAACAAGGTTATAATTTTGATTTAATTAAAGAAAGTGATAGACGTAAATTAGAAAAATCAGATGGTTTTAAGAATGCATGTAATGAAATGATTAAAGATTAAAGATATTGTAAATGATAAAATAAGACTGGAAGAAACTCAAAGCAATATCAATAACATAATTGGTGCAGTTACAAAGAAAGTATAAGCAAACAATGATGAACCTTGGGATATTACCGTAACAACTAAATAAAACTTTAAATATATTTTTCTTTTTTTTATTCAATTATAAATGAGAAGACGTTCACAAGTCAAAAGAACACAAACGCAAAAGCAGAGATTACGGTTGGTTATAACGTAAATGATGATAAATCACGAATTATTCAAAATGTTAAAGTTAATGTTAGCCCTGAATTAACTCTGTACTTACCGAAAAAGGAGGAGGAGCAAAATAAAGAAGATGGAGACCACATCATTTTATCTGAACCGCCGTAAAGAACCTGTTGAAATTCCCACTTATCCAACATACCCCCACCTCTTTCATCAAACATCGAGAACCCAGGAATCTACGATTCCAGTCGCAATGCGCCATATAAAATAGACATTAATTCTGAATTAATGAAAATTTACCGTGATATAATAATTAATAATTATGATTCAATAATAAATTTAATTGACCAATCAGGTTTAATTATTTTACCTTATGAATCATTAATTCACATTATCGCCATTCTTTGTGATGTTCAAGATTCAGACGTTAAGATTCAATTTTTCATAGATGATGAGGTTTCATGCTGCGGAACAGTTGCAAAAATAAATCTATAAAGGATATTAGCACAATTAAGATATCAAAAAACGGAACAACAACTGAACTTCATTTAACATATAATGATATTTATAATAAAATAGTTGATGAAGATATCGAACGTACGAAGATGATCCTATTGAAGACTCTAGAATCTATAGATACACTCAAAAGAAGGCAATTAAAATCGTAAAACAAGATTTTAATGAAAATGAGTCTTCAACAAGCAAATCTATCAAGTCTAAGTCAAAGTCAAAATCTTCGGCAAAGAACAAATATAGTGTTGCCAGTGATTCAGATTAACTTTGTTATTTTTATTAATTTTTTTTGTATATTTTTTTATTGTTAAATATTAGTACTTAAAACTAACATATTTTTATTTAAATCAAAGTGATACATTGTTATCCAACAGATATTAACAAGAATACCATAGAAATAATGAGATATCGAAATTAATATCTTTGTAAAACGAAAAATTCGAGTCATTTGTAAAATATGGTATCAAACAACATAAAGAACAATCTCTTTATATTCATCAACTATTTTATTATAAATATCATTATATGTTAAATGAAGTTCAGTTGTTGTTCCGTTCTTTGATATCTTAATTGTGCTAATATCCTTTATAGGATTTATTTTTGCAACTGTTCCGCAGCATGAAACCTCATCATCTATGAAAAATTGAATCTTAACGTCTGAATCTTGAACATCACAAAGAATGGCGATAATGTGAATTAATGATTCATAAGGTAAAATAATTAAACCGATTGGTCAATTAAATTTATTATTGAATCATAATTATTAATTATTATATCACGGTAAATTTTCATTAATTCAGAATTAATGTCTATTTTATATGGCGCATTGCGACTGGAATCGTAGATTCCTGGGTTCTCGATGTTTGATGAAAGAGGTGGGGGGTATGTTGGATAAGTGGGAATTTCAACAGGTTCTTTACCGGGTTCAGATAAAATGATTGGGTCTCCATCTTCTTTATTTTGCTCCTCCTCCTTTTTCGGTAAGTCACGAGTTAATTCAGGGCTAACATTAACTTTAACATTTTGAATAATTCGTGATTTATCATCATTTACGTTATAACCAACCGTAATCTCTGCTTTTGCGTTTGTGTTCTTTTGACTTGTGAAACGTCTTCTCATTTATAATTGAATAAAAAAAGAAAAATATATTTAAAGTTTTATTTAGTTGTTACGGTAATATCCCAAGGTTCATCATTGTTTGCTTATACTTTCTTTGTAACTGCACCAATTATGTTATTGATATTGCTTTGAGTTTCTTCCAGTCTTATTTTATCATTTACAATATCTTTAATCTTTATCATTTCATTACATGCATTCTTAAAACCATCTGATTTTTCTAATTTACGTCTATCACTTTCTTTAATTAAATCAAAGTTATAACCTTGTTGAGAATAAAGTGGTTTCTTTATCAATTCCTTGAACGCTTCTGAAAGTGAAGATGAAGAAATTCTTGCCACTTGAATTGGTTTAAATTCTGCTTTCATTGCTTCTTTCTGTTCATTGAACACTGGATCGAATAAAGCAACTTTAAAGAATTTCTTAGCTGGAATTTCAGGAATATTTGCATATTGACCATCAAACTGATTAAATATCGTGGTAATCCATCCGGTCCCTCTTCAATAGCATTTAATTCTTCATTGAAATAAGAATATGGATTATGACGGTATGAATTAATTGGACCATTTTCACCTTCTCCAATGTATTGTTTAACAGCTTTTCCATTTTCATCAAATTGTATAGGATAACGTTCATTATATGCTTTACGTTTAGGATAATCAGACATAGTTAATTTATAACCATTTATGACTTTAATATTACCTTGACCATCAGTAACGAAAACTTCATTTATACCATCAGGTTTTCCATTTGGACCCGTAATGTCTGCTTCGTGCTTCCCAATTTGGTCCATGACGTTTGGCATATGCTTGAGCTTCTGGTAATGTTAAAACGTTTCTCATTTGTTTAACATCCTTTTGAAGACCGGCAACAATGTGGACTAATTCTTTCATTCCGTCTGGAACTTTCATAGTTCTATTATATGCACCCTTTTTGTTTGTCCCTTGTTTTAATGGAACCTGTAGAAGATTTGCTATTTCTGTCATGTTTAATTATAAATAAAAAATAAAAATTAATTATAAAAAGTTAATCAAATTTAACACTCCTTTATTTAAATCAACTATTATTTTTCCATGTTCACCTAATTGCTGATATTGTGTGTAAAGTTCATTAATGCTCATTGGTAAATTCACTTGATAAAGCATAACGTTCAACTGTTGACGACTAAAACCACTGAAAATGAAAAGGGTGACAGGTTTGATTTAATGTTTGTGCTTAATGCTTTGAAATATTGAACAGCCATGAAGAATGAACACTGAATGTGTCGACATTGAGTTAATAACTGATTAAAATATGATTTCTCATTTGTTATTAGTTTTGATTTCACGGCATCATCTAGAAAAATGTGAATGCAAAAATTCTCTATCAAAATTTGAAATAGAAAGTGTTTCAAATAATTCATCCCGTTGTTTATCAATAATTTTATCCTCTAATCCTTGCTTCTTGATTGTATTATATAATTCTTTATACATTAAAAAGTTTTTTAAATAATCTTCTGCTTCTTCTTGTGATAAATAAATAATTGGAATTTTGATTAAATGCTTTAAAGATTCAAATGTATCATCTGAAGGTGAACCTGAACGGTTGATATAAATTAACACATGTGAATAGGGGGAAGTGTTAGCAATAATGATAATTTGTTTTAATATCGTTAATGTTTTACCTTTATTTTGTTTACCAATTGCTGCAGTGATTGAATTTAAGTAACATTCAGAATATGGAATTTTCATTAATTTTTCCTTAGATAGAGCATTTCTATTATCACTCAATGCTTCATTAATCATATCATCTACGTATGTATTATATACTCCTGCTAATTCTTCATAAGGGGTGGATGAATTTAAATCCATTTAATCAAAAATAAATTTATAATTTTAAACATTTCTATTCATCAATATTTCATCATATGAACTTCTATACTGTGGTGGTGTACCTGTTGGATGATATTTCAAACCTTCATCCGGTGTCCATGTCCAATACGTAGTCCTAGTAAACCAAACCTGAGGAGGATTTGTCACCTTTGAACAGTAAGTGTCATTTTCACCCTGAATGATTGGATAAGCTTTCACTTGTACTGTAACTTGTGAATTGAAAGTTTCTAATCCATCAAAGAATATACCCGCTCCATCACGTTGAACTGGAATAGTGCATAAGAATGAAGTTTGGTCTTTCCATGTTCTAGCTAATGGTGCCATTATCATCATTCAGTGGTCTAGTTAATGAGTCCTCGTATTCTTCCGTGCATTCATTCACTCCATCTAAATCAGAAGCTTGAAGCATACGTGTAAAGAATATGTCGCCCACTGTGGTCATCGCTTGATCGGGGAAGTTTCTGGAATCTATAGTGACCTGAAGACCTCGAAGCATTGGATTTTCTAAAACTGTTCTTTGCATTGCATTCTTCGGAAATGTTAACACAACATCTGTAACATTATGAAGAGCGTATGAGAAATCTGAGCTGATACCTTCAGGAGTGATGCAACCTCCATTTAGTGAACGAACGTCAATATGTTGAGCTGGAATCATGAATGGATCTTCCTTACTAAATAAACGTGGTATTGCTTTAACTGATTCTTCAATTAAACCGTATCCTGGTGTAATGCATTTATCCTCTAAAACTTCCATCTTTGTGCATGAAATAATAACGTTATCAACTGTTGCGTCAGCAGATGTAGCGGCTAAGCTTGTAATTAATTTGGCAGGAAGTCCGATTTGTTGGAATTTGCGATCATATTTATAAACATGATTCATAATCTTTTCATAATTTTCATCAGTTATCTTTTCATAAACGTAATTTTGTAAATCAGCAACTCTTAACGGGTCAACCTGACAAAATACTAAAGTATCCCTGAAAACATAATATTTAAGAATGATTTCACCAAATGATTTAGGATAATCATCGAACGCCTGAAATGCTAACAAATCATTTACCGGAATAATCATATCAAAAGTGACATCAACTTCTTCATTTGCTTTCTTGAAAACTTCTGAAGGGTCAATATATTTACCACATACTGAGTTATCATATTTTTGAACATTATTATATAACGAATGAACAAACTTTTTAACTTTCCTTTCTGATTTTGGTTTATATGTTGCAAATGCGAAAGATTCACGGCGCAATCCATCTGAAGATAACCGGCATCACCTCTTTCGGTTTCTACTTCTAATTGTTTAAAGCTTTGATTTGATGATTTGTAACCAACGAATAAACGCATGCATTTAAAAGCGGCATCACATGTGAAAGCTTTATTTGAAACTAGAGTTGCTTTAACTTTGCGTTTAATATATGTGTCACCTAATTGGTTCACATCATGAGCCGGATTTGTAATTCTTAAATGAGTTTGTTTATCATCAAAATATGGAGCATCAGAGTCATAGCATGAACTTTCAAGTTCTCTATAATATCTTCTACCGTCATTCTTTGCGAATATTTCATTTATCTTTTCGAATGAATGAAACACATTTCCATTAATCGGTTTAGTGTTTGGCACCAAATAGTTAGTCGTCATTTATTAATAAATAAAAAATCAAAATTAAAAGATGAAAATGAATTTTTAATTTTAATGAAATAATCAAATGGCTGCAGGATTCTTTAAGAAATGTGGGATAAAGTAAAAAGAGGAGCGCATAAAGTTTGGGAAACAATGAAGAAAGGAGCAAATTGGATATTTAAGAATAAAGAAGCAATTAGTGACGTTGCTGAATCAATAACCAAAAGCTGCCCCAATAAGAGAAGTTTAAATAAAGGAGAAAAAGTTTATCAAAGACTTCAACCGATACTAAGATAAAAATAATATTTATTTATTTTTCCACTATCTACCTCCTATTTTATTAAGTATTCCTTCAGCAATTCCACCAATTGCGTTACCTGCTTGTGCTCCCATCGCCGGATTACCTGCTTTAGTACCTAATACTCCACCTATGATAGTTCCTGCCGTTTTCGCTACTGGTGCCAAAAAGTTTGCAACGGGTTTAATAATATTTTTATGAACCCAACCCGCAGCTTTCTTAATTCCATCCCATAATTTTTTAAAGAATCCTGCCGCCATTTCTGATTTAATATTAATTAAAAAATATATTTCATCACTTATATTCTAATTTTTATTTAATGATAAATGAAACCGATTTTAAAAATAAATGAAAGTGAAAGATGTTCAACAAAAAATAAACGTTGTTAAACCAATTACTGAAATAAAATTTTTTTCATCTGTTGAAGAATTTAATGACTATTATGCTAATAATAAAAAATTATTTGAAGAATTGACAACATGTAAATTGAATAAAATGTTTAAAGTTGATGGATTCAAAATTTCAAAAATAAAGGGGGTTTAGTTTGAAATCTATTCCTCAATCAAGAATCACCTCATTAATGAAAATAGATGATTTAACAAAAAGAATAGAAGAGATTGAAGAAAGAATAAATCAAATAATTGATATCATAAATTCAAATAATCATTAATTTCAATTTCTTTTTCTCGTTTATGAGGTCTTTGATTATGACTTTATTGATTTCATAAATTCAAATAATGTTTAATTAATCGCGGAATATCTAACATCATCTATATATAGCTTCTTTTTTTATTTTATTTCATTATGTTTGGGCTGAGTGTAAATGTCTTACAATTTTGAAAATTTTTTAAATCTTGATTTATTCAAAAACGTAAGAATAAAAACCGTAAGAATCATACATTTTTTACTTCATATGTTAAAAAAATGATACAAAATCGTTCAATATTGTATGAATTCTTACGTTTACAAAAAAAGTCACACAACCCTTCAACATATACTACTAATGTTGGCCAAAAATTTTCGTGTTATTTTTTGTGTTTCAGCATAAATTATGTATTGACTTATGAAAGATAAGCATTTTATTCATTATCATAAAGATATACCAAAACAAATTGATAAAATTTAAAAAAATGTGTATTTTAGTGGGTATTATTCTGGCCAATGCCCATTTTTAAACGATTTAATATTGACCATATCAATAGCCGACTCAATGTAAAAATTTAGATATTATTTTTTTCATTATTCAAACTTTGATAAATTTTAGTATAATGAATGATTTTGTTTCGTGTATGATACAGAAATGAAAAGCTTGATTAATATCATTTTGCATTTTTTCAAGAATGTTAGAGTACATCTACATTAAAAAATCGGATTCGAATTGCGATACTGCATCAAATTGTTGCACATCTGATAAGGATCTCAAAAGAGTAAAGTTAATTTTTTTGTGTTTTTTTAAGTTTTGGGCCTTAGTAAAAACACCATCTTGAGCAATATTTTTAGGACGACGATAGGCCTTATTTGGCCTTACAGTGGACCCTTAACCTCCAAATAAGCAATAGATTTCATTGTTTCACTTTGCACTCTCATCTTGCCCATAGTCGTTCATATTCATATTTTCTGTTTTGGTATAGAATGTCAAAGAAATCTGCTTAAAATTCAGTAATATAAAATAATATTTCTTGAAATCTGATTCATCGAGATTGATTTAATGACATCAGATCTTAACTTTTAAAAATAGAGTTATCTTATTATACTTTGCTATTATAAGATTCATATTCATTGAAATCAGATTGAAAATTTGATAATTTTTATCATATAACTTATTGAGAAATAGTCCAATAGATAACAAAACTTATACACATTATGGAAATATCATTAAATTCAATATTTTTATAAATATAATATTTATTCGAACACATAATCTTCATTTTGGGAGCGGCCCAATCTCCTCTCCTTTCCCTTCTCGAGGGTTCTCATCCTATCTGCCATTTCTTCGTCCGATATAATCTGGACGGGGATTGGCGGAATAATATCTTCCAAAAACGAAGACAAAAGGGTGAGAGGCGGGAATGGCTCTGTTGGAGGCTTCTTCTTCTGTTGCTGTTGCACTTTCTTCTTCTGTTGCTTCTTCTCTTCTTTCTGCTTCACAGGCTGTCTCGATCTCTGTTTCTTGCCTTTCCATGGCTTTGTTTCGACGTGATAAGGTAATTCGCCGTCAAAAGGAAGAATTACTTCCTCCCCAGCTTTGATACATTGGCCGTTTTTATCGTCGGCTAAAGGACCAGTCAATTTAGTGGCAAATAGTGCGACGCGTGGTTTTCCATCAACTATTATTAATCTAACAGCTGTGTTTGAATGCATTGACCTTCTGAAGTTCGTTGCGAGGTTGAATTTGCTGCCACTCATATCTATAACGAGTACAGTGTTGTCAACGGCCAAACATGTTGGAGGAATGCCATTGTCGCTAAAAACTTCATCGGTATGCATCAGAAAACCCGGAAGATCGCATATGAAATCGCCATCATTGAAACTGACGGGAGAAATGACCTTTAAGTTACTATTAAGAGTTAACTGGGTTTGTGTAGGTAATTTGTCGAATGATTGGCCTTGAAATGTCTCGACATATTCAGCAATTGCTTCACTGTAGCCGAAATCAGGGACAATGTCCATGTAAGGGGTATATTCATGGGCGTAGAGTAATTGGTAAGTAAGATGGTCGATAGCTGCGCAAATTAATTCTTTTGAACAGTTAAAAACAGTAGAAAACGTAGAAGTAAAGACATTCCATATCTCCTGGTTTGAATTTCCAAGGAGGTGAACGCAGAACTTGTTGAAATATTTTGTCATTGTGTCAATGAAAGAAATTTCTGATTTTGTAAGGTCCTGCTCGAGAGATGTCTTGAAGTTACCATCGGAATGTTAATAGTAACCTCGTAGCGAGCGGGATCGACGTAAACTGTAAAAATCGCGTATTTCTTTGAAGATTGGATCGAATTTTACGTAAGGAAGTTCGAATGGTGTTTTATGGCACTGGCAGCAGACAAATGGCTTTGGAATAATTCCAAATCCAAGTCCTTCGCATTGCTTATGCAAGTATAATTTGCAAATGAGAACATTGAACAATTGGAATATTTGTACGATTTGTTTTCTTGCATCTGCATCTGAGTCTCTTCGCTTGGCAGAAGGGGCAGAGGAACTGCTCTGTAGACGAAGCTCGAGGACAATTTACACAAATGCCATGGAGCCAAAACTGGCATTTTTCGCACTGTACGAGTAATCCTCTATTGTGGTTATCACCACAAGTACATCTAACTCCGTATTGGCCAGAATCTTCGTCCGTATAATAAGTTGGTTCAGGAGGCATCAAATCATGCTGATGATTTTTCTGATTTTGCGGTGGAGGCTGCTTTGCAATATTTATCGCAGGCTGAGGAAGCTTCTGCCACGGAGGAGTGTATGTTTGAGGCATTTGATACGTAGGTATTGGATAACTCGAATTGTAGGTCTGAGGGATGTTTGGATAAGAGCCTTGTATTACCTGGTATGGCTGGCCGTAATATGTTCCGTAGTTGTATTGCGCAAAATTTTGATTGAATGTTGTTTGAGGGATTTCAATTGATTGGCGTTTTGGTGCTTGAATTATTGGAGGCGTGCAGGCTGCAAGAAAGTAAGATCTGACTGTGGCTTTATTATTGTCTTGATCGATCTTGTAGCTATTGTTTTTCCCGTAAACTTTTGCACTGACGCGCCGAATTACAGATTGGTTTGTCTTAATCGTGACAGTAGGAGCCTTAGAATGCAGTGCATTTAGAGGTGTAGGGTCAGACATGAGATTTGCGACAGAAAGAGTCATTACTGTCTTTTTCGTAGTTTCGGGTGGTTTCTGATTTCCGCTGTCTTTTGTATTTCCATTCGTAGTATTCTGTGCAGGCAACTGGTTGCTAGAAGACTCAGCTTTAATGATAGTTATCACTTCTTTCTGAGCCTCGGCTGGCAAATCGGATGGCAATACCTCGACTTGGCGCTTCGGGACTTTTTCGGGCCCTGAAGGTTGCGCTTCACTGGTAGCGTTGTCCTCTACGGAAACAGGTCCAGGGTCTGGAATCCTGTCGCCACTAGAACTCATTTCTGTTATAAAAGTTTATTAGTATAGAAATTTTCTCTTCAAATTTGGCGGCTGAAAAATTTACAAAAAAAACCGCATAAATTGGAAACGGCCATTTTGACGGAATTTACGCGCATCCTTTCGGACGTTTCTAGTAAGGGTAGTAAAACTCGACATGGGTTACTCAGAACATTTGCTACGATAGAAAACTTCATTGTACAAAAGGAAATTCAATTTTTCTTATTTTCCTATTTTTATTCGAATTTGATGACTTTTCTATGCCAACGTTAAACACTACTTGCTTATACAAGCAAAAAATTTCATATTATCTGCATCAAAAGTCCAAGTTTTTCGTTTATTTTTAATCTGGTCGCAGACTCTATCAGCAGTTTCTTTTTCTGATCTACTCTTCTGATCTTTCTGACTGATTTATTCGCATTGTCTTTACAAGCATCTATTTATAGAAGAAAATAAAATTGCTCAATTAAGCTAGTCTGTCATTCTCGAAAAATTACAAGTTCTCCTTGTGATTTCATACTATAAACTTTCATATCCCTGCTTTTATTATACATGTATCTTTAGTTTAATTTAGTTTATCTGAATGATAAAGCCTTCCTCTTGAGATTTCAATTTACACTATTCTTAAATCATTGAGATAATAATGGACGATTTTTACCCCTAGTTTATTAGGAATACAGATGCTTTTTCCAATCTTGGAAAATATAGTTGATGCAATCAATAACTTGCTTAGAAATTTAATCGATGATATTAATGATGTGTATTGAGCTACCGAGCAAAGCCGAGGTGAGCACTCCACCTATTATTTTTACAATTTCTTTTTATTTAGATTATATAAATTATTCAACGCCCTCAAAAGCTATTTTGCATACTAATCAAAAAAATTATTGCAATTTGATATTGAGGCATAGTTTTGCCTTTCTCTGACAACATTTTACTTAGAAAGGGCATAAACATATGTTTTCCAAGGCACAATGCGAATATGTAGTTTGAAACTATATGGGTTATCATTTCAAAATTGGAAAATCTGTAAAATTTGTTTTCGCGATTGCCTCAATTGTAAAGTTCAACGATAAATATAATTTTATCGGTATCACCTACAACATATGTATGCAAATATCTATTGGAAAAAAACTATCGTGTGTATCTGAATTCACAAATTCAATGTGTATTCAATTTTGAAATAACCAATAAATTTACATTGCAACAAATCAAACGATGCAATATATGTTACTCCATATTTTCAATTCAAAAAATTACAGTCATTTAATTGATTATGACGAGTATTTACGCAGCCTCAAGCATTCATTCCAAATCAACCTTATCGAAGAAATATGAGGTCGATATGAGTGCTATGTGGAATGGAGGCGAGAAGCTGCGCGTTAAAGCTGACGAATCACACGATCAATTCTCGTTTTCTTATTACCTCCAGCAGTATTCAATGGATGTAGGCAGATTTAACGAGCTTCCTTCGTGGCTAAACACACTTCGAATGATTGTTTTCCCATTTTATCTGATTTTAGATTCAACCGGTGTTTTATTAACGAATGACTTCAGTTCACAATTTTTCAACACAATCATTACAATACTTAAAAGATGCATTGTCATCTTACCGCTAAATGCATCTATTAATACACTTGTAACATTCAATTTTTCTCTAATTATTATTTACGCCGCACTTATGTATTTACTATTTAAGAACATCCTCAAGTATAGAAGTGGCAACGTACCGAGCAGAAGTGATATCTACTCCTGGATTTTAAATTCAAGAATCCTTTGCCCCATTCTTTCATCATATATCTCATATTACTTCTCGAAATACTTATTTGCGATAGTTGGTGAATATACAATGAATGAGTTATACAATTTAATGATTTCTATTCCAATTATCATAATGCATAGTACATACGTTTTCTATTCATGCGCAATATACAATGCTACACCTTTGATTAGACCAAATGATATCACACAACTCTGGTATGCTCATTCCTGCTTAGATCGAAGAATTAATATGGTTCTTTACGTTTTAATGTTCTTCCAATCACTTCTTACTTTCTTCTCAAGTCCAATCAAGGAAATTGCGCATTTTGTTTTTATTTTTGCTCTTGCATCTTTTTTTGCTTTTAATGTTTTGAGAATTTTACCTGCAGTAGCTCCAAAATACAATGCAGTCATCATATGGGCTGCTTTAGCTTCACTTCCTCTTACTCTCTTCCCTTTAGTCTCTTATTACACTGAGAAATACGCTTTGTATTATTTTATTGGTTGCATCATCTTTATACCTATAGCATATTTCATTGCGAAGAAGCTTGTGACTATTAGATGCAGAAGGATCATAGATGCTTTCACGGGGATGAGGGAATCAGAAGATGAAGAAGGAGAAGATAATAATTTGGATCCTCTTTCAGCAGCTATACTTCATTTGAATCAGAACACGAATGTTGACTTCTTGAAGCTCAATATATCAGGAGAGCATCAGATCTCTCTTTACTTGAGAGTTGGATTTTTATTTCATATCCCTGAAGTAGAAGACCAAAGTTTCATTAAATGGTCGATTGATCAAACAGTTAAAGCAGATTTATTGTTAAGCGCTTGCCAGATCTCTTATGCATTGAAAAATGACTTTCGAATGCTTAATAGTTTATCTGTTCACGTTGATAAACTTTCATCTGGTCCATTTAATAGTAGATCATTTGCTCTTTTGTTTGATCTATTAAGACAAGAATCTTTGACTCAATTAAACCAGCCATTATTGTCAAACATCCAACATTGCAAGCATGAAAGCTATACATTGCAAAATTTCTGTTCAGAGTTCTGGGGCAATGTCATTAAACAAAGAATACAATGCATGAATGACGTAATTCCTCAAATTTCAAATGAATTTACAAGAACAGAGAACTTATTCCAGAACTTGATAAGGAATTATCCATTATCATCAACAGCATATAGAGAAACAGTCATTATTTACCATAAAGTTCTTGGAAATCATGAAAAAACGTTGGAATTACAAGCAAAGCTCAACAAAATCAAGAAAATAGGTGATGTAGAAAGTGAGAGATCATCATCAAGCGAACTAGAAGAAATAGATCGTAATTTTCAAGAACAAATGGATCCTTGGCTGTCTGCACAAGCAATTATAAAGAATATCCCATCAAGAGCAAGAAGACTTGTTATATTTACCACAGTTATCATGATATTTATCATAGCTGCGATGCCTTTGATTCAATTAATAATTTCTTTGTTCAAAGTCAAAGGATTCCTCAAGTTAACATTACCAATACAAATTATTGGTAGTATACAGATGCAAGTTAGTCGTATTCCTCAACTTATTCGAAGAATCTCGTTATATCAAAATAATGAGATCAAAAAATTCGATGTTGGGCCAGTAGCTGGACATTTGGTCGAGTTTAGTGATGAGAACTCAACGAGGTATTATTTGGACCAATATATAAATAATTTCTCGAAAAATATTTCGGGATACTTAGATTCTTGTACAGATGATGATATTCCTTATGAGGTATGTGCAAATAGCTCCCATAGGATTATATCAGGCGGTGTTGAGTCGAATTCGACTTTATATAATATGTTATCAAGTTATTTGTTGGCAGCATCCAATTTGAAGGACAAAAACAATTTCAGTCCAATGGATGACAACGCCAACCTTGAATTTTTATTCCAAAACTTTGATGCAGTTGTATCTGGAGTTACATCAGCTTTAGGTTACTTGAACGCACACATTATCTCTTTTTATGCAGAATTCCAAAGATTATGCGATATCTACTATTTCATAACAATTATAATTCCAATTGTTTTTATTGTTCCTCTTACAGGGCTAACGATCATTGTTGCGAAGAAAGAAATCAAAGCAACATTGAGATTGTTCTTCGGAATTCCTAAAAACGAAATTGCGGCCCTCAGATGGAATATTAAAGGGAAATACGGAAAAGGAACAATAAAAAGAGAAGAAATAACACCAGATGAAGCATCTCAAGAAGGTGCAGATCTAAGGAAAGATGAACTTCTTGAGAATTTAGCTCTTGTTCCGAGATATCAACATGGAATCTATATAGATTGGCTCGGCTGCTGCACAATTTTTGTTACATTTTCAATATTAATGAGTTATACAGGCATCTGCGTATTCCATGCCTCAATGAGACAGATTATTCAGATGGCAAACGCTTATACGTACTCAATTACTGTGTTTTCACATGCATCAACATGTTACGTGTGGGCACAGGAATATTTCTCGAAGAATCCTGTGATAAACAATCGAACAAATATTGGAAGATTGTCGTTAAATTACATTCGCAAGTTCCAGCAAAGGTTTTATACGTTGTTATATGGATCTACTAACCTTGATTCATTACCTGGATTGATTTTGGGAACTGATATCAATGATAATTATATGAAATCCCAAAATATCGATACAAAAGTGACGATAAAAGACCCTGTGTATGGTATTATGCATGATGTGTACTACAGTTTGTCATGTGAAGCGCAAGTATCGCTGTTTAATACAATGTCTCTTTGGATTTTAGATACAGATTATAATTTGAGTTTATCTTACGATGATGAGTACACATATCACTTTGAACATATATTATTTGGCCATATAATACCATATCTCAACAAAGGAATGGACATTTTCAGTGCAAAAGTCAATGAATTAAATGTTTCAAAGACAAATGACTTATTGATTGTCTATATCCTTTTGTTTGTTATGCAGCTGATATTTGTTTCTATTTTCGTCTTCTTTTCCGTTAGAACTTTAATTCATCATATTATGACACCAAGAAGACTTCTTCAGCTTGTTCCTCCAGAGTGTTTGATGAAATCTCCAGCAATTGTTAAATGGTTTTCAGGAAATTCCGCGATTTCTGAAAAATATCTTCAAGGAAACAAAGCAGCAATGAATAATGAGTCAGTAGAGTTTGCTTGTGACTCATGTGATTCATGTGGTGTTGCTTTATGCGATGAATTCCTCGAAATCAACAATTGCAATGCAACATTTTTGAAAATGGCCAAATACACTGATCCAAACAATGATTTAGAGAGTGTAAGGCAAGTACTGATGCGTATTCTTGTTGATAAAGACAAAATTGCATCAATACAAAGACTAGAACGTTCTGCCAAAAAAATGTCCGCAGGAGTTTCTAAAAATTCCACTTTTTCTTTTGAATCATCGATTGCAACTGATTACGGCAAACTTAAGAATGTTGTAGTTACTCTCCACGCGTGTACTGATGGTGACGAAGATGATTTAATGCAATCCATGACTAATATACAAAACTTTGCAATTGTTATAAAAGAAAACACACAAATACATATGTTAGAAGAGACAATTGCAAAAGAAAAAGAGAAATCGGAGAAACTGATGTTGCAAATAATGCCACAATCAATCAGACAGAAACAGAATGAAGTAATGGATGCATGTTTCCAAGCAGATATTGCATCAGTAATTGTAGGACATGTAAATACTGATGCTGAAGGAGAAGAATTAGTGAAATTTGTTTCTTCTGCTTTCAATGCATTCGATGGAGCAATGGATGGTGATACATTCAAGATAAGAACATGTGGAATGTATTATATCTGTATTTGTGGTTTGTTTTCGAAACCAAATTCTCAGAAAACAAATGCAGTTGAAGTTGCTTTGAAAATGATTTTGATGGCACAGAAAAACATTGATTCAAGTCTTGGAAGTGTTTCTATTGGAATTCACTCCGGAGTTGTGAAATGTGGAATGGTTGGACAGTCATTCCCTGTGTTCGATGTACTTGGTGATACATCACAAGGAGCAATGAAACTCTGTGACACTTGTCCTCCTTGGTTAATTCACGTGAGTGAGAGAACTTACAACGAAATCAAGTACATGAAGTATTATATTAAGGAAATAGGAAGCGGTGATGAAAGAAATAAGACTTATTTAGTATCCAATACTGGCTTTTCTAATTGAGATTTTTATTTTTTTTATTTTTATTGTTTATTTGTTTGTATTTTTTTATTTATAAATTTATGTTGTTTATACATGTTTTGAAATTGATGAATCATATTTTTTCATTAGCTTATTACTCATTCAGCAAGTATGCGTGAATAAAGCCTTCCTCCACTGGATATTCCATTTGTTTATTTATTAATTTGCTCAAATGAAGCAATGAGAAATTCATCCTAATCCGAGTCTCGTGTTATTTCATTTTGATCACCCCAATTTGTATTTCTTTGGTAAAAATCAATGAAAATGAATTATAGTAACTCATATTCAAATGAGAGCTGGTTCACACAAGTGATAATAAATGTTTTATTTTAGATTCATTCGAAAAGAGCATCTACTTATTTATAGACATATCAACAATAAGTTATTTTTTTCTCAAAAAAAAACTAGTAAATAAAGTATTTTCTTTACATTCACATTGTATCTCATAGTTTTTTTTAGGTTTCGCAAAACTTCCAAAAACAAATATGCTATAAAAGTGACAATTTTAGCAAAACGAAACCCTTACTATTATAGGTCTAATTCCTCAAAAGGTTAACTTGATAACTGATAATATCTCTGATCATCATAACGGTAAAGGTTCCGTTGCATTTGTTATTGACTTCTTTTAAACCCTTTATTTTTGATATACAGACTCATAAGCAGAGACGAAATCAAAAAATCCAATTCAAAATTTGTGTTAATTCTTGGGTTGTTCATGTTACAATTTAGAAATAAGCCAATCATTCTAGTTTTAATATATCTTTTCTGTTTTCAGTTTGAAATTACCTGATTAGTGAAAGATTAAGTGAATGTTTTAAAACTGAATGCATATTAATGCCAAAATAGACAGCACTGAACTTGAAAGGATTCAAAAATTTGTAGGCAAACATAATTTTTATTCGTGAACAAATTTCAAGAAAAAAGCAGTTTAACATATATTAAAGTCTAGCCCTGGAAAATTCAGAGTCATTTTTAGGGTTATTTTAGAGTGGAAAAAAAAGTAAAAAAAGACGTTCAAAATTTAAAAGAGTTATTTTTAGGGTTATTCAAAATTTGTGTTAATTGAAAGAAATTTGATCGTCTTTTTTAACTTTTTTTGCAATCTAGAATGATCCCATTTTTAATATGTGCTTCATCAAACAATGATCCCCAGGGATACATATTTGCAGGATCCTGATACTAATTTAACGACACATAGGACTGTATTTAGTATGTTTTATGAGATATTGCTTAGTTGATATCATTACCTGATCTAATGTAGGCATAAGAACATATTTATACCGTTTCCAATACGAACTCAAATGGACACATATATCTAAAAATGAGCAAGCATATGCGAAAGCTAAGCCTTAATAAGTTGTCATACATAATTTTAAATGGACGCTTCCATTAATAAGGATAGCTCAACAAACGCTCATTGCTGATTAGTTATATATTAATTCTTAATCAGCGAACTATTAAATTATAAATGCATCAAGCCTTAGATAGGAATTTACTATCACCTACTAGACTCATGCTTACAAGTTAATGATCAAGCTATTTACTCCAATATTCAGAGTGGAAGCACTTCTAAAAAGAGTGATAAAAAATGAAATGTGATATACGTAAAAATATTTTTAGGTATATAATCTAATGGGAAATTAAGCTTAGTATCTTATGTAAGAAATAAAATATTCGGTCACAAAACTATTATAATAGTAACGTGCCGCAATATGAAAAAAGAAATTCGGTTATTTCTTTTTTATAATAACGTAATGCATAATGATAAGCGGTTTCTCCATTTTTATCTTTTTCATTGATATTTATACCATGTGAAATAAGAAATTCGACTGTTTCTTTACTATTATATCCTGCTGCATAATGAAGAGCTGTTCTTCCATATTTATCTTTTTCATTGATATTTATACCGTGTGAAATAAGAAGTTCGGTTATTTCTTGATATTTAAGTTCTAATACAAAATGAAGAGCTGTTCTTCCATATTTATCTTTTTCATTGATATTTATACCGTGTGAAATAAGAAGTTTGGCTGTTTCTTTTCTATCATAATATAATGCATAATGAAGAGCTGTTCTTCCATATTTATCTTTTTCATTGATATTTATACCGTGTGAGATAAGGATTTCGGCTATTTCTTTTCTATCATAATATAATGCATAATGAAGAGCTGTTCTTCCATATTTATCTTTTTCATTAATATTTATACCATGTGAAATAAGAAATTCGACTGTTTCTTTTCTATCATAATATAATGCATAATGAAGAGCTGTTCTTCCATATTTATCTTTTTCATTGATATTTATACCGTGTGAAATAAGAAATTCGACTGTTTCTTTTCTATCATAATATAATGCATAATGAAGAGCTGTTCTTCCATATTTATCTTTTTCATTGATATTTATACCGTGTGAAATAAGAAGTTTGGCTGTTTCTTTTCTATCATAATATAATGCATAATGAAGAGCTGTTCTTCCATATTTATCTTTTTCATTGATATTTATACCGTGTGAGATAAGGATTTCGGCTATTTCTTTTCTATCATAATATAATGCATAATGAAGAGCTGTTTTCTCATCATTATCTTTTTCATTGATATTTATACCATGTGAAATAAGAAATTCGACTGTTTCTTTACTATTATATTTTGCTGCATAATGAAGAGTTGTTCTTCCATATTTATCTTTTTCATTGATATTTATACCGTGTGAAATAAGAAATTCGACTGTTTCTTTACTATTATATTTTGCTGCATAATGAAGAGCTGTTTTCTCATCATTATCTTTTTCATTAATATTTATACCATGTGAAATAAGAAATTCGACTGTTTCTTTTCTATCATAATATAATGCATAATGAAGAGCTGTTCTTCCATATTTATCTTTTTCATTGATATTTATACCGTGTGAAATAAGAAATTCGGCTGTTTCTTGATAATTATGTTCTAATGCATAATGAAGAGCTGTTTTCTCATCATTATCTTTTTCATTGATATTTATACCGTGTGAAATAAGAAGTTCGGCTGTTTCTTTACTATTATAAATTGCGGCTTTATGAAGAGCGGTTTTTCCATTTTTATTTTTATCATTGATATTTGCACCGTGTGATATAAGAAGTTCGGCTGTTTCTTTACTATTATATTGTGCCGCAATATGAAGAGAGGTTTGCCTATCACTATATTTTTTATTGATGTTTGCACCATTTGATAGGAAATATTCGCAAAGAGATGGAATATTAAATATCACCGAATTAATAAAGCAATTCTTAACATCATTAGTTTGATCGAAACATACTAAAAATGATTCAAGATTATTATACTGGGCACAATAATTCAGATCGATCCATATATAATATTCATTCTTCAAGAATGTAACAAAATCAATGTTGTGTGAAATAATTGCATACTTCTTGCAAAATCTATCTGGTGTCTGATATTTCAAACATTCGCTCATGATCTCTTGATTTCCTCCTAAAAATGAAAATTGAAGACATCTTCCAGTTATTTCTGTGCTGAATTTCGTTCTTAAGAATTTGAAACAATCAACTGCTCCATGGTAACAACATAATTCAAGTAATGAATATTTTGAATGCTGGATATAAACTACATTCAAGCATTTTATCTTTATCAAATCCTTCTCTTTCGGTGAATGAAATGAATCTTTCTAAGTCATTATACATAATTGCCCTGTAAATTGTATCTTCTGTATGAATATCGAGATTTTTTGATTTAATTTTTTCAAAATCAACGGATTTGTCTAATTTAATTCCATATTCTTTGTAAAACAGGAAGATTGAAATAGTTTCAACACAGTTGACCTCAGTGATATGGTAATCATCAGATATGAGTTTGGCAAGAGATAAATATGACTTTATATAGCGATTATTATACGGAATTATATTTAAAATATCTTTCATAATCTTTTTTGGTGGGTATTTCTTCGAATCAATCAATTCTGTTTTGAATATTTTGTAAATTTCTTTTAATTCTTCTTCCTTGTCCGTTTTCAGCTGATATAACGCATTATATGAATCAATGTAGTATTTATAGATACTTCGCAGTTCGCTGTATTTATTGGGATGAATGCCTTGTTCGGACATCAATAATTTTTTAAAAGGATACATTTGCAAATTAACATATAAATATTTTTTAAACTCATTAGAAGATACAAATATTATGTTAGACATGTGGAAATCAATCATCACAAAGATTTCGGAAATAATTTATGAACATTAATTAAGTTTATAGATATGAAATGACACAACAACAATAGAAAAATCGAAAGCAATAAGATTTTCATCCAGGTGATGATTTATACAAGATACTTCAAGGAAATCATTACATCTGAGATATAAATGAACCTGACAAGAATTCTATTGCTAGTGTTCATCAGCTGTGCGAAAATTTACAAATGGAATTCTAAATAAATCAAATCCCAGTACAGATGTTGGTGTAAATGCTTTTTGAAACCACTAAAATCTTAAATGTTTATATATATTCCTAATTCTATTACTTTACACGCCTTAGATTGTGTTGCTTGGAAAACATATTTGCAAAGCGTTATATTATATTACATCTTTGGAATTTGATTGAGGAGTTTTCTATAAATCACTAAACTCACTAGAAATCCGTACGCGATCTTAAAATTCTGACATTACAAAAATTTTGTTCACAATTTTGATTATGGAGAGATACGATTTAACTTTGAATTAGTGGATCTTTAGCTCTAATCATGTCATGAATTGCATGTAAGTATTTCGATTTCTTCGTGTATGTTCTTTTAAAGTTCCTGAATCCAAAGATTTTTCATATGAATTCAAAAACGATCATTTGATACTCGCTTGTATAGGAAGTTTTTATTATAAACTAGTGAATAGTAGCTACTAATTTGCTTCAT
Organism: Trichomonas vaginalis G3; assembly: GCF_026262505.1. Taxonomy (NCBI): domain Eukaryota; phylum Parabasalia; order Trichomonadida; family Trichomonadidae; genus Trichomonas; species Trichomonas vaginalis. Next base: position 14,518,478 of record NC_067207.1, read on the forward strand.
TTATATTCTATAAGTTTTTGCGAAAGATAATTCGAAATATTCAAAATACATGTGATAATTTTTTATATTATTATGCTAGTTGAATAGTAATAAATTTATACATTTTCCTAAACCATAGAATATTTCGAGAATAATCTTCTACACCTGTAAAGAAGGACAGAAAGCAGTGACGACAAGACATTATTGCAATATCAACTTCATCAATATGCATATATCAAACAATAGTTCATAAAGTGATTTCCAAAATTTTCCAAAATTCATTTATTCTCCAGTTGAAATGCCAATGAAATCACATGCATTACTGCTGCAGGTTTGAAGATTATGAACCAATAGAAAAAACAATTTTGGGAGAATAAAAAAAAAAAAACTAGTAATTGCTACTACACTCGTTTTATACACAATTCAATTTTTTTTTCCACTGTTCAAATTGTTTTTTCCACAATTTGAAAAATCCAAAGTGTGATTCGAAGTGATATTGAGCAAAAATAATTAAGGCAATATCAGATACTGTAGCTTTGAAATGTTATGTCATAGTTTGAAATAATATTATCATATTTTCATCTAATAATTAAGATGGAGCTGAAACAAATCAATATTTTTCATTTATTAAATGCATAATGCTATTTTTTAAAAAATCAATAGCCTATTTTCGATAAGAATATTTTTGAAATTTTTATTTTATCGATAAAATATCGAAATTGGGAAATACAATAGCATCGAATTTTCAAATTTAAGGTCTCAGTAAGCTCCAGTTTTAAGGAAACGGATACTTTAAAATTTAAGAAATAAAAACATATATATTATATATAGGAAAATTAATACTGTTTTATTTACACATGTTTTCTGACGTACTCAATAGCATCGCCAATCTTTGTGTTTGGTTCAATATTTTGGAGAGAGAAAGTGAATCCTTTGACGATTCTTTCTACCTCTTCGTGGCTTGCGTCGCCAGCCATGTAGTTGAAGAATCCAGAGAAATACTTCTCTTTGTCTGTTTCGAGCGAATAAGTGACGAATGCGAGCCATTTACTCAGCAAATCTCCGTCAACAATTGAGTCAAGGACTAAGTCTTTGATTCTGTCGCCGACTTTCATCTTTCCAATCATTGAGATCTCAATTCCACCTCCATCTGGGAATTCTGTTGCAATTGAGGTGTCAGTTTGTAATCTGTTCATCAATGAGAGGAATTTGAAGTGGTACCCGTCATTGTAGTTCTTATTGTAAGCATTGCGAAGTCTCTTGTATACATCTGATACCTTTTCGCTTGAATATGCTTTTGTAAAGATATCTAACTCGCCAACGAAGTTAGCGAATGCGTATTTCTTGTAAGCAGCAATTCTGTTGTAGTCCTTCTCATCTTTAAACTTGTTTTCGAAGTAGTTTTTCAGATATTGTTGGTTGTAATCGTCGCAAACTCTAATATTTACAGGAATTGAGCATCCCATGTAATAGTTATTCTTATTGTTTGTCATAGCAGCAAATGAAATGGCTGCTGCCATGCATTGGTGCTCAAATAATTTATTAACCTTGCCGTTTTGGTAGCAAACTAGATCTTTAAGTGGGAATCTGAACTGCTTAGAGTTGACGAATCTTGATTTAACTGGATTTTGTACTTTCGAAACAAATCTTGAGATGTTTGGATTTGATGCACAGTAAGGAATGATTTCTCTGTTCTCTGACATCTGTTTCTTGAAGTATTGTGATACATCAATTGGAATTCCTTCAAGAGGCTTGATGTTTGGAATGTCATCTTGTGATAATTCTTCTGCAAGTAGTGTTGCAAACTTTCCATCAGCCATACAGTGACACATGTTCATAATGACAAAGTTATCATTTGCTCCAAGTGTTCCTAATGATGTTTCTTTTGTGATTCCTTGATTTTCTTTCATCCATGTTGCAGCTGAATGTAAATCTTTGATAGAATCTGGTATTTTGACAACTTTTGGTGTTGGTACTCCTGACACTAAGTTCTTTCCATCATATTTTATCCTTAATCCCATTGTTCTTTGCTGAATTTGATCAATAATTGATGGAACATACTTAGGATTTGATATTGTTAGGCCCATTTGGAGATAACAATTGGAAAGAAGATGCAAACATTCAAGTCCGCATGGTTCTCTGATTTCCATTTTTAAAAGTTGATAGTCTGTTACTTCACTTCGATGCTGTTAAATATGTTTGACATATAAGACAACATAAAAGAAATGTTTTTTACGGTATAATAGCATTTTTTTTTTCAAAATCAATGAGTAGTAGGATATGACGGGTTTAGTGACTTTTTTTGTTACATCTATATATAGACGATGCATTAAAATATATTTATTTATAAATCATTAAAAAATTAACATTAATTTTAAAATAATTTATTTTTTTATCTTTTATAAAAGAAGCTATATATAGATGATGTCAGATATTCCGCGATTAATTAAACATTGTTTAAATCCTGAATGGGTTAAACTTCAATTTAAAAATGAAGATTGTGAATTATTAAATGAATATGAAAGCCAAAATAAGCTAATGAGGTATAAATATAATGATAAAGAATATTTAATTTCATGGAATCAATGGAGTCATAATCAAAGACCTCATAAACGAGAAGAAGAAATTGAAAATAATGAAATGGAAATCATTGATGACATTAAAGAGGATGGAATTCCTAAATTTTGTAGAAAAACCTTTAGAACTAAGTTAGGAGCATATAAACGTAGAGTATTAAATCCTGAATATCTTAAACATCAATTTAAAAAGGAAGACTGTGAATTATTAAACGCTAATGAATATGAAAATGCTAAATCAAAACTGAGATATAAATATATTGGAAGTGATGAAAGGTGTAAAGATAAAGATAAAGTTTATTCAGTTTCATATAATAACTGGCACACGTTAGGGATAAGAAAACATTTAGTCGCCCTTCATTTGCACCATATCCATATTCATACGAAATCGATCATCTGGAATATTCAAAAGGAAACCTTACTTATTTATTCGCCATTAACATTAACATTAGATATTTATATTGCATTCCGGTGAAAGGGAAAACAGAACAGGAAACAAGAAGAGCTATACAATACTTACTAGATCATGAAAGAGTAGATAATATCAGAGGTGATGGTGATAAAGGATTTCAGGCAACTATGATTCATTATTTCCCACAAATTAATTTTTACTTTTCATCCTCTCCATATACGTTTCATAATAAAATAGTTGATGCGGTAATGAGAACTCTTAGAGATGCGTTAGGGGTTAACGGTCAGATATACTGGGATGGAAATCATGACTCCATCATACAACAGTTAGTATATTATTACAATAATACATGGCATAGAACTATAAACATGAAACCAGTGGAAATGAAAAATGATATTTCAAAAGAATGGGAATATATTAGAAAGCAAATGGAAAGGTTAAATGATGTTAAACGTGAACAAATTAATTCGGGGCTCATGAATTTTAAACAAGGGGATAAAGTTTTGATTCATCTCGATTATGGAAAAACTAATAAATCAATGACAAAAAGAAGACGAAGATTTGACACAATAGCTGAATTTGTTAGATATATTAACGGCAATGCATTAGTTGAAGTTGACAATAAATTAATAGAAATTCCGATTTATTTTATTACTCCATTATATTTAAATAATATTTAATTTTTTTATTTCGTAAGAAATGAGTGACAACAAAGCAGCCAAGAGTCCTGATTCAATTAAGATTCAGAGTCCAGACAATGAATATAAAAAGAAACTAAACAGAATTAAATCAAAAATATGCTATTACAAAAAGAAGCCGCAATGCGGCGGGGCTGATGCCCATAAAACTAAAGTAACTGAGAATGATAAAGAGAGGAAAGAAATAATCGAAAAATTAGAAACTTACCGTTCAATCCTTAAACTGAGTGAAGCAAAAATAAAAGAATTTAATAGAATAAATAAATTGATTGGAAGAGATGAATTTAATAAAGATGAATTTTTAAACTCAATCCAAATTTAATTTTTATTCCTCTTCGACAACGTCTCTTCGAGACGAAGGTGTCACTACGTCACCATGTGTCATCAGGTTAATTAACTTCTCTTAAAATTACTGACAGCATGACATTTTGACAACAGGTACGAAAGGAGGAAGGCATTTATGAATTATTTTTGAAGAACTGATGGTGTCACTACGTCACCATGTGTCACCAGGTTAATTAACTTCTCTTAAAATTACTGACAGCATGACATTTTGACATCACAGCAGGATTAATGCAAAAATAAATTCCAATCATACTTTATAAAGCTTCATTTACAGGTATTTCATCGTCAGTAAATGAATCCTCATTATCGTTTGGTTCAACCTGTTTATATAATCCTTTCATTTCTTCTTTCAAAACATAACACCATGTTTGTTTACCATCTATTCTTCTCTGTTTCCTATCACATTTATCCTTAATGCTCATTTGGAAATTCTTGTCTTTCATGTCTGATGGTTTGCAGAATAGAGCATTTTTACACGTCATACCTGCACACAATTCATCATAATGTGTATTTATCCATTCATCTAAAGGATTTGTTGATAATTCTATTAAATCTTGTTTGGCTTCAGTCATCGGTATTATTCGTACATTAAATGATGAAAGGTCGTAATTGATAAAATATGTTAGTAAATTATCATAAAATTCCTTTGTGCATGAATTCATCAAATTCTTGAAGTAATCAAATTGACCCTTAAATTTACCATTTACTCTTAACACAACGTATCTTCTGTCTCCAACTTCAATTTTGACAGGGTAGACGTTATTAGTTACGAAAATGAAATTGGCAACATTCTGAGCAGTTCTTCTGGGTTGATTCTTTTCATTAATTCTAATCTCATTATCCGTAATAATTGATTTCAAAGCGTTGAAGTTTGCGAGTCTGTCTTCACCTACATTCTTGAGTTCATTAAGTACAAGAAACATTTTATTCTCAACTACAGAATTGAAATTACCCGTTAGCTCACCTATTTCAGTAATGTTTTTGCATGAATAACCAGCAAGAAGTTCAGAAATAATGTCTGTAAATCTGTTTTTACCTGTTCCCTGAAGTCCTTTCAAAATAATTGTTGTTTCATTCTTGATTCCAGGATGTTGAATCATTGATGCAATCCAGCCGAGAAGGTATTTATACACTTCATCATTATTATCACAAATGGCTTCTTTAATGAAATTCATAAACATCTCAATTTTTGAGTAATCTGGCTTTTCGAGAACGTTGTATTTATAACCTTGAAACGTTGAGAAAACATCTGGGGAATCAGATTTAAAGCAAACACCCTTAACGGTTAATGAGGATAATTGATTTAGTAGTACATCCCATGCTGTTATTGTTTTACCTTCTTCTTTAAATAATTTAATCATTTTAAGTGACTCTTTCATGTTTGATTGAAGAACGAATGATATTTGATTCATTTTGTCGTGGATATTATAGTCCTTTTGAATGAAATATTTATTTCCACAATCTACAAAACGGATTACACGTGATAAATCCTCAATTACTTCAGAACTGTTTTTATACTGATGATTTTCAGCTTTACGTCTAATATCTGTTATCAAAAACGAATCATCAAGTTTGATATCAAATGTTATTTTTGGCTTACGTAATAAAGGTAAAACGTATTCATCATAATATTCTTTTAGAATCTTCACTAAAACAAATGGAGAAGTCATTAAATGTGCATATCTACTACGTGCTTTTTCAAAATTACTTTTAGCATTTTCTGTTAAACTGCAGAAGTTATAAACGTTATCGTAGGCTTCATTAATTAAATGATTAGGTAACGAATTAATAGCTTGAAACAGTGTGAACAATGTTATTTCTTTTTCTAAATTCATGTTTCCACCGTCATTATGTACTTCAAAATCACTAATACCATCGACTATGCTTTGAGTTAGTTTATCGTCAATGTTTACATCTTTGTTTTCATTCATGATAGTCTTTATTTCTTCGTTCTTCTGTTCAACTCTTACCTTAATATTCAAATCATTTAATATATCGTTTACGGTTCTAGTTAATGTTGAATCATAATTTCCACGAATGAATGAGTATGTATTGATTGGTTCTGTTGCATTCTTGCGAACTCTTGAATCAGCCATAACTACTAAAGAACGCTTTGAATCATCCATAGAAGTCATTATATCAATATCGTAATCATTACATGAATAACATTTAATCATTCTGTTCGAAACTGAATAGAAGAAATTGGTGTTGCAATAAATGTGAAGACCTCCTGAAGCGGTTTTAACGATAACATCTTTATCAGAAAGTTTTGATAGAATGTCTTTTCTAACTGTTTCTTTAAGTTCATCATTGTACGATTTATTGATATCAATATCTATAATCGTTAAATTTGAAATTTTATTTACTAATAAAGCCACACCAGTTTTCCTTCCTCTTCCTCCATCATGTTTGAGGTAGTTGTGTAAATCAATCTTGTTTTCACCAATTCTTTCGTTGAGGGTTTTAGTTTCGAGATATAAAAATTGCTCACATTTGCTCACATTTTGGCACTTTTTTGTACGTTTGTCAAAAAATTGTGAGGAAGATCTCACAAAAATAGTCAAAATGTGAGCAAATTTTGAGAAGTGCTCACATTTTGACATACGATTATTTTCATACGTTTTTTTGATGAATTCTAATAAAACTTCATTACCACTTTCAGAACGAAGCGTAACTTTTCAGCACGTAACGCTCTATCATGTGTAGTGACATATTATTCAAAAAAACTCAGATTGCTTATCTTATAATAACAATTTCATTAGAAAAAATGCACGATTTCACGCTAAAACTTTGAAGCAATTCTTAAATTCGGATAAAAAATCGATATGTATTACACTTTAAACTTCAAAAAATGGTTCAAAATTTAGACTTAGTTTATCTTAACAATATAGCAGATTTTAAGCCGAACAAGTAGGAGTAATAGAAATAGCTCTTGAAAATAATTACAATTAGTAATATGTAAGTCAAAGTTCGAGTATTCTAATAAATAAACGTTCCGGATTTTCTTTACTACAAGAATCAATACTTAATATATAGAAGCAACAGTAAAAACTTATTAGAGATTCAAAAAGAAAGTTGACTAAAGAGAATCTTTTTATATAAGTAATTTTATTTTTTTGAAATACGAGATCGAATAAACATGTATTTTATTTTATTACTATAATAATACGTTTTTACATAGTAAGAAAGTTTAGAGACTGAAATGAAATTAAAAATTGAGAAAAAAATAAAGCTTTTCTATAAAAATTCATATTAATATTTATTTGATTGAGTTAAAGTTATCCAATTTATTTGGTTCAGTTTAAAATTATTTGTATTTAAAATATTTTAGAAATATTTACAATAATATTCATATAATTATCGATTAAATCGTTGCAGAAAGTAAAATGATATAATTTGCTATATTTAGAATTTAAGAAATTTTAAATGGTGAAAAAAAAATAGAAAAAATATGAAAAAATAGACAAAATATTGGAGACTTCTAATTAAGAATGAAAGACTTGTCATTATTCTGGAATTCATAGCATGAAGATATTGTAAGGTACATTATGTATATATATATATACATCTTTCCATCAAATAATCTTCAATCTACTTATAAAAAATATTAAAAAAATCATAAAAATGTTTATTATAATAACGATAAAGTTGAATAGAAATCAATGTTACATATTATTGAAATAAATCATCTTCGGCAATTTCAATGTTTTCTATCTTTTCATTTTTTGTTTCTTCTAAATTTATTTGAATGTCATCAAGTATTTGATCACTTGACATATACCTTTCAATTTCAATATCTCTGAAATCAATTCCAGAATGTTTGGACAAATCCTTATATTTTTTCATTATATCCTCAGGAATTAATGATATTTCCAGACCAAAATGCTCTTCAAATAACTGAATCTCTTCATTTATTTTTTTCAATTTAATGAAATACGACTGTTTATGATCACTTGTGTTTTTATCTGCCCGTGCATATCGATGCAAAATCGCTAAATCCACTTTCATTAAAGTGTGTACCGTCTTTAAAATTGTGGGATGTGAATATACAATATTTGTATTTAACACTTTGTTGTACGATTCTACGCCATTATTAGAATAAATATTGTCGAATACTTTGAGCTTGCTGATTGAATTATAGCTTGTGCTCCATGTTTTAATAAAGTATTTTGCAAATTCATTTGTATCTTGAATGCATTTAATTTTATTACAAACCAAATCAAAAACTTCTTCTGGCATGAATGGAGAAGCGCATAATAACTTTAAAAGAATTTTATTGTTAAGATCTTCTGGATCACATTTTTTCTTGAAATTCTTAACTAATGCTGCAATAAAGTGATATATGCATCCAGTCAATATGGTTTGCTCTCCTTTTCTTTTATAAATTGAGCCTTGAAGTGCTTTTTCGAAATCAGTTGTTATAACATCAAATGTTGATAAAGGAATTTTAATATCAGTATCATACTCCATAATACTAAATACTCTTTGATAATCAGTTTCTGTTCTTCCCGTCATGATTATATGTAAAAACGGTAGATACAGTTGAGTTGCTTGGTCAAAAATTAACAAATTTAATAATTGGCCATTCATTATTGATACAGGAACGACTTTGAAGGTTCCATCAATAAAACAATGTGATGAATACCGTGCAACTCGAATGAAACGTTCCAATCCAAAAAATAATAGGCATTATCATTTTTTGTGCTTTGGGTAATAAAATATGATCTTTGATTAAAAAATTCTAACATTTCATTAATAAGATCAATCTCTGATTTTGATTTGACAGGATGAACTTCATAATACAGCTGTTGGACTTTCTTCTCTGATATCTGAATGAAATTAGTAGACTGGGCTTGATTACAGTCATATATCAGTTGATTTGCATACTTTCTTGTTTCTGATATCGTTGCGGTTGGATTTTTGACAACATAATCTTGAACTTGAGATTCAATATCATAGTTCATTGGATTTGTTCCTTTAATTATTTGAGATTGTTTTGCAGGTCGGCAGTTATGAAGTTTCCTGTCTGGTTTTTCTTCAGGAGAAATATTTAATTTCTCATCAAAGACTTTTACATGCATACAAAAGTTGCATCTAGGTTTATATCCGCAATAATAAATAATTTCTAAATAATTATTATGAGCATTGTAACGTTGAAATCTCAAAGGATGACCATTTGTATATATGGTTAATGAATATTTAATACGTGCGGATTGGGAAATTGAAAATGTATGATAAGTCCTCAGAATATTTTTGATTCTTTTTCGGTGAATCTCTTTATTTTTATCATCAAAAGATTGATAATTAGGAATAAGTTCAATGCAAGCTTTATTAACGATAATAGATTGTTTATGCGTTGAAAAATTATTTTGGTAATCATAAGCAAAATTTGGCACTAGATGTGTATTTTGTAAATCTGTTAATGGAGAATTATCGGTTAAATGATTAGAAATTTGGGAAGAATAAGAAGCAGTTTCATTAGGTAGTGAGGATTGATGCTGAGGGATTTGACGCTGAATATCCGAATTTATTGTTGCATTTTGTCTTTGATTTGTGTTTGGAGGAGTAACTCCACTTATTGTTGCAGTTTGTCTTTGATTTGTGTTTGGAAATGAAACTGCATTTATTGTTGCAGTTTGTCTTTGATTTGTGTTTGGAAATGAAACTGCATTTATTGTTGCATTTTGTCTTTGATTTGTGTTTGGAAATGAAACTGCATTTATTGTTGCATTTTGTCTTTGATTTGTGTTTGGAAATGAAACTGCATTTATTGTTGCATTTTGTCTTTGATTTGTGTTTGGAAATGAAACTGCATTTATTGTTGCATTTTGTCTTTGATTTGTGTTTGGAAATGAAACTGCATTTATTGTTGCATTTTGTCTTTGATTTGTGTTTGAAGGAGTGACTCCACTTATTGTTGCATTTTGTCTTTGATTTGTGTTTGGAGGAGTGACTCCACTTATTGTTGCATTTTGTCTTTGATTTGTGTTTGGAGGAGTAACTCCACTTATTGTTGCATTTTGTCTTTGATTTGTGTTTGGAAATGAAACTGCATTTATTGTTGCAGTTTGTCTTTGATTTGTGTTTGGAAATGAAACTGCATTTATTGTTGCATTTTGTCTTTGATTTGTGTTTGGAAATGAAACTGCATTTATTGTTGCAGTTTGTCTTTGATTTGTGTTTGGAGGAGAAACTCCACTTATTGTTTCATTTTGTCTTATATTTGAATTTTGAGCAGTTACTCCACTTATTGTTGCAGTTTGTTCATCTAATAAAATTTGTTCATTCTCCTCCTCTTTGAATTCATTGAATTCTTCGGAACTTAAATATCTGTTTAATAGAGAATCCGAGTTTTCGTTGTCTTCATCTTGAAATGGCCAATTCTTTCTTATATTGTTATCTTTATCATGAGTTTCTATAGAAAAATCATTTTTATCCTTTTGTTTACTTTCTTCATCATAATCGATATCACTATCATTCTCACTATAAGAATCTTCAGCTTCTTCATTTGGTAAAATTGTCTCATATAATTTATTTTTATTTCCATCTGAAATTGTTACTTTATACTCTCCTTCTAACATTTTTTTAATTTCATCAACAGGATTGAATACTTCCTGAAGACAATTGAAATTCATGATTTTAATTGCTTCTTCTATTATGTTATTGCTCATATACAACGCAAACTTGGCTGCCCACAATAAATTTTCGTCATTTTGTGATATTTGATTAATCTTTTTGTCTTGATCTTCAGAAGTTTTTATACTGTTTACAATCGGAATTGAAAATAAGTTAAAAGGCTTCTTTTTTCTTTTAATATTGATAGTAATTTTGTTATTACAGCGCAAATTATCCAGAACACCTAAATTTTTGTTATTTGTTGTTAATTCGAATGTGTTTAGAGGTAAACTTAGCTTGTGAGATATATATAAATAAAGTGTTAATGCTTTAACCGCTCTTGGTGGAATGACATATAATTTTGTATCCTTATAAATAAATTTAATGTAGTTTTCCATTTTTGTCACTTTTTAAGATCTTACAAAATATAGTTGATTTTTATCACTATTGAAATAAGATAAATAATGTAAGGACTCTAATTTTGTTATAAATATGAATGAAAACAGTAAAATGGATAACTTAAATATATAAAAATAAATATTGGAACAAAGCTATAACAAATTTTCATTCTTATTTATAAATTGATAAACCAAAGTAATACATTTTATTACATTTCGTGTAACATATACTAATATATAGATATTTTTTGAGATAATGTATTTATCTGTAAAAATTGTATGTGATCAAATTTGATTGATAAATTTATTCAGTAATAATAAATTGCATGTACAATATATTATTGTCTTGCCATTTTTTTGCTCATAATAAAAAATCTTTAAAAATGATAACAATAAAAGAGTATTAAGTAAAAATTTATACATCCAAAATATATTTCAGTAACAGCATAATACGCCTATGCTAATTTTTAGTTCTTAAATTAAATAGATGTCCCTAATCCCATAGATATTCACCAAACTTGGCAAATTCTGAACGTGATCTACATATCCCTAGCAAGTAGATCATATTGGTATACGTATCTTGATCAAATAAAAAGAATATTTGTTGAATAATTTCTGTTCAAATTAAAAGTTCTTCAACTTACGGTAAATCTATCTGCCTTAAAAAGTATTACGATATTATGCAAAGTCAATTTTCTCCAAAAAAATATTTGAAGATGATACTTTAAGTATACCAAAAATACAAGAATTTTGAGAGAACTCAATGAATTTTTGTGAAGGTGGAGTTAAATTGAGAAGATTTTTGGTCAGAGAAAAACAAAAATTACTATCTGATAAAATGGTATTAAAATGAAAAAAGTTTAAACAAAGGAAATGAAGAATTTATATTATATTAGAATTTAAAGAGTAAATATAAAAGATTGAAAGAAAGAATAATAATAGGATTCTTGAATGCAACATTTGGAATGATGTTTCCAGTTGTAGATGTGTTAAGCAAAGAGAGATAATGATAGTTTCTTGAGTTTTGAGTTAAGCTTGTTGTAGATGAGAGAGAAATTTTGACGAGACTGAGGAACTTCATTTGGAATGATGTTTCCAGTTGTAGATGTGTTAAGCAAAGAGAGATAATGATAGTTTCTTGAGTTTTTGCAATTAACCATCCTCAATGACTATTGTTTTAATATAATTTTTAAATTTTTTAAAACTGACATTTTAGTTGTATATTTTTTCTAACAAAGGTACATTCACTAGGCGATAACAGTAAAATGGGATGAAAATATGATAAATAGCATCCCTATATAGTGCCAAACAATATTTATACGGGCCAAAAAAATTTGGCTAGAGATTTGGCGAGTTATAAAACTTAGAAAATTGAGAGGGATTTTTATTTTTGAATTTTTTTGGAAAGTTAAAATTGCGATTAAAAATCGATTTCCAGGAGAACTAAGCATCTCATCATATATTTAAATCGATAAAAATATTAAATAATAGTTGAATAGTATAACAACGTGAAATTATGGCTGAATCTACAGAAAAAATGAACATATTTGACATTTTTGAAAATTCATACGTTAGATGGTGACAGACTCATAAACTATACTTTAGCTAAGATTGATATATGGTTTCAACAACACATGGTTAAAATTGTAAAAATATTTTAGATTTCAAAAAGGTATATATGGTAATATAATGGAACAAAGTCAACAAATAGCATGTTAAATATGTTATAATTAACTTTTTATTAGATCCAATAGTAGATATCGAATGGTTTCCAGCTTTATGGTTAAATATTTTCTTTTCGAGCTTCTCTTTAACTGTTGTATTAAGGTTGTAAATTTTTGATGCTAGAAACTATGGAATCTTCTTTGCTGCTGCATTTTTCTTGAGAGTTCTTGCAATTTCGAATAGATCTGCGCATTGTATGAAATTGAGGCTTTAAAATATCTTGAAAACAGAATAGGACTGCTTTTCCAAAGGAATGCTTACTTGTAAATCAGAGAGTTTCAAAATTGAGAGCAAGATTATCATCATAACTTTCGATTTTGCTGCGAAAAAGGAAGACAAGTAATTAACAAATCATTTACTGTTGTTCATCAAAAGAAGAAAACTTTGATAACAACTAATGATGATAAAATCAAGCTATCTTTTAATATTTTAAATTGATAAGACATTCAAAATATTTGAATGGTTTAAAATATTTTCTTTTAATTTCTATAAGATATTATCATGATTATATAATAAAATTTAAATTTTTATTCAAAAAGGCAATATTTCAAACTTTTAATTTCAAAAATCTTAATTCTGCAATAAGTGTATTTAATTGTAGCAAATTTAATGATCCTTCGTCATGCTTAGCAATTTGGAACTCATAAATTAATGATTTCTTCAAGTAAAATTCTGCATTATTTCAAAAGTCAATAATTCTCTAGTAACTTTTCTTCAAACCCTAACCATTATATTATATGTATAATGGAGAATAATTGCAAAGAAAGATAGCCGAATTTACTGGGTAGTTCTTGTGATGCGAAATAATTGCAAATTAACACATAGTTTTAACAGCATCAATCTCTTTTTGCTCTCATTTAAATGCATTCGCACACTTTAATTTTGAAATATAAGAGTTTTGGAAATTATCAAATTTATCTGCTCAAATACTATAGATCTTCATAAGTGTTAATAGAATCACCAGCCTTACATATAGTGTTTAATATAATGATGCACATCATACTGGGATTTATTCCTTATTCATCTAGTTATTATAAGATTTACAACCCCATGAAAATTTAAAATTTTGTCAAAAATAGTGAATGTACCTTTTTTCTAACACAACTATCAATAAATTGTAATATCATTATACTATATATTAATATGAATTTTTATAGAAAAGCTTTATTTTTTTCTCAATTTTTAATTTCATTTCAGTCTCTAAACTTTCTTACTATGTAAAAACGTATTATTATAGTAATAAAATAAAATACATGTTTATTCGATCTCGTATTTCAAAAAAATAAAATTACTTATATAAAAAGATTCTCTTTAGTCAACTTTCTTTTTGAATCTCTAATAAGTTTTTACTGTTGCTTCTATATATTAAGTATTGATTCTTGTAGTAAAGAAAATCCGGAACGTTTATTTATTAGAATACTCGAACTTTGACTTACATATTACTAATTGTAATTATTTTCAAGAGCTATTTCTATTACTCCTACTTGTTCGGCTTAAAATCTGCTATATTGTTAAGATAAACTAAGTCTAAATTTTGAACCATTTTTTGAAGTTTAAAGTGTAATACATATCGATTTTTTATCCGAATTTAAGAATTGCTTCAAAGTTTTAGCGTGAAATCGTGCATTTTTTCTAATGAAATTGTTATTATAAGATAAGCAATCTGAGTTTTTTTGAATAATATGTCACTACACATGATAGAGCGTTACGTGCTGAAAAGTTACGCTTCGTTCTGAAAGTGGTAATGAAGTTTTATTAGAATTCATCAAAAAAACGTATGAAAATAATCGTATGTCAAAATGTGAGCACTTCTCAAAATTTGCTCACATTTTGACTATTTTTGTGAGATCTTCCTCACAATTTTTTGACAAACGTACAAAAAAGTGCCAAAATGTGAGCAAATGTGAGCAATTTTTATATCTCTTAGTTTCTGCCACAACTAATTCCTCAGCTAATGAATCAATAACTTTTTCATCAGAAATGATAAAGTTACTGTTGTTGTTTGTTGCTGTCATTTATATAGGAATAAAAAAATAAAAATAATTTTAAAACTAACTTTATTTTTGGACTGCATCAAATTTCCGGGAATGTTGTCAAAATGTCATGTTGTCATCATTTTTTAAAGAAGTTAATTAACCTGGTGACATGGTGACGTGGTGACACTGAAAACATTCATGAAAACATTTACGAAACATTAACGTAAACATAAACGATAAAATTTATTTCCGGGAATGTTGTCAAAATGTCATGTTGTCATCATTTTTTAAAGAAGTTAATTAACCTGGTGACATGGTGACGTGGTGACACCTTCAGTTATTCAAAAATAATTAATTATTGAATAACCTAAAAACCATAAACGATAAAATATATTTCTGCAGTTCATCCATTACTTCATTACCTAATTAATTACAGACATAAAATATATTTAGTTCATAAAAATTTTTTGATTAATTTTGGCTTATTTTTATTCTTCCAGTAATCCTTTTCGAGTTCCGATAAATGTGTAGGGTTCGATTCTCTCAAATTTCTAGAAGGAATTTTATCATCCACACCTCCTTCATAAATGACAGTGTATTCATCTTTAACCTGATGAACTATATTTTCATCATAAAATCTCTTAATTTCTGTTCTATCATTAAATCCCGCATTCTTTGCAGCTTCATAGAATTTTTTAAATGACCTCCACGGTGATGATCCGAATACTTCTTTTAAACTCATTTATGTAAAAATAAAGATTTTATTCAAGACGGTACCATGCATAAACTGTCATATAAGGTGGCATATAATCTTCACCCGAGCCCGTTGGATTTGTTGTGAAAGTGTGTGAATGATTTCCTCCTGGTTCAGTTGGTCGAAAAGTCTTTTTTGTTGAATCGTTATAAGCTGGAGATAAAACATCATGACCGGCTTCATAGTCTGAGTTGTATAATGGGTGGTCTCTTAATGAGTGTGTATGGTCGCTAGAAAAGTTTGTAGTTCCTGTATGCTTATGCGGCGGAAGGTTTGCTTCTTTAATTTTCTTTGAACCACCGGTTTGCTTTGAAGAGTTAGCACAGTATAAGAATTTGTCTACAATCTGTTGCCATGTACCAAAACCTAAAACACTTGCTGGATTTGTTGAATTCATTGATGTATATATTGAACCAATGGGGTAAATCATCTCAAGAATTGTATTTAATCCATTATGAATATTGAATTTATTATATAATATTGAAACTGGGTGAGTATTTAAAACTGGTCTTGTTATCAATATTAACGTATTATTTTTGAAAATAGCTTTTCGTACATCTTGAAATTTTGTGATTTCAGACCAATTTCTTCCATCACTACTGATATTTACTAAATCACCACATCCAAAAGCAATGAAATACCCATCAATATAAAATAAATTTGTAAATCTATAATTTCGAGTAAGTTTTGGAGTGAATGAATAAACCAATTCCCAATTTGATAAATCTTGTGATAAATAAATATGTCTGTTATAACTTACAGGATATGAATAGACCATACCACCTGAAACGAAAACATAAACATTTGATCCATAACATAAAGCTTCAATGTCTCCATCAGCTTGAAAAATTTGTTCAAAACGACCAAATGGTATTGAATATGATCTATAAATTTTATCATTTTGTAGGATAAAATACATGTTGTTAATGTAATACCACTTACTTGTATAATCAATTTCCAAATCTGATGACATCATACTAAACATATAATAATTTATCCCATCCTCACTAATGAAAATTTGATTGACTTCATAAATTAGTACCCATTTATTATTAACGCATCTAATAGGATTATTTGGATATTTAAATTTAGCATCTTGATTTAAATTACATTTGAACCATTGGATACAATCGAATGAATAACAAGGGCAAAAATCATCTCCAACCGTTATCATTCCCATAAATTTACCGTTATTATATTCAACATATAAAATTCTTGGATTAATGATTGGCTTTCGTGTATCAGGATTCCAAACAGATGGAGTAAATGATTCATAGTTTTTAAAATCATTTGTTTTAAAATAATAAAACACTCCAGCTGTATAAAATAAATACGTGGTCACTCCATCATAACATATCCATTCAAAAGAATCTATATCAAAGGTTTTATCCGATGATTTCATAAAATTTAAAAATGGTGGAGTAAAATAGACCTCTGATTGTTTTATTTCTTCATTAACAAATGATATATCAGCTTTCTTTGCTAACTCAGTATTAATGAATGAAATAACTTTTTCCTTATCTGCTTTCTTCTCTAACTCATTGTTAACATATGTTTTATCTGCTTTCTTCTCTAACTCATCGTTAACATAAGTTTTATCTGCTTTAAGGTCTAAACATCCTGAAACCCATTCTGTATCAGCTTTAACTTTAAAAGTCTCCAATGTCCATTCATGATACCCTTCAACCTTTTCTTTAATTTCATTATCTTTTTCATCAACATAAACCAAATTTGCCTTCTTATTTAATTCCTGGTCAGTTAGTATCCCTAACTTGGGTACTGAGGCACTGCGCGCCTCCGTACACCACTTAACCTTAAATATTTACAAAACCGGCAACGTATATTTTACAACACAAACACAAACACCAACTTAACCTTAAATAGGCAAAATCGCAACCGAATTTTTAAATCTAGATTTTGATGATAAATTGTGATTTTTAGCTTAAATCGCGATTTTTTAAAAATCGCGAACAGAATTTTTTCGCGATTTATTAATAAATCGCGATTTGAACGATAAATTTCGATTTTTTTAAAAAATCGCGATTCGTGAAAAAATTGCGACTTTTTGAAAAATCGCGAACTTTCAAAAAAATCACGTCCTTAATTTTGGTCTTTTTCGGAGTGATAAGTCGTCCTTTAAGTAATATTTTTTTTCTCGAATTGCTAATTGAAAAATTAAATTCGAGAAAAGAGATTACAATAGTATTGTATGGACTATAATCCTACTACTATAACACTTTTTTTGTGAAAATCACACTTTTTTAAAAAAAGATATCAAATTGAAAAAAATTATTCTTATTTTTACTTATACTGTAGGGCACATTCATTGGTTATGAAAATCACATAGTATGAATACTCAATCCCAAATATCTTAAAAAAATATTCTAAAATATTAGACTCGATTTTAGCAATTGTATTCTAATCATAATATAATGCCCGAGTATATTATATAAATAGAACAAATATTAGTAAATTCAATTTTTTTTTTTCAGATCGCAAATTATCTAATACAAATATTCATAAAAATCACATACAGTATATTTGCATTCAATGTCAAATATAATAGCTATCTAATACTTTCGAAAAATTGAGCTATTGAATATTTTATAAAATTTCTGGTCCAAAAATTGTGCTTTCACAATATTTTGATGATATCTATAATAATTAGACTACAAATATAAATTGTATAATAAAAAATCAAAATTTGCTTTTGATATCTCAAATCTCGATATGAGATATTCAATGTCAAATCAAAGTATTCATAATTAACAGATTTGTATCGTGAATGCTTTCGTTTTGCTTAATACACAATTATGCATGACAAGTGTGTGTGGCTACACAATTCTTTCCGTCCGAAGCGGAGAATTGTGAAGTTTACACCGCACTTCACGGATAATATAATGGAAAAACGATTTTCATGGAATACTATTTTTATTAATAGCTTAATAAATGAGCGAGTCTGATAGATATATGTTACGCAAGATATATCCATAGAGAAGTGTTTAAGTATAAAACAATGCGTTATACGTTATATGTAGGATATAGATGGTTTTTCTCCATTGAGAATTTTGTCATGTGAAAAATCTCTTTTTTAGCTATGATAAAAATACTTTTTATATACTATTATATCTCAGTTGATATTGATTCAACATTCTTATTTCACATGATAATATAATAGTATATGTAGCGAGGTATTATATTCTCTTGTGATTTCGATCTATTAATGCTCACACAAAAAATTCGCTACATCAAAATTTCCTCGGAAAATTTCACTTTTGCTGCTTTGATTCAACTTTGATGTCCAATGAATACTCAATAAAACTCGAAACTCTGATCATGGAGATCTATCATCACATATATAATTATATTGCTTAAATATATGTATAAATTGTATTTTGGATTTTTCGGATTAAAAAGGTTAAAAGTGTCATATTGATATAATTCACATTTTATTCTGCTTATAAATCATATTGTCTTGTAATATTTGATAAAATTATCACTGAATTCTTAATTAGTTTTTTTTTAAAATATCAATTTTGATTTATTGGACTTGAAAATATTTTATTTATATTATAAATCATATTATCATTTAGTGTTTATCAAAATTATGGTTCTTCGTTTTGTAGCTATATTTTGAATGACAATAGAAAAAAAATACTAGAAACTAAATATGTATTTAATTTTATAAGTAAAAATTCACATAATGATAATATATTTGTGAAGATTATTTGAAGAAACGATTTTTATTAATTCAATTTTCATTATAGCATTATTTAGGTGAAGTGCTCTCAAATTGTGAGCCAGACAAATGTTTAATGGCTGCAATAAAGGAACATAGCTCAGGTGCGTTTGCATTGAATATTTATCGTTTTGATTTCACAAAACATCGTTGCGTTTAATCAAAAATTTGATTAACTTAATAAATTTAAAGATTAAGCGATCTCATTTTAACACAATCGGTAAATTCAATACGTCTATGAAACAAAGCCATAATTTCTCGTAGTATAAAATATTTGATAAAATTTTATCGCTTACAGAGGTGGAATTAAAGGGTGAGAGATATATAGATAGACTATATATCTCTCACCCTTTAATTCCCTATACAAAGTTCGAAAACTTGGGTGCAATCAGATCTGATTGCACCCAAGTTTTCGAACTTCATGTAAAGAATTGCTTGCTATGATGTACTGATCATGAATCAGTACATCATAGCAAGCAATTCTTCATCTTAAATATATTTTTCTTAATCAATACATAACTTGTTCGCAATTTGGTTTTAGACGCTATATTTTAATCTAATTTCGATTTTTTATAAAATCGCGTACTTCTAATAAAACGCGATTTCAAAAACAATCGCGATTTTTTTCTGTTCGCAATTTTTCAGAAGTTCGCGATTTTATAAAAAATCGAAATTTTTCTTTGCGATCGAGATTTAAAAATTCGGTTGCGATTTTGCCTAATATTTACAAAACCATCTGATACATAAACGACTTCACTAACGACTTCACTACCGTCCTCACTAAATAAAAATAGCCTTATTTTTATTTTTTTAAATTTTTTATTTCATTACAAAGACATGTCCGACTACATTTACTATGACTCTTTCCCAGAACGTTTCCGTGAACTATTCAAACTCAAGTAAAACTGAGAAACATGCATTTTAACAAAGACAGACCCATTGACGATGAAAGAAACCCTGAATATATTACAATCCCATATGACGCAAAGTTCATTGCATACATTCCTTATGGTCGCAGAGGAACGAAAACTATTTCAACAATGACGAAAAATTATTTCTGGAGCGATGAAGAAAATTGCCTTATCTACATAAATGCATACTTAAATAAAGCTACATATTGTACAAAAGAAGGTTGGACTGGATTTGAGCTCTACATATACGACGACGATGGAAACAGACGTTGTGTATACCCATACGATAATATGTACCATTGTTTTCATCAAGCATTAAACGAATACATAGTCAGTAAGGGTCTCATTCCTGCTGAGTAGAAATGTTATATTTTTTTCTGTCATTTATATAAAAATAAACGTTCTCGCTAAATAATAAAATAAACTTAAAAATAAACGTTGTCAGAGGTGAAAAAATAAATTTAGGTGAAGTGGTGAAATCTCACCTCTTTTTTCACCTCTTTTTTCACCCTAGCCGCAAAGCGGCTCTGACCCTTTGGGTCTGTTGAATTCATTGCTTTATAACTCTCTTCCTTTCTCCAACTCTTCTAACTTCTTCTTAAGTTCAGCAATGTTGTCCTCATGAAGTTTAATCTTCCTTAATATACCTTCTCTATCTAATGGTTGCTTTATCTTTCTAAACTGAACTCTACCATCCTTCATAGTATGAACGTAAAAACCTTCTGGAACCGCTCCTGATTTAATGTATTCTACCAAAAATTTTTGTTTCATTGCTTCAGTGACTTTAGTCGTCATTTTACTCTAAATAAAATGTTCAAATAAAATAAAACTAACATTATTTTTTCAGTAAGGAAACGCAGGAGTTTTACGATTTATTTGAGGAGTAGGTTCTGGTTTAAATGTTGGAGTCGGTTTTGGAGTTGACTTTTGAACAGGAGTTTGTACTTTCATAGGTTCAGGAGTCATTGAAGGTGTTGTTTGTGAAGGCGTTGGTTTTGACGTTGGTTTTGGCGATGGTGTCGGAGTTTGTTCAAATTCAGCTACTTCAGTATTATTTATAACATTTGCTTTGTTTCTTTTCAACATCATTACTGCTCCTGCTGTAGCTAGCAAACCTAGTGGGAGACCATATCTTATATAAGGACTTGACCAAATGCTATTTTTGACAGGAGCTGGTGGAACACCTAACCTTGGTGAGACTGCTCTTTGCCATTGTGCAGCTCGTAAGAAATATTCAATAGGTGCTCCATAATCGTTTGGTAAAGTTTGTTTCACAGATGGTGAAGGTTCACGAGAGCTTGATGAAGAACTCATTTATAAGCTTTAAAAATAAACGTTCATCCTTTATTCCTCACTGTCGTCCGCTGCTAAGTTATAGTCGTCAAGTCTTATTATTGGTATGCCTGACTGTCTTACTTGTATTGCAAAGCAACAATCCCTCATAAATCCAATAAGTGGCTTTGGTACATTTTCTGTTGCTAGTTCAATAGGTCCTTTAACAGACAATTTGTATGTTATTGGAGCAGTAGATGTTTGACCTTGCTGGAAGCAAAAGTCCACTTCTGTTGGAAAACCACATAAGAAATGTGTGTTGTCATAGCTATCCCATTTATGTTCCACACTACCATCATCCACCAATGACCTCATAACATCTTCATTAAATCCAATCATATCATTGTTTGTATTGCAAGCGTTCGCAACCATTTCATAAAATACAGGTCCATATGATTTTTCAGGTTCTGCAGGCATATTTCCATAAGCTCCCATGGAAAGCTGAAGATATTTAAACTTAGGGTTCTCAAAATTAACATAATAGTTGTCTTTCTTTCTAAATAGTGCCCAAATACTTTTAACATTAATAGGCGTATAAGCTGCTGTAAATGTTGCACTTGAACTATCTGTATTCTTTGAGAATGAACCATCCATAGGAATCCAATCCATAACTTTAACAGGAAAACATAAAGCCTCGTTTGTATAATGTTCTACAAGTTCTGTATAAATGTTAGGGTCTAAAGAGAATGACTTTGGATGAATAAAACATTCATTAAAATCCATCTTTGTTCGAAATAGTTGCTGGGTTACAGTTGTAATAGTAACTGTTCCACTAGCTTCAGTTGCACTCGTTATCATAGTGAATGGTTCATTCCATGGAACAAATTTATTTGTCGGTGGATTTGAACTGAAGCAAATGCAACTTTAAGAGTTGGATTGAAAGCAATGATATCATTTACAGATATAGATGTGCATTGTAAGGCGTCGCTACTGAACTTTACTTTAAGCTGAATGTTTCCTGCAAAAGCTGGAATAAATCGAATAGCTTCTAATGGAAGGAATCTTCTAACAGGAATTCTTAAACGAAGCTTAAAATCAAATGATTTTCCTGCTGTAATTGGACCACTACAATTTGTCCTGTTCTGCATGTTCCCGAATGACTCCATACATCTTTATGTCGAGTCTTTGAAAAAACATCGACTTTCTTTATTTGTTCGGTAGTTTGTGAGTTTGAAGTTATATATGCTTCTTCTCTTGCGTTGTCTTGAGAATATACGATACGACCATTTGCAAGGATTTGATATCCAGCAACTGCATAGAAAGCGTCATCGAAACCAATCCAAAATCCTGGTGGGTTTGTTTTATTGGAACCTGAACCAATTTCTTTATCTACAATAAATTGACCTTCCATTTTATACGTAATGAATGTATTGTAAAGGTCCAACATATTTTCACCAGGAGGTGAGAGATTGAATGTTACCCATGTGTTATCTTTAGCAGTTCCAGGTTGTGATGGAATCTTTGCGTCAGAATATTTTCTATTAGTGTCACCAATTTGAACTGCATTGTCTATGATATCGAAATATGAGCGAATCTGATGAATATGCTCTGCTGGAGTAAATTCGTTTAACTGTTCGTTCTGCATGTATTTACTTCAGATAAAAATATCTATTTACTTCATTATTCTCACTCTTCTTCTTGGTATTCGTGGTGGAAGTTGTTTCTTGACATTTTCAATGAACTGTACATTCTCTTTTGTCTCAACTTCTTTCACTGGTGGGTCAGGGTTCTTTGACTCGGTTTGCTTTTCAATGAAATTCACGAACTTTGCAATAAGCTCTTGGTTCGTTATTGAAAGTACATCTGGCTTCTTTTCTTCTTGTTCTTTTTTCAGTTTGAAAGAAGGTTTTATATGGGCTTCGCCCTCGTGCCATGCACCTTAATGTTGTCGCTCTCTGTATTCGCTAATGGAACCTTTCTTTTTCTTACATATATTTTACCATCTTTACTCTGACTTACATAATAGAAAGGATGTTGTATTCCTCTGGCGTCATTTAATATAATAGACTCTCGTTCTGATTTTGACAAGCTCATTTTACATCGGTTAAAGTTTTAATTTTGTTTTTCTACAGTCAAATGACTCAGACAAGCCTACGGACAAGACCCAAGGGGTCATAGATGTTGAAGCATTGAAGAAAGAAATTCGTGAGCAAATTTTATCCGAACTGAAGGAACAAAAACAAGAACAAAAGCCAGAGAGACCAAAGAGAAAACTTAGTGAAAAACAACTAGCTGCATTAGCTGCTGGAAGACAGAAGAACCCACGTTTGCTGGCGAAAAAAGCTAGAGAAGAAGCAAAAGCAAAGGAAGAACAAAAAGCAAAGGAAGCTGAAGCAAAGAAAGAGTAAATGGTTTATTTTTATCCAAACTAAATGTATAGACAAATACCTTTATCTGTTGCGTTCAGTAGTGAAAACCCTGACGTCAAAATAAAGGGGAACAGAGTAACGTTTAAGTTTCCAACAGACTGGATTGTGAACATAAATGAAGAGAAGTACATTGGCATAACATCTATGTATATAACACGTGCTTTCAGAAAGGTTGACTTTATACTTCAAGTCGAGATAGAAAATGACGAACAGTCTTTAAGCGCCCAAAACATTCACATATACAAATACTTTAAAGACGATACAACATTGTTGCAATGTATGATTTCATTTAATGAGATGTTCGAGAAAAAGTTCAATATTGAAGTACAAACTTTACAGCCTTTACGTGAGTTTCTTGCACAACTGAAAGAAGAAGGTAGTCAGCCACAACTTATAGACTTTCATTATGAATTTAATGAAAATGAAGATGGAACTCATGACTGTCAGTTTGTTATATATTCACCATTCAATGAAGTCGCTAAAAAGAAAGAAAATCCATTACGTATAAGGTTTCAAATCTCTGAACCCAATGAAGACTTCAAGAATGTTTTCAATTATGATGCAATACTTCCGAGGAAAAATGAATTTTCAAAGATTGTAACACCTGGCATTTGGGATAGAAAGCAAGCTATATTATATTCAAACTTAAGTAAGGGAGTTGAAAATGAGTTCATTGGTCATACAAGAACTTCACCACTGTCAAATCCTAAGTATTACAAGCTTACTGGCTTCAATCGTGAGTTTTGGATAGACATGTTCTCCACTCATGACCATAAGTGCCCAGTGTTCTTACCTCCAGATGGGAAAGATTGTTTATACATTGAAGCACAATTGTTAAACTCTACAATAGCTGTATTGTAAATGACCACATAGGCTTCGCCCATGCCGCTAGCGGCTTATTTTTATCACAAATGACCTCATTGCTGACAAAAATAAATGACCTCAGAACTTCAACTTACGAATAAAGCTTGTTTTAGTCGTTATTGAAAAGTTGAACTTTTCAGCAAAGCAAGGTTGACATGACTTACATAAGTCGAATGCAATCTCTTGACCATCATAAAGTGCTTTGTAAAGTTTCATTAAACTGAACTCAGAGTCTTTGTCATATGTTCCAACAGGTATGTGAATGTTCTTATCTTCATTGTAATAGCATTGTATAGCTTCAGGAAACATTTCATTAGCGGTTAAAGCAATAACATCTTGCTTCACGCCTTTCATTCTGCAGTGAAATGCAACTTCATTTAAATCATTCGTGAGTAAGTCTATGTAGGTCTTCTTTCCACAGAAAATACTTTTATAAGCTAAACTTTGTTTTCCAGGTGTTATTTCTGCAAAGTCGCTATGAAATTGACCAAGGTTCTTTCCTATAAGTTCTCTACCGTATCTCTTCTTAAACTCTGCTGCAAGCTTTGGGATGTCTTCATTATATAAGTGCATACTGTCGGTATCCTGGTAAAATATTTGAAGACCCATGTCCTCTGCAGTACAGAATACTTCATTCATAATACGTTTTGACATAGACAGAATATTAACACCAAGTGGACAGAAGTTAAAGTGTCTGCAAATGCTTTTCGTTAGCTTGAAAATAGTTTTATCTGAACCATCCAAACCTTCGAACTTCACTATATGGTTGTAATTTCTTATAGCATATCTTATAGCATCTTTGTCATCTACTATGGTTATTTTTGACTCAATAGGAGATAGAATAGTTTTGCCATAAATGCTGTTCAGAATGAGTTTTATAATTTCTTGTAAGGGGTTTTCTTCTTTCTTATACTTTAACCTTAACTCAAACAACTTCTTTACTTCATCTCTTATTCTCATATCTCTGTTTCCATCGTAATAGTATCCTTGCAACACTTCACATTTGACACCTTGATATTTTATGAGGTCTTGTAATGTTATATGGTCAACATACATGAGACAGCAAGTGTTTGAACTTCTTGGAACGTTAAGTTCTGGATTTAGTTCAGGGTCGCAAACTATTAAATGAAAGTGTCTGGGTATACCAATCTCTGTTATCTTAATGAGAACAAAGAAGCCAGACATAAACTTTTCACCAATGGGTTCCTTTTGGTCATCATCGAATAAATGTCTCATGAGATACTCTGTGTTTAACATTTCTTCCTTCAATACTTTTGGAATACCTTCTAAAGTATAAAGTCTTGCTATAGCTGAAGGATATAATGAAACAGTGTCGAAGTCAGCAATGAGTTTCTTTTTGCTCTTTTGTTTCATGTTATCTGACAACATACATCTTCCACCTTGAATGCATCTCGAAATAAATTCTCTTGGTTTATTTGAGAGGTCATAAAGATTTCCATTCGGGAAGTATACTCTGTTCTCAAACAATTTGTTAGCAATTGAACAAATACTAACGTAGTCATAAACGTTTAAATCAAACTCTTTCAATAAGTCATTGCGGAACTTTACAAAACCTTCTCTTAAAATTCTTACATCTTGTTTGCAGTAAAACGTGCTATATTTTTCTAAGTCGAAGTGGTTCTCATCTATTCTGCAACCTTTGATGGAATCTATGTTTTTCATAAATGTATCTGCATCCCGGATAAACTTACATGCTTCAGAAATGACACCAGTTCTGTTGTCATTTGCTAACAAAACACTGCTGTAGTAGTTATATGGAAATACTTCTTTCGGTCCTGTTTGTAAGTTAAACATAGCAGGAAATAGTTTAAGCTTCTTATTTATAACACTGTAAGAGTCTTTTATAATAATTGCCCGTCCTTTATATAAACCAGTTATTTGCATTGTTCGTGAACCTTTAATGATGGGAGTTCCTTTCACTTCTGTCATGTGTCTTAAGATGAAGTTTATGTCATAACTGAGGTTGTGAAAATATATTAAACTCTTGTCAGGGAGTCTTTCCAAAAATTCTGTTGCACAGTTTTGACCCCAAATGCTTTCACTCACTGAACCATCTTCACTGTCATAACAGATGTTAAAAGCTTTATGAAAGCCATCCGTACTACACTCAAAGTCAGCAAAGAAAACGTGCTCAGGAATGAATTTACATTTAGCTTTATTTACTTCTTTTGACTCTGCTTTCTTCTTCAGTTGTACACAATACTTTGGAGCATATGTCAAATCTTTAAATGGTGCAAGGTTCTGTTTATATAAGTCAGTAGTATATGTGAAAAGTTCTCCATAAGAAATAGGTTCGAAATATTTGCACTCCCACAATGTTTTCATAACATCCCATAACGGTGTTGTTCTATCATAACGAACTACATATTTATCTTCTCTCTTTGTATAAATCTTCATCTGTTTCTCAATGTTCATTCCACCACAAGCTTTGAGAATTTCTTTATAGTTTCGAATGAAGTATGTTGTCATTGGAAGTCTTTCATTTAGCATGTAGTGGTCTTCAACAAGAAGTAAGTCAATAGTTCTAACAGTTTCGCATTCTTTTGGTATATATCTCTTTATTTCATTATGTCTTGAGTCATTGAAATAACCAATGGTAACATTAAATGCTATACCTGTTGCGTCAGAAATTTCTTGTACTTTACTTTGAGGAAAGTCTCTAACACGAATGACTTCTCTCATGTGGTCAATAGTTTCTTCATTTACTCCAGCCTGAATGCAAGCATAAACGAAACAATTGTCCTCTGTCATAAGTATTGCAGTTCTTTTGTTCAGTTCATTGAAGATTTGGTAGCGTTCAAGATTTATAGGTAATGTGCAAAGATACTTCCATAACTGACCGCTTCTCTTCTTATAAAACTTCTTTTCACCATTATCTTTCCAAAAGCTTTCTATAAGTGCTGGGTTTCCTGTTTGCTTAAGAGCTTCCAAAATGGCTTTCTGGTCATTTGTCAGTGTGCTTTCATCTCTATATGGTCTCTTTTTTGGTTTGCCTTTCTTTACATCTGACATCGTTAAGCCTTCATATTCTGTTAAATCATACATCTTTATTTCAGTAAGATTCTTTATGTTTGTCAAGAAGAAGTCATAGTGCATTTCAACAATACCTGCAGCATTTGCTTCTATCTCTGATATAAAGTTCTCCTTCAAGAGCTGATGTAGTAATGTTCCAATATTATTGAGGTTTAACGTAGAACATTCATACTTTCCACCAAGTTTATAACATACCATCCATCTTTGTTGGAGTTTATTTTAATTTTCTCTAAGAGTCTCATGAAAACCTTACCGAAATGTTTGTGTAAGTATCTCTGTTTGGTTCATCTAAAGCTTCGATGTTAAAGTCAATGAGTCTATTGCCTTCACATTTCTCTTCCTATTCTCTTCATCTTTCTTTAACCATCTCTCACCTTCTTTTGGTTTGTCGTCAATGGAACGAATGACATCGTTAGCTTTGCGAACTTGTTCTATAGCACTTTTAAACATCTCTCTTCTCTGTTGTTTCAGTGTGTCGTCTCTTCTTCTTGTTTCACCAACGTTTGCATTTGTTATGTCAAACATCTCTTCGACTTCATGAGGTATGAACGTCTATGATATAAGTCAATAGCAACGTCATTTAAAGGAAATGCTTCTTGCATGGACTTCGTCCTCGCCGCGTTGCGGCTTTATGAACTCATGAATTCTATCATAACTTATTGCACCATTATAGTCTTTAATGAAGTCAGCGAGTGCTTTTTTGTTTGTCGCGTAATGCTTTGCAACATCTATATTAGCTTCTGTAAGAAGTTGTTTTATTTCCGAGTGTTCTAACTTAGACAACTTCCGATACATCTTTAGTAGGAAATAAAAAAATATTTTTGAAAAAATTAGATTAGATTTTTTTAAGTTATTTTTCAAAATAATTTAATATTTTTATTTTAATGAAACACATGCAAGATTGCAAGTTCTTTTCATACAATGCTCTCGCTACTGCCATCAAGAATGAGTTCAATAATGCTTCAAATGTTAATGTTATCTTTAACAAGAAGTTTGTGAAAGAATCTAAGTTCGGTCAGTATGTCAGACCATTAGCTATTGTCATTGACCGCAAACGTTATACTTCACAAGAGTTAGCAGTAGTTTTGAAACAAAAGGGTTTCTTCGTGAATGTCAAAGATACTCATTATACTGTTATAAAGAACTCTAACATTGACTTCTTCAGTATTGCTTTAAATCTTTCCGAACAGAAAGAATATAAGAAGGGTGAAACAAATGTGAAATATTATCCTTCATCTCTGAAGACAATAACGAACAAAGATGTTATACAGAAATTCTTACCAAAGGTTGAAGAAGCTTCTATTGACATTGACGAAGGAAGTGAAATGGTTGAAGAAATTGACCCTGAAGCTATTTAACCAAAAATATATTTTTGGTGAAGAGGTGAGATTTCACCTGTTTTTTCACCTCATTCTCTCTTCGTTAATGTTGTCGTGACTTCTTCGTTAATGTTGTCGTGACTTCATTCTTCCTCTTTGAAGTTATCGAAATATTCTGTTATTTTTTCCTTCAGTAATGGTAAGTCTTCTTTGAAGGTAAGTATTGTGCAACCTTTGATGTCATAGTGTGTTTGAGGAAGAGTATTTTTGACAATTTCCTTTATTTGCTCATTCGGTGTCATTGAAATCGGTAAGTTTTCACGATAGAACCAGTTTCTGTCAGATTTATATATTTTAGCAAGGTCGTAAAAGCTTTTGTTGTTTCTTCTGACTAAATGCAACATAACCATATCTCTGTCTTCTTCATTCTCCAACTCTTCAGTATAAATCATATACTTATAGTTCTTTTCCTTTCCTTTTGGTACTGAACGCGGTATTCTTTTCTGTATGCTTTTGTCTTTGGATTCAATGACTTCATCTTTTGCTTGAAGTTTCTTTTCCATCTCTCCACGTTCTTGTCTGTGAAGTTCGTCAAGAAGTTTGTAAATATTCCAAGCATAACGTGGTGAAGCCCACATTGCAACTGCATTTACTAAAAGTCTATGAACATAATATCCTCTCAAACCGTTTGGCAATTTTTCACGGTTTTCATAGAGTTTTGGCGACTGGGATTTTTTACCTACTCGCTGTTCTTCACTGTTTTCAGAAAAAAGTACGTCTCGCTGTGCTTCACTTAATAGTTCTATGGTGCTTTGGTTCCTAAACCAGTCTTTAGGAAGCTTAGTATCTGGAGCAAAACAAGCCGTCAAAATACTTTGCATTTGGTACATGTCGTCTTTGACAGAACGAATGAGTCTCAATTGTTTGTTATACTGTATGTATTCGTATTCTTCATTTATGACTTCATGAACGATAGCAGTTGTTGTGTTCTCTAATGTTGACATATCTGTCTTTACATACAGGATAAAAAAATAAATAAAATAAAAACTAACTTTATTTTTTTTGAGATAAACACTATTTCTTCACAACATTAAATTTTATCCTGTATGAAATGACTTTAAAAAGATTATTGACTGACTTCGAATACTATCTCATTGACGCACTGACAGACCCTCAAAACTGTGTTGAAAGTTCTTTAAGCTTTAAGATTGAAGGTACGACGCATTTTGTCTTCACTTACGTATTGAAAGAATATGACCGTTATCATAACGAAGTGAATCAAACACTAATAAAATTTGTAGATAAAAAATTGGTTAACAATGAATATTTTAAACGTGAAGACCCAAACACTGCTGGAGATGATGAAGAATACAGACAAGTTATTGAAAAAAATAACGCAAGATTAGATGCAATAGAAAAGAAGTTTAATGAATGTCTTACAAACACGTATGAATATCTTATGCAGTGGGAAGCCAGATGGAAATAAATTTACGTCAAATATGCAATTTATAAAATCTTATGTCGACAGGCTACGTAGCACAGTGGTCTAAGGTGGTGTTATGGAGGGGTCAGGGTCTGTGGTTCGAACCGCGACAGCGCCGTATTTTCTTATTTTCTTTATTTGTCTTGTTTGTCGTGAATAAAAAGTGTCATAAAAGTGCTCTATCTTCCACGGGAATAAATCAAAAATTTACTTTATTTCTTCTTTATTTCTTTGTTCCCGTGGAAGAAGGGTTTTGCTGTTTTTTCTCAGCCGAAATCAATGATTTTTTCATTTTTGGAATCCTTAGCGAATGAGGAATCTTTTCTCTCGTGGAAGCTTTGACCAAAAATATAATTGAGGTGAAGAGGTGAGATTTCACCCGTTTTTTCACCTAATTTTTCACCCTCATGACTTTGTCATAACTTCTTCGTAAATGCTTTGTCATAACTTCTTCGTAAATGCTTTGTCATAACTTCTTCGTAAATGCTTTGTCATGACTTCTTCGTAAATGAGTGTAAATGACCAAAAATATAATTTAGGTGAAGAGGTGAGATTTCACCCGTTTTCTCACCCGTTTTCTCACCTGTTATTTTATAAGCGTTTTACATGAATTGTACGATGTATATTTGAAATTCTAAACAATTTTGTAGCTTCTATTTCTTCTGTCAGTATGTCAAAAGTTTTAACGATACCGAAAGTTTCTTTATACTTCTTCTTGACGTCAGATAGAAGGAAATCGTCAGCAGTTGGATAATTTTTGTTCAGAAATGCTAACATGTCCATTTTATCTTCTGCTGGCTTTTCTACTTCTTTCTTTAAATCTGCATAGTCGTTTCTCATTCTTTCTATCTCTTTGACGGAGTAGTTATATTTCCTCATCGCTGCCTTACATTTTGAACATTGCGGGTTCATTTTTGCGTTATACATTGAAATTTGACCTGCTAAAACAACTAAGGCGTCAATTGCTCTCTTCATCTCAAACATAGCGGGTCTTAGTTGTTCGTTCCATACTTTGCCTCTTCTATCTTTATCTCTTATTTCCCAAACACATTCAGCAACTAACGAAACAAAGTTGTCGTAGGTCTTAAATTCTTCAGATTTATATATGTCAGAAACATTCTTATATACCATATCGCAATCTTTGTCCATAACTTTATGGTTGCAATGAAAACCAAGGAATTCATAATTTACTTTACGTATGAACTTCTTTATTTCTACTGAGTCAGTTGCTTTGACTTCAATTTCGTCGAATTCAGGAATAGTTAGTTTTTGATGCTGAATTTCAGGTAGTTTAGGTAAATGGTCGATGAGGTCCTCCATTTCATAAAGATACTGTTCATTTGTTTCATCTTTCGCACTACAGTCTAAATTACTTGTTAAAAGTTCCTGCTTAATTTTTTGTATTTCTGTTTCGAAAGTAAATGAAGAAGGAATGAAGCTTTCCATCTCTACTAACATAGATGTTGGATTCATGACTAACGAGTTTGGTGAAGTTGTTGTGGACAGAGTCCCGCCGTTCGCGGCTTGAATTGTTGTTGTGCCGATTGTTGAAATCATATCTTTTATACAAAATAAAAAATAAATAAAAATAAAACTAACTTTATTTTTTCTATCTTAAGGAAATTCACGAAAATTCACGAGGGTGAAAAAACAGGTGAGATCTCACCTCTTCACCTAAATTATATTTTTTGGTGAATTCAATAAAAATAAATGGTTCATTTACTCACAATATTTTTTTACAAAACGACCCCAAACTTTTAACTTCTTTTCTGCAGCTTCAAATGCTATCTTAGCGAGTTCATATTCTCTAAATTCTCTCTTTAAATCTTCTTGTTCCCATTGGTCTAGTTCGTATGGAGAATCTCTATAACCATAATATATCTCACGTTCATGTTCTAATTGTTTTTCACACATTTTTCCAACTTCTTCTTCGAACAAAGGTTTAGCATTCTCCACTGTATCTTCGAGTTCTTCTTCATCTAACTTCTCATGAACTTTCTTGTCTATGGAGTCCATAATATCTTTGACATAAAATGCATACTTTACAGAGCACCATTCAGCAACAAAATGAACGAGGTCAGCATGTATGTAAATACCTTTGAATTCATTCATAACGCCCTTAGTAAGCTCATAAAATGCTTGTTTTGAGGTTGAGCCACTTTTGGCTCGACCGTATTCTTTCAACCAAAACTCAAGAATTTCCTGCATTTTAGCACTATTGAGAAATCTGTTTAAATGGTTTAACTTTCCTGCTTCTCTTGCCATCTTTGTTGCATTAATGTAACCATCCTTGTCTCTACGTAAGACTTCAATACCGTTATAAGTGCCTTTTGTGAATGTTTCACCATTAGATTTGTTCGTGAATGTTTTTGCTTCGACTGACATTATTGTCTTTACATACAAAATAAAAAATAAATAAAAATAAAACTAACTTTATTTTTTCTATCTTAAGGAAATTCACGAAAATTCAAGAGGTGAAAAAACAGGTGAGAAAACAGGTGAAATCTCACCTCTTCACCTATAATATATTTTTGTCTGATTTACATCCAACGAAAAAGTTTAGAAGAATTTTCTTATTCTTTCTGGCATGTTTTTATCTTTCCAGTACTCCCGCTCTAATGGTCCCAGATGAGTTGGTTTAGATTCTCTCAAGTTCTTAGATGGTATAACATCTTCAACGCCTCCTTCATATCTTACTTTATAAGTGTCATCGTTTATGTTGTAGTCAAGTATTTCAATAACCACTCCTCGCTTTGCTTCGTCAATGGTTTCAGCAAGTTTGCCATTACTACTTTCGACTAATTTATGACGAGGGTAAAATGCTATGGAGTCGTCAGCAGCTTTTATAAGATATCCATTACCTTGCGTAGAGTCTACGATATAATAATTTCGACTTAACCTTAAACGTTTCTTTGTCAACGGTTTGTCGTCAAGAACTACACGAACTTTTGTACCAGGAATGAGGGTAAATTGTGTTGAATTTCTGATATTTTGTGTTTGGCTTCGTTTCTTTTGTATATACTTTTCTTCTTGTTGTTGTGTCATTGAATTTGGTGTATGTCCTGTTGTAGAATGTGTTGAGGAATTGTAAACTTCGATGAAATGTTTCATTGTTTCTTCGGTAAAGTCTCGCTCTTGATTTAAATCTCTGAGAGTCCTTATGAAGCGGTTAATGATACCGAGTATGTTATGGTTATGGTCTTCAGTAGTGTAGTGAGTTATGTTATGCTTAATGAGAAAATCTGTGATTTCATTGCTGAGATATGCACTGTCTTGGTCTGATGTTAAAGTACTTGGGCTATGTTCTGCTACAAACTTTTGTAAAACTCTTAACACTTCACGAGTTCCTTTATTTCTCATTATATACGCAAAAGCTTTGCGAGTGTTAACATTAATGAAGATGAGGAATGGTTTATGTCCTCCTTTTCTGCTTTGAATGAGAGTGTCAAATTGGTATGCGTCAGGAGTGTTGGAGTAAATTGGTAAAAAGTAGTCGTAAGGATTTATTTTTGTTTGATGTACAACATTTTTGTCAAAGAACCTTTTCACTTCAGCTCTGTTAGTAAATCCCGAACTCTTTGCAGCTTCATTGAATTTCTTAAAAGACCTCCATGGATGTTGTTCGAATACTTCTTTCAAGCTCATTTATGTAAAGTTAAAGATTTTATTCTAGGCTCAAGCGCGTTCATTGAACGCGGTACCATGCGAATATAGTCACAAATGGTGGCATATAATCTTCACCCGAGCCTGTTGGATTTGTTGTGAAAGTGTGTGAATGATTTCCTGTGGTTCCACAGAAAATACCTGTGCTTGAATCTACTGGGTCACTTGAAATATCATATCTATGCATTCCCTGTCTATCCGAACCTGCTGCAAGATTTGTATAACCTCTTTTTGTTATTGAATGTGAATGACTACCTGTTGTGTTTGTAGTTCCTGTATGAGTGTGCGGTGGAAGGTTTGCTTCAGTAATTTTCTTCGAACCTCCTGTTTGCTTTGAAGAGTTCGCACAGTATAAGAATTTATCTACAATCTGCTCCCACATACCAAAACCTAAAACTGTTTCTGGATTTGTTGAATTCATTGACGTATAAATAGAGCCTATAGGATATAATGTTTGAAGTATTTCTGTCTTTAATGTTTGAAGCTCTGTTTTGTCTGCTTTCTTATCTAACATTGTTGGTAGTTCATATGCTTCAAAGTTTCTGGCATGATCTTCGATATTCCTGCAACTCTTATCTAAATTGTTAAGAGTATCTTTTACGCTTGTACTTGGATTTTCTAATGGTGCACTTGAACCAAGGTCAAAGTTCAATATTATGTCGTCTGCTCTAACAGTAGTGAAGGATTTATGTGTATGGTTCTTGTCGGCTTTACTGTCTAACATTGCTGGTAGTTCATATGCTTCAAAGTTTCTGGCATGACCTTCGATATTCCTGCAACTCTTATCTAAATTGTTAAGAGTATCTTTTACGCTTGTACTCGGATTCTCTAAAGGTGCACTTGAACCCAAATCATAGTTCAATATTATGTCGTCTGCTCTAACAGTAGTGAAGGATTTATGTGTATGGTTCTTGTCGGCTTTACTGTCTAATGTAGCTTGAAGTTCATTTATATCGGAGATATTGTGTTTATGAGATTTCAAAACTTTGTTCGTTGCGTCAAGTTCTGTTTTGTCAGCTTTACTTTTAATAGCATCTTCAAAAGTTATTTTTGACTTAACTCTCAAAGTAAATCTTGGTTCAACTAATACACCGTTAACAAAGAAGTATGAAGCATAAATTTCAGCGTTATAACCAAATGATTGTGGTGCTATACCTGTGTCATACTGTACAGTACAGTGTATGTCATAACCTTTAGCACGAATGAATTTATATCTTCTTTCATTAACATTTTTCGTATTCACTTTTTCACCCTGTGTTAAATATCCATGATAGTCCGTTATAATCTGTTCATCAGAACTTATATAATGAACATGGTTTTTGTCTGCTTTATTGTCTAAAGAAGTTTGAAGTTCATTTATATCGGAGATATTGTGTTTATGAGATTTCAAAACTTTGTTCGTTGCGTCAAGTTCATTTTTGTCCGCTTTACTATTTAATGTAGCTTGAAGTTCATTTATATCGGAGATATTGTGTTTATGTTCTTTATCTGCTTTTTCGGCTAATTTCTCTTCTATCTCATTTATTTCAAGTTCATGCCTACCACCACCTCCCGAAGAAGTATTTTTCTTCAGCTCTTGAAGAACGTCCACTTCGCCATCTTTGGTGTCAATAATGAGACTTTGAGTTAAAACCTTTCCTGTCTTAATGGATGTTTGTAAAACTTCTTCTTCACCGTGTTCGGGGTCATGGTCGTCGTCATATCTTGTGAAATCAGAGATGTTGTCATACATTAAGCATATCTGTCTCAAAAGTTCTGCTATTTGGAATTGGAACGAAAGATATACAGAACTTTCATCATCTCCTAAAGTCAAGTCTGCTTTCTTAAGTATTTCTTGAATGTATGCAATGAGAACAGAGTACCTTGGAAAATATTCGAACAATATTTCATTAGCTGTTGGTTTTGGTGGTTTTCTGGAGTTTCTGTTGTTTCAGTTCCTTCTGGAGTTTCTGTTGGAGTTTCTGCATCTCTTGACTTCAATGCTCTTGCTCTCAAAGACCTAAATGTTAGAGCACCGGGTTTTACAAAGGACTTTATAAATGCTTTAATAGTTCCTGGTAAGTTATTGTTAGCATTAAGTAAGTTCCTTATGCTTCCATCATGTACGTCCATAGCACTATGTAAAAAATCTATACTTTTCTTGTAGTCAGCAATAGACTGACTGTGATTTTTTAAAGATTTGTCAATACCTTTAAGCCAATCTTCATGCATGTCTGATACTGAGCCAAGAATATCATTTGCTTCCTTTAGTGTATTTTGTGCTTTTCGTAAAGTATCCAATCCCGTACGTGCATTGTTTGCTATACGTCTTACAGTATCTATTTGACTCCTTGTTTCTTGCATCCAACCAGATAAAGTTTTAATAGTATCCGAACCATTTGAAATGAAGTTCAAAGCATTTTTAACATCATCTAAAGCTTCTTCACCAAGTACTGCCCATATCTTTCCGATTTGGTATTGAAGAACTCCATATGAAGCAGCTGTTAAACCAGTATTTATAAGGTCCCATATCCATGATTTAGCAGTTTTTCCATCCTTTCCATCCTTTCCATCCAAACCGTTTTCGCCTTGAGGTCCTTGTATTCCTTGAGGTCCTTGTATTCCTTGAGGTCCTTGTATTCCTTGTGGTCCGGTGTCACCCTTCTCTCCTTTCAGTTCATCTTTATGTTCGTTATAATATTCTAATGTCATAAGGTGTACATCATTACTGCTACCAGCAACTCCTAAATTTGTTTCTCATTCATGACTAAATTCTTTAGGCATTTAATGTTGTCGTCAAATCGAAAGCTCTTTAACAATTCAATGAGAACATTCAGTACTTTCACTAATGAGGCATCTACTGTAGAATTTATATATTGCACCGTTCCATCATTTATGATAGGAACTTTACTTATTGTAATGAATGGGTCATAAGTGTTAAAAGTATCGAAATCAATGACTTTTTTAGTTTTTCCATCGTCAATGACTAAATCATTGCCTTCAATGGTTAAAGTTGAGTTTTCGTTTACTAGTTCATGTGCTCTTCTTGCTTCATTTGTTTCATACGCATATGCAGCAATAGTCATATTTTAATGAGAATAAAATGTTGTTCTATTTGCAAAGTACTGACCCAAACGAATACGGAACAGTAAAGCTACAAACAAACTTAGGTCTTCAGAATGAAGCGCTTGCTTTCAGAGTTGTTGACTTCAATACTATCGCAACTTTTGTCATAACAGATGAAACAGATTTCATGGAGTTTGAAATAGATGGAAAGAAGCATGAAATAAGATTTCACAATAATGTAGAATATAAGATGGAAACATTAGCTGGAGTGTTAAATGCGCTCATAAATACTACAATAAACAAGGAGAACGAAGAAAACTTAATGAATGTTAAACTTATTGCAGGAGTTTTGAAGTTCAGTTATGCGAAGGAGTTTAAGATAACACGAATGAGTCATAGAGTTCAATTGCTTCTGGGAGCATACCATATGACATTTCCTTTGAAAAGTATTGACAAAACGATTGAGATGAAATCTGTTCCATACGTATGTTATGGCAATTGTTTATACATTGAGTCAAAAATAGCTAATGTCACAGGTATTTCAGGAGTTAATAGTAAAGGTTCAGTAGAATATAAGTCTTTCTGTTATGAAGTAAATTCAATGTTCATTCCAAACGTTCCTGTCATAGCAACTCATTTAGGTAAATGGGTTCGCATTAGTCCTCATAATTTGAAAGACATGCAATTCAGACTAGTTGACTTTCAAGGAGAGCCTGTAGAACTGAAGGCACCAGTGCGAATGACTGTTGAAGTAGACTTTTTAGAAAATATTAAATGCAACAGCTTACAAGAGAACTCAGAGCTAAAAATATAAAGTATGAATGTTATGTATTAGGTCATGAACTTTGGTTGTTGCTGTTTGATGAAACAAATGAGTTAGTTATGTCAGTCAAGAGAACAGAAAAAGGCGTCAAAGGCGCCGAGCGCAAAGCGCTATATTGTGTTAGTGAGAACTGCACCAAGTCAATAAGATTAGGTTTGCATTATGAAGATGAGTTCGATACTGTTGAAGAAGTTTTGGATAGATATTACAAATTGCTAACTTGAAATTTTTTTGACTAACGGCGCAAAGCGCCAAGATGGGCTCAAAGAGCCCTCCTGAC
The DNA here is from genome assembly GCF_026262505.1 of Trichomonas vaginalis G3. NCBI lineage: Eukaryota > Parabasalia > Trichomonadida > Trichomonadidae > Trichomonas > Trichomonas vaginalis. The sequence goes on from NC_067207.1 coordinate 14,556,838, forward strand.
TGCTTTAATTTACTAAAACATATTTCAAACATAATTTATATTCTGTTGAAAGTTTTGTATACTCGTTCGAATATTTATACTTAAACTCAACTCCTGGAGTACCTGGTATTTCAATGATGCGGATGTTACCTATTTTCATGAATGGTGGCGTTTGACCACAGCATTCGATTTCAGGGTCGAGATAGTCAATGACACATTGTTTCCCTGTTATTCGTGATATAACATTTTCAAGGTCCTCCTTTGTTAGAATTATTTGGTTCTTGCTTATAAGATTTGTCAAAAGCTTCTTATCGTCTTTGAGTAAGATAGTTTGATATAACTGAAGAAGGTAATGGTCTACGTTATCTGAAGGATTTGTTTGAACATTTGTGTAAGGGTTGTCGTTGGCTTCTCTTGAAAGAATTTGGTCCAGTGGTGGATACTCTAACTTAACATCTGATGTAGCGTTAGCGTTTGAAGCTGAGTTTAAATTCACGGATTTCAGCTCTGGTTCTGGTCTTTTTCAAACACTCTGAACTATAGTTCTTTATGACAATATTGTTTGTCGTTCGTGAGTCAACATTTGATGTTGGTTCAATTGGAACATTAACGGCACCAGCTAAGATGGATTTGCTTCTCATTTCATATAGAATAAAAACCTTTTATATGTATGAAATGAACAATATACTCGACAAGGGTTTGAATGTAAAGCTAACGAATGAAAATATTGTTGAATTCACTGAGACAGGTGCTGTGTATAAAGATGTAGAACTACTGAACAAAAGAGCTAAGGGAAGAAGCAGGAACATGAACAAAGGGTGGAAGCCTATAAAAATTTATGTCAATGATGGCTCAGGAGGTTCAAACATAAAGTATGCAGAAAGTTATAGAGTTTATGCGCTAAAGGTGAAAAGCCTTCATTTAAGAACAGCTATTCTAACGCATATCCTCAAAAGTTAACGGATGGGGAAGTGGATGATATGAATGACAGCAAAAATATTAACAGAAATGGCGACAGAGATGCATGGAATTTGTTTACCATCAGTCAATTGAAGGTTAAACTTTAAAACAATGTTGGTCGTTCCCATGGAATATTTTTGACTTTAATGGTATTAGTCATGATATGAATCTCAAGGTATGAACGAGGAGAGATGAGAGACTTATATGCTTCCCAAATTTCTTCAAAAGGTAATGTTATACCTGACTGTTTCCAAATGAGTTCAATATCATAACGTGAGAAACCTTGAAAGATAACGAAGTCAGTTATGAGACGTTTTATGTTTAAAGCTAAAAACCTCCATGTTTGCATAAGTATTGCTACAGTTAAGTGGTAATGTCTGACTTTAGTAATGATGTTAGCTAATGGTGAGTCAGGCTTTGACACTAAACCTTTTCCGGCGAAGTCGTCGCAAACGAGCAGAGTGTTTGAAGGATACTTTTTGAAGGGGTATTTTGAAAGTTTTGACAGAATGTAGTTTGTAAGTCGTTTCATATCGTAAACTCCTGAGTATTGACGTAAGTGGTGTTTGTCAATAATTCTTTCCATCTCTTCTGAAGTCTTTTGCATTCCTGACTGTATAAATTCAACGATGGCATAATATTTCCTCTTACGTCGAATGTAACGTTGAAGAAATTCAATGAGTTCGCTATCTGGAACTTTAACGACAGAGGCTTGAACTTTTGACATAAATGTTTTCGCTGTTGAGTCCATAGAGTCTGAAGTTGCTGATATAATGATTTGGTCATAATATGAATCTTTCCTAAACGCTCTGTTATGAGTATATGACGAATGAGGTTAAATGTCTTACCTGACCCATCTTTCCACAATAGAAATAAACACCATTTGAACAGAACTCATAGTCCTTACTGAAAGGAAGAATAGAGAAGAGTTAAGTTTGTCTGTAGTTTCATTCATGTCTTCATCTACGTCATGTATTAAATGCTTCATTTTATCTCCATTAAAAATGCAAGTCAGAAATATTCAGAACATAGCACCGAGTCTAACTGACAAGAGTATAAAGATATACTATGAACACGTTATGATGAAACCAACCAAAATTCAAGAAAGTCAGTATACTTATGAATATCCAAGACACTGGGTAGAGTATGTAGGAGGTGAGAAAGCTATTGAAATAAGACAAGTTAGAAGTATTCCAGCAGGAAGGACAATATTATTGAAGAACTTTAATGTTTTGAGATAATGATGAGACAAAGAAGCAAGATAGTTTTCCTATTGCTGTGTATGTGAACCTAGACACAGGAGATGACATGAAAGTTTTTAACACAAAGCTTCAAACGGTAGTGAGAGAACAACTGACTGCGGAAGGACACCCATTACCTTCAGAAGTTACCATAGCGTATAATTTTGAAACAAATGCAATAGATTTTAAAGTCGTCTCTGCAAAGAAGTCAGGTTTTACATTTAATGAAGCAGATGTATATTCGAATGAAAACTTCAAAGCTATTGCATGGTTAGATAATGACGATTGCTTTAAGAAAATATTTAAATTCAGTGACTCAACGATGTCAATAGATGACCTTCGTGGAATGTTACCATCGACGTTTACAGTAGAAGGTTCAGCAGGATTGCTTACAAGATTGTCAATTGGTGGTATTTGGTCTCGTGAGAACATTGTTATAAAATCCAGTATAAGTGAATTTGCTGAAGAATCTATATTATGTCTTTCAAACTATATGTATTCGCCACCGAAGCATTATAGTATAACAAACTTTGTCAGTAAGTTTAACATAAGACTTGTCGAACCTTCTTCAATGAAAGATGTTGTGCTACCTAAAGATGGAAAGGATGGACTCATTATTGAGATGATTTTAATAGCATATTAAATGAGCTTGTTCTTGAAGGTCATTCATGATGAAATAACTGTTGTAGAAGATGTTAGCAATTGTTCAGACATTTTGAAGCGAATAGATGAGATAAGAAAGAAGTTAGATAGACCGCAAAGCGGTGAGGGCGAAGCCCGTGAGAATGTTTATGTTTCATTGACTTTCTCCAGTAACGAGAACTTTTATGAGATAATATTGAAGAGAGATGATTTTAATATGGTGTAAATGGTAGCTTGGGCAGCTTTAGGCGCAATGGGAACAAAAGCATTAGCATTTGGAGCAAAAGCACTTGGGCTTATGACGCAGTAAATAAAATGAGTGGAGGAAGGGTTTCGAAGACATTAGATGCAAATAAAGGAAGATTGGAGGCTGGGTTGCAAAGAAGTTAAGATTAAATAAAATAGGGCTCATAAATAAAGCATCCAATTTGGTTGCGACTGAGTCGGAAAATGCTTTAGGAAAGGACGATGAGTTTTCAAAACACGCAAAAGACTTTAATGACCAGATGAAAGGTGAAACAATGCATTTAAATAGAGTCGATGGAACTCTTCCTCCACAACTTCCACCAGCAGTTCTTCCGTATGGTCCCTATGGAATGTATGGAAACCCTTACGAAAGACCATTTGACCCATTGACTGGTGGAAGTAACTGGTATCATTACGGACGAAGAAGAAAGACAGTCAAGTTGGAGACAGACGTGAAGAAAGCAACTAAAAAGAAACCAAGGAAGAGAGTTATAAAGCAATGAATTCAACAGACCCAAAGGGTCAGAGCCGCTTTGCGGCTAGGGTGAAAAAAGAGGTGAAAAAAGAGGTGAGATTTCACCACTTCACCTAAATTTATTTTTTCACCTCTGACAACGTTTATTTTTAAGTTTATTTTATTATTTAGCGAGAACGTTTATTTTTATATAAATGACAGAACAAAAATATAACATTTCTACTCAGCAGGAATGAGACCCTTACTGACTATGTATTCGTTTAATGCTTGATGAAAACAATGGTACATATTATCGTATGGGTATACACAACGTCTGTTTCCATCGTCGTCGTATATGTAGAGCTCAAATCCAGTCCAACCTTCTTTTGTACAATATGTAGCTTTATTTAAGTATGCATTTATGTAGATAAGGCAATTTTCTTCATCGCTCCAGAAATAATTTTTCGTCATTGTTGAAATAGTTTTCGTTCCTCTGCGACCATAAGGAATGTATGCAATGAACTTTGCGTCATATGGGATTGTAATATATTCAGGGTTTCTTTCATCGTCAATGGGTCTGTCTTTGTTAAAATGCATGTTTCTCAGTTTTACTTGAGTTTGAATAGTTCACGGAAACGTTCTGGGAAAGAGTCATAGTAAATGTAGTCGGACATGTCTTTGTAATGAAATAAAAAATTTAAAAAAATAAAAATAAGGTTATTTTTATTTAGTGAGGACGGTAGTGAAGTCGTTAGTGAAGTCGTTTATGTATCAGATGGTTTTGTAAATATTTAAGGTTAAGTTGGTGTTTGTGTTTGTGTTGTAAAATATACGTTACCGGTTTTGTAAATATTTAAGGTTAAGTGGTATACGGAGGCGCGCAGTGCCTCAGTACCCAAGTTAGGGATACTAACTCTGGTCAACATAACTTTTAAATGCTTTTTGATTAATTACTCTTGAATTTTCATTAACTCTGAAATTTAAATTATCATAATTACTTTTAACTGTTGCATTTGTTTGATTAATTCTGTTATTTAATTCATCGAATTGAACATGTGTATGATCAACATCTGCTTTCTTATTTAACTCGGTATTTACATAAACTAAATCCGCCTTCTTATTTAATTCAGTATTAACGTATTCCTTATCTGCTTTCTTCATTAACTCACTATCCACATATTCCTTATCCACCTTCTTCATTATGTCATTTAGGAAACCTTCTATGAATTCCTCATTTAAATTAAATCTTCCAATCTTCAAAACTTTAGGAAATGCATTTAATGCGTAATATCTCTGTTCTTCTGGTGGAATTGATGTTATATCATCCGTTATTCCTTTAATTTTTGAATTCATAAATAAAATTTCTTTTATATTTGATATCACTGCACCACCTTTGCAAACGAATTCGAAATGGTCATTTTTCAATATTATCTCCAAATCTCCATATTTCAACCTTTGCGTTTGTTCTGCCGTCTTTGAATTATATGCATATGTGGCGTATGTAATGGTCTGAAGGACCTGGGCGCTTTGCGCCTTAAGTTGCTGTTGTTTAATCATTTATTACGATTTAAAAATAAATATTTAATCCGTTATCTCATCAGCTATTTTCTCTATTTGAAATTGCCATAATATTTCATTCATAAATTCTAAATCACAATAGGTCAGTTATTCTAAATTTAATATTTGATAAATCTTTTGAATGAAGAATAAATGAATTCCCGGATAATTGAAACGGATATGATAAAGAAAATGTGTTTAAGTTGATGGATAAAATGTTTTGTATTGATGGGTAAGAGTTAGGGTCTAATGTTTGATGTGAAAATCTCATTGGGGTATTAACTTTATCACATTTGATTAAAATGAAATTGGAACCAGTGTCAGAATACAAAACATCCCCAACATCTTTTTCAAAATTTAATATCCCCAACAATGAACGAAGATGAGGAGTACAAAATTTAATTTTCAGCGGGAATTTAATAAGGTTATTTATTTCATCAAGTTCAAAAAGTTTATCGGGTTTTGATTTAAAATTTTCTTCATACCATACGATAAATGATTCATTTAAATAACTTAAAATCATGTTAATATCCCATTTCGCTATCACATTATTTATATACATATCATACGTTTTTGCAAGGTCATCTTTAATAAATGATATATAATCTGAAGGGTCTAAAAGAATGGGATTAAATTTACCACTCACAGAAACGAGAGTAACATTATAAATTCCGCTAACTGTTAAATTTAATTCACAGTTATTATTCGAAATAATATTGATAATTGACATTTTTTATTACGATTAAAAATATGGTAAAGCGTTATTTTCCAGTGATAAATAAAACTAGAATAAGATTACCTCAAGAATTCATAAATTCAACGAATAAGAAATTCATTCATGTTATAAATTTTAGTGTTTTCAGAAAATATGAGTCAGTGTCATATTCATCAACTGGTTATATTTCACTTCATTCAAATTTAGTTCAATCAAACCCATATAATGACCATTTCATAAGATTTTCAGATGGTATTAAAAATGTAATTGATAGATTAAAATATGAACAGATTGACAATATCGAATTTTTGGAATTTTGGTTTAAATATCCCGATGGAAAAAAGATTGAAGTTAAAGATAAAGCTGATACTATAACAAAAACAATTACAATGACCGATCCGGATAGTGGGGAACAAAAAGAAATAAAACAAACGATAGAAACTGGTGAAAGGTCAATTATTATTGATTATGATTCAAAGGATTATTATTCGATAATGTTAATGCTTGAATATTAAATAGCCTTAACAAAGAATTTTTCAAGTGATATTTTATATTCATCAACTATTTTATTATAAATATCATTATATGTTAAATGAAGTTCAGTTGTTGTTCCGTTCTTTGATATCTTAATTGTGCTAATATCCTTTATAGGATTTATTTTTGCAACTGTTCCGCAGCATGAAACCTCATCATCTATGAAAAATTGAATCTTAACGTCTGAATCTTGAACATCACAAAGAATGGCGATAATGTGAATTAATGATTCATAAGGTAAAATAATTAAACCGGATTGATCAATTAGATTTATTATTGAATCATAATTATTAATTATTATATCACGGTAAATTTTCATTAATTCAGAATTAATGTCTATTTTATATGGGTTATCAAGTGGTGCTGGGTATGTTGGATAAGTGGGAATTTCAACAGGTTCTTTACCGGGTTCAGATAAAATGATTGGGTCTCCATTCTCATGGTTTTCTTCATTCTCCTCATTCTTCGGTAAGTCACGAGTTAATAAATTTGGTTGAGTTGCTGACCTTGTTAATTCAGGGGTAACATTAACTTTAACATTTTGAATAATTCGTGATTTATCATCATTTACGTTATAACCAACCGTAATCTCTGCTTTTGCGTTAGTGTTCTTTTGACTAGTGAAACGTCTTCTCATTTATAATCGAATAAAAAAATATATTTAAACTTTTATTTTGCTGGAAGTTTTGAATCTATTATTCCCTGTATTTGTTCTTGAAGTTGATTTTTAGCTGGTTCATTGTAATTAATAGACCTAATATATTCATTAATTGCATTCTTATAATCATCTGATTTCTCAAATTTTCTTTTATCTGACTCCTTAACTAAATCATAAGTTAAACCTCGTTGCTGATATAATGGTTTCTTAATTAAATCTTTGAATGCTTGAGATAAAGCACCTGATGCAATTCTTGCTACTATAATTGGTTGGAATTGCTGTTTAAGTTCATCTTTAACATTTGCGAAAACTGGATCGAATAAAGCAACTTTAAAGAATTTCTTAGCTGAAATTTCAGGTCTAATATTTGCATATTGACCATCAAACTTGTTAGAATATTGTGGGAATCCATCCGGTCCCTCTTCAATAGCATTTAATTCTTCATTGAAATAAGAATATGGATTATGACGGTATGAATTAATTGGACCATCTTCACCTTCTCCAATGTATTGTTTAACAGCTTTTCCATTTTCATCAAATTGCATAGGATAACGTTCATTATATGCTTTACGTTTAGGATAATCAGTTATAGTTAATTTGTAACCATTTATGACTTTAATATTTCCTTGACCATCAGTAATGAAAACTTCATTTATACCATCAGGTTTTCCATTTGGACCCGTAATATCTGCTTCGTGTGCTTCCCAATTTGGACCTTGACGTTTGGCATATGCTTGAGCTTCTGGTAATGTTAAAACGTTTCTCATTTGTTTAACATCTTTTTGAAGACCAGCAACAATATGAACTAATTCTTTCATTCCATCAGGAACTTTCATAGTTCTATTATATGCACCCTTTTTGTTTGTTCCTTGTTTTAATGGAACCTGTAGAAGATTTGCTATTTCTGTCATGTTTAATTATAAATAAAAAATAAAAATTAATTATAAAAAGTTAATCAAATTTAACACCTCCTTTATTTAAATCAACTATTATTTTTCCATGTTCACCTAATTGCTGATATTGTGTGTAAAGTTCATTAATGCTCATTGGTAAATTCACTTGATAAAGCATAACGTTCAACTGTTGACGACTAAACCCACTGAAAATGAAAAGGGTTGATAGATTTGATTTAATGTTTGTGCTTAATGCTTTGAAGTATTGAACAGCCATGAAGAATGAACACTGAATGTGTCGACATTGAGTTAATAACTGATTAAAATATGATTTCTCATTTGTTATTAGTTTTGATTTCACTGCATCATCTAGAAAAATGAGTGAATGCAAAAATTCTCTATCAAAATTTGAAATAGAAAGTGTTTCAAATAATTCATCCCGTTGTTTATCAATAATTTTATCCTCTAATCCTTGCTTCTTGATTGTATTATATAATTCTTTATACATTAAAAGTTTTTTAAATAATCTTCTGCTTCTTCTTGTGATAAATAAATAATTGGAATTTTGATTAAATGCTTTAAAGATTCAAATGTATCATCTGAAGGTGAACCTGAACGGTTGATATAAATTAACACATGTGAATAGGGGGAAGTGTTAGCAATAATGATAATTTGTTTTAATATCGTTAATGTTTTACCTTTATTTTGTTTACCAATTGCTGCAGTGATTGAATTTAAGTAACATTCAGAATATGTAATTTTCATTAATTTTTCCTTAGATAGAGCATTTCTATTATCACTCAATGCTTCATTAATCATATCATCTATGTATGTATTATATACTCCTGCTAATTCTTCATAAGGAGTGTATGAATTTAAATCCATTTAATCAAAAATAAATTTATAATTTTAAACATTTCTATTCATCAATATTTCATCATATGAACTTCTATACTGTGGTGGTGTACCTGTTGGATGATATTTCAAACCTTCATCCGGTGTCCATGTCCAATATGTAGTCCTAGTAAACCAAACCTGAGGAGGATTTGTCACCTTTGAACAGTAAGTGTCATTTTCACCCTGAATGATTGGATAAGCTTTCACTTGTACTGTAACTTGTGAGTTGAAAGTTTCTAATCCATCAAAGAATATACCCGCTCCATCACGTTGAACTGGAATAGTGCATAAGAATGAAGTTTGGTCTTTCCATGTTCTAGCTAATGGCGTGCCATCATCTGCATTCAGTGGTCTAGTTAATGAGTCCTCGTATTCTTCTGTGCATTCATTCACTCCATCTAAATCAGAAGCTTGAAGCATACGTGTAAAGAATATGTCACCCACTGTGGTCATCGCTTGATCGGGGAAGTTTCTGGAATCTATAGTGACCTGAAGACCTCGAAGCATTGGATTTTCTAAAACTGTTTTTGCATTGCATTCTTCGGAAATGTTAACACAACATCTGAAACATTATGAAGAGCGTATGAGAAATCTGAGCTAATACCTTCAGGAGTGATGCAACCTCCATTTAGTGAACGAACGTCAATATGTTGAGCTGGAATCATGAATGGATCTTCCTTACTGAATAAACGTGGTATTGCTTTAACTGATTCTTCAATTAAACCGTATCCTGGTGTAATGCATTTATCCTCTAAAACTTCCATCTTTGTGCATGAAATAATAACGTCATCAACTGTTGCGTCAGCAGATGTAGCGGCTAAGCTTGTAATTAATTTGGCAGGAAGTCCGATTTGTTGGAATTTGCGATCATATTTATAAACATGATTCATAATCTTTTCATAATTTTCATCAGTTATCTTTTCATAAACGTAATTTTGTAAATCAGCAACTCTTAACGGGTCAACCTGACAAAATACTAAAGTATCCCTGAAAACATAATATTTAAGAATGATATCACCAAATGATTTAGGATAATCATCGAACGCCTGAAATGCTAACAAATCATTTACCGGAATAATCATATCAAAAGTGACATCAACTTCTTCATTTGCTTTCTTGAAAACTTCTGAAGGGTCAATATATTTACCACATACTGAGTTATCATTTTTTGAACATTATTATATAACGAATGAACAAACTTTTTAACTTTCCTTTCTGATTTTGGTTTATATGTTGCAAATGCGAAAGATTCACGGGCGCAATCCATCTGAAGATAACCGGCATCACCTCTTTCGGTTTCTACTTCTAATTGTTTAAAGCTTTGATTTGATGATTTGTAACCAACGAATAAACGCATGCATTTAAAAGCGGCATCACATGTGAAAGCTTTATTTGAAACTAGAGTTGCTTTAACTTTGCGTTTAATATATGTGTCACCTAATTGGTTCACATCATGAGCCGGATTTGTAATTCTTAAATGAGTTTGTTTATCATCAAAATATGGAGCATCAGAGTCATAGCATGAACTTTCAAGTTCTCTATAATATCTTCTACCGTCATTCTTTGCGAATATTTCATTTATCTTTTCGAATGAATGAAATACATTTCCATTAATCGGTTTAGTGTTTGGCACCAAATAGTTAGTCGTCATTTATTAATAAAAAAAATCAAAATTAAAAGATGAAAATGAATTTTTAATTTTAATGAAATAATCAACTATGGCTGCAGGTATATTTAAGAAACTGTGGGATAGAGTAAAAAGAGGAGCGAGTAAAGTTTGGGAAACATTGAAGAAGGGGGCAAATTGGATATTTAAGAATAAAGAAGCAATTAGTGACGTTGCTGAATCAATAACACCAAAAGCTGCCCCAATAAGAGAAGTTTTAAATAAAGGAGAAAAAGTTTATCAAAGACTACAACCGATACTAAGATAAAAATAATTTTAAGCCGCTAAGCGGTGAGATGATCCATAGGATCTCATATTTATTTTTCCACTATCTACCTCCTATTTTATTAAGTATTCCTTCAGCAATTCCACCAACTGCGTTACCTGCTTGTGCTCCCATCGCCGGATTACCTGCTTTAGTACCTAATACTCCACCTATGATAGTTCCTGCCGTTTTCGCTACTGGTGCCAAAAAGTTTGCAACGGGTTTAATAATCTTTTTATAAACCCAACCCGCAGCTTTCTTAATTCCATCCCATAATTTTTTAAAGAATCCTGCCGCCATTTCTGATTTAATATTAATTAAAAAAATATATTTCATCACTTATATTCTAATTTTTATTTAATGATAAATGAAACAGATTTTAAAAATAAATAAAACAGAGGAGGAAGAAATAAATGAAAGTGAAAATGTTCAACAAAAAATAAACGTTGTTAAGGATACCCTTACATTGCGTAGTTAGAAAGAGAATATGATATTGTCATGATTGCTAGAGTTTTAGGCTCCAGAAATGAATATACATCAAACTGAAACAATTGATAAATTGAATGAACTTTTGAGAGGTTCTCAAATAAAAAAAATTATCTAATTTTTTACAATATTACTATTATTTTATCCACATATGTATATATAGTAATTTGAGAAAACTTTTAGGAAAAAATAAGTTTAATAAAAATCTGAATTTTACTTGTTGTGGGATTGTTATTAATTGACACTCCAGACGTATTACTAATAGTTATGCGTATGCAATTAAAGTATTTCTGATGGACAAAATGTGAGATTTATATCAGATAATTCATTTCTACTATTAAGTTATTCATTTGTGAGTTTGCACTTATTCGCACTAAATAAATAACTATAAAAATTGTTTTAATTAATTGACACCATATAATAGAGTGAATTTTGTTTGATCAAACAACAATAGATGATAGATATAAAGCCAAGAAACTTGCTATTAATATGCTCTACTTGCTATTTCAATGTAAGTATGATATTTTCTAAATGTTTCGTTCAGATAACTTAGATATATTAGTCAAAATTTGAAATTTTAATAGCACATATATTAAAAATAATTATTATTCATAAAAGATTAATGAAATAGTAAAAAAATCAATCAAATTATAAAAATACAACATTTAGAAGAATTCTTATTATCCTTCAAAAAGTCAGTATTTCTGCTGTAATTTTCTACAACATTGTAGTTATTGCACTTTGTCTATGGATTTGTATATATGTTATATATAAATTATATATCTAAACTGCCCATAAGTGCAATTTTTATATAAATTGTTTATTTCTTTAACAATTTCATATGAAATATGCTTTTTTAAGCGTATCAAAGCTGTGTTCTTAATGTGCATGGATATATCAAGAAAAATGTCGAAAAAAAAATGTGAATTCACAAATTCACTGAATTTTCACCGTTTTTTGAATTTTGCTACAGCACTAATATTAAATAATACTAAAATCTTCTGTCTTTGTAAAAGAATAAATTCTGACAAAAAGTGCTCGTTTAAATTTAATGATCATCTGTATGACTAAGTGGTAAAAAGTGTTTATGACCAAAAAAGGGTTACATGCTTAGTCTATTTTTCTGACAGGATACTCTAGATTTACATGATCTCTATTTCATATCTCCGTTTTTAGATTCTTCGACAGATTTTATGATAGAAAACCAAGATTAACAAATTTCCGGCATGTTAATGAAGAAATCTGCAGCTACCCTCAATATTATTTCAATAATCAGTATCGTTTCTCTTACAATTTATTTTTTTCTCAATAATTTAACAAGAAATAACAATACACACTTGGTTTTACGTATAAAAGCTAAGTGTCGAACTTAATCAACTTTACTTACTTAGCAAATGAATATTTTTGTGGTTGCGAGTTCTGAATGCTGAAGTTTTAGATTTCTCTATAAATGATATCATTGCACTTACAATGTTGTTCCAGCCTATCGCATAAATCATAGAAAATCCAAAAAAAATAATATAAAGAAAATTCATGTCATGAAGTTCAAAAAATACCGTGTAACATTAAAATTTGTTATGCATAATACATTTTAGCTATTATTGATTTTTTTAATTTTCGAGAAATTGAATGGTGAGTCCGATAGAGAAATTTTTAAAAATCCTAGTGCCTCATAGAAGTAATTTCCCTCGTCTCCCATACTTCCAAATGTATGCATATGACATAAACTTTTATGCATTACACAAGTGGCCAATAATATCTATAGAGTAAAAATTAGAAATTTAATTTTTTTATATGATAGTTATATTTCAGATTTGCGAGCGTAACTTTTTTCTCCATGGCATACTTGTTTTAAGAGCAAATGATCAAAATCGTCCTTCAATTATTGAAGGAGCTGATATCTTTTGAAAATTGAATTGAAAGGGTATTCAATTTTCAAATTTCCTCTCAATTTTGGAAACATATCAACTCTATGAATTAACAATTATGTGCCTTCACAGTTTATCAGTCATATAAGGTGCTTATAAAGAAAAAAGTTACGCTCGCAAAATATGTTTTTATATAGATTTCACATAAAATAATTATGTAATTTCTAAAAAGAATATTTTTGTTCTTGAATATTAAAGTGTATTGTAGTTTAAAAAGTTTTAAATATGTTGCTAAAATTTCAGGTTTATAGCTCATGTCTAGCATGACTTCTTCGTATGCGCAAAAAATCTGACACGTAAGGGTATCCTTAAACCAATTACTGAAATAAAAATTTTTTCATCTGTTGAAGAATTTAATGACTATTATGCTAATAATAAAAAATTATTTGAAGAATTGACAATGTGTAAATTGAATAAAATGTTTAAAGTTGATGGATTCAAAATTTCAAAAATAAAAGGAGTGGTTAGTTTGAAATCTATTCCTCAATCAAGAATCACCTCATTACTGAAAATTGATGATTTAACAAAAAGAATAGAAGAGATTGAAGAAAGAATGAATCAAATAATTGATTTCATAAATTCAAATAATCATTAGTTTCTTAAAGTTCAATGTTGAACTCATCAAATTCTTCTTCATCATTACCATTACCTTTAGCGAGTTTATTTACTCTTTCAACTTTATCTTTTGATAGTCTTTCGTTTAATTTTTTCTGAAGTTTTTCGTTACCAAGTTCTAAAATTTTACATGGATAATATTTAAACCCGTTGCAATCTTCATTTTTAAATTGAAGTTTAACCCATTCAGGATTTAAACAATGTTTAATTAATCGCGGAATATCTGACATCATCTATATATAGCTTCTTTTATAAAAGATAAAAAAATAAATTATTTTAAAAATAACTTTAATTTTTTTAATGATTTATAAATAAATATATTTTAATGCATCGTCTATATATAGATGTAACAAAAAAAGTCACTAAACCCGTCATATCCTACTACTTCAATGATTGAATACATTATCCAAGAAATATAGTACAATAAGATTACACATTAGACGAATAAACTATCCCTTAAATATTAAAGCTTTTAGACAGGATTTGTGATATCTTTGAACCGAAAAACTTATTTAGATCGATGACAGACTATGAAAATCAATTTGGCATAAGATAATATATTTAAAACTTCATAAGTTTAATTCCACAACGAAACAAAAATATAATTTGGACAAAAATAGCTATAGATCACATTTAACTATCGAAATTCATTATTATATATTGTTTATAATATAATATGTGGCTTGTCTTATTCGTATCGAAGGATGAATTATCAAAATAAAATTTTTCATGACAGATCGGAACGTTCTTTGTTTTTTCCCGTACTACACTGGAACATTTTTATGCCTGAAAGATAAACCCCGAAAATCTTTTTTTAGATAAAAATATGAGAAAATTAGGGATAGAAAGGATAGAAAGTTTAATATAAACAAATAATATAATGAGTTAGTTAGACTCAACGGTATATATATTATGAGTCAGAACTGAACTCAACTCTAATATAATAGCTTACCAGAACTTTGGTAATGCGCAATCTGATGGCTTTGAAAGCTGGGATGGAACGACGAGAGAGACTTTCTGTTCTTCAAGCTTCTCGGTTCTCTTGATGCCATTGAATCTTTTGACGATCTTACCGAAGTATTGAGGTGTGTTATCAATCTTCGAGTACATGACATCTTTTATTCTCTCAGCTTCTCTCTTAATATCTTCGATTGCCTTGGGGGAGAATTGTGGTTGTCTCCTTGGTTCAGCAGGCTGTGTGTTGATCTTTGGGATGATAAAGATGTGGGAACCATTTTGAATGTTATAGAAACCAAATGGCATTGTTGGAACGAGGACGGTGTTGTTGTACAACAAAACAGATGGTGTTTGGCAGGAAACTGTATCTCTAACAAGCTGGATTGGGTCGTTGTGAGAGAATACCCTGTGGTGGATCTGGTTATCATGGGTATGGATATAAACTTGCATTGATTTAAGAATGAGTTAAATTGGCACTTTTTATTCCCATGAAAATTTTTGATAGGGCTTCATTCAATAAAATTGATAGAAGAAGTGGTCATCACGCGTATAGCATTTATTTCATGTCACAAGCATGATTTTTGATTTTGAATTTTTTAGCTTTTCACAAAGAATGATTCATCTTTCTCAATTTTGACCATTTCGATGGGAAAAGTGACATATAGCTTTTCTTTCAAAATTATTTTAATAAAATAATGATGAATTAGTATATGTCATCCAACATCTTAAACGAAAAAAATTGAAAGCAGATTGAAATTTGGCTATCATTTTATCCTGTCAAACTCTCATTAATGCCTTGGCTAAACACAAACTCGTTCCTATTATGATACAATAGAGCTATATTGTAATAAACAGAAATTCATCAAAAGTGACAACTCTCAATTTTTTGACATTTGTAAATTCTAAATTGAATGAGAAAAATGAAATAATACTAAGCATAATACAATATTCTAGATTTAATTATAATTAAGAAAAAGTTAGTTTTGAGAGTACTTTTCATAGTCATATAGAATGAAATCTTCTGAAAAATAATATCACATAAACTCATATTATTTTCTAATATATAACTATTTTATATAAAAATCAAATTCAATGATCTTAAAAGCGAAGGTAAACCTCAAAATTTACGAATATAATGAGTGGGAATATAATGCTTATCTATCATAAAACCATATGAAATATCAATTTTTGCTTTACGCCTAATTTTTGACGACAATTAGCAAAAATGTTAAATGTTTACACTCAGTCCATTTGAATATGAAAAATAAAATTGACTTTGATTAAATGTTTTTATTTATCATGCAATTCTTCTTGCGACCAAAGATTTGAATCAAATTTCAAAAAATAAGATAGCTTAAAAAATAATATACGGTAGTGTTTACTAATAGATGAATAGTATATAAATTCTATTAAAATGGATTTGATCCAAAAAAATATAAAACCAAAAATAATTGTTATAATTTAAATGAAGAAGTAATTTAAAACGATTTTATTTATGATCAAATTTTATATATTTTTTTGGATCAAATCCATTTTAATAGAATTTATATACTATTCATCTATTAGTAAACACTACCGTATATTATTTTTTAAGCTATCTTATTTTTTGAAATTTGATTCAAATCTTTGGTCGCAAGAAGAATTGCATGATAAATAAAAACATTTAATCAAAGTCAATTTTATTTTTCATATTCAAATGGACTGAGTGTAAACATTTAACATTTTTTGCTAATTGTCGTCAAAAATTAGGCGTAAAGCAAAAATTGATATTTCATATGGTTTTATGATAGATAAGCATTATATTCCCACTCATTATATTCGTAAATTTTGAGGTTTACCTTCGCTTTTAAGATCATTGAATTTGATTTTTATATAAAATAGTTATATATTAGAAAATAATATGAGTTTATGTGATATTATTTTTCAGAAGATTTTGTGTTCTTCTTCAAAATTTTATTTTTTATTAAAAAGAATCTTTACCAAATATACATTTACTTTAATTAATATTTAAAAACGTGCTCTATCAAAAGTTCCAAAAATTCAATATTTTAGCTTTTCTGAGGTGTCACTTTTGATGAATTTCTGTTTACAACAATATAATCATTCATATCCGCGATCCGCATTTTGAGACAAAAAATTTTTCGAAAAAGATCGAAACTTTTTTGCGTATAATTTGGTATTTATGCTTAACTTGGTCAGTAACTATTATTACATTTAATAATTTTAAAATCCCTACGCCCTTTAAAATTGCCAAATCCAAAAAATCTATATAATCTAATTTTAATCAAATATTCTTATTTTCTACACCAATCTGATGCTTTTGTTCTTGGGTACTCTTCAATTTTTCCAACAAAAATTTTACCGATGTCGAAAAATCCTCTCAATTGCTAATGTCATGCCAATAGACATTCAACACTTCCTAATTATCCCAAATAATTAGTTATTTAACATTTCCGACAGTTTTTAAGCGTATTTTAAACATAATACATCTATTGTAATATGGTAATGAGCAAAATAATTAGTTCTTTCATGGAAAAATATAACAAGCGATAGTATGATATCCATATTATTTCTCTAGACATTGATATTAATCATATTTTCATTCGACTAATTCAGTCGAGATCTATTGTCCCTATAATATGAAGGCCTCTTATAAAATAGTATTAGTTTTGATAGAGACTGAATGAACTCTTCAATAGCAAATATAGAGTCATTACTTTTGGGTGATTATTACACCAAATAGTTTTCTCCATCTTTGATGTATTATACATCAATAAATTATATGTCTTGCTAAAAATGTGCATGAATGCACTATGTTATCCAAAATAAATCAAGACTCCGAATTCATATTAATATTGACGGTCAAAAAAATGCTCATAATTGAATGTTCAATCATAAAATGTGGTAGAAATGGTATTTGTGTATTGCATGTCTCTCTGAATTGAATTTTGTTTTATTGAGCAATTTAGAAAAGATGCTTCTCACACATTTGCCCTTCTCAAACTAAAGAATTAAGCTAGTATATCAAAGGATTGTGTATTCAGCCTTGCAAAATCCCCCTGATAATCAACCATCAAAAGGCGTGTAAAATTCATTGACACTTTTCCTTCTTGTCACCTTTGTTTTATACGTTAAGCGATGGAGGAGAAAACTAAGGATGAAATTAACAAAGATAATATATCCTGGAACGCTGCTCTATCTGCAGCCTATACAAATGTTTCTTGCGTGGAGGAAACTTTAGCAATTTCTGTGCAAAAAGCCCAAATTCAAAATGAACAAAAAAAATTTCTCGGAAATAGTATTATTTTAATGGATAAAAATGACAGTCACATAGATGATCAAGATGCATGGAGTCAAATCGTAGATGATTCTCTCAAAAAACATGATAACGAACACAAAATCAGAATAGAAAAGATGCGCACAATGTATGAAGACAGTAAAGCAGTTTTAGAAGCAGA
The DNA here is from genome assembly GCF_026262505.1 of Trichomonas vaginalis G3. NCBI lineage: Eukaryota > Parabasalia > Trichomonadida > Trichomonadidae > Trichomonas > Trichomonas vaginalis. Next base: position 14,574,989 of record NC_067207.1, read on the forward strand.
ATTAAGGACTGTTGATCAGCGTTTGCATGGATTAGTTGAAGAATATGACGAAGCTAAAAAATTATTAACGCGCCAAATACCAGAAAATATACCCACGAAGATTGAAGACATGCAGAATCTTAAAGATCGCATTGAAAAAGCTAAAAAAGCATTAGAAGAACTTGACGAAAAAAAGAATTCAATGGAGGAATCATTAGCCGCTGAAAATGAAGAAGAGAAGTATGATATTCCTAGTGAGGAAATATCACCATCACGTGGAAATAATTTAAAGCAGATCTTAGATAATACAACTCCCAGACTGCCTACCAAGATAAATCGCAGCAACTTTTTTAATTAAGCGCTAATGTATAATAATGTTTGTTAGTTTGTTATTGTTATATCTTTGTTTTGTTAAAATGTTTTGTATTGGAATATGATTATAACGTTTTTCGATTTCCCAAGTATAAACTCAAAGTTTTAAGCTATTTTGCACCAAAAATTATGATAGAAATATGTAAATTATCTTTCCTGTTTATATATCAGAAATGGCACTTTGATATTATCTAAATATGAGAAATTTATCCATATATTTCAAGTGCTCAATGACATATAATGCATATTTAATGTACAATATATAATATCATGCCTATTTTCGACGCAATATAAGTTTGGATAAATATCAGATTGGGGCATGTATATATGATACTTTAGTTGGCTCATAAATTCAAAGATAATAATTGTAAATGCAGAAATAAAGGCCAAATGATTCGCAATTCAGTTGACCATATACCTCATATATAGGTTACAAAAGATATACATTTATTGACCGCATTTGGCTGGTAATGTGGCAATTTTCAGTAAAAACGGAATTACTAAAATGAAATTCGTTAATATAGATTTTTCACAGGAATTAAAAATAATAAATTTCTCAAGCATATACATATCAAATATATCAAAAATAATCAAAAAGAGTAAAGCAAATTGAAACTCAGTGGCAGTTTTCAGTACGTTATTCAGATGTTAGGAACACGTGACCCAAGATATAACACTCGGATTAGTAATATATCTGGGGATGCAGTTATACTTACTCAAGAGGAATACGAAAGAACTAAACGCCAGTCTAAATTTTTAACTCCTGCGCAAGTATTAGAAAGAACTCAAAAAGAAGAAGAGGAAAAGTTACAAACAATGAAAGCAATCGATATGAAGCGTACCAATATTATTGAAGCCGAGCAAAAACATCAACAAATGCTTAAGCAACAGACAACACAATTACAATCCGCAGAACACGAACGTCAGCTCGCCATTGCAAGGTCAAAAGCTAACGAAGAATTAGATGAAGTTAAGCTTATGAACCAAGAAGTTGCCGCAGCCCGTGTTCGTGCTATGCGTGATGCAGAATTAATTCTTCACAAGAAGAAGAAAGAGGAAGAAGCTGCCATGGAAAAGCAACAAGCCGAAAAGCTTGAAGCTGAACGCCAAAGAGCAGTTCAAATTTACAACGAACGTGAAAGCGCCCTTAAAGAACAGAGAAAGCTTGGCGCCCAAATGATTTTAAAGCAGATTAACGACAGAAAAATACTTGCTAAGATAGAAGCCGATCGCCGTGCAAAGGAAATTGCTGAAATGAAAGAAGCAAATCAAGCCGCTCTTGAAGAGGAGCAGCGCCTTGCTCAAGAAAAGAAACAGAGGCAGCAGGAATTCCTTCAAGAATGCCTTGAAGCAAACAAACAGTCAATCGTTAGAAAACATAAAGAACGTGAGCGGGATATCCAAGAAGTCAACGCTATTATCGAATACAACAAAAAGAAAGCAGCGCAGGAAGAAGAATACGAAAGACAGGTAGCTGAAAGAAAAGCTGCTAAAGAACGTGAAATTTCAGAGATTCGTAAGAACCAGCAACGTCTTATTGATACACAAGCACAGGAAGATGAGCTCCGTGCTCGCCGTGTTTCTGAAGAGAAGGAACGTAAAGAACGTCAACGTGAACTTGAATTAGCCAAGAAGAAGGAAGAAGAACGCCAGATGATCATTGATAATCGCAATGAATTCCTTCGTCTTAAGCAGAAGCGTCTTATTCAGCTTGCAAACATCGAAAAGCAGGAATTCGAACGCGCAAAGAAGAAATGGGATGAAGAAAAGGCTGCAAGAGAAGCAGAGGCCGCAAGGAAGAAGGCCGCTCAGGACGAGTACAATCGCCAGTTACAACAGGAAATCGAAACAAAGAGATTACAGAAACAGATGGCCCCACTTGTACATCTCGACGATCAGCAACATATGGCTGAGGAAAGACAAGACTACATTGATAGAATTGAAGCAATCCGCCAGGAGAAGCTCGCTATGCTTCGTGCGGAAGGTGTTCCAGAAAAGTATCTTCAAGATTTAGCTAATAAGAAATTTGTAATTCATTAAGTTCTTTTTATTTATTTTATTATATTTGAATTTTCTATTTTTCTGAGATAAATTTTGCATTTTTTTATATACATTTACCATAATTTTTCCTCATATATGTCTCTGATTTGCTGATTGAGACTATGTTTGTTCATTATCAGTTCTATTATATAATAGTCAATTTACTCCGAACTAAATTTTCAGGACTTAAGAAATATACCAACTAATATATGAAGATTGCCAAATCAAATAACTTTAGAATACTTGATTTGTCTGAGGCAGACAACATTTCTTCATAAATGAATAAACAGTTGAAGACAATGATGCAAAAAATGAAAATGGAAAAGCAACACTTCATTTTGCAGCAGAAATAGTTAAATGAGGATTTGATGCATTATTTCCCATAGCGTAAAAGATCATGCAAAAGAAAACTATTGAAAACTCCTCTTCGTTTTTCAAAAAAAAATCTATAGTGGGGTGCGTTAGCGGAAAATGGTGCGTTGAGGAAAATCTGACACAATTTTTTTTCTTTTTGAGTATTTTTTCTTATTTTCCTCAAGCTGTGCTCTTTAAAAGTGTGATATTATATGAGCATATATGCTATACTATATGTGTAAAATGTATGTATTATATACATGCATGTTTTTATTAATTTAATGTGAAGATCTCGAAATCTTTGATTGCAAAAAAATCTCAAGACTTGAAGCAGCTTGGAGTGAATACATATTCTTTACAGTGAGAGAGATATTTCTGCACTACATTTAGCTCTTCATCGCAACCAAGTGAGTCTCTGAAGTTATGTAAAATCCGAATTTTTTTACTTTATTCACAGACTAGTGAGAGCGACATCTCAGATCAGATAAAAACTATGATGTATAGATAATATATCTTGAGTGTGTTATATCTTCTGCAGTAATCACATTGCTATCAGTGTTATGTGTAGAGCTTTATTGGAATATGTCAATTTTTGCATGTGAATTTTTTGATGCAGACAAATCCATAATACCTCTGAATAGGCAAAAAATAGTAATATATACGAATATGGTGGTGTGTGTAATATATGATTTATTAGGTTTAAATTGGTATTAGTCATATCTTATGGTGACATTTTTTCACATTTTTCATTATTAAAAAAATTCACATATCTAAACTAATTTTTATAAATTTACCATCTCATCATATACTTTCAGTGAATTATAACTTCTGTTTATTATAATGATTAATATCATATCACTCTTTCCCAACCAAGATAGTGATATCTCTTCAATATGAGAACTAGAAAAAAATTGTCAAATTTTTTAAGCAGTTTGGATTTCAACGGAGGAGTTGAGCCTGTAAGGGAAAAACAATAATATAATTATAATGTACACTAATTACTTATAATATTGTCAGGTGAAATTGATCAGAGAAAAGCACTGGTCATTAATATCGAAAACAAAATTTGAATTTTTTTTAATAATGAAAAATGTGAAAAAATGTCACCATAAATATGACTAATACCAATTTAAAACCTAATAAATCATATATTACACACACCACCATATTCGTATATATTACTATTTTTTGCCTATTCAGAGGTATTATGGATTTGTCTGCATCAAAAAATTCACATGCAAAAATTGACATATTCCAATAAAGCTCTACACATAACACTGATAGCAATGTGATTACTGCAGAAGATATAACACACTCAAGATATATTATCTATACATCATAGTTTTTATCTGATCTGAGATGTCGCTCTCACTAGTCTGTGAATAAAGTAAAAAAATTCGGATTTTACATAACTTCAGAGACTCACTTGGTTGCGATGAAGAGCTAAATGTAGTGCAGAAATATCTCTCTCACTGTAAAGAATATGTATTCACTCCAAGCTGCTTCAAGTCTTGAGATTTTTTTGCAATCAAAGATTTCGAGATCTTCACATTAAATTAATAAAAACATGCATGTATATAATACATACATTTTACACATATAGTATAGCATATATGCTCATATAATATCACACTTTTAAAGAGCACAGCTTGAGGAAAATAAGAAAAAAATACTCAAAAAGAAAAAAAATTGTGTCAGATTTTCCTCAACGCACCCCACTATAATAGGAAAGAAATATTTGAATTCATATTTCATTATTGTAAAATTTCTCACCATTACTTTGCATTAGCAAATAGTATAGCAATAGTTGAATTTGATCTTTCCCATTGGGTTTATGTAAATGGAAAAGACGAAAAAAGAAAAATACATCTTCGGTACAACAATTAACTTGAGTCTTACATTCTATTCTATTAATTTAAGGGTCTACGTACTCCCATGAAGCATCAATGAAGGTTAATCTTAAGCAATAGAATTGAAGGCATCGTCTTTCTGGCGTAAGTGCACATTTAAAAATATAATTTTTCTTCATGGATATAGGGTGTCCAAAGGTGCGTTTAGCACAGCGCTCTATATGAGACTATTAAAGGAGATATATGCTGATTATAAATATATAATAAAAAATATGAATATATGTATATGATGAGTATGTTGTATTTTGGCGCCATGCCGGGATATAAAATGAATTTTGAGACAAGAGGCGGTTTCGCGGGAAATTTTGGCGGGATTTTTTTCATTTTTTTAATGAATCATAAAGAAAACATCCTCGCTCTTGCAAAAAAATGCAAAGACTGTAAAAAAATCTACGAGACATTGGTAAAATGCTTCGGTATGGATGCTCCTAGCTATTCCACTGTAACGTATCATGTTAGGATGTATCACTTCATGAACAAAAAGGCGCCCATCATAAAAATTGACAAAAAATTGCCGGATCAAAGAAAAATCAAAGCAATTCTTCAAGCGCTAGATGAAGACCCAAGAGCATCACTCAGAAGGATAGAGGAGATGACAAAGATACCACGTACAACAGTCAGTTATTATCTGCACAATTATTTGAACTACAAACTAGCGTATACACGTTGGGTTCCGCACAACCTTAATTCAGTTCAAAAAAATCTAGAGTCCAATCTTCGAAAGAGCTCCTCTCTATATTGGGTGCGTATCAATCCAAGAAGTTTCGCTTTTTAGTAACAGGGGACGAGTCTTGGTTTCACTATGCAACAGAAGCCAAAATCATGTGGATCCCGAAGGATGAAAATCCGCAAACATTCCCGAAGAAAAAAATTGACACACCAATGATGATGTTGTCGGTTTTTTGGGGCGTGAATGGCATCATCGCAATTGATATTCTTCAAAAAACTAATACGATGAATGCTCAGTATCTAATTGACAATGTTCTTACTCAAATTATCAATTCTGATGAGTTTGAGAAATCCAAACAACAAAAACAAAAGTTTGCAATTCATTTTGATAATTCAAGAGTTCACAAAAGTCATAAGGTAATGAATTACTTGGTGGAAAACAATGTCAAAGTTGTTCCAAACCCAATTTATTCACCTGATATTGCACCCTCTGACTTTTATTTATTCGGCACGCTAAAAAAGAGAGCTGAAGGACGCGAATTCGCGAGTCCAGATGATCTTGAAAATTTTGTAAGAGAGCAATTTGAGCAATTTTCTCATGATGATTTAAAGCGTGTCTTTCAAGCCTGGATCGATCGCTGCGAACGCGTGATTGAATCCAATGGTGATTATATTTAAATAAACTTTATATATATGTAACTTGTTTATTTCTATTCGCAGTATTCAGGTTTGTGCTAAACACACCTTTGGACACCCTATATCAATTGCGATTTATGAACGAAATATCGAATGAATTTGCATGATTAATATACTTAAATTAAGTAACTTAATCATACATATTGTGTGCACAAGGATTTATTTTTCCAAATCTCTACTGTTGTGATTTGAGTTTTTATTTTCGAATAGTCAAAAGACGATAATTGTAAAGTAATATTTGAATGAAAAAAAAACGTTGCCTCTTTCCAAAAATCAATTATAAATCTTGATGTACATTATCTCTTTACTTGTTATTTCAAATATAAAAATATGTAAACGAAATTTCATTTCGGATATGAGCGAGTTATCGAGAGAACAGATCCTTGAGGCAAATAAGGGATATGTAGACACGACCAATGCATTGTTTACTCTGCACATTTATGATTCAGACAAAATTTCAAAACTTTGCGGCAATATTAAATATTACTTGATTGATAGAGGAAGTCTTACAGCATCACATATTCTCAGACTGATTTCATGCGCAAGCAAGTTAAATTGCAAATACGCAAAGTCATATTGGGCCATTTTTCAAACAATTTATCACGATTATCAACCAAAAGGTGCTAAAGGCATTTACCCAATTTACAACTATTTAGCATATAAGAAATATGGAATCCGCTTAGACAAGGACCCATATCATAAATTCTGGGATTTTAAATCAATCAAACCTATCATTGAAGTTCATAAAGAAAACACACTTTATCGTGCTATCATGGACGATGATATTCGCAGAGTAACAGAAATTGCTGAAGCCGACGGATTCGATGATAAGCAAAAAATGGAAAATCCTTTTTATGAATTCCTTGAAGGATATGATTTGCTTACAATGTGCAGTTATCATGGATCAGTTCAGTGTTTTATGTATTTCAGATCCAAATTCCATGCTGAAATCACACCAGAATGCTTTTACATAGCATTTTTGCGCGGACAACCTGATATTGTTAAAGATTGTCTGGAAAACTTTCACAAAAAAGTTCCATTTCTTTCAATGAATTTTGCAGTCAAGGCTCATAACAATAAAGCTATTCCATTTTTGCGTGAAAAGTACAAATTTGATATTGATGCAGAAGATGCTGCCATGTACGCTAATCTTGAAGCATTTTTGGAAGGCGTTGAACTATACTTAGATGATTCCGAACAAAAGAGTTTCTTTTTCGTTTGTTCACCATTATTTGGTCTTCCATCGGTTGTCGAATATGTTCTTGCGAAAGGTGTAGATATCAATGCAATTTGCTATGATGGAAAAACAGCGCTTCATTCAGCTGCACAGTGTAATAACACAGAAATTGTCGAATTCCTCATAGCACATGGAGCTAATCTCAATGCTTTAACTAAAGTAGTGAATAAAGGTGATACTGGCCAAACACCTCTTGATGTTGCAATTGAATATGGTAATGAAGAAGTCAAACAAATTCTTAAAGCCCATGGTGGCAAAAAGGCCGTTGATTGCAGAATTTAATAAATCAGTTTTGGAATAAAATTTTCTATAGTTTATTGCATATTGTATAATTTATTTCCGTCTTTTTCAAAGATGCTGACCTAGGTAGACGATTATTTGAGATCAGCTGATTTAAATATTTGAGACTCGCTTAATTCTGACTTCTCAAACTAAAATCATATTCAATATTTTGGAAAGTCATTCAAACATGATTTCATTTATGCAACCGGGATTTATCGGCAAAAGGAGAGAAGTAATCTTCAATTGGTTTGTTTCACTATAAAAAAAGCAACCAAAAAAATTGTCTTCAATGATGATTATTTGGTCACTATGGAACAACCATTCAACGATTACCGAAGAGTCATAAAGATATATAGAGATGATGAATATATAATAAATATGAATGAAAATAGATGAAGCGAGAGCTTTATTTATTCAAATCACGCAGTTCAAAATTGCTGAATAAAACTTTGATTATTTCAGATCCAAGAATACTGGTATATGATGATCTTCGCTTTCTTACAATTCTTGGATGATTCTACTAATCATGATATCAAGAACTATGCCATTGACATGTGAAATAGTTATGTTAGCTTAAAGAAGCTATTTGTAAACTATATTTACGGCATTATATTCCAAGTCGTCAATTAGAGAAATAAATAGTCCATAATTGCATAATTATCTATGGTATAGTTAATATGCAATGCGCATTATTATCAGAGTAAGAAAATATAAATTCCTTCTTTTTCCTCTGATCAAATAGGTTTATCTCAAAATTGAATCTCTAGTGCTTGAATAAAGTATGCTGTGCTTGCCTAAACTTATTTCTTTAGATATATATTGAAAATTTATATTCTTTTGAGGAATTCATTGCGATGATGTTCCTCTGAAATAAGCAATATGGCTCTGACAAAATTTTAGGCAGATGATTTCGAATTGATAGGTGTAATTGAGAGAGGGTCAAAGTTGCTATTTGTCACTTTTCCACAAGAATATAATGGGGAAAAAGTTATCATATAGTTGATCTCATTGACTGAGGTGAGAGATGCATGTAGTGTAATGGGATAAACAGTGTGATTGCTGCTCTAAGTCCCAGGTTCGAGACACATTGACTTCATTTTTCTCTTTTTTATTGACGTAAACTATTCAATTTTTGTGTTATCCATTCAAATTTCAGAATTTTTTTTTGCAGATTTCACGCTACATTCGAAGTTACCTTTTGTAACAACCACCACTGCCTACGAAAGACGAAAGTGTGTCACGATTTCACCCGGAAATCCGACGGTTGTTTAAGAGTATGCACTTTTGTCACCTACTCTTGCGATGATGTTCCTCTGAAATAAGCAATATGGCTCTGACAAAATTTTAGGCAGATGATTTCGAATTGATAGGTGTAATTTATTCCACAAAAACATTTGAGAATTTTTAACGTACGGTAAAATTTCTCTCAATAAAAATCCAAGCAAAATTTTACCAAATCATTTTTCGAAATGGCTCGCCATTCACATAGACACACATCCATACTTGCAGACTTCTCTACTTCATTCATCGGTTTATTAATTTATAATGTCTTTGCATACTTAGTTCCAGCCTACAAGACATTTGAATCTTTCCAATCCACAGATATTGAAGAAGAAAAGCTTTGGCTCAAATACTGGCTCTTTATGATATTCTTTATCAAAGCTGAAGAACTTATCAGATCTTTAATTCATCTTCCAGTTCAATGGTATTATATCAAATTGGGATTACTTAGCTTCTTCCTTTTAGTTAACACCGAATTGATTGGAAAAGCCTACAATCGCTTTGAAAAGCCCTACTTCGAAAAATATTCCGGAATAATCTGCGACTTTTTAAAGTATCACTATAGAAAACTAATGAACCATAGAGCTGATATGCAAAAGAAGCTCATTGACATTGCAGCAGCTAATGAAGAAGCTATTAATATGTAATTATTAAAATTTATTTGTTTTGAGTTTATTTACATCTATCAAATAAAAAAGTTTTTCATGTGAAAGATATACTCTTTTTAAAAGAAAAGAAAAAATAGTTTAGAAAAAAAAACAAAAATCATTTTAAATATAAACATGTTACTGAGCAATTTTACCTGTTGCTGCTTGTCCATCCCAACTTGCTGCAAGGAAGAAGTTATCGTCAAGGTAAACGACTTCGGAAATGCTATAAGAGAATGGAGATTTCTCAATTAGAGTAATATCCTTCGAATTCAAGTCAAGGATTCTCATTCTTCCTACTTCTGACGGAATCAACACGTCGAAGCCTCTGACATCAAATTTTGTTGGAACTTGGTCGATATCAACTTCTACAAGTGGCTGATGTGGTTGTCTAATATCCCATTCTTTGATTTTAGAGTCAGATCCACCACTGATGAAGGAAGAATCATCAATAAATTTGACTCTTGTTACAATTGACTTTCCGTGGTTGAAAGTGATTGCTTCAGCATCCTGTGAGTTCTTATCTAGGTATGCAATCTCTCCATTTTGCAATCCTGCTATATAATAAGTTTGATACGAATCAAGTGTATTTATTTGATGTCTAAGGTCATCAGACTTGATACACGAGGAGTGAACAACATCCCAAACGCAAACTTGCTTATCCCATGAGCCACTAACAAGTAATCCGGTATCTCCGAGCCATGTTATATCAGTGGCGGGAGCTGTATGCTTTTGTAGAATTGTATTGCATTGGATAACGTCTTGGCCCATGCTTTGCCTTCTAAATCCTTGGAAAAATTGTGAAGTTGATTTTGGACTCCAAATATGAATATTTCCATCACCTGAGCATGATGCATATATTCCAGTAGTGCTATCTGACTTAATAGAATTGATGGCTCCTTTAAGTCCATCCACTGTTGCTGTAACTATTGCAGAATCTGGGCAATATAAGTATATATTTGAGTCTACAGTACCAAATGAATAAATACCATCCGATGAAACATGAGCTGCTGTGATAGAATCTGAAAAATCTACTTGCAAACTTTGCCATTCTACTGTTGTTTTTAGTTTTGTCTGCCAAAATGGTTTCGAAGACTTTCTAGTGAGTTGATATTTATTCTCTGTATTGTTTTTCTCTGATCTTTTTGGTGTATTATTTGTTTCAGATCTTTGCGCTGAAAGTTGAGCTTTTAAAGAAGCGAGCTCTGATTTCAACTCAACGTTTTCTTTTAGAAGCTGGTCGTATTGTTGTGTTATTTGATCTACTAGTTGGTGAAAATCAGGTTGACTCATATTTTACAATACGATAAACTTCATAAAATTTATATCAAATTTTGAAGTTTCGTTATTAATAACCATGTTTTAGTACTTTTTGGATTCAAAAATGACAAAAATGCTGTTTTCAATTGATTTTGAGGATATGATCGCCCTAAAAATATTCGAATTTTGGCTAATCATTGATCAATTGTATCTTTATCTGTCAGAGTAGCATTGATTCTATTGCAGAAATTGTATTTAATAATAGATCTAAATATGTTCTGACAAATTAATCTTAATTTCGAACTTTAAACTATCCACATTATTGTACATATGAGTGAGTTTAAATTGAAGATAGTTATAGTTGTTGTTAGCATAATTACAAAATATATTGAATAAAATACACGTTTCCCTTTAAATAAAACAAAATACTTACAAAATAGATACATGTTAATGGCATATTCTATTGCTGAAGAATATTTTTCAAGACATTTGAACAAAATTTTGCTGAATTATTAAAAAATAGACAAAGATTGGAATAATGGATCGATGAACTCATTACTACGATTCTTTCCAATGAATTTTGTATCTATAACAGGAATTGTTCTGAGATACTTTTTTTCCACCATTTCTGGAACTTGTTCGAGTAAGTCATTGTCATCCACTTCGATCAGATTTGATTCTCCCTTTCTATTTATCCTATTTATGAAGTCCGGATGGTTGCATTGTTTAGCGCCAGTTCTGTATATGTTTATAGCGTTTTCTAGTTCTCTTTTCTCTTCGAAAACAAGACCAAGGTTAAGCCACGCTGATCTACTTGTCTGTTTCATGTAAATAGCTCTTTGGAAAGCAACGGCAGCATGATCATGTTGTCTATTTTGAAAATAAAGCAATCCGAGGGCAACCCAAAACGGGGGATGATCTGACCAAAAATCAAGGCATCCTTTAAAGTATTCGTACGAAACTAAATAGGAACCCAAAAAATAATAAATTCTGGCAAGAACTAATTGGATGTAATAATCAGGATATTGCTTATAAACATCTAAGATTTCTGGTAATATACTGTTCAAATCCTGTGTTGTGCAGGTCAAGAATTGATGAATAACCTTTTCACGAATGAGATATTGATTATTCGGAAATGTTTTTAGTAATGATTGGATTTGGTTGAATGAATCTTCAATTCTTAGAGATTTGTAATGTGTCATTGCGATTTGCAATAAAATATCCTCTTTTGTTAATTTTTCTGGAGGATCGTTCAGTAAAGAATTAAACAATTGTAACGCAAAGTCAGTTTTCTTCGAATGACGATATGAAATAGCAAATCTCATTTTGAAATCTTTCAGTTGCTTTTTAGATAATTTCCCTTGATCAACTTTGCTAAAGCATTCAAGTGCTTTATTATCACCTGTGAAGTGTTGATGCAAAGAGCCAAAATAGTACCAGTCCGAATTTGTGAATTTTTCAGGATCGTAGCGTGAAGCTGAAATGAAGGATGCGTAGGTATTTGGGAAATCTCCAATAATATAGTAGCAACGTCCAATTTGTAAAAATAAATCTGCTGAATTTTCGTTTTTAATTTCTTCAAGAAGGGATTCTATCTTATTGGTAGCATGCTTAATGATGTCATCCAAATTATTAGCGTTTGTAATCGAATTTGAAGGTAAATAAGCTGTAGCTCTACTTTGTGCTATTAATGTCTCTTCATCAGCTCCCATAAGCTCAGATACCTGTTTGGCAGAGTTGAATCCTGTTTCTAACGCAATTCCTATCAAATCGATGATAGATGTTTTAGAAACAGATTCAAACTTAGTCATTGGATAATAAATTGTGAATGCGAAAAATTGAACGAAAAAGTGAAAATTTTATATTTTTATCTCGAATAGCAATTTAACTAAATCGTATAATATGAAATATTCTATGTGATTTCGTCTCAAAATGAAATTACGGTTTTTATTTCGGATTTTGTCACTTTTCTCGATACCGATTTTTTCTGACGGCCTTGACTAATTTTTATGTCTCCTATAGCAAAACCATTCCTTAAACAATAAGTACTGCCGTTTTTTAAAAGTAGATTTGTATTGAAGTGGTCGGAATGATCTCCGAATGCTGGCTAAACGAATAGAATACTTGAATATTACAAGTCACATGTTGAAAATTGAATACTTGCACATATATGATACAAGTCTTTAAAATATTGTGCTCAATTTTATAGAAGTTCTTGAAATCATTCTGTTCTGAATAGGCTCATAATGAATTTAAGCTGTGATACTGTATTTCTAATCACTCGTCTAGTATCATAGCAATAAATGCATATTTCACATTTAATAAAAAAAAATCATGTATTTGCGGCATAACATTATAAGCTATTTTGCTTTCAATACGTAATGTCAATGCGATAACAATTTTCAATTATTGATAAATCAATTCATTAACTTGATTATTGAGTCTATTGAGTTGTGAGTAGCTAAATATAAACAGCAAATTGTATTTCTGGATGCATAACTGCTCAAAATTACAACTTAACAAGAAAAATAGTTTGTAATATATAATTTGGACTTTAAATAGCAACATTCATTATGTCATTGTCTTTTTTATCAGATTAAACTTGCATTTACTAATCAAAATGTGCTGATACTCTGGCCTTGTCATCAATCAATTTCTTTGGCGACTATGAGAAATTTCACATTTATATTCGGCACTTTAAGGTACATAGGATATTAAATGCTGAGTCATTTCTAGAGTAGTTAGATAAAAACTTCATTGAGGAATTTTGCATAATTCGTAATCAATGTGTTTCAATGAAGAATATTGTGCATGCATGAAATAACGAAGGATTGTTCAATATTTAGAAAATATGACATTTCGTAAATTGAATTTATTTTATAGGAAGACATTTCAAGAAAATGAACGTGAAAGAAAGATACCTTATATACATATTTATTATAAATACATCGCCAAAATCATGAAATATTGATTTTTTTTACTGGCAAACTAATTGAGATAAAAAAGAATAATTGACAGTTTTCAGCCATAAATTGCTAATGAGTGAGAAAATCTTTGTCAAGGAATCCGACATCAAGCAATTCCCAGCAGAATTGCATCATCCATTAGCTCCTATACTCTATGCTGAAAAGGGTATCATGCCTGCCGCTACAAAAGAACAAAAGACATGCGTCATCGTTGTCACAATGGCAGGTTTATACCTTCTTCGTCCACAATCTTTTCGTGGATACAAGATTGGCGCCTTTATCAGTACTTATGACTTAATGGACATTGAGAAAATCAACGAAACAAGAAGAACTCTTAAGAGCAAACATAAGTGTCTCTTCATGGTTGCTGATCACATTGATATTGCTATTGGTGAAATCCTTAGATCACGCGCCCTTCTTTTCCAGCACATTGACGATACTAATCCAATCAAAGTTCGTGGCTACATGAAATCACACGACTTAGAGGAAACAAGGTTAAACGACATCTCTGTCCGTCGCTACTACTGCCTTTCAGTTGCTACTCAATCCGCTTTAGAAGAAAGTTTGATCGACTTCTTCAAGCAGGTAGATCAAAACTACTCTCATGTTATCACAATCCCAAGCCATGTTCCTCTTCCAGAAGATCCAAAGGCATTATATGTCCCAATTTGCTCACTTTCCAATGTTTACCAGGTTAACTTCGATAACGTTGCTCCAGATTATGTTTGCCATGTCGCATACAAGACATTGAAGCACGCAATCAACATCAGAACTATCAGATTTGTTAATTATCAAACTATGACACCAAATCAACTCCGCTTTGACAAGTTCCATGGACAGACCTTTGCTTTTGGCTTCATCAACTGCAAGTTGTCAACAGACACATGGATCCAAATCTTCACCCAGTTCGAGAAACTTGATTGCTCTGTTATCAAGTTCCAGGTCAAGCAATGCGAGCTTACACAGGAGCAGTACGAGCTCATCATCATGGCTCTCGCCAGATGCAGATGCTTCAGAACAGTCGAAATTCTTGATATCGATGGAATCGTTTTCGATGGCTTCTGGAAACCAAACACACCACTTCTTTCCAGCAAGGTCATCGAATTGGAGAGATTCCTTACAGCTTATTCCCTTTCACAGTGGAACAAGCCATCTGTTTTCTGCATCCCACACTTCTACAACTCATTCATGCTCTCTGAGATCTGCCTTCGCGGACAGGACATGAGCCAGCAAGTTGAGCCATTCATTATCCCACCAAACCTCAGAACAATCGACCTCGCAAACTGCCAGTTCACATTTGCCGCTCTTCGTGCTTTCTTCATCTCTCTTGCATCGTTCAACAGGCACATGAACATTTCCTTTGCCAACTTGAACATGCCATCCGCTCATTGGGAATCATTCTTCGACCAAATTAACGAAATCCCACGCAGCAAGATCATCTATGAGCTTGACTGGTCCGGCAACAAGATTTCAGACAAATACGCCCAAGCTCTCGGTGAATTCCTCTTCAAGGAGAATCCAGTTCACTACCTTGCTATTGATTACATCTTTACAGCATCAACACTCAATACTCTCAAGGTATTCCTTCAGAGCTGCGACCCAAAGAAGCTTTGGGGCTTCTCAATGAGAGGCAATGCTTCTGCCAACGTGAACAAGCTCATCTCAAGCCTCTTCATCATTCTCGAAGAGTTCACAGAGATTACAGTCATCGATATCTCCGGCCAGTACATTACATCCGAAGGTTTCAACAAACTTGGCGCATTCATCCAGAGAAGAAGAGTTCGTGAAGTCAGCGTTGACAGTACATCAATCGAATCCCTCGACAAGTTCTACGAATTATGGGAGAGCTTACTTGCCGTCAGATATCTCAAAGCTGTCGGCCGTCCATTCCAGGATCTCGAGAGATTGCACGCCAGCCTAGACGACTTCAAGCAGAAGCAGTTCAGAGAGGCCATCAAGAAACTCAACATGCCAAGTACAAGAAGAATCAGAGATATGTACTACGGATCAAGAGAAGCCCAGAATGGCTACCTCACAGAAGAAGTTGAGAGATTCCACAAGATCTATCCAAGAATCCTCATCGAAGAGGAAAGCCGCGATATCTACGGAATTCTTCCAGATTATCCAGCTGAAGCAAGACCATCCATCTTTGCTTCATCAGATCGTGATAAGCAAGTCCCACTTGAAGAAATCCAGCAGAGATCTCTCATCGATCCATTCTTTGCTCCAAAGATCTTCCCAATGCAGTACGTTTTCTTCATCCCACCAATTCTTGGCGACGTCGCAAAGAAGCCAGGCCTTCTCTTCAAGACAGAGGCCAAGGAGCCAAACGAGATCGAAGCTGTCAAGTTCCAGAAGATGATGGAGACAATGCAGTACTCGAATGCCAAGGAAACACTCTCAAAGTCTGTTGTTGTCGAGGAACAACCAGCAGAACCACCAACCCCAGTCCAGCAGACAAAGGTTGAAGAGGTCAAGGTCACTCAGACAGTCACTGTCGTCAAGGAGGAACCAAAGAAGCCAGCTCCAATCAACATCCCACCACCACAAGTCATGATCAGGGAAGAGCCAAAGCACACACCTCCACCACCTCCTCCAGCCCAGTCATCAGGTGCAGCACCCCCACCACCTCCTCCTCCACCACCAGCAGCCGCAGAGAAGAAGGAGGAAGAGAAACCAGGAGAGCAGAAGAAGTGGGTTCCAAAGGCACCAGAAGGTGGACCACAGCCAGTCAAGGTTATGCCAGTTGTCCCTCCAAAAGTCGAGGAGAAGAAGGAACCAGTTCCACAGCCGATGACACCGCCATTACAGGCAAAGCAGCCAACAGAGTCATCAGATTCATACTCATACAGCTTCAAGCCTGTCAAAGCTCCACCGCCACCATTCATCCCATCTATCCCACCACCAGTTGCTGCTCCATATGCTCCACAGATCGTCCACGTTCCAGAGCCATCAGAGCAGAAGAAGGTTCCACCTCCACCAGTCGTTGCTCCACCACCACCAAAGGAAACACCTCCACCACCAGTTGTTGCACCACCAAAGCAAGTTCCACCACCTGTTGTTGCTCCACCACCACCAAAGGAAACACCTCCACCACCTCCAAAGCAAGTTCCACCACCAGTTGCAGCTCCTCCACCACCATCAAACGAACCAGCTGTGATGGACAGAGAGCAATACAGAAAGGTCATGGCCATCGAGCCAACACCATGGCGTGTCGATGATCCAAGGAACAACCCAGGCTATAAGCCAGAGAACCAGGAAGCTGATGCTGATATCCATGCAGCTCCTAAGCCAGAGCCACCAGCACCAGTTCCACCACCAAAGCCAGAGATCAAGTTCAAGGAGATCGAGATCGCCATCCTCGAGATGTACGGTGCTCCACAGCCATTCAGAACATTCGAAGACGGCCCAGCATATCACATCACAATCCCAGCACCAAAGAAGGACAGACGCAAACAACTCAAGGAGTGGAACAACGAGAGGTCGGGCATTCCATTCTCACCGATCTCAGAGACACCAGCTGTCCAGGATCACACATCAGTCAGACCGCCAAGACTGCGCATTCCGCTTATCCCAGGCGATCTCGAGACACTCAATGTCTCAGTCACATCAGCTTCCAGCGTTTCCAAGCCAGAAGCACCACAAGTTTACATGTTCAGCAACTCCGAGAGAGTTCACTCATTCGCAGCAGAGAACTTCAAGCCTCTCCAGCCAGTCCAGATGAGAAAGGTCGAAGGCGAAAAGAAAGATGTCGCCCCAGCCGTTGTCAGAGTTGAAGTCCTCGTTATTCCATCAGTTCCACCACCATTTGAAGTTCCACGCATTGAAAGAGATATTGCTCCTTCATTCAGAGCCGCATCATCCAGTTCTCAAACACCAAACGCTCCAAATGCTCCTCAAGTATATATGTACTCCAACAATTCACGCGACGCACAATCATTCCAAGTTTCATCTGCAAAGGGCGCAACAGCTCCAAAGATCGATACAGTTACTCCAGCTACATCAGAGCAGAAGGTTGGACCAGGAGAACACCAGGATGTCAGTGTTCCTGCTTCACCAGCTCCATCTAACGAATCTATCCCATCATCTATCTACAGAACATCACCACCAAGAGTTCCTCTTTCTTCAACCGTCGGACCAGCTCCAGTCAGAAGAAGACTAGGACCACCAGAGATCATTGTCTTGGGTCCACCAACTTCTTGGTAAAGAGCGGATTTTTGAGCGCGTAAGTAAAAAGAGTTTATATCGTATTTACTATAATTAACTGTTTTTATTTCAACAAATATATTTGATGAATAACATCATTTTTGCCGAAATCTTGATTAAATTTTTGTTCAAATAAGATTTTGAAAACAAATTAAAGGGGTAATTATCTGAAAAATCAGAAAGCAGATAATAATATATGATAAAATTATTGTGTTTACCTTCATAATAACAATAGTATATGATAATAACAAATAATAGAACAAATTATCATTGAGAAGTCACTATATAAGATAGATTACTGCCTCTCATTAGGGAATTCAGTATTGAATTCTTCAAGAATTTGTAGAATTTCTTTTGTCAACCTGATGTAGTCCATTAATTGTAGATTACCTCCTTGAGTGTCAGTAACTAGATCAAATATTCTCTCCTTCAAGTTTACGTGTTTTTCGTTAGAATTTTTTTCTTTTCTGCAAATTCTTTTGATAACTGATTCAATTCTTGTGAGCTGTGCAGCCAATTTATAAAACTCTGTTATTGTATCTTGATTTCTAAACAGATTAAGATTATCTTTGACATTCTTCATTTCTGAGTCAGAAATACAAAGTTCTTTAACGAATGTATATGGTAATTCCTTATCATCAAACAAAGGAGTGAGAGAGAAGACACCACTTCGATCAAGAGAAAGAATAATTTTGATCATCACTTCTCCGGCTTTTTTCTTTGGAATTCCAGTGATTCTATATGTTCCTATATAGCTATTCTGTGATGCAACAGGGCTTTCTCCCTGGAAAATGCATGCATCTACTGTATCTTGGTCATCAACAGTTGTTTCGTATAATTGGGAGAATTTCGCTGGAATTACTGATCCACTTTTGATAACAACTGAGAAACCGTCATCTATTGTTCTAATTCCGAAAGACAAACTAACAGTTTCAACCAATTTTATTTGGAAGCCTATTCTTTCTACAGGTATTGCGTTCTGTGGCTTATATTTTCCACCTTCTTTGTTGTCACTTGGCTTCTTTGGTTTAGTTTCTTCTACTTCTTCAATTTCATGACTTGTGTTCTTTGGTTCCTTTTCTTTGCCACCTTCTTTGTTGTCACTTGGCTTCTTTGGTTTAGTTTCTTCTACTTCTTCAATTTCATGACTTGTGTTCTTTGGTTCCTTTTCTTTGCCACCTTCTTTGTTGTCACTTGGCTTCTTTGGTTTAGTTTCTTCTACTTCTTCTTTATTTGGAGTAATTTCCTTTTCAAATCCGTTCGTTTTATGGAGATTGTAACATTGTATGCAAGCACCTCTTGCAACAGCTTCCAAAGCGTTAATTGAGTGAAGTGGTTCTTTATCAAAAATATCCTGGAGGATTTGCTGGATTTCTGGTATTTGAGATGATCCACCGATCATAATAACCTGTGAAATATTCTCTGGTCTTAATTTTGCTTTCTCCAAACTCTGTTTAACCAAATTTTCAGCTCGTTTAAACAAATCACTGCAAAGTGTCCTGAATTCTCTTCTGTTCATACTGCAATAGAGATCTATGTTGTTGTAGAAGCTTTTTATCGTAAATTCAGCTTTAATTATATAATTTAATTCTTTTTTGAGATTTTCGCAGCACAATTTAAGAAGTAATATTGCTTTTTGGCCTTCTTTTGTTGTTTGATCAATTTTTATGCCATTTTTAGTTTCAAAATCATATCTGAATCTATTAACAAGAAGTTGATCGATATCTTGGCCTCCGAAGTGCGGATCTCCATTTGTTGCAATAACTTTACATTGATTGTTGAATATTTCAACGATTGAGATATCTAAAGTTCCACCTCCGAAATCAAAGATCAAAACTAATTCATCTGCATTTGATGGAAGTCCTTGTGCATACTCAAGTGCGGCTGATGATGGTTCATCAAGTAAAATGACGCTTCTGAATCCGGCAATTTCTTGTGCAGCAAAAATTGTTTTTTCGCGTTGTCTTTCATTGAAAGCAGCTGGTATAGTAATGACTACATCGGTACAGTTTCCTATTACTAATTCTGCAGTATCTTTTAAGTGTTTTAGAATGTATCCGGAAATTTCTTCGGGAAGAAGGGTGATTGTCTGATTATTGATAGTAGCATTGATATTAATGGATCCTTCCATACCTCTTGTAGTAGTAAACATCCAATTCTTTCTATCTTCTTGGAAAATTTGATTGTCAAAATTTCTTCCAATCATTCTTTTTGAGTCGTAAATGGTGTTTGTTGGATTGGTTATCATTTGTGCCATGGCTTTTCTACCAACAATTCTTTCCTCATTTGCAAATGAAACAAATGAAGGAATTTGCTCGGAATCACCATCTCTAATCGAAAACTTTATGTTCTTTTTCTCATCAAATGCAAAAATACAGCAATACGTAGTTCCTAAATCAATGCCAAGATGTGGTTGATTCATAGAAATGAAATAAAAAAATTCTGAGAATGAGTTTGACTAAAATTCCAAAAGTGTCAAAAAATCACTTCAATTTTGATAATTTTTGCAACAAAAAATTTAAAAATTTTGGTAAACTAAATAAAAAAAATCATCTTTGATCATCCATGTATTTTCGAAAATCCCATGATCAGTTGATTCATAAGTTATATCTATCTATAATATAACTAATTAATCATAAACCAAATGTCTAAAACATGGATTTAAAAAAAAAATGAAAAGATCAATAGGAAATTAGGAACAAATCTGTAGAAAAAAATATCAAAAATTAATTTTCTAAGCATATCTAAATAACAAACAATTTATTTAAAAGTTTTCATTCGCGATTATTTTCAGGTATCTTGATTCTATATATCTTTTTAACTTTGTCGTAATGTACATCATGTCCCAAGAACCTTGATCCTGTAAACAAGTCAGGTAAACTAATTTCTACGTCATTTGGCAAATATTGTTCACTTTCTAAGTCATTTAAGCCTCCATACTTAATCTTCGACAACTTAGAACATCCGAGGAATATCTGTTGGCCGACATTTGCCAAACTTGTTGGCAAATCAATTTCATCCAAATTTAAGCAACCTTCGAACGCGCTCTGCTTGATTGCCTTGATTATTGTGTTGGATAAAATGATTTTCTGGAGGTTGGAGCAATAGGCGAACGATGCAGAGCCAATTACAGTTAATGTGGATGGAAATGCAATTTCCTGGATATTTGTAAGCGCGAAACTTGCACTTCCTATTATTCTGAGGCTACTTGGAAGCTGAACTTTCGCTAATTTCGAGCATTTAGAGAAAGTTGATTCTTTTACTTTGACAATGTTGGTTTTAGACAGATCTACCTCTTGCAGATTGTAACATTCGCTGAATGCGGACTTTCCTACGTCTAAAACCGTCTCAGGGAACTTGACAAAAGGTAATTTCGTCTTTTTGAAGGATTCTGGACCGATTAGATCGATATTTGCAGGGAATATGATGGCTTCTAAGCTAGTACAGTTGCAGAACAATCCTTCTGGAATAGAATTCAATGAGCTGGAACCGAAATCTGCCATGGATAATTTTTCATTGTTAGAAAATGCGTAAATTCCTACTTCGCTTGCACTTTCTGATAGGGTAATTGATTCCATTGAGCATCCTTTGAAGCATCCATCACCAATTCTCTATAGATCGTCAGGTAATTTGATATTTTTCAAATCTGAGCAATTAAAGAATGTAAAATCGGGCAAACTCTTCACTTTCGTAACTGATATATCAATCGACTTCAGTTTAAAGCAATTGTAGAAGGCAGCTCTGGATTCTAAATGGGCTTGTTGTCTGTAAGTGAGAGGTGATAGAGGTCTCGTGATGTTCTTGATCTCTTCCTCCCATTTGTCCATTTCTTTGGCGAATCCAATCGAATCTCCGATTTGTACTCGGTCAGGATTTTTATTTTCCTTAAATTCAGTAATTGTATGCGGAAGCTTAACTTGTAGTAATGAATGGCAGTTACTGAATATGCCTAAGGCCAAGCTTGTCAACGTTGTCGATGAAAAATCTACTTCAATCAGTTTATAACAATCTGAGAAGCACATGTGGCCAATTGCTTTGAGGTTCACAGGTATATGGATGCTACTAAGTACCTCGCAGTGTGAGAAGCATGCTTCACCAAAAGATGTCACTAAAACATTCAATTGAATACTTTTAAGGTTCTTACACCCGTAAAATGTAAAGTCACCTCATTTTGACACAATTGAATTTGAGAGGTTTACATTTTGTAAATAATTACATCCGAAGAAACATTCGTAACCGATTTGGCGGAGAGACCTTGGAGCAATGAACTCTTTTATGGCTGAGAATGCAAAACACATCGGGCCGAGTATTTCTATATCGCTAGGAAGCAAGACAGTTAATAGATTGTTACAATTAGCGAAAGCGGACCTTCCGATGAACTCTACTTCAGTTCCTTTGAAATCTATGGTCTGAAGAGATGTACAGAGGTAAAAGCTTTCCTCTAAAACTCGATTAATTCCAGGTGGCAACAAAATATCAGTCAAAACACTACACAACGCGAAGCAATCCTCAGGGATATCTTTAATATTAGTTTCTACCAAGTTTACGTCATGTAATTCTACGCAAGAGTAAAATGCGAATGTTCCGATGTATTCAATCGAAGAAGGAAGGATTAAAACATTTAGCTTGGTAGATCCCAGTGCTCCACTACCTATTACAGCCAAGTTAACTGGAAACTGTATGGATTGGAGGCTGAAACAGTTGTAAAAAGCGAAATTACCAAATTCTCTTATTTTTTGAACCGAAAAATCGAAAGAATCGATTGAAACGCAATAATAGAAGCATCCTTCACCAAGTTTTGTGAGTGTTTGTGGTAAAAGGATTGTTGATAATGAGATCATCGCTCGAAAGTCCTTTCTGGAATTTCTGTTAATTTTGTTGTGAATAAGTCAACCATTTCGAGCTTTTCTGCGTACGAAAATACGCATGGTAGTAAGCTTTTGATACATTCTGGGAAAACAAAGTCTGTAATGTAGGAAAAAGCGAAGGCAGAATGGCCAATGAATTCGATATTTGGTGGAAGTTTAATTGTCTTGATTTTAGAGTGGTAAAAGGTATAGTTCTCTATCCTGGAGATTTTGGTCTTGGAAAGATCAAGTGGTTGAATGATTTCGGCTTCATAAAAAGCGTAAGGTTCAATTTTTTCTAAAGCGTATGGAAATATGATTTCGTGGATCTTTGATTGATAAAAACCGTATTTTCTGATGGATTTTACTTTGAATTCTTGTTTAAGGAAGGTAAAGCGGCTTGGAATTAATAATTTGTCGTATTTTTTAATGGCTGGGTGCTCCGTTCCACCTGTTCCAAGGCCAACATCGTTATCTTCGTTAATAACAGTGCAACGAACTTCAACATTAGTCTTAGGAATTGTAAATCTAACTTTTCTTCTGCCTTTATCATCGTTCTCCCAGTTGATCAGATATTTCGTTGGCATGTCTTCGGGATGGGTGGTTTCCTTACTGATGATAAAAGAAAAGAGGAAGATTAACATTGAAAGTAAAATGAAATTTTTTTATCGTAACCACCTACAACGAAAAAGTATTCCAAATGTCATTCTTGATTTTTTAAAAAACAAAAATCTCCAAAAGATTTCTGATTTGATTCAAAATTTTGGATTCATTATCGGATATTGTTAGTGCCGAAAGCTAGCTATTGGATTTTTCATAAGAATGCTTCACCAAAATCTAGCTGTATCTTACAAAACCAAAAATCTTTCTTTCATTAAGCATATCTATTTGTGTAAATGCAAACATTGCTAGTTTTAGTGAGAGTAATAGCGTTTCGTCGGTTATTACATGCATTATTTCATAATTCATCAATCAAATTCTATGATTTTTGTTTATTGACCCAAAAGTTTGATGAAATTAGGATTAGCATCTAAAATAAAATAATTTCTATTTTCCAAAAATAATTTAAATTTTAAAATATACTTGCAAATTCATATTTTTTAATAATATTTTTTATTTTTTGAAATTTTTTTGGAAATCAAAAAGCCCTGAAGGGTGCACCCGTATGTACGTTTATTTGAGAGGAGGAGGATTACCCTCTCAATTTTGAGGGATTCGTTAGTTTATTTTCTCGATGAATATGCAATAAAATTTGATTTTTACCTTATCAATATACTTCATATAATATACACATGTTCATGTAAAAACTTTTTAGGGATGCGACGGTTTTACGCCACGACCGTTTAAAAATAGAATAATACGCCATTTTTGGGGCCGAATGGCGGGTACGAAGTAGCCGCCATTCGGCCGAATAACAAAACAATACAAAATTATCGCCGTCCTTTTTTTTTCCTTTCTTTCTCTTTTTTTTCCTCTCTCTCTCTCTTTCTTTTCTCTTTCCTCTTTTTACTCCTCTTTCTCTTTTCATCATTAAACGTAGAAAGATATATTAATATTATTTTAAAATTAAAAAAAAATAAAGAAAGTATAATAAGTAATTATTTAGTTATCGATATATATATGTAAAGTGATAATCTGAGGATAATCTGAGGAGGAGTCTGAGGATTAGACCGAGGAGTAGTTTGAGGAGTTTGATGATAATCTGAGGAGTTTGAGGAGTAGTCTGAGGAGTTTGAGGAGTAGTCTGAGGATAATCTGAGGAGTTTGAGGAGTAGTCTGAGGAGTTTGAGGAGTAGTCTGAGGAGTTTGAGGATAATCTGAGGAGTTTGAGGAGTAGTCTGAGGATAATTTGAGGAGTTTGAGGAGTAGTCTGAGGAGTTTGAGGAGTAGTCTGAGGAGTTTGAGGATAATCTGAGGAGTTTGAGGAGTAGTCTGAGGATAATCTGAGGAGTTTGAGGACTAGTCTGAGGATAATCTGAGGAGTTTGAGGAGTAGTCTGAGGAGTTTGAGGATAATCTGAGGAGTTTGAGGATAATCTGAGGAGGAGTCTGAGGATTAGACCGAGGAGTAGTTTGAGGAGTTTGATGATAATCTGAGGAGTTTGAGGAGTAGTCTGAGGAGTTTGAGGAGTAGTCTGAGGATAATTTGAGGAGTTTGAGGAGTAGTCTGAGGAGTTTGAGGAGTAGTCTGAGGATAATCTGAGGAGTTTGAGGAGTAGTCTGAGGAGTTTGAGGAGTAGTCTGAGGAGTTTGAGGATAATCTGAGGAGTTTGAGGAGTAGTCTGAGGATAATTTGAGGAGTTTGAGGAGTAGTCTGAGGAGTTTGAGGACTAGTCTGAGGATAATTTGAGGAGTTTGAGGAGTAGTCTGAGGAGTTTGAGGAGTAGTCTGAGGAGTTTGAGGATAATCTGAGGAGTTTGAGGACTAGTCTGAGGATAATCTGAGGAGTAGTCTGAGGAGTTTGAGGATAATTTGAGGAGTTTGAGGAGTAGTCTGAGGAGTTTGAGGATAATCTGAGGAGTTTGAGGAGTAGTCTGAGGATAATTTGAGGAGTTTGAGGAGTAGTCTGAGGATAATTTGAGGAGTTTGAGGAGTAGTCTGAGGAGTTTGAGGATAATCTGAGGAGTTTGAGGACTAGTCTGAGGATAATCTGAGGAGGAGTCTGAGGAGTTTGAGGATAATCTGAGGAGTAGTTTCAGGAGTTTGAGGATAATCTGAGGAGTTTGAGGATAATCTGAGGAGGAATCTGAGGATAATCTGAGGAGGAGTCTGAGGATAATCTGAGGAGTAGTTTCAGGAGTAGTCTGAGGACTAGACTCAGGACTAGTCTGATGAGGAGGACTCTAAGGAGTAGTCTGAAGAGTAGTCTCAGGAGGAAGATCTGAGGAGGAGTCTTATGAGGAAGATCTGAGGAGTAGTCTGATGAGGAGGGGTCTAAGGAGTAGTCTGAGGATGATCTGAGGATAACCTGATGACTAGTCTAGGAGTGGTCTAATAAAAATGTAAAATATTTTCAAAGAAAAAATTCTATGAATTTTATATTTTAATTCTTAGCATTATACTGAATAAAATAAACATAAATATCAAAATTTGAAATTGAAAACGCCAAAAAATTGATAATCCACATTCAATATTTTGTAAGTGGCGTACATTTTGAATACTCGCCATACGCCTTGGAGTTCTCAATTTTGAATTCGCCTTTATTTGGGCGACCTCAGAAAAATACGCCATTAAGAAAATATTGTATGAGATTTTAAATTTGAACACGCTCTACCTTAAGGAATTAAATTTATTAAGATATATTTATATATAATAAACGATTACTTAAAAAAAGTATTTCATCGCTTATGTAAGTTTCAAAAAAATCACGAAAATAAAAAAATCAAGATTAAAATTTTATTTTTAATTTTTGAATTTCTCAAATGGCGAAATTTTTGGGCGAACAAAAAAAATGTACGCCCGGTCAAATGGCGTGTTTAACGCATCCCTAAAAACTTTTTTCCAAAATCCTCATGAATTAAGGGATTTTTGAATTTTAAGAATTTTTTTCGAATTTTTTCGAAAAAAAAATATTTTCAGAACAGCCTTAACGGCTAAGATTTAGGAACAATGTTAAGTATCAAAAAGAAAGGAGGTCTGATATAGACTGTAATAAACAGAAATTCATCAAAAGTGACAGCTCTCAATTTTTTGACATTTGTAAATTCTAAATTGAATGAGAAAAATGAAATAATACTAAGCATAATACACTATTCTAGATTTAATTATAATTAGGAAAAAGTTAGTTTTGAGAGTACTTTTCATAGGCATATAGAATGAAATCTTCTGAAAAATAATATCACATAAACTCATATTATTTTCTAATATATAACTATTTTATATAAAAATCAAATTCAATGATCTTAAAAGCGAAGGATAAACCTCAAAATTTACGAATATAATGAGTGGGAATATAATGCTTATCTATCATAAAACCATATGAAATATCAATTTTTGCTTTACGCCTAATTTTTGACGACAATTAGCAAAAAATGTTAAATGTTAACACTCAGTCCATTTGAATATGAAAAATAAAATTGACTTTGATTAAATGTTTTTATTTATCATGCAATTCTTCTTGCGACCAAAGATTTGAATAAAAGTTCAAAAAATAAGATAGCTTAAAAAATAATATACGGTAGTGTTTACTAATAGATGAATAGTATATAAATTCTATTAAAATGGATTTGATCCAAAAAAATATAAAACCAAAAATAATTGTTATAATTTAAATGAAGAAGTAATTTAAAACGATTTTATTTATGATCAAATTTTATATATTTTTTTGGATCAAATCCATTTTAATAGAATTTATATACTATTCATCTATTAGTAAACACTACCGTATATTATTTTTTAAGCTATCTTATTTTTTGAACTTTTATTCAAATCTTTGGTCGCAAGAAGAATTGCATGATAAATAAAAACATTTAATCAAAGTCAATTTTATTTTTCATATTCAAATGGACTGAGTGTTAACATTTAACATTTTTTGCTAATTGTCGTCAAAAATTAGGCGTAAAGCAAAAATTGATATTTCATATGGTTTTATGATAGATAAGCATTATATTCCCACTCATTATATTCGTAAATTTTGAGGTTTATCCTTCGCTTTTAAGATCATTGAATTTGATTTTTATATAAAATAGTTATATATTAGAAAATAATATGAGTTTATGTGATATTATTTTTCAGAAGATTTTGTGTTCTTCTTCAAAATTTTATTTTTTATTAAAAAGAATCTTTACAAAATATACATTTACTTTAATTAATATTTAAAAACGTGCTCTATCAAAAGTTCCAAAAATTCAATATTTTAGCTTTTCTGAGGTGTCACTTTTGATGAATTTCTGTTTACAACAAGACAACATATATCGTTGAAGGTTGAAAAAATCTCTAATATTTGAGCCCAAAATTTCAAATTTTGATTTTTTGAAAAAAGAGGCCACCCGTATGTACGTTTATTTGAGAGGAGGAGGATTATATTTTTGAAAGGGTGAAACATTATGAATATGTTAATTATATAATAATATGTATTATTATAAAAAAGAAAAAATAAAGCACGTTAAAATTTTTCTTTCTTGATTTTTTACAAAATCTACTTAGAATTATGCAAAATATGACTAAATAATTTATACATGGCACGGCGGGCGCAAAAAGTGACAAAATAGAATACCTATGGTGGCAAGACAAAGGAAACATTTTTGTAAGGCAAACATTATATCAAATACCTTTACTTTGTAATAAGAAATATAATTATCACGAAATTACAAATAAATATTGTTTAATATAATTAATAGCAAAATTCTTTTTTATTATTTCCCTTAAGACCTTACTTATTAAGTATACGTATAACAAGCTTGTACTGCATGTATTAGTTAATAGAACAAAAGAAAATGAGCTCAAATGAAAAAAATTTTCATGCTATTTTGGAAATATGCATATTCGAAGTATGAGAGTTGTAAACACTGAGAATTTTAAGCTTTGGTTGATGATAGTCTTTAATTTTTCTTGAAGTAGTAAATTATTTGATATGAAAATTTAATGGCCAGCATAATCAATCGTGCGTTTCGTTTCTTGATTGAGAAACGATGATTGTGTGCTAATGAATTATTGCGTCTGACAGGTTATGATTATGGATACCTGAAATTAAGCTTTTATGGGAAACATCACCGAGCGCCATTTGGCGCCCCTAATGCTGTTTCTATCGGTATGATTAAGGAGCTTTCTTATGCACTTTCATCACTTGAACTTGAACGCTACAAGATATATGCCCCCCTCCCAATGGGAGGTGGGAGCAAAAATTGAAATGTTTACATTGATTTTTGAATACTTTACAAGCGCCCCTCCCAGTGGGCGCGGGCGCAAGTGATCGGGTCAAAAAAAATCATAAAAATATTCAAAATTGCGATTTTAATAGATGTTTAAGAAGTAAATTTATTAATAACGATATTTCATAGTACAAAATGTGTTCAATCTCTTCGTAAATCATTCAAAAAAATCAAAAGAATTTCCAAAATTCAATTTTTTTAGTAAAATTTATATCTTTTTCTATCATCTCCTCCCCACCAGTGGGAGCCACCGGAGGCTAGGGTTGTACAAACTGGCACGCCTGCTGGCACACCTTTTTTGGCCAGCTGGCACGATTTTTTTAAAAAACACATTAAAAAAGTCACTTTTTGCCCCATCTAATGAGATTTTTTTTACAATTTTTTCCCCTTATTTTTCAATTTAGATATGATTTTAAGCTCTCCAAATTGAAGTTTACCTGATGTTTCTTAGTTTTTATGATAATAAAATGTTGCAAAGTTAAGTTTGGATTCAATAAATTTAAGAAAATTTTATTTTACAATGAAATTATAAGAAAGGATGTTTTTATCCTATGTCAAAGAGAATACATTTGTAGATCCCGACTTTTGACATGGTTGAAAATTCCAAAAAAAAATTCAAAATTTAAAAAAAAAATTAAAAAATATAAATTTCATGTTAAAAAATGATTTTTGAAATTTTTTTGGAAAAATAGAATGTCATATTTTTATGTTTTATTGCTATTTTTTACGAAATCAATAAAATATTTGTTAATTTGGCTGAGATTATAAATAAAATCTTTCTAAATCTTGCAATTGATTGCTAAAATCTGTTTTATGTATTAATTGGCATTGAGATTCGTTATAAAAGAATGCGAATTATTTTGTATGAGTAAACGTATTTTGTAAAATTTCAAATTCTCTTCTCTCATTACTTACCTTAGATCTCTCGGCTTTTAGCTCTCAGATTTCGCTCATAGAACTCAGGTTTTAGTTATGTACTCATAGATGTATCATTACTGCCCGCAGATCTCTCATTACTACCTTACTAACCAGATCTTAACTCTCACCTTACTAACCAGATCTTAACTCTCATTACTACCTTACTCATCAGATCTTAACTCTCATTACTACCTTACTAACCAGATCTTAACTCTCATTACTACCTTACTAACCAGATCTTAACTCTCATTACTACCTTACTAACCAGATCTTAACTCTCATTACTACCTTACTAACCAGATCTTAACTCTCATTACTACCTTACTAACCAGATCTTAACTCTCATTACTACCTTACTAACCAGATCTTAACTCTCATTACTACCTTACTAACCAGATCTTAACTCTCATTACTACCTTACTAACCAGATCTTAACTCTCATTACTACCTTACTAACCAGATCTTAACTCTCATTACTACCTTACTAACCAGATCTTAACTCTCATTACTACCTTACTAACCAGATCTTAACTCTCATTACTACCTTACTAACCAGATCTTAACTCTCATTACTACCTTACTAACCAGATCTTAACTCTCATTACTACCTTACTAACCAGATCTTAACTCTCATTACTACCTTACTAACCAGATCTTAACTCTCATTACTACCTTACTAACCAGATCTTAACTCTCATTACTACCTTACTAACCAGATCTTAACTCTCATTACTACCTTACTAACCAGATCTTAACTCTCATTACTACCTTACTAACCAGATCTTAACTCTCATTACTACCTTACTAACCAGATCTTAACTCTCATTACTACCTTACTAACCAGATCTTAACTCTCATTACTACCTTACTAACCAGATCTTAACTCTCATTACTACCTTACTAACCAGATCTTAACTCTCATTACTACCTTACTAACCAGATCTTAACTCTCATTACTACCTTACTAACCAGATCTTAACTCTCATTACTACCTTACTAACCAGATCTTAACTCTCATTACTACCTTACTAACCAGATCTTAACTCTCATTACTACCTTACTAACCAGATCTTAACTCTCATTACTACCTTACTAACCAGATCTTAACTCTCATTACTACCTTACTAACCAGATCTTAACTCTCATTACTACCTTACTAACCAGATCTTAACTCTCATTACTACCTTACTCATCAGATATCTAATTATTTACATATGATTTCTCACATCTCACTCAAGTCTCATTACTTACCCTATCTTTTTAACCTTTTCTGATAATTACTGAAATAACTAAATCCTTTTTTTAGTTTAATTCTGATATTAAATTTTTAAAATCTCTTTAATTTTTTGAACTACGCCTTTAATTTGTAATTGCCGATTTCACAGATTTGAACCATTTAATAAAATAACATTATTCAACTTAATCATATCAAACATGGTAGTTTGATTTTCAGATCTACATTTTAAAAACCTCTTTATTATCTTGAGTTATACTTTTATTATATAATACCTGAGTTCATAACTGAAAACTCTTAATTAGAGTACAATATTCAACTTAATCATAACAAGATTTGTTGAATTTCAAATTTGATTTATATCTTCCATCACTTAAAACTCTCACAGCTTACAATATAAGCTAAAAAGTATATTTTCATAGTAATAAAATTAATTATTAAATTTTTTACTTTTTCCTTTCCAAAACTAGAAAAAAAGGAAGGGAAAAGGGAAAAAGAAGAAAGAAAAGAGAAAAAGAAAAAAAAAAGAAGAGAAAAGAAGAAAAAATAATAATGAGCATATTATATAATTGTGGTCATAGGCCGAGTGGCGTGGAAAGGATGTCGCCCTTCGGGCTCCACCCTTTCCACGCCACGAGGCCCGATTTTTGGCCACTTTTTTGATTTTGGCCGCGTGCCAGCTCCTGGCAGGCGGCCCGCAAAATTGTGCCAGTTTGTACAACCCTACCGGAGGCGCGGGCGGCTCCGCTGGCGCCAAAAAAGTAGCGCCCATCGTGCCATGTATAAAATAATTATAAATTTCAAGTTAAATTTTAATTTTGATAAATAATTTAAATTTCAAAATATCAAGTTCAGTTCGACTATGTATGTAGTAATTCCTCAATAAAGTGCCAAAACCCTATTAAAATATATGAACATTTTCAACATTTTAATGTTTTTATTTAAAAATTTGATGGAATATGAGCTTCAAACAATTATTATGTAAATAAAAATAATTAAATATATGTATTTATTCGTATTACAACCGTAGTAAGTCGATTCTTCCTTTCTTCTACTGAGATTTGAATTTGATTTCGAATTGTAAAGAGATTCAAAGGGAAAATACTAGCGGATAAAAACTACCTCCATGAAAGGGTCATAATGGACTCAAGTTGTATTTTTTGATATTTTTTGCTTTTCGAGCCTAAATAGGTAGCCAAGATAATGCCTAAAAATAAGGTTCTAAATTCTGAAGTTTACATGATCCTCTCGTGTGCACCCTTAATAGCTGTATTTTTAATCAAACAATTGGTACACCAATTTACATTAATCACAAAAAAAATGAGATTATTTTAAAATTAACATGTAAGAGAGGCTCACCATTTGATTAATTTTGGAAATTCACTTCTATCTCATTTTATTTCTTCAAATTCAATGGGTAACACAGACAATTAAATAGAAAACTTGGAAAATGATCACGTAATACTTCTCTCAAAACTCGACTTCCAGAATATTTTTCCTTCAATATGTTATTTATTGAATTATAATAAAAGGAGCAGATTATCGGCTAACATAGAGTAATAGAATATATCAAAGGTTCATTATGCTGTGATTCCATGCATTGCATTTTCCATCGACATGGATGAAGCCCAAAATGAATTTTCCCCATCATCATGTCTAGTCGTTTCATTTTAAAGATGAAAAAATAGTTCTGCGTTGACTATCAAGTTTATTTTTTGTAAAAAAATCAAATGAGTGGAGTTCCAGTTTCTTACGAAGTTTATGACGGATCAACATTTCTCCAAGCGGCCTTACAATCAATCCTTTGTGTCAACTACTTTGACATCCCATTAATTGTCTATTTTGTTGCTCTTGGAACTTTCTTTTACATATCTCGCAAAGTTAGAAACAGTACATTTTTATTAACAATTATTTACTTTATCTCCATCTCTTGCGTATGCTTTACCGAAAATGTCAATGCATATTTCAACGAAAATTGGGAACAATATAAATTCTCAAATAATTACTTCGATCCAGAATGTGTTTTCATTTTCATTTTCTGGACAGCTCCATTTTCGATTATTTCGACCGGCATTACCTTTGGATTTTTCTTCGATCTTTGCAAATCTATTGCAGTTCATCGTTTCTTCAGTACAATTCTTCCTACTGTTAAGAATGAGGAATCTAAACCAAAGGAAAAGTAATTACCATGATTGCATTTACTCCATTTTTATTTGTAAGTAAAAATTTTTTATTATTTGTTTCAGCCATATCAAATAATGCTTTTATCACAATATTTTCATTGACTACTTAACTAATTCAAAAGTATTTTAGGCATTAGATTCTAATTTAAAATTGTATCAATTTTATGGCAATAATTGCTGGATGTGTTAGATAGCTAGTAACAATTCGATTAAATTATTCAAAACCGATTGAACGATGAAAGCATTATATATTTATGCTTGAAATAGAATCTCATGCAATTATCAAATTGTAATCTATAAAATTGATAAAATAAGCAAATAGCCCTTGTAGTGGTCTTTATTGTTTTTCAAGATCAAGTGTTGAAACGGGAGTTCTGCCATATGCTTTTCCGTAGAAAGTGGAGATTTCTCTATCTTTCGAGGAAACAATGGAAATGGATCATAATTATCTTTATCATTTCTATTGCATTGCGATGTTTTTGGGTAGGACATCCAGATTCTGTCGTTTTTGATGAAGTTCACTTTGGATATTTCACAAACAGTTATATAACAGGAGAAAATCATTTCGATATTCATCCACCATTAGCAAAATTGATCTTTTATTGTACATCTAAGGCAATTGGATATGACGGATCCTTCAATTTTTCATCAACAGACCCAAAATATAATTCATCTTTTTATATTAGTCTAAGAAGAACATCAGCAATAGCATCTTCGTTTATAGCACCGCTAATTACAACATCCTTAATGCTTCAACACATATCAACACCAAGTTCCGTTCTTGCAGGATTCATTTCTACCTTTGATTATATTACAGTAACACAATCGAGACTAATTTTGACAGATTCATTCCTTTACCTTTTCGTTACGCTCACTATTTTCGCATCATCACTTCTATATAGAAAACAAAAATTATCTTACATGATACTACAAGCATTCTTTGCAGGATGCGCTATCTCAGTTAAATTCACAGCTGGTGGCGTGCTTGCTTATATTGCAGCACAGCATATTTACTTTTTATATCGCCAAAAAGGTTTCTTTCTTAAATTAGTCGGAAGAGGAATATTGATTGCAACAATTGCATTTTCTGTACTCTTTGCAACAATATTTATCCATTTCAAACTCTTGACAAAACCAGGTTACGGAGATTTGTATTTTAATTCAGAGTTTAAGACATATGGATTCTTTAGAAAGGCAGTAACACTTATCTATTTGATGATCAAATACAACAGATCTGTTACAAGTGATCATCCAGCAGCAACAAGATGGTATCAGTGGCCATTATCGTTGTACGGAGCTCTTCCGCTTTGGAATAAGGATGGTATTATAGGATTGAACTTATATATCAATCTTACTGCCACTGTTTTTGCTTTTTTGGGTGCTATCACTGGAATATATAATTTAGAACTAGAAAGCATAGGATATCTATGCAGTTATATTCCATTTATATTTATTAAGCGTTCTACATTTCTATATCACTATGAAATTCCAGTTATTTTTGGAATATTTTGTAGTGCAAAATTTATTGATGATTTCAATAAGGAAGACAGAGATCTGACAGCCAAAGTAATATCCATCACAGCTGCATGTGTTTTCCTTCTATTTGTTCCGAATGTTTATGGCATTTACTCTCCAATCACTCTGTAAATGCAATAAATACAAAGATATTAGCTAGTTTGTTTGTAATATTAAATAATTTTCTGTAATTACTATTATTATATTTTTCTGACACGTAAAATCAACATTTTATTTGTCAAAATCCAAAAATGCTTTGGACATTGGAAGTCATTATCTGCCTTACTTTTGGATATACATTTGTTACAGTACTAATAGAAAATGGCTTAAATCCATTCCAAAGATTTTTCGCAGGAATTCCAATCGGATTTTTCACGTTTGCTTGGATTACCTGGTTTTGTACATATAAAAGTCGACTAAGATTAGTTTCAGCAATACCAGGAATGGTTATCATGTCTTCTTGTTCATTTATTTTTTATCGAATATACTCAAAGAAAAAAATTAGTCCTTATGCAAAATTTACAAAGTTCGAATTAATTACACTTACGCTCTTCTCAGTATTTTATACAATTGTAATGCATGAGTCCATGTTAAAGGACGGAAATAGATCAAAAGGAGCTGGATATGGAGATTTACCTTTTCATTTAAATATTATTTCCGGTTTTGTGACAGGATGCAATCATATGCGTGATTCCTTCTTCAAAATCAATACAGTTTTCTACTCAGGAGAAAAACTCGCTTATCCTTACATGACTAACTTCTTTACAGCAGTTTTAATAGGAACAGGTAGTGCAACAATGCGTGGTGCAGTATACTATCCATCTCTTATGATGTGTATCTCTTTATTAGTTGGACAATACTATATTGGCATATTATTCCACAAAGATCAACTTGCGTGCTTGATAGCTTTATTTACATTCATAAATCTAGGTGGCCTTGGCTTTACAAGGCTTTTGGACCCTACGAGAACTGATGGAGATTTAATTCACAACTGGGGTAACGATATTTACGAATATTGGTTCCATCCAATCATGCATGTTCTTGTACCTCAAAGAGCATCTTTATGGTCGATGCCGCTTTGTTATTGGTGCTTAATTGTCCTTATTAAAGGAATTAAAGCAATGAAATGGCAATACTTTTTACTAGCAGCTGTATATGTCGGAATTACACCTCTTGTACAAGTCCATTCTTACGTAGGATTAGCGCAATGGGCAATTGTATTTGCAGCCTTAAATTTCCCATGGAAAGACAAGTCAAAGATGCTTAAACATGTTTATTTATGGGCAATATTTGGAATTGTAGCTAATGTTTTAGCCGTTCCTCAATTTACTCCTTATCTCAAAAGATTAGAAACAAAGAAAACGGATAAAGGTAGCGGATTCATCGTCCTTGATCCAATATGGAATTCTTCCGGGAGAAAACAGGACATTTTTGCTCCAATTAGACTTTGGTGGAGAGGATTAGGCATTTTCTCCTTCATTACTTTAATATCCGTATGGGTATATCTTAATAAGTGTCAATATATTCTCTATATCCCTTCATTTGTCGTTTTTCTTGTTACAAATGTGATAAGATATCAACCTTGGGAGCTTGATAACTCCAAAGTGTTTTATGCAGCATGGATTCCATTAGCCATTCATGCATTCGGAATATTTATCGCTAAATTATGGCGAAAATCCAATTGGAAACTGATATCTGTACTTTTCTTGTTCGTGGCATGCTTCAGTTCCTTCAGATTCTTCTTTGTAGCTATGAAAGGCAAGAATCCGATGTTCGAAGAAGATTCCATTGAGTTTGGTCATTGGGCTGCAGAAAATACACCTGTAAACTCAATTTGGCTGACTTCTCAATGGCATGGAAACCCAGTTCTCACATTTGCAGGACGTCAGAGCTACATGGGATATGGAGGATGGCTTCTTTCCCATGGTTTGGATTATTTCGGAAGATATGCCGAATCAGATCGGATGATGAGGATGCCCGATAACTTAGATCTCTTTAGAAAACACAATATAACGTATGTTGTGTCCCACAAAGGCGAATTTACTGGTTGGAGAAAAGTAACTCGAATTCCTGGCTGGACAAAGATTTATGACAACTTTAACTTCGAATGCTGGAAGTATACTCCAGATAATGTTTAATTTATATTATGTTAATAAAAAAATCTATTTGTTAGTTTTGATCAAATTGAAAATTGTTTAAAATGGGTAATAAAAATAGAATTTCCATGAGTTAAAGCACTGATTTACTAAACTTTTCAATTATTATTACTTTATATTTAATTTCAAAACAATATAAGTTATTATTCTCTTACAATAAACAGTTTTCTATAAAATTCCTAGATAAGACATGCATTACCTTGAAAATCATCTATGAAGAAGACATGAATTAACAAAATGAAAAAAATATGAGTTAAAAAACTTGATGAAAACAATAATTATATCAAACAAACATATTTACATATAACTAACATGAAAGAATAAGCTTGCTAACTTCTGAATTCCAAATTTCAGCAAGACTTTCATAAAGAGGATTTACAGTAGCAAATTTATAGCCTCTCAATTGCGTATCTACTTCTTTGATACATGTTTCGAGCGTAAATATCAAATGCTCAAGATTTTTCTCTTTGTTCTTGTAATAATTTCCGTTCTGAGAGTTTGTTTCGTATTTTGGTCTTAGAACAACAAAATCTAGAGGATGCTTTGAAACATCATAATGAGAGAGAACATGTTTAAAAATCTGAGCCTTTTTTGCAATTCGATTTCGTGTTTCTTCAATACTTAACATTTTTGTAGCAATTTTCCTTTGAAGTTTACTGGTTTCTGATGCATGACTCTGTTCAATCTGTCTAATGCAAAGAGGCTGTTGATTTTCATTAATAATATGATCTTGTTTTAATGAAACCTCAAGTTTGCGCACTTGTTTCCTCTTTGAGTGTATAGATTTAACTGTGCAACTGATATTCTTCAACATTTTTTCAGTATCACTAATTTTTTCATGTAAAGATAAAATTTC
This sequence comes from Trichomonas vaginalis G3, assembly GCF_026262505.1. Taxonomy (NCBI): domain Eukaryota; phylum Parabasalia; order Trichomonadida; family Trichomonadidae; genus Trichomonas; species Trichomonas vaginalis. The sequence continues at coordinate 14,612,466 of NC_067207.1, forward strand.
TTTCAGAGTTGATTTCAACTCGCCTTTTGTTGAGCTGTAGAACTTTGGCTTCGGAACATCATCGATTTTTATTGGTGGCACTGTTGTTTTTTCTAGTTCTTCTAATTTTGCTAATTTTTTAGATTTCTTTTTGTATAAATCATCTAATGTTACTGTCAATGCCTCATATAGAAGGCTATAATCAACTTCATCTAAATTAGTGGCCTCAGATAATGAAGAAACTTTGTTGTTTGCGATAATTCTTCTTTCTTTTAATTCTTCATCATATAAACTTGAAATAACATTAGAGATCTGACATTCAAGCTGATTGATCTTGGAATATGAGAGCTGCATCAATGTTTTCTCATGCTTATTTTGCAATTTTAACTCTTCGATGTCATTTCTCATAGCGGAAATAGAATATTTGTGGTCTTTCACTAATTTAAGGTTCTTTATCCTAGCATCATCAAATTTCTTATTGAATTCCATCTTTTCCTGTTTTGTTTTTTCAATTTTGTCAATCAACGCGTTCTGCTTCTCAGTAAACAAGTCTTTAGCTGACAATATCGTGTCAAGCTCTTCACATGTATCTTCGATCTTTTTTGACAGTTTTTTCTTCGATAGAAGTAATTTATGCTTTTCAAAATCAATATTGTTAGTCATTGATAGCTGGCATATACTATCATCGTTATTTGATACAATATCATTGCTCATCTTTTTAATTTTTTGTTTAAAGCTCTGATTTTCAAGATAAATTTGTTCTTGTAGATTTGAAATGAGTTTAGAGATGTCCTGATGCATCTTTTTATGCGAGCACGAATTTACATTCATTTGAGAAATGTAAGCTTTTGTTTTGATAATGTTTTCCAATATTTCGTTATATTTCTCTTCCATAGTATCAAAGTCATCATCGTCAACTCCGTAATCTAAATCTTCTATTGTATCTTGTTGGTTTCTCGTTGGAGACTCAGTTATGTTGTTCATTTCGAGTAAATATTGATTTTCTTTTTTAATTCTTTCAATATTATCTGTAATTAGAGCAATTTTCTCATGTATTAAATCATTTGTTTGACAAAGATTTTGATAAAGCTTTTCTAAATTAGCGTTTTCTTCATCAATTATTGATTGCTTTGTTGTTTCTATCGGACTTTGATCATCACACTGGGATATCATACTTTCTTGCATATGGCTCATTGTATCAATTTGTCTATTTAGTTTTGATTCGATTGTTTTACAATTTTGCTCCAAAAATGCTATCAATTCATCTTTTTTCTTAATATCGCTTGAGTATTGATGAAGTGTTGTAACATGCTCTTTAATTGCTCTTTTGGTTTTAACAAATTCGTCTGGAATCATCTAAAAATCAATGAAATATAATTGTGCACGTTTATTTTTATGATTTTTGATTTTCCAATGCTTATTTCAATCTTCAAATATCAAAGACATAATCTAGGTAAATCGTTATATCATTTAAATTTGGTCAAAAATCAATTTTTATCCATGCAATTTTATTCAAAATTTTATGCCGCAGTAATTGGATAAATTGAATTACACATATCAAAGTTTATATACTTTGAAATTCTTATTTTCATAACAATGACTTAATATAGCACATAATCAACAGTAATTTTTCAATTTACACAAACTCTTGCCAATATCCGGGAGTGTCGATATAAAAGAAAGTTTAAATTATCTTACACAATTTGTATGTTTAAGGAAAATAGTGAATATACAACCAGGATCAGATGATTTTCGTGAAGTCAATGATTATTTGAAAATCCAAATATAAAAAACTTGCAGCTTTCTTACTATTAAAAATTAATCCGAAAAACATGGGAGCAATTTATGTTAGGAATCAGTTCATTTCTGAATTTTTGACTTATTTCTAAAATTAATTTTAAACTACATACCAAAAGAGGATACATCTAAAACATTTTTTTGTAAGGCTTTTTGAAAAAGTGAAATGGTAAACACATCAATCTCAGAAAAAGAAAAAAGTCATTTAAAAATGTTTTCTGATGAAAAGGTAGCACGTTATTGCAGAACTCTTCAAATTTCAAATAGTATTCAAATTTTTCAACGTTGGGAAAATCGGAATATAAAAAAATGATTAATATGATGAAATGATATCGTTTTATTTTTAAAACAGAATTACGCAACTTTGAAATACAGCATTAAAAGGTGGCTTCTATAAAACTCTTTTATTGCAATAAAAAGTTAAATATGACAGGATTCCCCACAATCATAAACTCAGTCGACATTCTCAAGTTTACAACTATTGAAACCGTGAAATTTTTTTACTACATTCAGAATGATTTAGAGCGAATATCATCTTTTCATCAAACGGAGTTTAAAAGTTCTGACATTCATTGAAATAATTCAATGACATGATACAAAACAAATTTATTCAAAAATTTTATGGGCATGCAAGAAAAATGATAGATATTAACTATGAGATCAAATAGCATCTCTGCCTAAGGATAATTATTTCAATATACGTAAATTTTTATCACATCACAATGTTTTTATCGTTATTCTCGAGGGCATCTTATGCTTTAGAGGCCTGGAAAACAGGAAAATACTCATATAAAATCTACGATCTTGATGAGTATGATGAAAACTTAACATTAAGCAAGAAAATTCATACAAAAATTGCATTTAAAGATGTTGATGAGTCCAATCAAGGTGATGTTGTAGATATCTCTGAAGTAGACGGATTGGACTACTCATTTAATATAATTAACGATAAGGATGGAAAATACATAATCGTTCAACAAACCTTAACAAATAATAGAAAAGAGCGTGCCAGATTTGATCTATGTACTGCAATAGAATTCAATTTTAATGAGGATGGTTTCTCAGTAACAGAGTCTTATATGCCAAATTTCGGATTTTACCTTTGGGTTCCAGGATTTGGAGCTTATACATGGGTACAAGAAAACCATCCATGGGTGACTGCTAGACATGAAAAAGATTTTGGAGAAGATTCAACCCCTCTTTATTTTACAACCAGAAAGAATTTGGATCCCAATTTTGATGAAGCTATGACATGGATGGCGACATCTTGGACAAACAATCATATGCAACCAGGTGATTCTGTTACATTCTCTTACATGATTGCAAAAGAATCTTATGATCCACCATTCCTTAAACTTGATAAAACATTGATTAAGAAAGAATACGAAGACAATGAAAAGATCCATTTGAAGGGAAGCATGTGGACAAACTTGCATGATTATAGAGTTCAAGGCAAATACGAAATAACAAACAAGCAAACAAAAGAAGTTCTTACAGAAGAAATTATTGATTTTATATCTGATAAGAATGGAGCTATGTCAAAGGATTACGACGTAGAAGTCGGTCCATTGGCAATTGGCGAATATACATTAAGAGTTACAAGCTACATCTTCAAGCTCAACGATTATTTGTGGGAAGAAGTGGATTTCAGTGTCATTAAATCCAATCAGAAACCAAAAATTAATATAGGTGACAAAGGATATACATATTATTTGCCAAACAGTGATGTATCTTTCACAGCAGCAATCTCTGATGCCGATGCAGGAGATAAAAAAATTGATGTCAAAGTTTATCTCAAGAACGAAATGGTCATTGACAAGAAAGTTCCAAATTCATTAGACCAGCAAAAGTTCACCTTCAAGATACCTAAAAATACAGAACCAGGAACATATGATGTAAGAATCACAGCAAATGATGGTAAACTCACAACTGATGAATCTTTCAAGATTGTTGTAAAGTTAAACTCAAAACTTTCTATTGAAATTGAAATTGATAAACAAGAGAGTTACAAGAAAGGAGAAAAAATCACATTCAATGCTTTTATTACTGATAGTGACACAAACTTTGATTCTGAATTCGAAATCAAAGTATTTTATGGAGATAAATTGTACACTTCTACAAAGAAGAAGAATGACAATCCACAAGGAATTAGAGTTCCATTTGAGATTACTGTACCAGAGGATGAAACTCAGTCACCAGTTAGGGTTCGTGTCCAAGTTACTTCATTAAATGAAAATGATGAAAGTGGATTTTCATTTAATGTATTCGATGATGCAGGAAATTACGACAAAATTACTGATCATAAGAATGAAAAACCAAAATCTAAGTTAGAAAAACAAAAGACTGCACTTATAGCAGTATTATGTGTACTCATTGTTGCAGTAGTATGCGTTTCGATATTTATCGTTTATCTTTTAGTAAAGAAATAAAAAATCAGTAATCAAAAGTTTCAAGTAATTCTATCATGCTATTTATGATGAATTTCTTCTCATTATAATTTGAATTTTGAATGTAATTTAACATATAAGTTTGTTTTTGATTGTAATGAGATAATTTTTTGCTATTCAATCATGTTCTGACATTAAATGTGTTTTATTCATAATAATTATATCTGAGATATCAAAATTTATCTCAATTCATCAATATTTTTTTTATTTGGTAAATGGGAACCTTTACTATGGAATCGGAAATCGTTTGCCTAGAAAATAATAAAAGAGTTATGATTTTCTTGAAATTTTATAGAAAAAAACTTTATAATATACTAATATATATCAAACAAATACAAACAAGTTATTCACCCAGCATTAATCCTTACTGTGCAGGCAAATTCTTTTGAAATGCCTGCCTGAAAATCCTTTGGTATTTTTCAACGTCTTTTAGCGAATTTAGGCTATTTTCAGCAAATAAATCCTTTAAACTGCTAAGGAAGACAATTGGTTTTGGACAACTTGCCATTAATATATTATTAAATGTGTCGCAAAGTGGTTTCATTATGAAAGACCTCGGAATAACAGGGTGAACAAAGATAGATATATTAGGATGCTGCTCTTTATACTTCACAAGGAGTTCGTAGATTAATTCGATGAGATTTGTCGCCGCTTCTGAAAATGACGAGAATTCTCCCTTTCTAAATAACTTAGGAAGGTCAGTTTCACAGTCATTTGTACCAATCATGATAATAATATAATTCTTATCAGAAAATTCGTTAAGAGCACTAAAGAATCGCTTTCTCAGTGTAGTATTCTTACAATTAAAGAGCTTACATAACGATATTCGGGGTATCGGGCACGGCGTGAAGTAATAATGATTAGATGAAACAATTACTGCTTCTTTTCCGCACAAAAGTGAGAATTCGTCACCAATTAAAGGTACTATTATTGGAGTCTTTGAGTCTTCTGGGATATCTATTGGCCCATTAATGATTTTTGACGCTACAAGATAAACATCATAGTAATCCTTGTCATTTTTGAGCTTTTCTATAAGACAATATGCCAAATTATAGACAGCACGTGACTCAGAGAGATACCTGTTCAAGTTAAAATAGATTAATAAGATGGCAGCCAAATAAGTTTGTTCGTGGGGGACTTCCGGCTGTGAAGTTTGCATCCTCCTGTAGTAACTATGACTACGATCATTCTTTGAGGCTCTAAGCATCATTTCTAGTTCGGTTGCTTGAATATGAGCAAAAGCTTCAAGCGGATGAAGAGAAAGGAACAGCTGAGCGTATTCAGCAAAGTTAGAATATCTTCTTTCTTGGAGGAGAATCCAAAGAAGTGTTGCTGAAACTATTAATTCACGATCTACATCGACAAAGTAGTTATGTAATATATTAATTGCAGCATCTGGACATCCATGATTGTAAAGAACAAGAGCAATTGTGGATAATCCCTTTGGATAGCGATTACAAATTTTTATTTGTTCGTAAAAAACACTTAGACCAGTGGGAATGTCACAAATTTCTGCTAGTAACTTGTAGCATTTGGGATGACGGAGTGAAAGACGAATTGCTGTTTCAAAATTTTCTAATTTTATGGCAATTCGAACTGCAGCCGCTATAACATTGGGATTATAGTCATAAGTCTCAAGAACATTGGTAATAGTTAATCTTGCTTGCGTTACATCCCCTATAGCTAAGTGTATTCGGGCAATTGCTGCTTCTATATCAGGATTTTCTCCAAAACTTAGAGCACGACGATACTGATGCAATGCCTTTAATGGGTAATTATAATATTCACAGTATGCTCCGTAGATTTGATAGACTTCGGGATTTCCTGCGTAAATTGCGAGTAATCGAGGAACATGCTGTTCTAATTGAGACCATCTTTCTAATTTGTATAAGACTTTGATTGTTTCTAAAGAGCCAAAAGCGTCGACTGAACTGAAAAATTCTAGAGCAGTTCTGTAATCCGATTTTTCAGCAAATGATTTACCTTCTTCGATTATTTTAGATGGATATTGTTGGATTGATGATGACTTTTTGATTTTTGTCTGAATGCTTTTGCTTGTCAAAAATAACTCTGTAATTCCACTTGTATCAAAAGGAATGTTATCTGATAGATTCGAAACTTTCTCATTTTCGAGATTTTTGACAATGAACACGTTTAAATTCTCAATAGTTTCGACTTCATTTTGTTGTTCTTGAAGTTTTTCGAGAAAAAAACTAATGAGGTCGCTGTACCTAACTTGGCAGTCTTCAATGTTAACGCACGAATGCCAATTTATTCGACCGTTGTAAAAAATGAAATACTTGTAAATCATGAAAATATAAAAATTGAAAATAAACAACATTCATTTCAATTTGAAATTCAAATCATTAATATTATTTATCTTTGTCAAGCTTTGATTACAACTTCGTGCTCTTGCTTTTGAATTGAAGATGATGATTAAATTGACCAATAATACGAATAATAGTGGCTAAAGTATCACTTGTTGGATATGTTTGAATGACATCTGTAATACAATTCAATGAAATTTGGATTATAAAAATAAACCGTGAGTTTTAATCGCACTTATGTGACAAATATTCGTTTTTGAATAAAGGTTCTATAAAATTATCTTTAAATGTTCATGAATTGCAAATATTTAAATATTTTTAAAACTCACTATAAGAATGTAAAAAAGACAACATATATCAGCAATCGTATTATATCAATTGATATTTAAATATGATGCAACAAAAAAACAATGTTGATATGAAAAGGAGTTTAAGATTCAAAAGAGATTATTATTTCAATACACTCACATCTTGAAAATAGTGGCATCAATAAAAATATCTCTTTTATCAGCCTGATAAAATATAAAAATGATCATCGATTAAATTCCAATGCAAACTAATCAATGAACATGCTCATACCATATATCCATTAGTTCACATACATATATCAAAATATTTTATTAATTATAAGATAAAGAAAATTGATTCTTTAATTTAATGATGAAAAAATTTTTTCCCTGACAATGGTCATAATTATTTGAATTTCATGTTGTGTAAGAGGTCTTGGAATGCGTTTCGTTTGTCTAATGAATTTGCATCTTGGATTGGGTCTTATCTCAGTTAATGCTTCATATTTGACATCGACATAACCTTTACGGAAAAATGCTTTGAATTCTTTTCCTTCTTGGGATACTTTAACTGTTTCGAATGTGACATAATAACGACCTTGCGTTTTGTTAACATGATATCTAAGTTTCTCTTGTCCATCAGTTAAAGATTCGTTGACAAGAAGAGGATATCCTATTTTGATCATCTCTTGAAGGGACTTAAGATCTGGAGTAACATCAGTGGATTCATCTTTGTTGCTCTGCACTCCTAGAATTTTCATCGGCAAATCAGTTTGCATATAATTAGAATTTGTATCATATGCAATCCGTGGTCTTCTATGATGGTGGTGATGATGCATTTGAGATTCCCCTAAGCTTATCAAACAAAGAAGAAACATTGATAATAAATGAAAATTGAATTGAGACAAGGAAACTGTTTCTGACATCGAGATACCTCTTTGCCAAATATTTGAATTTCAGAATTTTTATCCAAAGTAAAACTCACATCTGGTGAAGAAAGGGAAATTGTGGTATTTCGAAATTATTTGAGAACAAATGTTCTCAATTTTTTTACTTATTTATTATTTTATTTAATCTACATATAACAAGGTAATTTGTTGTTTTTAAATAAAAATCAAGTTTTAATTTAATGAGAAATCTTTTCTCTAACAATATCAAAGATAATGTCGACTTCGGGTTTTGTAAGTGGTCGTGGAACATTATCAACTTTTCTGCGAGATTTTCGATAGCTGATTTGTTCCTCTTCGATGTTACGTGTGTAAGCTCCATATTTGACTTCGACAAAACCTTTATAGAAAACACCTTTTAATTCTTTTCCTTCTTTAGAAACTTTAATTTTTTCGAATGTAACGTGATAACATCCTTCAGTTTTATCAACTTTGTATTTAACTTTTTCACATTCTTCAGATAAAGTCTCATTGACAAGGAGGGGATATTTAGCTTTGACGATTTCTTGAAGAGACTGAAGATCTTTAACTATCTCTGTAGTTTCAGTTTTATTACTCGTGACTCCTAAAATCTTCATTGGTAATTCAATTTTTGATCTGTGAATCATTCCATTAGTTTTATAATGGTCCTTCATGTAATGACGATGTGGAAGAAAAGGCTTAGATTCTCCTATACTTATAAAACAAAGAAAGAACATCAATCTTTAAAGAATAATTTATAAACAAAAATTGAGAGATTATAGATTTGTGAAAAAATCAAACCGTTTCTGACATGATAAAAATCTTATTTTTGCCATATTTAAAAATCAAAAAATATGTTCTGGCTGTTGCAACATGTACTTCAGGAAATTCCAAAATTAACTCTCTGATTTTTATAAAACTTTGATTGAATCTTGACAATTTTTTTAAATCTGTTTTTTTTCATCAAATTATTTTCATTAGCATATTCCAAAATATATGGCTAATTTAAATAAAGAAAACCAAGTCTTTATTTAATTATGAATTTTTTCTTTGACGATGTCAAAAATAATTTTGACTTCATGATCTGTAAGAGGTCTTGGGACATGTTCTGTACGAGTATGGAATATTCTAGTTCCAAATCGCTTTATTTCTTTCTTCTCAGTCATAGCAAGGTAACCGACATCTACATGGCCTTTATTGAAAACTGCTTTCAATTCTTTTCCTTCTTTGGCAACTTTAATTGTTTCGAATTCAACATTGAAAGAGGTTTGTTTCCTGTCAACTTTGTATTTAGTTTTCTCCATTGCTTCAGATAAGGTTTCGTTGACAAGGAGAGGGTATGCAGATTGGACGATCTTTTGAAGAGACTTAAGATCTTTAACTGTATAAACGCCTTCTGTTTTATCAGTCTTTACTCCTGTGATATTCATTGGTAAATCTGTTGTTTTTCTCTGAATTTGAGCTCCATTACTTACATAATGATCTCTATGAGAATGACGATGTGGATAGCGAATCTTAGATTCTCCTAAACTTAATAAACAAAGAAAGAACATCGAAAAAATGAAAATTATAATATTGAAAACAACTAAGAAAATTTAACCGCTTCTGACATGACAATTTTTAAATCTTATTTTTGCCAAATTTAATATTCCATACTTAGATGAGTTTCTTTTTTTATATTTATAAAATTTTCAATTTTCTTGAAATGGCAAAATTCATTTGCTTTGTCATTTGACACAAAGACAGTTTTGGCAGAATGCTAAAAAATCGAATAAAATTTTGATCGAGAATAACTTAGTATATTTGCTTTTATTTAATTTATTGTATTATATAGTCAATACACTAAAATAAAATACTGAATTAATGAGATCAGATTGTGAGCTTTACAAAATTTGCAATTGAAAACTGTTTCACTCCATTCATTTAAAGATATTGATCAATTCAGAGATAAGCTATTGCAATCACTAATATCTATTCTATATTAGTATAGACGTTTATTACAATATGTAATGTAATTATGAAACATCAATATTTGCCAAAAGTTATAATTTATTCGGTAAAATTAAAATTTAGGATTTGGAAGGATTCCGATCTTATCTTTAATAGCATTCAAGATAGTTTTGCGCTCACCCTCTGTAATAAATCTGTTTTCAAATGTTTCTCTCCTATGTGTCTCCTTCCCGTAGCATTTTTTAATGTGAACAGTCTTTATTTGAGCTGTGTAATCACAAAATCCTTCTCCTTTTTGGGCTGCCTGAATTTCAAGAGTTACATGTCCTAATGTACTTGTAATTTTGGAATTATAGAAGGGTTCAGAATGTTCCATGAAATAATCGGTTATTTCAAGAAGAAGAGGATATTTAGCTGCAACTAGACCGTAAAGAGATGATAGATCAGCCGTATAAACAGTGCGTGTCTCTTTATTGCCATCAACACGGTTGATAACTAAATTTTCTGTGTATGGATCATGGGTTTCATGGCAACCGAGCCAGCCGTTTTCTTGGACATATTCTTTCATATGATGACGTGGGCGTTTCAGTCTAGATTCTCCTAAGTTCACAAGACAAAGAAGGAACATTATAAATGATATTGAAAAGAAAAAAAAACTTTCAATTCAATACAAAAAGCCGTTTTTGCCGCATCACTTTTTAAAATCTTATTCTTGCCAAATATAGGGTGTCCAAAGGTGCGTTTAGCACAGCGCTCTATATGAGACTATTAAAGGAGATATATGCTGATTATAAATATATAATAAAAAATATGAATATATGTATATGATGAGTAAGTTGTATTTTGGCGCCATGCCGGGATATAAAATGAATTTTGAGACAAGAGGCAGTTTCGCGGGAAATTTTGGCGGGATTTTTTTCATTTTTTTAATGAATCATAAAGAAAACATCCTCGCTCTTGCAAAAAAATGCAAAGACTGTAAAAAAATCTACGAGACATTGGAAAAATGCTTCGGTATGGATGCTCCTAGCTATTCCACTGTAACGTATCATGTTAGGATGTATCACTTCATGAACAAAAAGGCGCCCATCATAAAAATTGACAAAAAATCGCCGGATCAAAGAAAAATCAAAGCAATTCTTCAAGCGCTAGATGAAGACCCAAGAGCATCACTCAGAAGGATAGAGGAGATGACAAAGATACCACGTACAACAGTCAGTTATTATCTGCACAATTATTTGAACTACAAACTAGCGTATACACGTTGGGTTCCGCACAACCTTAATTCAGTTCAAAAAAAATCTAGAGTCTAATCTTCGAAAGAGCTCCTCTCTATATTGGGTGCGTATCAATCCAAGAAGTTTCGCTTTTTAGTAACAGGGGACGAGTCTTGGTTTCAATATGCAACAGAAGCCAAAATCATGTGGATCCCGAAGGATGAAAATCCGCAAACATTCCCGAAGAAAAAAATTGACACACCAATGATGATGTTGTCGGTTTTTTGGGGCGTGAATGGCATCATCGCAATTGATATTCTTCAAAAACCTAATACGATGAATGCTCAGTATCTAATTGACAATGTTCTTACTCAAATTATCAATTCTGATGAGTTTGAGAAATCCAAACAACAAAAACAAAAGTTTGCAATTCATTTTGATAATTCAAGAGTTCACAAAAGTCATAAGGTAATGAATTACTTAGTGGAAAACAATGTCAAAGTTGTTCCAAACCCAATTTATTCACCTGATATTGCACCCTCTGACTTTTATTTATTCGGCACGCTAAAAAAGAGAGCTGAAGGACGCGAGGGTGATCTTGAAAATTTTGTAAGAGAGCAATTTGAGCAATTTTCTCATGATGATTTAAAGCGTGTCTTTCAAGCCTGGATCGATCGCTGCGAACGCGTGATTGAATCCAATGGTGATTATATTTAAATAAACTTTATATATATGTAACTTGTTTATTTCTATTCGCAGTATTCAGGTTTGTGCTAAACACACCTTTGGACACCCTATACTTGATTTCAAAAAATTTACATATTAATATTATGTATTCCAGTCGGTAAGGCGGAAAGCATCGAATTGACAAGATCAATGCTTTTGTCATTTGACAATTTGTCGATAAAAAAACAATTGTTTTATCTCCATGTCTTTCATGTTTGGATTAATATGTATGCTACTGCCATATCATAAACACCGCTATCATCCTGAAAAGGTCGATTCTAACGGATTTACTGTTGATAGATGGCCAGAAACTACTCCAATGAAAGTTCTTGAAGCTAGTTAGTATACAAGTCTCGTGTACTGAGGCACTGCGTTCCTCCGTACGCAATACTTGTGAATTTGACACTTTACAAAACCGTTAACGTATATTTTACAACACAAACGACAACACTAACTTAACCTTAAATATTTATAAAGCCGCCAACCACTTCACCTTACTACTGTAAAAATAAACGTTCTCACTTACAAAAGTATTGCAGCGCTTCCCATTGCTGTGCTTCACACAATAGTTCATATTCTTCAGTATCGCTGCTGTCGCTCCAATCGTCAGAGTCAAAGTCACTGTCAAAATAAATGTTAGTAAGTTTTGACAAAGCTAATGAAACACGTTTACCGTTTGTATCGTATGCTTGTATAAACTTTCCATTCTTCATTCCTTCATAAACGCTCAAACTAACTTTACCCTTTCTCCCTCGTATCTGATAGAATGTATTTTCACGAGGAACGAAGAACAAATTCTTGAACTCATGACCGTTGTAGTTTGTTATCTCAATAGTTTTCGTCATTTACATCCAAATAAAATAAAAAATAAAATAAAAAATAAACTTAAAATTAATGATATCACCACCCTCACACGTATGAAAACATAGCGCAAAAATAAATTTAGGTGAAGTGGTGAAATCTCACCTCTTTTTTCACCTCTTTTTTCACCTCATGAATTCATTACTTTATAACTCTCTTCCTTGGTTTCTTTTTAGTTGCTTTCTTCACGTCTGTCTCCAACTTGACTGTCTTTCTTCTTCGTCCGTAATGATACCAGTTACTTCCACCAGTCAATGGGTCAAATGGTCTTTCGTAAGGATTTCCATACATTCCATAGGGACCATACGGAAGAACTGCTGGTGGAGAAGAAACATTTTCTTTAGTTCCATCGACTCTATTTAAATGCATTGTTTCACCTTTCATCTGGTCATTAAAGTCTTTTGCATGTTTTGCAAACTCATCGTCCTTTCCTAAAGCATTTTCTGACTCAGTCGCAACCAAATTGGATGCTTTATTTATGAGCCCTATTTTATTTAATCTTAACTTCTTTGCAACCCAGCCTCCAATCTTCCCTTTATTTGCATCTAATGTCTTCGAAACCCTTCCTCCACTCATTTTATTTACTGCGTCATAAGCTCCAAGTGCTTTTGCTCCAAATGCTAATGCTTTTGTTCCCATTGCGCCTAAAGCTGCCCAAGCTACCATTTACACCATATTAAAATCATCTCTCTTCAATATTATCTCATAAAAGTTCTCGTTACTGGAGAAAGTCAATGAAACATAAACATTCTCATGGACTTCGTCCTCGCCGCGTTGCGGCTTCATAAACTTCTTTCTTATCTCATCTATACGCTTCAAAATGTCTGAACAATTGCTAACATCTTCTACAACAGTTATTTCATCATGAATGACCTTCAAGAACAAGCTCATTTAATATGCTATTAAAATCATCTCAATAATGAGTCCATCCTTTCCGTCTTTAGGTAGCACAACATCTTTCATTGAAGAAGGTTCGACAAGTCTTATGTTAAACTTACTGACAAAGTTTGTTATACTATAATGCTTCGGCGGCGAATACATGTAGTTTGAAAGACATAATATAGATTCTTCAGCAAATTCACTTATACTGGATTTTATAACAATGTTCTCACGAGACCAAATACCACCAATTGACAATCTTGTAAGCAATCCTGCTGAACCTTCTACTGTAAACGTCGATGGTAACATTCCACGAAGGTCATCTATTGACATCTTTGAGTCACTGAATTTAAATATTTCTTAAAGCAATCGTCATTATCTAACCATGCAATAGCTTTGAAGTTTTCATTCGAATATACATCTGCTTCATTAAATGTAAAACCTGACTTCTTTGCAGAGACGACTTTAAAATCTATTGCATTTGTTTCAAAATTATATACTATGGTAACTTCTGAAGGTAATGGATGTCCTTCCGCAGTCAGTTGTTCTCTCACTACCGTTTGAAGCTTTGTGTTAAAAACTTTCATGTCATCTCCTGTATCTAAGTTCACATACACAGCAACAGGAAAACTATCTTGCTTCTTTGTTTCATCATTATATCTTAAAACATTAAAGTTCTTCAATAATATTGTCCTTCCTGCTGGAATACTTCTAACTTGTCTTATTTCAATAGCTTTCTCACCTCCTACATACTCTACCCAGTGTCTTGGATATTCATAAGTATACTGACTTTCTTGAATTTTGGTTGGTTTCATCATAACATGTTCATAGTATATCTTTATACTCTTGTCAGTTAGACTCGGTGCTATGTTCTGAATATTTCTGACTTGCATTTTTAATGGAGATAAAATGAAGCATTTAATACATGACGTAGATGAAGACATGAATGAAACTACAGACAAACTTAACTCTTCTCTCATTCTTCCTTTCAGTAAGGACTATGAATTCTGTTCAAATGGTGTGTATTTCTATTGTGGAAAGATGGGTTCAGGTAAGACATTTAACCTCATTCGTCATATACTCATAACAGAGCGTTTAGGAAACGACTCTTACTATGACCAAATCATTATATCAGCAACTTCAGACTCTATGGACTCAACAGCGAAAACATTCATGAGTAAAGTTCAAGCATCTGTCGTTAAAGTTCCAGACAGTGAACTCATTGAATTTCTTCAACGTTACATTCGACGTAAGAGGAAATATTATGCTATTGTAGAGTTCATACAGTCAGGAATGCAAAAGACTTCAGAAGAGATGGAAAGAATTATTGACAAACACCACTTACGTCAATACTCAGGAGTTTACGATATGAAACGACTGACAAACTACATTCTGTCAAAACTTTCAAAATACCCCTTCAAAAAGTATCCTTCAAACACTCTGCTCGTTTGTGACGACTTCGCCGGAAAAGGTTTAGTGTCAAAGCCTGACTCACCATTAGCTAACATCATTACTAAAGTCAGACATTACCATTTAACTGTAGCAATACTTATGCAAACATGGCGTTTCCTTGCTTTAAACATAAAACGTCTCATAACTGACTTCGTTATCTTTCAAGGTTTCTCACGTTATGATATTGAACTCATTTGGAAACAGTCAGGTATAACATTACCTTTTGAAGAAATTTGGGAAGCATATAAGTCTCTCATCTCTCCTCGTTCATACCTTGAGATTCATATCATGACTAATACCATTAAAGTCAAAAATATTCCATGGGAACGACCAACATTGTTTTAAAGTTTAACCTTCAATTGACTGATGGTAAACAAATTCCATGCATCTCTGTCGCCATTTCTGTTAATATTTTTGCTGTCATTCATATCATCCACTTCCCCATCCGTTAGCTTTTGAGGATATGTGTTAGAATAGCTGTTCTTAAATGAAGGCTTCTCTCCCTTGAGAGCATAAACTCTATAACTTTCTGCATACTTTATGTTTGAACCTCCTGAGCCATCATTGACATAAATTTTTATAGGCTTCCACCCTTTGTTCATATTCCTGCTTCTTCCCTTAGCTCTTTTGTTCAGTAGTTCTACATCTTTATACACAGCTCCTGTCTCAGTGAATTCAACAATATTTTCATTCGTTAGCTTTACATTCAAACCCTTGTCGAGTATATTGTTCATTTCATACATATAAAAGGTTTTTATTCTATATGAAATGAGAAGCAAATCCATCTTAGCTGGTGCCGTTAATGTTCCAATTGAACCAACATCAAATGTTGACTCACGAACGACAAACAATATTGTCATAAAGAACTATAGTTCAGAGTGTTTGAAAGAAAAAGAACCAGAACTTAAGTCGGGAGGGCTCAAAGAGCCCATCTTGGCGCATGGCGCCGTGAATTTAAACTCAGCTTCAAACGCTAACGCTACATCAGATGTTAAGTTAGAGTATCCACCACTGGACCAAATTCTTTCAAGAGAAGCCAACGACAACCCTTACACAAATGTTCAAACAAATCCTTCAGATAACGTAGACCATTACCTTCTTCAGTTATACCAAACAATTTTACTCAAAGACGATAAGAAGCTTTTGACAAATCTTATAAGCAAGAACCAAATAATTCTAACAAAGGAGGACCTTGAAAATGTTATCTCACGAATAACAGGGAAACAATGTGTCATTGACTATCTCGACCCTGAAATCGAATGCTGTGGTCAAACGCCACCATTCATGAAAATAGGTAACATCCGCATCATTGAAACACCAGGAACTACAGGAGTTGAGTTTAAGTATAAATATTCGAACGAGTATACAAAACTTTCAACAGAATATAAACTTTGCTTGAAATATGTTTTAGTAAATTAAAGCAATTTGTAATATCTATCCAAAACTTCTTCAACAGTATCGAACTCATCTTCATAATGCAAACCTAATCTTATTGACTTGGTGCAGTTCTCACTAACACAATATAGCGCTTTGCGCTCGGCGCCTTTGACGCCTTTTTCTGTTCTCTTGACTGACATAACTAACTCATTTGTTTCATCAAACAGCAACAACCAAAGTTCATGACCTAATACATAACATTCATACTTTATATTTTAGCTCTGAGTTCTCTTGTAAGCTGTTGCATTTAATATTTTCTAAAAAGTCAACTTCAACAGTCATTCGCACTGGTGCCTTCAGTTCTACAGGCTCGCCCTGAAAGTCAACTAGTCTGAATTGCATGTCTTTCAAATTATGAGGACTAATGCGAACCCATTTACCTAAATGAGTTGCTATGACAGGAACGTTTGGAATGAACATTGAATTGACTGCATAACAGAAAGGATTTATATTCTACTGAACCTTTACTATTAACTCCTGAATACCTGTGACATTAGCTATTTTAGACTCAATGTATAAACAATTACCATAACATACGTATGGAACAGATTTCATCTCAATCATTTTGTCAACACTTTTCAAAGGAAATGTCATATGGTATGCTCCCAAAAGAAGTTGTACTCTATGACTCATTCTTGGTATCTTAAACTCCTTCGCATAACTGAACTTCAAAACTCCTGCAATAAGTTTAACATTCATTAAGTTTTCTTCGTTATCCTTGTTTATTGTAGTATTTATGAGAGCATTTAACACTCCAGCTAATGTTTCCATCTTATATTCTACATTATTGTGAAAATTTATTTCGTGCTTCTTTCCATCTATTTCAAGCTCCATGAAATCTGTTTCATCTGTTTATAACGAATGAAGCGATAGTATTTTCTGAATGCAAGTGGCTCATTCTGTAGACCTAAGTTTGTTTGTAGCTTTACTGTCCCGTATTCGTTTGGGTCTGTACTTTGCAAATAGAACAACATTTTATTCTCATTAAAATATGACTATTGCTGCATATGCGTATGAAGCTGACAGAGCTAAACGTTTATATTTTGGTCAATACTCTCTCACACTTACTGACAAATATATTGTTATCAGTGATGGAAATACCGAGAAATACATAACATGGAAGGACTATGAAAAGTTTGACCCTATTTTAACTCCATGTACTATGCCATTCATTGTAAATGGTGAAGTTGTCATGAAGAACGACACAACAGTATATAAGTCTGTATATGAAGCGTTAGAATATATGTTGAATTATAATCCCGAAAGATTTGACCCAAGCACTACACCATGTGCAATGCCATTTATTAAGGACGGTGAAATCGTAAGAGTTCCGGATTCAACGGTTTACACAGCTGTTCAAAACAGTTTACAAAACATTTTAGCGAATATCTTTAATTCAGAAACTACAGAAATAAAATTACCGTATATAACAGATGCTAAAGAAATTAAATCAAAAACGACAACATTATTTACGTCACTTAATGATTTAATGACTTATATCATTAATATTCCTGCACCAACTACAGCATTTGATCCAAACTCGACGGTTTGCAGTGTACCTTTCATAAAGTCGCAAACGGACTCTTTGAGTCCTGAAGGTCTTTCAGACCGAAGCGACCAGGGCGAAGCCCATGACAGTTCATTAATTACTTTAAGGGATTCAACAGTTAATGAATCATTAAAGGCGTCATTAATGAAAATCATTGATTTTAACTCATTCACGAATACATATAATTCATTCATTAATGTTTCATATGCTTCTAAAGAAGGTGAGCCAAAAACTATCGATAAAGCGGTGTATGAAATAAAAGCATCAACGACGAAATTGAATTCGTTAACTTTTGACGGTGATAGTTTCGTTAATGACATAACATCGGGGAAAACAATTTTAACGAAAGAATATTTAAAATCTCATGTTAGTGAGTTCGTTGAAATTGAAAAAGAAGGTGGAATTAAGTTCGATCCACTGAATTTCATTTTCAGCTTAGCGAATGCGGGTGTTAGTTTCGCTGAATGGACAACTATACAGAGTGAAATAAATGCAATATGGACGTTTTTGGGGTCAAAAGCGGGAATGGGTGAGCTTGTAAATGCTGCAAGAACATTAGGTGAAACAGGAAATTTTGTAGATGGTTTTAAAAGACTTGTTTCAAATGTTTTAACAAACACAAAGAAATTATTTAGATATACCATACATAACGGACGGATTTTCGAACAGGTAGCAACAAACCCTCCGGTTATGGCTGCGTTGATGATGGTTAGAGATATAAAACCACGTAACGACGGGAACGAAGAACATGAACAACAGAGCCCAACGGGCTCAGAGCCACATAGTGGCGAGGATACTGGTCGGGTTATTCGAGACATTAAAAACGTGTATCCTGAAGTTATTGATTTATTTAGAGGAGTTAATGATTCGATTTCAAATCATTCTATAACCCTCGATGAAGAGAATAAATTAACAGATTATATATTCGTCATTATTGCAGAATTAATGAAGAGAATAAATGAAAAAGGAATTGGTGATATCATTAATGTCAGCGATGTAATGATGAAAAGAAATTTTGACTCATTATTTACAAAACCGAAAACAGAATATAGTCTTTATGACGTAATTACCGAATTAATGAAAAAGATTAATGATAATAAGAGTTCTGGCGGAAGAGTTGAATTAGAAGTGAATGATGTTAATGAGAAATTAGCCGAAAAAGCAGATAAAAACCACGTTCATTATATAACTTCAGACGAACAGATTATAACGGACTACCATGGATATTTAACACGAAGTGATGAAGCGAAGACGGAAGACCCCAATGAAAGAAGATATAAATACATTCGTGCTAAAGGTTATGACATAAGCTGTACTGTACAGTATGACACAGGTAAAGCACCAGAAGCATTTAGTTATAACGATGAAATTTATGCCTCTACTTTCTCTGTTAATGGTGTATTAGTTGAACCAAGATTTATGTTAAGAGTTAAGGCAAAAATAACGTTTGAAGATGCTATTAAAAGTAAAGCTGACAAAGTTGAACTTGACGCAACGAACAAAGTTTTGAAATCTCATAAACACAACATCTCCGATATAAATGAACTTCAAACTTCTTTAGACAGTAAAGCTGACAAAAATCATACACATAACTCCTTCTCAACTGTTAGAGCAGACGACATAATATTGAACTATACCCTTGGTTCAAGTGCACCTTTAGAGAATCCAAGTACAAGCGTAAAAGATACACTAAACTCCTTAAATAACAAATGTATGAATATCGAAGGTCATGTCAGAAACTTTGAAACACATGAACTACCAGCAATGTTAGACAGTAAAGCCGACAAAACTTATGTGGATACAGAACTAACAAAGAAATTTTCGAAACCAGATACAATGACATTTACAACAGAAATTATAAATGGTGAACCATCAACTCCATTTGAATTTGTTAGAGGTCTTCAACCAGATACTTTTGAATTTTTCTTGGATAATTCTATTGAACTAACATTACATTATAAAAGTGGAACAAATGCAACATTTCATCCGGGAGATACATTCCAAATGGTATTTAATGACATAAGTTCTTTAGAATATGTTTATAGAGTTATGAGCATATATGATTTAATATATCCTATAGGAGCTGTTTATACGTCTATGAATCCAATAAATCCAAACACTTTATTTGGTGGTAGATGGTATGAAATAGTTGACAGTTTTCCATTCTACACTAATACGCAGTCAATGAAGATGGGAGGTTCAAAGAAAATAGGTATTGAAAACCTTCCTTCACATATGCATAGGTTCAGTGGAAGAACATCTGTGGAAGGAAACCATTCACATTCAATAACAAAAAGAGGTTATACAAATCTTGCAGCGGGTTCGGATAGACAGGGAATGAATAGATATGATATCTCAGATGACCCCAAAGATGTTAGCACAGGTATTTTTTGTTGGAACTGCAGGAAATCATACACATGTTGTAGCTGGTATTACAGACCCAGCAGGTAATGAAAAGATTATATGCCTCCTTATATAACAATGCACGCTTGGATACGAGTTGGTTAAAATCTTTAACTTTACAAAATGAGCTTGAAAGAAGTATTCGAACAACATCCATGGAGGTCATTTAAGAAGTTCAATGAAGCTGCAAAGAGTTCGGGATTTACTAACAGAGCTGAAGTGAAAAGGTTCTTTGACAAAAATGTTGTACATCAAACAAAAATAAATCCTTACGACTACTTTTTACCAATTTACTCCAACACTCCTGACGCATACCAATTTGACACTCTCATTCAAAGCAGAAAAGGAGGACATAAACCATTCCTCATCTTCATTAAATGTTAACACTCGTAAAGCATATGCGTATATAATGAGAAATAAAGGAACTCATGAAGTGTTAAGAGTTTTACAAAAGTTTGTAGCAGAACATAGCCCAAGTATTTTAACATCAGACCAAGACGGTGCATACCTCAGCAACGAAATCACAGAATTTCTCATTAAGCATAACATAACTCACTACACTACTGAAGACCATAACCATAACATACTCGGTATCATTAACCGCTTCATAAGGACTCTCAGAGATTTAAACCAAGAGCGAGACTTTACCGAAGAAACAATGAAACATTTTCTCGAAGTATATAATTCCTCAACACATTCTACAACAGGACATACACCAAATTCAATGACACAACAACAAGAAGAAAAGTATATACAAAAGAAACGAAGCCAAACACAAAATATCAGAAATTCAACACAATTTACCTCATTCCTGGTACAAAAGTTCGTGTAGTTCTTGACGACAAACCGTTGACAAAGAAACGTTTAAGGTTAAGTCGAAATTATTATATCGTAGACTCTACGCAAGGTAATGGATATCTTATAAAAGCTGCTGACGACTCCATAGCATTTTACCCTCGACATAAATTAGTCGAAAGTAGTAATGGCAAACTTGCTGAAACCATTGACGAAGCAAAGCGAGGAGTGGTTATTGAAATACTTGACTATAACACAAACGATGACACTTATAAAGTAAGATATGAAGGAGGCGTTGAAGATGTTATACCATCTAAGAACTTGAGAGAATCTAAACCAACTCATCTGGGACCATTAGAGCGGGAGTACTGGAAAGATAAAAACATGCCAGAAAGAATAAGAAAATTCTTCTAAACTTTTTCGTTGGATGTAAATCAGACAAAAATATAATTTAGGTGAAGAGACCCAAAGGGTCAGAGCCGCAAAGCGGCTAGGTGAGATTTCACCTGTTTTCTCACCTCTTTTTTCACCTCTTGAACTTTCATGAATTTTCCCGAAATAAAAATAAAACTAATTTTATTTTTATTTATTTTTTTATTTTGTATGTAAGAACAGAAATGTCAGTCGAAGCAAAAACATTCACGAACAAATCTAATGGTGAAACATTCACAAAAGGCACTTATAACGGTATTGAAGTCTTACGTAGAGACAAGGATGGTTACATTAATGCAACAAAGATGGCAAGAGAAGCGGGAAGGTTAAACCATTTAAACAGATTTCTCAATAGTACTAAAATGCAGGAAATTCTTGAGTTTTGGTTGAAAGAATACGGTCGAGCCAAAAGTGGCTCAACCTCAAAACAAGCATTTTATGAGCTTACTAAGGGCGTTATGAATGAATTCAAAGGTATTTACATACATCCTGACCTCGTTCATTTTGTTGCTGAATGGTGCTCTGTAAAGTATGCATTTTATGTCAAAGATATTATGGACTCCATAGACAAGAAAGTTCATGAGAAGTTAGATGAAGAAGAACTCGAAGATACAGTGGAGAATGCTAAACCTTTGTTCGAAGAAGAAGTTGGAAAAATGTGCGAAAAACAATTAGAACATGAACGTGAGATATATTATGGTTATAGAGATTCTCCATACGAACTAGACCAATGGGAACAAGAAGATTTAAAGAGAGAATTTAGAGAATATGAACTCGCTAAGATAGCATTTGAAGCTGCAGAAAAGAAGTTAAAAGTTTGGGGTCGTTTTGTACAAAAATATTGTGAGTAAATGAACTCATTCTATCGCATTTATTTTTATGAATTCACCAAAAATATATTATAGGTGAAGAGGTGAGATGTCACCCGTTTTCTCACCTGTTTTCTCACCCCAGTTTTTCACAAGCGTTTTACATGAATTGTACGATGTATATTTTGAAATCCTAAACAATTTCGTAGCTTCTATTTCTTCTGTCAGTATGTCAAAAGTTTTAACAATGCCGAAAGTTTCTTTATACTTCTTCTTGACGTCAGATAGAAGGAAATCGTCAGCAGTTGGATAGTTTTTGTTCAGAAATGCTAACATGTCCATTTTATTTTTCTGCTGGCTTTTCTGCTTCTTTCTTTAAGTCTGCATAGTCGTTTCGCATTCTTTCTATCTCTTTGACGGAGTAGTTATATTTCCTAATTGCTGCTTTACATTTAGAACATTGCGGATTCATTTTTGCGTTATATTCTGAAACCTTACCTGCTAAAACAACTAAGGCGTCAATGGTTTTCTTTAACTCAAAAGCAGTTGGTCTTATCTGTTCGTTCCATATTTTACCTCTTCTATCTTTATCTCTTATCTGCCATACACATTCAGCAACTAACGAAACAAAGTTATCGTAGGTCTTAAACTCCCCGGATTTATATATGTCAGAAACATTCTTATATACCATGTCGCAATCTTTGTCCATAACCTTATGGTTGCAATGAAATCCTAGAAACTCATAGTTTACCTTTCGAATGAACTTCTTTATTTCTACTGAGTCAGTTGGTTTCACTTCTATTTCATCGAATTCAGGAATAGTTAGTTTTTGATGCTGAATTTCAGGTAGTTTAGGTAAATGGTCAATAATGTCCTGCATTTCATAAAGATACTGTTCATTTGTTTCATCTTTCGCACTACAGTCTAAATTACTTGTTAAAAGTTCTTGCTTTATCTTCTGGATTTTTGTTTCGAAAGTATATGAAGAAGGAATGAAGCTTTTCATCTCTACTAACATAGATGTTGGATTCATGACTAACGAGTTTGGTGAAGTTGTTGTGGACAGAGTCCCGCCGTTCGCGGCTTGAATTGTTGTTGTGCCGATTGTTGAAATCATATCTTTACATACAAATAAAAAAATAAATAAAAATAAAACTAACGTTATTTTTCTATCTTAAGGAAATTCATGAAAATTCAAGACCCTTTGGGTCTCGCCGCTTAGCGGCTGAGGGTGAGAAATTAGGTGAAAAAAGAGGTGACATCTCACCTCTTCACCTATAATATATTTTTGGTCATTTACACTCATTTACGAAGAAGTTATGACAAAGCATTTACGAAGAAGTTATGACAAAGTCACGAGGGTGAAAAAAGAGTGAGAAAACAGGTGACATCTCACATCTCTCACTCTTCACCTAAATTATATTTTAGGTCAAAGCTTCCACGAGAGAAAAGATTCCTCATTCGCTAAGGATTCCAAAAATGAAAAAATCATTGATTTCGGCTGAGAAAAAACAGCAAAACCCTTCTTCCACGGAACAAAGAAATAAAGAAGAATAAAGAAAAATAAAGTAAATTTTTTATTTATTCCCGTGGAAGATAGAGCACTTTTATGACACTTTTTATTCACGACAAACAAGACAAATAAAGAAAATAAGAAAATACGGCGCTGTCGCGGTTCGAACCACAGACCTTGACCCCTCCATAACACCACCTTAGACCACTGTGCTACGTAGCCTGTCGACATAAGATTTTATAAATTGCATATTTGACGTAAATTTATTTCCATCTGGTCCCACTGCATAAGATATTCATACGTGTTTGTAAGACATTCATTAAACTTCTTTTCTATTGCATCTAATCTTGCGTTATTTTTTTCAATAACTTGTCTGTATTCTTCATCATCTCCAGCAGTGTTTGGGTCTTCACGTTTAAAATATTCATTGTTAACCAATTTTTTTATCTACAAATTTTATTAGTGTTTGATTCACTTCGTTATGATAACGGTCATATTCTTTCAATACGTAAGTGAAGACAAAATGCGTCGTACCTTCAATCTTAAAGCTTTAAAGAACTTTCAACACAGTTTTGAGGGTCTGTCAGTGCGTCAATGAGATATTCGAAGTCAGTCAATAATCTTTTTAAAGTCATTTCATACAGGATAAAATTTAATGTTGTGAAGAAATAGTGTTTATCTCAGAAAAAATAAAGTTAGTTTTTATTTTATTTATTTTTATCCTGTATGTAAGAACAGTAATGTCAACATTAGAGAACACAACAACTGCTATCGTTCATGAAGCCATAAATGAAGAATACGAATACATACAATATAACAAACAATTGAGACTCATTCGTTCAGTCAAAGATGATATGTATCAAATGCAAAGTATAATGAACGCTCTTCGTTCTACAAAGCAAGCATATCATTGGTTTGAAAACCAACAGGCAAAAGAACTTTTAGAAGAATTTCCTCATATGATTGCTTCCCTCGGAAAACCGAGGGAAGAGATTCCGTACGAAAATCGCAAGAATTTGGCACCTGGTTTGAAAGGTTATTATGTTCATAGACTTTTAGTAAATGCTGTAGCAATGTGGGCTTCACCTCGTTATGCTTGTTATATTTTCATGATGTTAGATGAACTATATAAAGCAGAACGTGGAGAGATGGAAAAGAAACTTCAAGCAAAAGATGAAGTCATTGAATCCAAAGACAAAAGCATACAGAAAAGAATACCACGTTCAGTACCAAAAGGAAAGGAAAAGAGTTATAAGTATATGATTTATACTGAAGAGTTGGAGAAAGAAGAAGATAGAGATATGGTTATGTTGCATTTAGTCAGAAGAAACAACAAAAGCTTTTACGACCTTGCTAAAATATATAAATCTGACAGAAACTGGTTCTATCGTGAAAACTTACCGATTTCAATGACACCGAATGAGCAAATAAAGAAATTGTCAAAAATACTCTTCCTCAAACACACTATGACATCAAAGGTTGCACAATACTTACCTTCAAAGAAGACTTAACATTACTGAAGGAAAAAATAACAGAATATTTCGATAACTTCAAAGAGGAAGAATGAAGTCACGACAACATTAACGAAGAAGTCACGACAACATTAACGAAGAGAGAATGAGGTGAAAAAACGGGTGACATCTCACCTCTTCACCAAAAATATATTTTTGGTTAAATAGCTTCAGGGTCAATTTCTTCAACCATTTCACTTCCTTCGTCAATGTCAATTGAAGCTTCTTCAACCTTTGGTAAGAACTTTTGTATAACATCTTTGTTCGTTATTGTCTTCAGAGATGAAGGATAATATTTCACATTTATTTCACCCTTCTTATATTCTTTCTGTTCGGAAAGATTTAAAGCAATACTGAAGAAGTCAATGTTGGAGTTCTTTATGACAGTATAATGAGTATCTTTGACATTCACGAAGAAACTCTTTTGTTTCAAAACTACTGCTAACTCTTGTGAAGTATAACGTTTGCGGTCAATGACAATAGCTAATGGTCTGACATACTGACCAAACTTAGATTCTTTCACAAACTTCTTGTTAAAGATAACATTAACGTTTGAAGCATTATTGAACTCATTCTTGATGGCAGTAGCGAGAGCATTGTATGAAAAGAACTTGCAATCTTGCATGTGTTTCATTAAAATAAAAATATTAAATTATTTTGAAAAATAACTTAAAAAAAATCTAATCTAATTTTTTCAAAAAATATTTTTTTATTTCCTACTAAAGATGTATCGGAAGTTGTCTAAGTTAGAACACTCGGAAATAAAACAACTTCTTACAGAAGCTAATATAGATGTTGCAAAGCATTACGCAACAAACAAAAAAGCACTCGCTGACTTCATTAAAGACTATAATGGTGCAATAAGTTATGATAGAATTCATGAGTTCATAAAGCCGCAACGCGGCGAGGACGAAGTCCATGCAAGAGCATTTCCTTTAAATGACATTGCTATTGACTTATATCATAGACGTTCAGTACCTCATGAAGTAAGAAGAGAGATGTTTGACATAACAAATGCAAACGTTGGTGAAACACGAAAGAGAGATGACACACTGAAACAACAGAGAAGAGAGATGTTTAAAAGTGCTATAGAACAAGTTCGCAAAGCTAACGATGTCATTCGTTCCATTGACGACAAACCAAAAGAAGGTGAGAGATGGTTAAAGAAAGATGAAGAGAATAGGAAGAGAAATGTGAAGT
This sequence comes from Trichomonas vaginalis G3, assembly GCF_026262505.1. NCBI lineage: Eukaryota > Parabasalia > Trichomonadida > Trichomonadidae > Trichomonas > Trichomonas vaginalis. Next base: position 14,638,945 of record NC_067207.1, read on the forward strand.
CAGGCAATAGACTCATTGACTTTAACATCGAAGCTTTAGATGAACCAAACAGAGACTACTTACACAAACATTTCGGTAAGGTTTTCATGAGACTCTTAGAGAAAATTAAAATAAACTCGCAACAGAGATGGATGGTATGTTATAAACTTGGTGGAAAGTATGAATGTTCTACGTTAAACCTCAATAATATTGGAACATTACTACATCAGCTCTTGAAGGAGAACTTTATATCAGAGATAGAAGCAAATGCTGCAGGTATTGTTGAAATGCACTATGACTTCTTCTTGACAAACATAAAGAATCTTACCGAAATAAAGATGTATGATTTAACAGAATATGAAGGCTTAACGATGTCAGATGTAAAGAAAGGCAAACCAAAAAAGAGACCATATAGAGATGAAAGCACACTGACAAATGACCAGAAAGCCATTTTGGAAGCTCTTAAGCAAACAGGAAACCCAGCACTTATAGAAAGCTTTTGGAAAGATAATGGTGAAAAGAAGTTTTATAAGAAGAGAAGCGGTCAGTTCTGGAAGTATCTTTGCACATTACCTATAAATCTTGAACGCTACCAAATCTTCAATGAACTGAACAAAAGAACTGCAACACTTATGACAGAGGACAATTGTTTCGTTTATGCTTGCATTCAGGCTGGAGTAAATGAAGAAACTATTGACCACATGAGAGAAGTCATTCGTGTTAGAGACTTTCCTCAAAGTAAAGTACAAGAAATTTCCGATTCAACAGGTATAGCATTTAATGTTACCATTGGTTATTTCAATGACTCAAGACATAATGAAATAAAGAGATACATACCAAAAGAATGAAACTGTTAGAACTATTGACTTACTTCTTGTTGAAGACCACTACATGCTAAATGAAAGATTACCAATGACAACATACTTCATTCGAAACTATATAGAAATTCTCAAAGCTTGTGGTGGAATGAACATTGAGAAACAGATGAAGATTTATACAAAGAGAGAAGATAAATATGTAGTTCGTTATGATAGAACAACACCGCTATGGGATGTTATGAAAACATTGTGGGAGTGCAAATATTTCGAACCTATTTCTTATGGAGAACTTTTCACATATACTACTGACTTATATAAACAGAACCTTGCACCATTTAAAGATTTGACATATGCTCCAAAGTATTGTGTACAACTGAAGAAGAAAGCAGAGTCAAAAGAAGTAAATAAAGCTAAATGTAAATTCATTCCTGAGCACGTTTTCTTTGCTGACTTTGAGTGTAGCACAGACGGCTTTCATAAAGCTTTTAACATCTGTTATGACAGTGAAGATGGTTCAGTGAGTGAAAGCATTTGGGGTCAAAACTGTGCAACAGAATTTTTGGAAAGACTTCCTGACAAGAGTTTAATATATTTCCACAACCTCAGTTATGACATAAACTTCATCTTAAGACACATGACAGAAGTGAAAGGAACTCCCATCATTAAAGGTTCACGAACAATGCAAATAACTGGTTTATATAAAGGACGGGCAATTATTATAAAAGACTCTTACAGTGTTATAAATAAGAAGCTTAAACTATTTCCTGCTATGTTTAACTTACAAACAGGACCGAAAGAAGTATTTCCATATAACTACTACAGCAGTGTTTTGTTAGCAAATGACAACAGAACTGGTGTCATTTCTGAAGCATGTAAGTTTATCCATGATGCAGATACATTCATGAAAAACATAGATTCCATCAAAGGTTGCAGAATAGATGAAAACCACTTCGACTTAGAAAAATATAGCACGTTTTACTGCAAACAAGATGTAAGAATTTTAAGAGAAGGTTTTGTAAAGTTCCGCAATGACTTATTGAAAGAGTTTGATTTAAACGTTTATGACTACGTTAGTATTTGTTCTATTGCTAACAAATTGTTTGAGAACAGAGTATACTTCCCGAATGGAAATCTTTATGACCTCTCAAATAAACCAAGAGAATTTATTTCGAGATGCATTCAAGGTGGAAGATGTATGTTGTCAGATAACATGAAACAAAAGAGCAAAAAGAAACTCATTGCTGACTTCGACACTGTTTCATTATATCCTTCAGCTATAGCAAGACTTTATACTTTAGAAGGTATTCCAAAAGTATTGAAGGAAGAAATGTTAAGCACAGAGTATCTCATGAGACATTTATTCGATGATGACCAAAAGGAACCCATTGGTGAAAAGTTTATGTCTGGCTTCTTTGTTCTCATTAAGATAACAGAGATTGGTATACCCAGACACTTTCATTTAATAGTTTGCGACCCTGAACTAAATCCAGAACTTAACGTTCCAAGAAGTTCAAACACTTGCTGTCTCATGTATGTTGACCATATAACATTACAAGACCTCATAAAATATCAATGTGTCAAATGTGAAGTGTTGCAAGGATACTATTACGATGGAAACAGAGATATGAGAATAAGAGATGAAGTAAAGAAGTTGTTTGAGTTAAGGTTAAAGTATAAGAAAGAAGGAAACCCCTTACAAGAAATTATAAAACTCATTCTGAACAGCATTTATGGCAAAACTATTCTATCTCCTATTGAGTCAAAAATAACCATAGTAAATGACAAAGATGCTATAAGATATGCTATAAGAAATTACAACCATATAGTGAAGTTCGAAGGTTTGGATGGTTCAGATAAAACTATTTTCAAGCTAACGAAAAGCATTTGCAGACACTTTAACTTCTGTCCACTTGGTGTTAATATTCTGTCTATGTCAAAACGTATTATGAATGAAGTATTCTGTACTGCTGAAGATATGGGTCTTCAAATCTTTTACCAGGATACCGACAGTATGCACTTATATAATGAAGACATACCAAAGCTTGCAGCAGAGTTTAAGAAGAGATATGGTCGCGAACTTATAGGAAAGAACCTTGGTCAATTTCATAGCGACTTTGCAGAAATAACACCTGGAAAACAAAGTTTAGCTTATAAAAGTATTTTCTGTGGAAAGAAGACCTACATAGACTTACTCACGAATGATTTAAATGAAGTTGCATTTCACTGCAGAATGAAAGGCGTGAAGCAAGATGTTATTGCTTTAACCGCTAATGAAATGTTTCCTGAAGCTATACAATGCTATTACAATGAAGATAAGAACATTCACATACCTGTTGGAACATATGACAAAGACTCTGAGTTCAGTTTAATGAAACTTTACAAAGCACTTTATGATGGTCAAGAGATTGCATTCGACTTATGTAAGTCATGTCAACCTTGCTTTGCTGAAAAGTTCAACTTTTCAATAACGACTAAAACAAGCTTTATTCGTAAGTTGAAGTTCTGAGGTCATGGGCTTCGCCCTTGCCGCTAGCGGCTTATTTTTGTCAGCAATGAGGTCATGAATGAGGTCATGAATGAGGTCATTCGTGATAAAAATAAAGCTAGCGTAGATTTTACAATACTGCGATGGTAGAGTTTAAGAGTTGTGCTTCAATGTAGAGACAGTCCTTGGTCTGGAGGCAAGAACACTGGACATTTATGGTCATGAGTGGAGAACATGTCTATCCAAAACTCACGATTGAAGCCAGTTAATTTATAGTATTTAGGGTTAGGAAGTGGTGAAGTTCTTGTATGACCAATGAACTCATTTTCAACGCCTTTGGCTATATTAGAGTAAAGTATTGCTTGCTTTCTATCCCAAATGCCAGGTGTTACAATCTTTGAAAATTCATTTTTCCTCGGAAGCATTGCATCATAATTGAAAACATTCTTAAAATCATCACTTGGTTCGGAGATTTGAAATCTTATACGTAATGGATTTTCTTTCTTTTTAGCGACTTCATTGAATGGTGAGAATACAATGAATTGACAGTCATGTGTTCCATCTTCATTTTCATTAAATTCATAATGAAAGTCTATAAGTTGTGGCTGACTACCTTCTTCCTTCAGTTGTGCAAGAAACTCACGTAAAGGCTGTAAAGTTTGTACTTCAATGTTGAACTTTTTCTCGAACATCTCATTAAATGAAATCATACATTGCAACAATGTTGTATCGTCTTTAAAGTATTTGTATATGTGAATGTTTTGGGCGCTTAAAGACTGTTCGTCATTTTCTATCTCGACTTGAAGTATAAAGTCAACCTTTCTGAAAGCACGTGTTATATACATAGATGTTATGCCAATGTACTTCTCTTCATTTATGTTCACAATCCAGTCTGTTGGAAACTTAAACGTTACTCTGTTCCCCTTTATTTTGACGTCAGGGTTTTCACTACTGAACGCAACAGATAAAGGTATTTGTCTATACATTTAGTTTGGATAAAAATAAACCATTTACTCTTTCTTTGCTTCAGCTTCCTTTGCTTTTTGTTCTTCCTTTGCTTTTGCTTCTTCTCTAGCTTTTTTCGCCAGCAAACGTGGGTTCTTCTGTCTTCCAGCAGCTAATGCAGCTAGTTGTTTTTCACTAAGTTTTCTCTTTGGTCTCTCTGGCTTTTGTTCTTGTTTTTGTTCCTTCAGTTCGGATAAAATTTGCTCGCGAATTTCTTTCTTCAATGCTTCAACATCTATGACCCCTTGGGTCTTGTCCATATGACTTGACTGAGTCATTTGACTGCAGATAAAAAACTAAATTAAAACTTTAACCGATGTAAAATGAGCTTGTCAAAATCAGAACGAGAGTCTATTATATTAAATGACGCCAGAGGAATACAACATCCTTTCTATTACGTAAGTCAGAGTAAAGATGGTAAAATATACGTAAGAAAAAGAAAGGTACCATTAGCGAATGCAGAAAGCGACAACATTAAGGTGTATGGCAAGGGTGAAGTCCACGAAGCCCATATAAAACCTTCTGTTCAAACTGAGCCACCAAAAGAACAAGAAGAAAAGAAGCCAGATGTACTTTCAATAACGAACCAAGAGCTTATTGCAAAGTTCGTGAATTTCATTGAAAAACAAACCGAGTCAAAGAACCCTGACCCGCCAGTGAAAGAAGTTGAGACAAAAGAGAATGTACAGTTCATTGAAAATGTCAAGAAACAACTTCCACCACGAATACCAAGAAGAAGAGTGAGAATAATGAAGTAAATAGATATTTTTATCTGAAGTAAATACATGCAGAACGAACAGTTAAACGAATTTACTCCAGCAGAGCATATTCATCAGATTCGCTCATATTTCGATATCATAGACAATGCAGTTCAAATTGGTGACACTAATAGAAAATATTCTGACGCAAAGATTCCATCACAACCTGGAACTGCTAAAGATAACACATGGGTAACATTCAATCTCTCACCTCCTGGTGAAAATATGTTGGACCTTTACAATACATTCATTACGTATAAAATGGAAGGTCAATTTATTGTAGATAAAGAAATTGGTTCAGGTTCCAATAAAACAAACCCACCAGGATTTTGGATTGGTTTCGATGACGCTTTCTATGCAGTTGCTGGATATCAAATCCTTGCAAATGGTCGTATCGTATATTCTCAAGACAACGCAAGAGAAGAAGCATATATAACTTCAAACTCACAAACTACCGAACAAATAAAGAAAGTAGATGTTTTCTCAAAGACTCGACATGAAGATGTATGGAGTCATTCGGGAACATGCAGAACAGGACAAATTGTTAGTGGTCCAATTACAGCAGGAAAATCATTTGATTTTAAGCTTCGTTTAAGAATTCCTGTTAGAAGATTCCTTCCATTAGAAGCTATTCGATTTATTCCAGCTTTTGCAGGAAACATTCAGCTTAAAGTAAAGTTCAGTAGCGACGCCTTACAATGCACATCTATATCTGTAAATGATATCATTGCTTTCAATCCAACTCTTAAAGTTGCATTTGCTTCAGATTCAAATCCACCGACAAATAAATTTGTTCCATGGAATGAACCATTCACTATGATAACGAAGGCAGTAGAAGCTAGTGGAACAGTTACTATTACAACTGTAAACCAGCAACTATTTCGAACAAAGATGGATTTTAATGAATGTTTCATTCATCCAAAGTCATTCTCTTTAGACCCTAACATTTATACAGAACTTGTAGAACATTATACAAACGAGGCTTTATGTTTTCCTGTTAAAGTTATGGATTGGATTCCTATGGACGGTTCATTCTCAAAGAATACAGATAGTTCAAGTGCAACATTTACAGCAGCTTATACGCCTATTAATGTTAAAAGTATTTGGGCACTATTTAGAAAGAAAGACAACTATTATGTTAATTTTGAGAACCCTAAGTTTAAATATCTTCAGCTTTCCATGGGAGCTTATGGAAATATGCCTGCAGAACCTGAAAAATCATATGGACCTGTATTTTATGAAATGGTTGCGAACGCTTGCAATACAAACAATGATATGATAGGATTTAATGAAGATGTTATGAGGTCATTGGTGGATGATGGTAGTGTGGAACATAAATGGGATAGCTATGACAACACACATTTCTTATGTGGTTTTCCAACAGAAGTGGACTTTTGCTTCCAGCAAGGTCAAACATCTACTGCTCCAATAACATACAAATTGTCTGTTAAAGGACCTATTGAACTAGCAACTGAAAATGTACCAAAGCCACTTATTGGATTTATGAGGGATTGTTGCTTTGCATCAGTGACAGTCAGGCATACCAATAATAAGATTGATGACTATAACTTAGCACGGACGACAGTGAGGAATAAAGGATGAACGTTTATTTTTAAAGCTTATAAATGAGTTCTTCATCAAGCTCTCGTGAACCTTCACCATCTATGAAACAAACTTTACCAAACGATTATGGAGCACCTATTGAATATTTCTTACGAGCTGCACAATGGCAAAGAGCAGTCTCACCAAGGTTAGGTGTTCCACCAGCTCCTGTCAAAAATAGCATTTGGTCAAGTCCTTATATAAGATATGGTCTCCCACTAGGTTTGCTAGCTACAGCAGGAGCAGTAATGATGTTGAAAAGAAATAAAGCAAATGTTATAAATAATACTGAAGTAGCTGAATTTGAACAAACTCCGACACCATCGCCAAAACCAACGCCTTCACAAGCAAAACCTTCAATGACTCCTGAACCTATGGAAGTACAAACTCCTGTTCAAAAGTCAACTCCTAAACCGACTCCAACATTTAAACCAGAACCTACGCCTCAAATAAATCGTAAAACTCCTGCGTTTCCTTACTGAAAAAATAATGTTAGTTTTATTTTATTTGAACATTTTATTTAGAGTAAAATGACGACTAAAGTCACTGAAGCAATGAAACAAAAATTTTTGGTAGAATACATTAAATCAGGAGCGGTTCCAGAAGGTTTTTACGTTCATACTATGAAGGATGGTAGAGTTCAGTTTAGAAAGATAAAGCAACCATTAGATAGAGAAGGTATATTAAGGAAGATTAAACTTCATGAGGACAACATTGCTGAACTTAGGAAGAAGTTAGAAGAGTTGGAGAAAGGAAGAGAGTTATAAAGTAATGAATTCATGAGGTGAAAAAAGAGGTGAAAAAAGAGGTGAGATTTCACCACTTCACCTAAATTTATTTTTGCGCTATGTTTTCATACGTGTGAGGGTGGTGATATCATTAATTTTAAGTTTATTTTTTATTTTATTTTTTATTTTATTTGGATGTAAATGACGAAAACTATTGAGATAACAAACTACAACGGTCATGAGTTCAAGAATTTGTTCTTCGTTCCTCGTGAAAATACATTCTATCAGATACGAGGGAGAAAGGGTAAAGTTAGTTTGAGCGTTTATGAAGGAATGAAGAATGGAAAGTTTATACAAGCATACGATACAAACGGTAAACGTGTTTCATTAGCTTTGTCAAAACTTACTAACATTTATTTTGACAGTGACTTTGACTCTGACGATTGGAGCGACAGCAGCGATACTGAAGAATATGAACTATTGTGTGAAGCACAGCAATGGGAAGCGCTGCAATACTTTTGTAAGTGAGAACGTTTATTTTTACAGTAGTAAGGTGAAGTGGTTGGCGGCTTTATAAATATTTAAGGTTAAGTTAGTGTTGTCGTTTGTGTTGTAAAATATACGTTAACGGTTTTGTAAAGTGTCAAATTCACAAGTATTGCGTACGGAGGAACGCAGTGCCTCAGTACACGAGACTTGTATACTAACTAAGCTTCAGGAAAAACAGATATTAAAGAGTATTACACAAATAATCCAAACTTCATATTGTCACTGCAATCAACATATCCAAACATTGATGCTCAAGCTATCAGCAACAAGATGAAGTTTTCATCACGAAGTAACACCGTCTACTACAAAATCAACTTTGTTGGTGAAGCCACGAGCAAAGTCCGCACTAGCACACTAGATGGCACTCAAGTTGCTTTCCGGAAAGAAGACGGTGGTCTATTTCATATTGTTGTTACCGATTCACATGCACAAGGCTCTGTTGAAGCATATGCATATGATGTTGAAAAGAAGTACTACAGAGCCGGCCCCTTTAGGAGAACATTTCACTATAGATCTAATGAGAGATGGCGTCCTTTGAACCCCGATGAGATCAATCAAGTCAAAAACATACTCCAACAACAACTTGGAACATTTGAAAGCAATCCATTTTACACATAACTTTAAAAGTAAAACCTGATTTTTACTATTTTAGTATTTTTTGTGTAAAATCTAAAAATTCCCGAAAATATGATGTTTATAACGAACACACTAGTTTACTTCCATATGTAACAATATGGAAAGAAGCTATCAATTGGGATATCCCAATTTTTTTAATCGATTTATGGATATCTGGTTGCAATATATCTCTTCACAAGTTAAAATCTATTGTGTATAGTGATCCTACTTCTTTTTCATCGTTCTCTAATTTTTTTCAAAATATATGAGTCATTTTTCGAAAGGAGGAACGACAATTAAAAAGTGAATAAATATATTTTAATAGTTGCTTATATATTTTAATAGTTGCTTATATATTTAAGCCCGAAAAAAGTATCACAACTATTTTTTTTGTCTTGCAATTAGTGCAACCTGCCTATTCATTTGCTTCTGAAAGTAAGGGATTATGCCTTCCATGAGGATGACATACATGAATGTTAGTTTTTTGTGAATCGATAAATTATAAAATTCTACATTGCTCCAATGTATGCTTTATTGTCATTATTCACTCCAATATGCACTATCCAATGCTCTCATATCCTTTTCTTAAGCATGTTCAAATAAAATCACTTTCAATACAGGTTTCCCTCTTATAGACATAATGTTTGGATGAATGAACTTTGACGTAATGAATATTAAACATTAAAATGGGATACGTGAGACAAATAAAACCAGAAAATAGATTTTTATTTTTCGAAAAATAGCATTCGACATTATCATATAATTCATTGATTTATAATAAAATAATGTTAAACATTTACTTTAAATATTGATACCAATTTTGTTTCTTATGGCAGCATTGTGAGTGTTAATTTCATCTTGAGTTAAACCTCTGTCTGAAAATTCATCACGAATATGTGTTGTATATCACCAACACCTCTTATGAAGAACTGTCTTAATTTGGGCTGCAAAATCGGCAAATCCTTCTCCACTTTGGAAAACAACTTTATATTGGTTACCTTCTTTTGTTGCAACCGCAGCCTGAATTCGGAGATTCATGCGCTTTCCGACTATATCTTGGTGTGAATTTTCAGCGCAATTTGAAGCTTTTAATTGATTAAGATCGATGAGTGGGTACTTGGCTGCAATAAGTCCGTTAAGTGAGTTGAGATCTGGTGTGTAAACAGTACGTGTTTCCTTATTGCCATCAACACGATCAATTCTTAATGGTTCTGTATATGGAGTGCGTTCTTCCCAGCACTTTGGTTTAAATTTGAAATTGGCCTCTGGAATATGCTCTCTTCTATGATGACGACGTGCATACATTCTAGATTCTCCTAGGCTTAACAAAGAGAGAAGAAACATTGAAACTAAAATAAATTTTGAATTTTCAAAAAATTCAAGCCGTTTCTGCCATGTCAATTTTTTGTCATTCGGATAGAATTTAGCTATCTACCAATACCATTATTTTTATCCATAAAATTTTGAAAATCAATTCATGTCAAATTCAATAAATAGTGTCATTTGACATATTTGATAAAAAAATTTAACTTTCTGGTATAAAAAATGTTCACATTGATCAGCGTGGCTGCAGCTTATTCCAGACACAATCATCGACATGATCGAATTGAGACCAATGGAATCGTAAGAGTTGAAAGGTGGGTTGAAAAATCTCCAATGAAAGTTCTTGAAGCTTCAGGAAATACAGATATTAAAGAGTATTACACAAATAATCCAGACTTCATATTGTCACTGCAATCAACATATCCAAACATTGATGCTCAAGCCATCAGCAACAAGATGAAGTTTTCATCACGAAGTAACACCGTCTACTACAAAATCAACTTTGTTGGTGAAGCCACGAGCAAAGTCCGCACTAGCACATTAGATGGCACTCAAGTTGCTTTCCGGAAAGAAGACGGTGGTCTATTTCATATTGTTGTTACTGATTCACATGCACGAGGTTCCGTTGAAGCATGGGAAATTGAGCATGAAAGGAAATATGTTAAGATTTTTGGCACCAAAATACCCGAACATCACCACATCGATCCAAGATGGCGTCCTCTGAACCCTGACGAGATCAATCAAGTCAAGAACATACTTCAAGAGAAGCTTGCGAAGTTTGAAAGTAATCCTTTTTACTGAAAACTTGCAATTTAAAATTATTTTTTAAATGTTTTTATTATTTCTCTCAGACTAATGCACTATTATAATCAAATTTATTACCTCTCTCAGACTAATTCATATATTAACTTTATGACTTATATTTTCAAGGATCAAAACCAAAATTTCTTAAAATCTAATATTTATAAACAATAAGTGAGTGAAATGATAGAAAATAAATTGTTTAAATGAAGGTCTGATGTTTTTTAACTATTTGGGTGTTTAGACTGATCTAAGGAAATAGGAAAAAAGTTTTCCGACACGGGGAGTCGAACCCAGCTCCAGCGGATGAGAACCGCTTATCCTAACCGATGAACGATGTCGGATTATACATTAAAGAAATAAACAATATTAGGAAGAACAATTCATTGATTGAAGGGAATCGATATCTAAATCAATCTATTGGATTCTATTCAATAACCTTTGTACATCAATGTAAACAAGTGCATTCATGGCGCTATTTATTTTGAACAGTCTTACTTTTTTAGCATGTTCATTCTTTATGATCGATCCGATCTCCTTCTGCATTTCATCATCCATTTTAAGGTACACTAATTATTTAGTTATTTAGCATTACAGCCAATCTATTATCTAATCATGTTCCCCATTCTTGATTCTTCAAAACTAATGAATTAAAATATTGAAAATAAAAAATAACCTTTTGCTAATATTATTCTTTGCTATAAGATATCCAATGAGATCTTCTTTTTATTTTCAAAGGGAAATTGATCGTTTAATCGTATCAATATTATTAAATTGGCGAATGGATCAAATGAATATAATTTTAATTAGTTTTTTGTTATCAAAGAAAACCATTTTATTTGAAACTGTTTCGATCATTTTCGGTTTCTCACAATATGTCACTTTTCTCCGATCGATTTTGATCGGATTTTCAAAATAGAATAATGAGCATTGTGCCAGATCCAAATTCAAATTCAGGATCGTCTGCCAAATCGAGTCCTCATCGACCACACCCACGCAAGAAATTCTCACAGCAAGAGGATAATATGTTAATAAAACTCATAAACGAAAATGGAACAAATAATTGGGAAAACATAGCCCGCTTGATGCCGAATAGAAATGCCAGACAATGCAGAGAAAGGTGGGTTAACTATCTCTCACCTGATGTTTCAAATCATCCATGGACGGCCGCAGAAGATCTTTTACTTGAACAAAAGTTCAAAGAAATTGGTGCAAAATGGGTTAAGATCAGTAAATTCTTCAAAAGTCGAACTGATACAATGCTCAAGAATAGATGGCTCGTCCTCACAAGACGCGCCAAAAAATTAATGAATAAAAACCAACAACCACCAATATCACAAGAACTACCTAAAGAACCTGTACTACAAGCACAATTGCCACTCCCACCTACTGATAAGCCATCAAAATTACCAAGTTTAGATCCAGAAAAGATTTTGCCTAACATTGCATTTCTTCCCATACATCCAAAATGGTCTTATAAGCAACAACAAGTTGATCTACCACCACAACCTGCTCCAGGAAGCTATCATTGAATGAATATTTTCTCATTCACCGACAAAACGAATATTTCTTTTTTCCCACTATATTTGTCGGCTTGTACGCCATTCAATACCTTTTTTTGTTTGTATATATATTTATGCACTTCTTTTAATATCAATTTTGTAAAAATTTTCTTTATAGCATCATATCGTAATCAATTATATGTCATATCTTTAAAACCATTCTTCCTCTTGAAATATTGATATCAAAGTACATGATCATATTGAAAATTTAATTCGATCCATTAAAAGACAGCTGACAAGTAGTGGCTATTAATTATCTTAAAAGATAAATTATATTTAGTTATCAATACAATTACATAACAACATTATTTTTTAAAATTATTTTGAACATAGATTTTAAAGTTAATATTTCGCACATGAAATCAAATCACAATTTCAAGCATAAAACATCTAGTTTATTTTCTTAAACAAAAAGAGGACTCTATGAATGCATTTAGAATCATAGTTAACTTAATATCATTGCACATATAAGGTCTGAGTATGCCAAATAAACCAAGAACACTCTGATTTCTAATTACTGAGGTAATTTCACATGTGTAATTCTACGAAATCCCGATTTCAAAAATTTCGATATCGTTCACAAGTATTTTTTTTAGTGATGGCAACGTTAGAAGGAAACAGAGAAAAATTATCCGAAGCAGATAAGAATTTGGACATCTTAGAAGGTATGACAGGACAAATGCTTAACAATGCAAACGCAATTAATGAAGAAATTGTTGATCAAAATCAGATGATTGATGCTACAAATGCCAAAATGGATATTGCAGATCAAGGCATTGTAGATGTCACAAAAAAGGTAGAAAAACTCGGCCCTTCTAAAGCAGGATATTTTGCCTATGCGTTGATCTTCTTAGAAATAATAGGAATTGTTCTATTGTTTGTAATCAAATGATTAATCACTACAGTGCACAACAACTTACATTATTTATTATTTTTTTTTTTGTATATAAAGTATTCTATTTGTATTTTCTTTCGATTCACAAGTACAAATTCATTTTCTTCCGATACAAAACTCTTCATCAACTTTATTTGCCATATCATGCCAATAGCAATATTTTCGATTATGATCGTATAAAACTCTATGGAAATCTTAAAACAGATCATGATCCATCTAACCAAGCATCATATTCTGTAAGCAATATCAGGATATTAAATTATTGTCTTTTTATATTTTCCAATATGGTTTTTATTCTCACAACAGTTAGAAAAGCATTAAAATTTTTATTTGTACCAATTTTTAAACACATAGACTGAAAGGAAACGCTTCAAATCTTAATTCATATTCTCAAGTGCTCCATTTTCTTCATTATTGTTTCCAAATAGTTAACTACTTATTATCTTTTTAAAACAATCATTAAATTGGAAATTAAAATTCGCAATCAAATTTGAGAAAATTATGGGACTTTTATAGACATCTGCAAAACATATCAGATTCCTGATCCTAATATTTATAAAATTTTGTCACTCAAGGTTATTTTCGATGATGTTTCAGTGCGATTGATTTCACCGCGGGAGAAATTTTATCTCATCTGTAAAATTTTTCACATAAATTATTACACTTGATTGATAAAGTATCGATTCTTCCTGATTTCATAGTGGATCCAACTATTGTGATAGTAAAATTCCGGTGACATAGTCACTTTTTTTATTCATTTAAAGATGTCATCTGAAACTCTTTACTTGGAAAAAGTTCCTCTCTTTACACTTACTCCTTCTAAGTTTAATCAAGAGAAGCTTGAGGCTATCTTTCCTAAATGGCCAATGGAAAAGTTAGATTATCTCAATCAAGCACAAGTTTACCGTGACTTGCTTTGCGAGCATCTTAAAATGAGGCAACCATGCATGACAAGGATTGCTGATATTGACAAGTATCTCCCAATGTTTGTTTCCATCGAAAAAGAAAAATTAGGTAATCCACGCATTGAAGCATCACCAAAACATAAATTCCATTGGGTTCAGACACCAATCGTTGTAGAAAAGTATGTTGAGCGTACATTCTCCGCAAACTACTGCATGAACGAAACACTTCACCTTATCTGGCTCAAAGGTATTCTCTACATGGATCAAGCATTCGACGACTACGAGGCCAACCGCCACGAGCAAGCTGTTATCAATCTCAGAACAGCTGCTGGCATTTTCGAATATCTTGCCTCAGACAAATGCCGCTGCATTGATAAGCAGTCCGCTCCAATTGAGTTCCAACCAGCTGTCTTCAATGCCCTCATGAACCTCATGCTTGGACAGGCTTACCTCATCATCGCATCCAAGGCCGAATTCAACGGTGCCGGCAAGAAGGCGATCGGCAAGATCTGCTACGCTGCTCATACATCATTCCAGACAGCCAACGACGCTATCAAAGGAGCAACTCCGATTGAATCAATCGAACCACAGTTCATTCACTGGCTTGAGCAGATTTTAGAGATCAGCCAGGCATTTACATGCGTCATGTTCGCTTACGACTCCAAGAAGAACGACGAAGACGGCATGGCTGTTGGTCTTCTTAATCTTGCAATTAATCACCTCAAGAAGGTCGAAAAGATCGAGCCAAAGAACTTACGTCCAAACAACTGCATCAAGGGCCTCATTGCTACACTCGAACCACTCAAGACAAAGTGGGGAGAGGAGAACTTCCTCATGAACAACAAAGTTGTCGCAAACGAAGTCGATGCTACAAGATACCTCGCTACACAGAACATCGCCGTTCTCTCTGTACCTCAGGCAGTTCCTTACTCTCAGCCAGAACCACAATCAATTGGTTCAAGCGCTCCTCCTGCTGATGCATCTGCTGCTCCTACAACTCCAGAGACAGAAGAAGGCGATAAGCCAGTAATCAAGAAGATACATTAAACTGTTGCATTTTTTTCAAGTAAAAAAAATTTACGAATTATTTATATTCAAATAATCCATTTTTTACATAATAGTTCTCTAATATAGTTCAGAAAGCTTTTGTATTAGTAACAAAGCTAATAATTTCGTATCATTCATTTGATTTGAAGTTATTCTACAAGATTATCCACTTTTTACATAATGGTTCTCTTATATAGTTTAGAAAGCTTTAATATGTCCATCTAAAAGTCTTTGTAACCAAACTAATACAATTTGTTTTGAAGTTATATTTATTCGACAAGATTATCCATTTTTTACACAATAGTTTTCTTATATAGTTTAGAAAGCATTGTTTGTCCATCTAAAAATCTTTATAACCAAACTAATACCATATAATTTGAAGTTATAGTTATTCTACACAGCCATATTTATTATTTTAATATTTGATCTAAATTATCAAAGATTTATGTTTGAAAGGGCGTTTCTTGCTCATAAATGAAATGTTTAAGATGTGCTAATCGGTCTGAATCCATAAATTATAAATGAATGAAATATAAATGGAAGAAAGCACTCAATAGTTTCCCAAGCAAAATTGTATAAATTCTTTTTTTCCTGTTTTTGTTTTGACAGATTTGTTTTCATTCAAAGTAAATGTGCTGACTTTATATGAGTTCTGTTAAGCTTTTTAGATAATGAAACTGTTGTATTTAACTATATTCACGTTTGATAAGGCTTGATTACGACTCCCATAGAACTATATTAATAGATATCTATTTTTAAGAACGTCTAAAGAAATATGATAGCATTCAATGCCTCAGCTCTTAAATGCAAGTAACACCTCTTACAGCAAAATTATGATATGTTTTTGTATTAATAGTTTGCAATAATGTTTACTTAGCTTTGCATGTCATGTGATTGTTTAATGATTTGATACATCATCCAGTAATCATGTTTTTATATCATTCCAAAATCAGCTACATAATTTATTTGTTTCAGAATATGTGTTTAATTTTTATTAAATCTTCAATAAAGCCAAAAACATTAATGCAGAATATGTTATTAGAATTTGATTTCGCACAAGTTTCAAGTGGAAATTCCTTGATTTCATTATGTTCAAAACTATAGTATTTTTGGAACTATTAAGAATGCCCTCACCATGTTAGACTTATTCATGCTTATATAACTTATCTTTATGTATTTTAAATGTATTCAATATATTCTCTTTTGGGGCAACAACTGAACATATTCCATCATAGCTTTGTAAAATTAATATATTTAACTTTTTACAAAGATTGGATAAGCACAACAATAATAAAATATGACATCTTCTTCTTTTGTTATTATTTCATTTTCATCATTATTAGCTATTGGAAGTTGAGCTTCACATTTAAACGTAGATAAATGAGATAAATTTAAATAATTTTCTATATCTTTGATATTTTCGGTAATAATATCACTTGGAATAGATCCTGTGCTCTGGACATAACAATTTTTAACTAAAAATGATCCATCACTATTTTTGGAAAAAAGTTTAAATCCAAGGGGGCCTTTGTTTCCAAATATAGAGCAGTTTTCAATTGTTATATATCCATTACAATTAACTATTCCCCATATATTATCACTCACTTTGATATTCAATATGTTGCAAAAAGAAACAATATTGATTTTATAATTATTATGACCTAAAACATCAGATCTGCATGTTGCATTTTCAATAGTACAAAGTGAAACTAATGCTTCGGATGATGGATAAAGTCCATAACCAGAATGGTAATCACCTGTACATTTACTTACATTTGTGGATCGAATTGAAATATTTCCGTAATACAGAGATAGAGTTTTTCGAGCTCTTTCATTGCCACAAAGACAAATCGAAGAATCATAGACAAAATTAAAATTATTCGTATCTTTACAATATGAATGGGAGTGATGGCCTCCATCATCATTAGTTATTGATGTTTGAGATAATAAAGAGCATATTTTGTGTTGAACAAAAGAGCTGTTGCATGCAAAACGAACACTACCACCACTCTTTGTGCTTGTATTATTCTTAAAGTTACATTCTGAGTGTAATACTTTGATATTATCTGACGAATATTTGACAGCGCTATCTTTGAAATTAAAGAAGAAACTACGGAGAACAAAACATTTTTGTTCTGTTGCATTTGGTTGACAATTACTGCATGTGATATGATATGGTCGATCACCTGATTGATAAAAATATTGCCAAGCATCAAAATATGAGATCGAATAAAATCAGATCATAATTGTAAGCTTTTCAAATATTTGTATTGCAAAACCGAATATTTTAAGGTTATACCTTTTTAAACCTCAATATCATTCTAAAGTCATCAGAAAAAATAACCGTCTATATTCAAGATTTGTAGTCATGAACAAAAAGATCAAAATATACAGCGCGATTTTATTTTATTGACAAATTACGATGTAACTGTATCCCTATTGCAGTCATAATTGCATAAATGTTTTGCAACTCTTCTAATCCATTTCAGAGTTTAATATCCTTATCTGAATTTTATAATAAAAAATAAATTAATTGATAATAATTTTTATGTGCTAAATTTCAATGATATTTTATATTGGATCATCAGTCATTAATTTGTATCTTCTTGAGTACTTAGCAATTTGCTTATTTCTTCACTATAAAATCCATATGCAAATTGAAGTGCAGTCCTACCTTTATTATCCTTTGCATTGACATCTGCACCATATGAGACAAGTAATTCAACTATTTCTTTTTGATTTTGAAGAGCTGCAAGATGTAATAAAGTTTCACCATCTTTATCTTTTGAATTGATATCAGCTCCGTTTAAAATTAGATATTCTATTACTTCTTTGTTAAAATCTTTTGAGACATAATTAATAATTGATTTGTCCACATATGCACCATTTTTAATAAGAACTTCAATTGTTTCTTTGCTATTGAAATGTGCTGCAATCATTAGAGGCGTTTGATTTTCTTTATCTCTATCATTAATAATTGCACCGTTTGCGATGAGAATTTCAGCAATTTCATTGCAATTCTTTTCTGCAGCTTTATGTAGTGCTGTCCTTCCAAAACCACCCTTAAGGATGGGCACTCATTAGGGTGATGAAAAAAATCAAGTCTAGCAAAGTCAATATATTAAAAACAGTGAAGACTATTATATAGCATTATAGTGCACAAGCTCAAATATTTAGTGATGCATTTCTAGAACTTATTTTATTTATAAGTTAACCTTGAAACATGAATTTTAGTATATCATGAGCATATTTTTTTCTAATTTTGCAATACTTATAATATCATACCAGGATTCATGTGGAAGTCTAATATTTGGTATATAATATTCTTACAATAAATGTATTAATTCAATTATATTCAAAATGATGGGTCGCAATTTTTACTGAAATTGCAAATTTAATTTCAACAATGAAATTATTGTTTAAAAAAAATAGCACAACAGCAAGATGGACAATCATATATAGAATTATAATGCTCCATATAATGCTTTGATTTGATGCGTATATAATGTTATTTTTCGAACATCTTTGTAAAAAATTGATTTTTGTAATTTTTGAAAAAATTCGATTTTATTTCGAGATTTTCTCTATAGGTGAAGTATATTGAACAATATTCCTATGGGAGAAAATAATTGTAAGTATGAGTACTTTCATTAATACTATGGGTGCCATGGTTATCGCTCAAACGATCAAGTTATATCTCGATTGCGTAAATTGAAATTTTGCTATTTTCTAAATTCACGGCAACAACATTCTTTTATTCTGATCGTACATCACAATATTTGAATGTGCGACCATTTGTTCAAGAAACCGTCAAGTTATTCTTCATTTTTCATGCCGCGGCGAACAAAAGCAGTTGCAAAGCGTATAAAGAACTTAGTTCAAAGCGCGAAAAATAGGGTAGAGCCATATGTCGTCAACACTGTTGAATTTGTGCTATCTGTATTATTGAGCGGCGCTACATTTTGCCAATCAGGATTTCAATTCATGCTGAATAACATCAAAGTTCCGTCAGAAGCTACATTTCATCGAGTCCAAGAAAAGGTTGGTCGTGTTATCATAGAAGTTGCCAGAGAATCTGTTAATTATTGGCAATCTCGAATGAGAAAATGTTCGGGACTTTTGTTTGACGGTTCTTGGAGTCAGAGAAGAAATGCAATGTTTTGCTATGTACAATTTGTAGAAGAGAAACTCAAAAAAATTGTAGATTGGGAAGTGATATCTAAATCTTTTAAAAATTTCAAAGGTAATTTCAACGGAAAATCAAATGAAATGGAATTTGAAGGCTTAAAAAGAATGCTGAAGCGTTGGAATAATGAAAAACGTGTAAATTTTTTGTGCATGATGGCGATGTCAAAATTGTTTCTACAATCAAAAATACGTTCAAAGGTATCAGAGAATACAGAGATCCCGGACATTTTCTTAACAATATACAGAAAAAGCTCAAACTGCCAGAATTCAGAATCTTATCTAGCATTTCAAAGAATTTATTGCGTTGGCTTAGGCAACTTCTCAATGACACACATATGTCAATTAAAACAAAGAAGTTTTTATGGTTGAATTCCGCTAAACGTTATGCCGGAAATCATAAATTTTGTCCAGATCCTGAAAAATGCAAGATGATTAAACCATGGAAATATGCAAAAAATAAAACTGCTATAAAAACACTTAAAAAATTCCTCGAAGATACCGTAAAAATCGTTGATATGGTAAAAAAGATTCATTCAACTCAAGTAGTTGAATCGATAAACCATATCAAAGCAATGCTTGCTAATAAAAATATTAATTGGCATGCTTCTTGGCCAATTAGGATGGCAGTCACAATATTGCATTTCAATGAAAGTATGTTTGAAACGATTGTAGCAATAAGATACAGGTTAAAATTTACCAACAATGCCAGAAATGATGAACAGATATTTCAGAATGTATGATCCAACAAAAGATTTAATCAAAGCGTTCAAAAATTCAAAGCAAGTTCAAAAAAAGTTTGCGGCATTAAGAGCTATAAAGAGAGGTCTTCAAGCTACCGATGATCGTATTACTCTTAAATCACATAAATAATTATTAAATTTATTTCACCCTCAAAACATCATAATCTTGCACCTTCTTTGAATAAACACTTTCACCTTCTATTTTTAATTAATGTTTTTAATTGTCCAAAATTTTTAGATTATATAAGATATAATTTTTTATAAAAGTATTATTTTCTAAAAGATAAGTATATATTCTTAATCACAAAACCTAGCATTTTATCATATCTATATATCAGCTTCCTAAATATAATACTCATATAGTTAGTATGATTTTAATGTTTTTGAACATGAAACGAAAATATGATCACAATCATATAACATAATGGAGTTATTGATATAACTTATATGCATGATACATTAAGAAGTCTTCCAACAATATAGATATAGTTGTAGATTCCTATGATTCCTTTTATATTGTGAGATAATAACATTTTTATGCTGTCAGGAGCCTATGAGTGCCCATCCTTAATATTAACATCAGCACCATGAGAAATAAGGAGTTTTGCTGTTGGAGTGCAGTTGTTTTGGGCTGCTAAATCAAGAGCAGTATCTAAAAATGCATCTCTTACATTGATATCAGGGTAATATGAGAGAAGAATTTTTTCTGTTTCATAGCTATTGAATTCAGCTGCAATATGAAGAGGCAATTTTCTCAGGTCGCTGAGACTATTGATGTCTATACCGTTAGAAATGAGAAATTCTGTAATTTTAACATTATTGCTTCTTGCGGCAATATGAAGAGCATTTTGGTCTCGATAATTCTTTGCATTAATATCAGCACCGTGTGAAATAAAATATTCACAAAGTGAAGGAATATTAAAGAGTGGTGAATTTGCAAAGCATGTATTGATGTCATTTGTATTATCTAAATAAACAAAAAATGCTTGCAAATTATTGTATTCACCACAATTATGTGGGAAAACTTCTAATCCATACTCATTCATGAGAAAACAAACAAAATCAATGTTATGTGATGCGATCGCGAATTCCATGCATTCTCTATCAACTGAATGTAGTTGTTTCAAGCACTCATGAACTATATCAGGATTTCCACCCAAGAATGAATACTTCAGACCAATGTAAGAGGGTGTACACTTGAATTCTGTAATTAAGAACTTAAAACATTTAACAGCTCCATAATAAGAACATAAATCCACAAATCCTATATCTGAATCGCCAAAAAAGTCTGAGAATAAATCATTTCTTAAAGTTTGAAGTGGATCGAAATCTTCACTTTCTGTAAACAACATAAACTTTTCTATATCATCCTCCATAATTGCTCTGTAAATCGTGTTCTCTTCAAATACATCTAATGAAAGTTTTTGTAAATTATAACGAGTATTGTTTTGTCCTGAAGTTTGGATACCATATTCCATATTCAAGAAGTATAGGAAAATAGATGAGATTCCACTATCTGTTGTTATATGATATTCATCAAAAATCTTCTTGAAGATAGAGAAATATGATCGTAAATAGCGATTATTGAATTTTGCTGCTGTATATAGTATCGAAACCATCTTAATGGGTGTAAACATTTTTGTTTCAAGTAATTGTTTCTTGATTTCTTGATAAATTTCATCAACTTCCTCTTCTTTATAAGTATGAAGCCTATATAGTCTGACAAATAGGTCATCATAGTCCTTGTATGTATTCATGAGCTCCGAATAGTGAGTGTTTTTCATGAAAAATGAAATCATGTAAACTTTTTGAATGATTCTCTCAAAATTTGAGAAAATTCAAATTGCATTTATGAATAATATTAATGTATTTCAATTGTAGATGAATATTTGAATTTTTCATAAAAATTCCTACACCATTTCAATTTTTTCCGAAAATGCGTTGGAATATATTATAATTATCGGCGTGAATTATCTTATTACTTAAATTATCTCGTTTTACTAATCCAAAATCAGATAAATAAAAGTAAATATTTTTATTTTTATAAGTTTGAAAATCCGATAATAAGATCTTCTAGGACAATAATATTCAAATCATTATTCACTAGATTCAACTGGATCTCAATGTTAAATTCCTTTGCTTTGTTGATTAATTTATCATATATTGAAGATGCTCAAATTTGATTAGCGAAGTTTGAGACATCTACGACCTTTTCAGCTGTATTTGCATTATTTACAACCCATCTTGCAGCTATGAGAACATTCTTTCCTGATGGAATTTCATTCTCTTTAATTTCGGTATTCCACATATTTGAGATATTTCTAAGAGTGTCTTTCACTTCTTTAAAATGTCCAACATCTATTGTTAGAATATCTTCAAGTTCTTCTCTGAAAAATTGTGCTGATTCGTCAAATCCTGCCACATCACTGAATAAAATGCAAACTGCGAGTGCAGATGCTCGTACTTCAGTCATTCCTATATCAAACTTCAACAATGTGTCGGCAGCTTCCTTCCATTTTCCATTAGATAACAAATCTTCAATGATATAAGCCAAAAACCTTGTTGATTGAGGTAAACATTCAGCAAAATTATGCGCATATTCTTTTCCTAGCGTTGTGTATATCTTTGCTGCAACATACGGCCATTTTGTCTTAAATGCTTTGACCAAACCATCATCTTCAGCAAGAGCTGCATGAACAGTTGCAATCGGATGAGGATCTGCAAGGTTTGCAGCATGTTTCCATAGTTCTAGAGAGTTTTCAAGTACAGATTTCATCGTACATGCTGAACTTAAAACAGAAGGATCTTCGGAGTAGGTGACAAAAGTGCATACTCTTAAATTAACCTTAAATGTTGATTTTTCGATATTTTCGGTATTAACCTTATTGTAAATTTTTCCGGTGATAAATTTATCACACTGAGGTTATTTTTCCGGTGAGATTTTTAACCTTGATTTAATGAAATTAATATATATAAATTTTATTATTTTTAATTTCGAATGAGTATAATAAAATAGTTTTTTATATCGTCATAACTCTCATCACTGTTGTGATTCCAAATGCGATTATTAAGGTTCAAGTCGCTAATGTTTTGAATGAAGATAGAGCAGTAAGAATTCTTACAAGGGCAGGTAATCGGATTGTTGAGCAAAGAGCTTCAAAACACGATGAATGTTTGAAATTAATTCAACACATTTTGGAAATTGTCGAAAGCCGAAGGATTGAACCTAATGTCCTTATTCCATCTTTGAAGACAATATTAAATTTGGCACAAAGAAGTTTAAAGGAAGAGTAAGCAAGATTAGATAATTTGGACTTTTTTTAAAATTAATGAATAAACAGTATATTTTTGAAGTGTAAGCTTATTTACCTGAAGCTATATTACTTAATATAACATTCAAAGTATTATTGCTATTTATTGGAGAACAAATTTATGTAATTTTCACATGAAAATTGATAAATTTGTATTTCCTTATGATAATCAATTTTTGTATTTGTAGAGAGTCTCCCTGCATGATATCAAGACTTGGCTATTAGTCTTTATCCATTTTTGAAAATTGTATTGTAAATTGTAAGAATTTCTGAATACTATTACTATAAAATATAATTGCTTATCTATGTATATTCTCCCTGCATGATATCAAGACTTGGCTATAAGTCTTTATCCATTTTTGAAAATTGTATTGTAAATTGTAAGAATTTCTGAATACTACTACTATAAAATATAATTGCTTATCAATGTATATTCTCCCTGCATGATATCAAGACTTGGCTATAAGTCTCTATTCATTATGAGTATGACCCCATTTTTTTTACAAAAAGTGCCGAATTGCAACTTTGTCCCAATCTCAGGATCTTCGCTTATTTCACATGGCGTAAATATAAATTAAAAAGTTAACAATGGAAACACTGCTCTTCATTATGCAGCAAAATTTAATAGTAAAGAAGTTGCCGACATTCTTATTTTGCATGGTGCGAACATCAATGAAAAAGATAATAATGGAAGCAATGCCCTTCAATTTGCAGCAAATTATAATAGTAAAGAAGTTGCTGAACTTCTTATTTCACATAGCGCAAATGTCAATGAAAAAGATAATAATGGATGCAGCGCTCTTTCTTTTGCAGCAATTAGAAATAATAAAGAAACTACTGAGCTTCTTATTAAATATGGTGCAAATATCAATGATACACCTTATACATTTTCATGATTTTATGTTTAATAGGATATTCTATCATATAAAATAAAATCAAGAAAAATAGCTGGATAGATTCAGTAAAACCACTTTTAATTTTAACCAACTCACATTTCTTCATAAGGTGCACATCCAAAGTAGAATACAATTATTCTTCCAGTGTTAGTTGGCTGTGACTTAGTTGCATATGGGTAATCCTGTTCAGAGAGTTCCATCTCTCATTCTTTGTAAAATCCTCGCAAGTAAGCACTGTTTGTAACTTTTTTATACAAAACTATGCATTGTTCTATCAATTACTTAAGTTTGTATAGGGTGTCCAAAGGTGTGTTTAGCACAAACCTGAATACTGCGAATAGAAATAAACAAGTTACATATATATAAAGTTTATTTAAATATAATCACCATTGGATTCAATCACGCGTTCGCAGCGATCGATCCAGGCTTGAAAGACACGCTTTAAATCATCATGAGAAAATTGCTCAAATTGCTCTCTTACAAAATTTTCAAGATCATCTGGACTCGCGTCCTTCAGCTCTCTTTTTTAGCGTGCCGAATAAATAAAAGTCAGAGGGTGCAATATCAGGTGAATAAATTGGGTTTGGAACAACTTTGACATTGTTTTCCACCAAGTAATTCATTACCTTATGACTTTTGTGAACTCTTGAATTATCAAAATGAATTGCAAACTTTTGTTTTTGTTGTTTGGATTTCTCAAACTCATCAGAATTGATAATTTGAGTAAGAACATTGTCAATTAGATACTGAGCATTCATCGTATTAGGTTTTTGAAGAATATCAATTGCGATGATGCCATTCACGCCCCAAAAACCGACAACATCATCGTTGGTGTGTCAATTTTTTTCTTCGGGAATGTTTGCGGATTTTCATCCTTCGGGATCCACATGATTTTGGCTTCTGTTGCATATTGAAACCAAGACTCGTCCCCTGTTACTAAAAGCGAAACTTCTTGGATTGATACGCACCCAATATAGAGAGGAGCTCTTTCGAGATTGGACTCTAGATTTTTTTTGAACTGAATTAAGGTTGTGCGGAACCCAACGTGTATACGTTAGTTTGTAGTTCAAATAATTGTGCAGATAATAACTGACTGTTGTACGTGGTATCTTTGTCATCTCCTCTATCCTTCTGAGTGATGCTCTTGGGTCTTCATCTAGCGCTTGAAGAATTGCTTTGATTTTCTTTGATCCGGCGATTTTTTGTCAATTTTTATGATGGCGCCTTTTTGTTCATGAAGTGATACATCCTAACATGATACGTTACAGTGGAATAGCTAGGAGCATCCATACGAAGCATTTTACCAATGTCTCGTAGATTTTTTTACAGTCTTTGCATTTTTTTGCAAGAGCGAGGATGTTTTCTTTATGATTCATTAAAAAAATGAAAAAAATCCCGCCAAAATTTCCCGCGAAACCGCTTCTTGTCTCAAAATTCATTTTATATCCCGGCATGGCGCCAAAATACAACTTACTCATCATATACATATATTCATATTTTTTATTATATATTTATAATCAGCATATATCTCCTTTAATAGTCTCATATAGAGCGCTGTGCTAAACGCACCTTTGGACACCCTATATTAATATTTATCTCTTGAGTGATTTCAAGAAATACAATGTATTACATTCATATTTTTATCAAATAAAAAATAAAAAAATAAAAATCTCCTCCCGTGTGCCTCGAACACACGACTTCCAGATTAACAGTCTGACACTCTAACCAACTGAGTTAGGGAGGAATTGACAATTGAATCAAATTTAGTGATCTCGTAAAAATAATATTCACTTTTCGAATATCGCCTAAAACTTATCATTTGAGGAAATAATCTAATAAACTAAGGATGTCAATTTGGAAGAAAAGTGAGAAAATTCCTAAAATGCTAAAAATGAATTTTCCAAACGTACTTTTTTATCTCATTTTTTTGATTTTGAAAAAAATTTGGAGAGAAGAACTCTTCGTTTTTGAATTTTGTCACGATGGGTTTAAAGTATATTAGACACATGTATTGATATTACTATTTTTGTATATTTTGAGAGAAAATCCCTAAAAAGTGAGAAAATCTGAGACGGTTTGAGAAAATATATAAACTATTGAAAATTTGAATTAAGGGTGCACCCGTATGTACGTTTATTTGAGAGGAGGAGGATTACCCTCTCAATTTTGAGGGATTCGTTAGTTTATTTTCTCGATGAATATGCAATAAAATTTGATTTTTACCTTATCAATATACTTCATATAATATACACATGTTCATGTAAAAACTTTTTTCCAAAATCCTCTGGAATTAAGGGATTTTTGAATTTTAAGAATTTTTTTCGAATTTTTTCGAAAAAAAAATATTTTCAGAACAGCCTTAACGGCTAAGATTTAGGAACAATGTTAAGTATCAAAAAGAAAGGAGGTCTGATATAGACAACATATATCGTTGAAGGTTGAAAAAATCTCTAATATTTGAGCCCAAAATTTCAAATTTTGATTTTTTGAAAAAAGAGGCCACCCGTATGTACGTTTATTTGAGAGGAGGAGGATTATATTTTTGAAAGGGTGAAACATTATGAATATGTTAATTATATAATAATATGTATTATTATAAAAAAGAAAAAAAAAAAAAAAAAAAAAAAAAGGTAGTGGGGCTTCCAGGCACTTCGTGCCTTCTAGCCCTGAGGATGAATGAGTATAATGAAGTTTTTTTTTTCTTGGGGTGACCTTCCAGGCACTTCGTGCCTTCTAGCCCACATAAATGAAGTTTTTATTCGGAGGTCTTCCAGGAGCTTTTCACAAATTATATATGTTTTCATGTTTTGTCAAGACTTCTTCGTAAATGTTTTGTCAAGACTTCTTCGTAAATGTTTTGTCAAGACTTCTTCGTAAATGTTTTGTCAAGACTTCTTCGTAAATGTTTTGTCAAGACTTCTCGTAAAATCAGACAAAATAATGTTTAGGGTAGAAGGTTAGATATAACCTCTTTTCTAACCTCTTTTCTACCCTCTTGAATTTTCATGAAATTTACACCAAAAATAATGTTTAGGGTAGAAGGTTAGATATAACCTCTTTTCTAACCTCTTTTTACCCTCTTGAATTTTCATGAAATTTACAACACAAAAATATATTTTAGGGTAGAAGGTATATCTAACCTCTTTTCTAACCTCTTTTCTACCCTCTTGAATTTTCATGAAATTTACACCAAAAATAATGTTTAGGGTAGAAGGGTATATCTAACCTCTTTTCTAACCTCTTTCTACCTCTTGAATTTTCATGAAATTTACACCAAAAATATATTTTAGGGTAGAAGGGTATATCTAACCTCTTTTCTAACCTCTTTTCTACCCTCTTGAATTTTCATGAATTTACACCAAAAATAATGTTTAGGGTAGAAGGTTAGATATAACTCTTTTCTAACCTCTTTTCTACCCTCTTGAATTTTCATGAAATTTACACCAAAAATATATTTAGGGTAGAAGGGTATATCTAACCTCTTTTCTAACCTCTTTTCTACCTCTTGAATTTTCATGAAATTTACACCAAAAATATATTTTAGGGTAGAAGGGTATATCTAACCTCTTTTCTAACCTCTTTTCTACCCTCTTGAATTTTCATGAAATTTACACAAAAATATATTTTAGGGTAGAAGGGTATATCTAACCTCTTTTCTAACCTCTTTCTACCCTCTTGAATTTTCATGAAATTTACACCAAAAATATACTACTAGGGTCATTTACGAAGAAGTCTCAACAAAGTCTTTACGATGAAGTCTTGACAAAGTCTTTACGAAGAAGTCTCAACAAAGTCTTTACGAAGAAATCTCAACAAAGTCTTTACGATGAAGTCTCAACAAAGTCTTTACGAAGAAGTCTTAACAAAGTCTTTACGAAGAAGTCTTAACAAAGTCTTTACGAAGAAATCTCAACAAAACATAGACAAGAAAGTTCATGAAAATTCAAGAGGTTAGAAATGAGGTTAGAAAAGAGGTTAGATATACCCTTCTACCTAAAATATATTTTGGGTCATTTACGAAGAAATCTCAACAAAGTCTTTACGAAGAAGTCTTAACAAAGTCTTTACGAAGAAATCTCAACAAAACATAGACAAGAAAGTTCATGAAAATTCAAGAGGTTAGAAATGAGGTTAGAAAAGAGGTTAGATATACCCTTCTACCCTAAAATATATTTTTGGGTCATTTACACTCATTACGGAAGAAATCTCAACAAAGTCTTTACGAAGAAAATCTCAACAAAGAAATTTTATTGGTAAGTAAATGTGGTTTGAAATAGGACTACTTTTTTAGGTTTTTTCCATTGTGTCATTTATTTATTTGACGTGGCAGAAAGATATAGAGAATATGAAGATGAACCAATGTCTGCAAATGTTCAGCATATGTACTCGTAAGAGATATTTTATCTAATATTAAATGGACGCACAAGAACTTAGCGAATGCACAGCAACTGGACAACCAAACCCAGAGAATATTCCAAATGAAGTTAGAATACAAACTGCAATGGCAAACTAGGTCAATGTGCCAACAGATGTACAAATGCAAACTGCCATGTCAAATGACGCTGCGTTAGGTTTGCCACCATGGTATGCAAATATGAGATGGAAAGAGTTTTATACAAACCCTGAAGTGGGATATAAACAACTTTATGCAGATGACGCGAACACAGGAGTTGACCCAGAATATGTTTCTACCAGAGGAGAAACAGAATGTATGAGCTCCAGTTAAAGAATGCTATGGAACTCAACAGGAAACGTAAGAGACTAGGCGGACATTAGATTTTTACATATAGTAAAATGGGTTTCTTCAGTAGTATTGGAACTTCTTTCGAAATGTTGGAAGAGGTATATGGAATGGAATAAAAACCGTAGGAAGAGGAATTTGAACGGAGTCAAAATATTGGTAAAAGAGTAGGTCAGTTCGTTGGTATTATACCTAAAGACCCTGAACAGAAGAACAAGCTCCTGTTATACAACAGCCTGAACCTGCACCACAGTCTAGTTGGCAACCAAATCCAACACCTCAACCGTATTAAAAAATTATATTTTTATCGTTCGATAGTAGTTGTATATGAAACTAAGTTCTAAGTAAAACGCATGGTATAATGAATTATTCTTTTTCTTCCATCTGTAGTAAACCATACTTGAAAGTCTGAAATACTTCCACTTGGTGTTCGTATAACTTTGTAGGTTTTTCGTAAAAGTCATTTGCCAAGCATAAGAAAGAGTTTGGCGGCCAGAAAATGAAGCATGAACAATAATAGCAGCTGGGTCGAAAACATCTTTAAATAAATATGGTTCATCTCTTGCATATCGACTGTAAATATTTGCTAAAGGAAGTTTGACTTTCTGATTTAACATTCTTTGCAAATAATACCATGACATTGCAGTGATTCTGTATATATTTGTTCGTCTTTCTTTGGATTGTCTTCGTAGATTTGAAATGACACTTTGTGAATTTTGTTTGTCATATACAATTCTCACATAAAGTGTGCTCTCGGTATTTGCATATTCATTCAGCATATTTTGCATAACATGAATTTATTTTATCTTCTATATTTTTTAACGCAGTCTGTAGAGAAGATGAAAGGTCAACTTGTATTAGCTCAATTTCTTCCCACATTTTTCGTTTCCCTTCAGATATATAATCTATATGAAACCTTACAATAAATGGAAAACTTTTATCTTCTACAGACACAAACTTCATTCTACGAAAGCCAATAGCTTTTGTGACAGATGGGTCTCTTAGCCATCTTAATGGGTAGTCAAAACGATAGCCTTCATGCTTTACGGTCTCTGTCTCAAACTTTTGACCGACATTAGTAAAAAGTTCATCTAATGGTTTAGTTGTAGCAACTCTTGAATTTTCTTTTTCTATTGGAAGCATATTTTATCTAGAATAAAAATGTCAAATGAAACAGCGTCTATGAGAGAAATACAACACAACCGACAACTCATTATGCAGCCCTAAATAAGAACACAACAAACTTTTCAAACTATTCTAAGATATCTGAGTCATTGAAAGAAGGAAACTTAAAACTGACATTAAACCAATGACAGATGAGTTTCTGTTTCAAGACAATAAGAACCATACTGTCTGTATAAATCCAACAAAAGGAACTTTAAACGAGAAACCTATAAATGAACTTCTTTTGAAAACAGATGTTGACAACAAAGCTGACAAAGAGTATGTCATTGAAAAAGTTCAAGAAGAACATGACAGAGCAGATGCAACATATGCAACAAAAGAGGATGTTGAAAAGAAAGCTGACAAAGAGTATGTTGACGATGAGTTAGCATATCTGGCTAGTGGGTTAGTGAAGAAGGCAGATAAGGAATATGTGGATGAAAAAGATGAAAAAATTAAAGAAATGGTTGAATGGTACCATGAACGGACATCGAAGATTTTAGAAGGTAAAGCCAATACAGGGTGGGTTTCAGGATGTTTAGACCTTAAAGCCGACAAAGAAACTGTAGATATGTTGGCACAAACGGTTTCAAGTCATACCAGAGGTTTAATGGAAGATGGACAACAGTTGAAAGAGCTTGAGAAAGGTGTTACAGAGTTAAGGAATACAAAAGCAGACTCGACATGGATAAAAGGATATGTAGATGCAACAAAAGAACGTATTTTCGCATGGACAGAAGGAACATACCCACAAAAATATCATAGACATAGCATCTCTGACGTAAATGAACTTGAAGAAAAGTTATATAAAAAAGCAGACAAAACAGAGCTTCAAACATTAAAGACAGAAATACTTCAAACATTATATCCTATAGGCTCTATTTATACGTCAATGAACTCTACCAGACCAGAAGTAGTACTTGGTTTGGAACTTGGACTCAAATAGTCGACAGGTTTTTGTATTGTGCAAACTCTTCAAAGGAAACAGGTGGAAGTAAAACGATTTCAGGTGAAAACCTACCTGCGCACAGTCACTACATAGATTTAAGTACATCTCAAGCAGGTTGGCATAAGCATAGATATTGGGATTGGTCAGGAATGATAAAAGGTAAAGGATATGATGTTAAAGACAACGTTAAGTTTGCTATAGATTGTTATTGGAGTGACACTCAGGGAGAAGGAAACCATACACATCGCGTTTCAGGGTATACGCAAACAACAGGACAAAGTAAAGACTACATGCCACCTTACATGACAGTTTACGCATGGTATAGAAATGCTTAGTCGTCATTTTCAACTTCTTTAGCATATTCGTCAGGAGTTGTCTTATATTTGTTAGGAACTGTCTTTGAAAGTATACCACCTTGAACTTTGACAAGTTTTGAAACGAGGTCTGACAATAGTAGTTTTATCTTCTGCTTGCAGTCTGTACATTTTGCATGTTTGCCTAAAACTTCATAATATTCTCTTGTATACTTTCTTCTATTTTTACGAACACGAAGGTGAGTACCTGTCGGGTACTTGTTGTTGTCATAGTCAATAGTATTTTCATATGGGTCGCGTTTTAGGTATTTCTATTTTTACTTTGTCACCTTTTTAAGTTTGAAGCCTGGCATTCTTTCTTGTTTGTCTCTTTGACTAAACTATTAAATATATAGTCTTTCTCTAAGTCGGGGTTGTTTTCATTTCTTCGGGGGAGTGGTTTCCCAAACCTTTTTGTTTACGGCTATTGTAAATATTTAAAACTTGTCTCATCTTTGCCATGGAGAAATGTCTATATTTGTCGTCATATGACATTTCATCTACCTCACCACCTTGTGGTTGATTTAAATCTCTTAAGATTTTTATACAACTGTCAATGACACCAAGAGCAGAATGGTTTTGGTCGACAATGAAATATTGGTTTACATTTTTTGAACGCAGATAGTTTTTAATATCGTCTGATTTGAAAGAACTTTCACAGTCAGATGTCAGTTTTGTTTGGATGGTATTTGTCAACGAATATTGTCAAAGCTGCTAAGATATCTAAAATATTTTTGGACTGTAATGGTATGGCTTCACAGTATCTTGTGTTTTGACCGACAAATATTAGCCAGTAGGTGGTCCATCTTCTCTATACCTCGGAATGTTTTCCAAGATATCCATAAACCAAGCATTTGGTGTTGAACTAAAGATTTTTATCATGAGTGCTTTCTTTGTCGCTTTAGAAACATAGGGGTCCTTGTTTGGATTCGTCATTTTTACCCTATAAGAAATGGGTTTATTTGGCGCATTAGCAGGAGTTGCATCCAGATTTTTACCCGCAGTGGGAACAATAGCCAGAGGTGTATTTGGAGTTGGAAGGAAGATTTTGAGTACATTAGGTATACTTAAAGAGAAAGCACAACCTATTATACACAACTGTACAGAAAGGGTTGGGATGTAGCACGAGATGCAGCAAATCTTATTCCAAATCCTGAAACAAGAGGAAGTTCAAGGATGGATGGACAATGTAGGAAGACAAGCAGGAAACTATTATAACAAAGCAAATGACTACTATAACCAAGCAGGACACTATATGGACCAAGGTGAAAGATTCTTTAACAGAGGATATAACCATGCACAACAGTGGGTAAACAATAACCAACCTCAACCGCCTCAAACGTGGGGAATGTAAAATTTTTTACTGAGATGAAATGAACAATACAGCATTGAGACAAATGGGTTCAAGATGGATTTGTCGAGTTACACAACCACGTGTTTGTCAAGTTCTTCCTATATCAGGAAGTTTTAGACCGACTTAAAAAACCTAAAACCAGTTGAAAACAAACCAAACTAAAATTTTTTACTGAGATGAAATGACCGAAGAGTTGAAACGGTAGATTTGACACCACAAACAAAAAGTTCAGAACCATTGTCAAAACTGTCAAAGAACTTACAGATGAAGAGAAAAATTCAATAATAGAAAGTGCCAGGTCTGGAAATACAAACCCTAACTACAAAGTCACTTTTCATAGAAATGGAACGGCTAGTATCTCAAAAAGAAACAGACTCTCACAAATAAATATTGAAGTCTGAAGGAGCTTTCGAGACAACAGATGGAAAAGTTTACTTCACTGACAAACAGTTCATTATAGAACATCTCATTGACTTAGAGTCGAAATATTCTAAACTTTACAACAAACACAAAAAGTTGAAAGGAAAACAAAAACAGATGGCATATGATATTTACGAAGATGTTGACGACACAACCATACCTGCAAGTGAGGTAAAGTCAGAGGAACCAAAAAGTGACGAAAAACCAATAGAAGAAGGTGAGCCAAAAACTGAAGATAAACCAAAACCAAAGTTTAGTTTGGAAACTAAACCAAGTCAACCTTCATTAGCTGGTATGGGTTGGCGTCAAAGACTTTTGGCAGCGGGTGGTTATGTAAAGTAAAGAAAAAACATTTTTTTATTTTTATAAAAATGCCCCCATATAGAATGGATAGAAAATCTGCTAGAATAAAAGCAGAGTTAGAAAGATATGGTTGGAAAGTTTCGAAGAATTTTAAATATAGGAAGGGAAGACCCATAAAAGTCTATGACAAACTGTCTGGTCTTCGCTACGAGATGGACTTGGAAACAGCGCGCGCCAATTATCCAAACAGACTAGAGAGGTTAGAAGAAGAACGTCTTATGAACATGCCTTTCAATGTTACTGAGCCACAAGTTGAAGGACACGACGGCTTTGCCAGATTCTACTGGAAACATGACGAAACTTGCATCCTTTGAGAAGGAAAAAAGGTAGTGCAGAGGATGGTCATGCTCCCATGGAAAGAACAAGATATGCATATGAGAAGTATCGTGAAGTTAGAAGTCAAATTACTTCTGGTCGAACCTTTACAGTAAACTTTGACGAAGGAAAGAACAAAGAAGGCTTCATGGGAGTACTTGCTGCAATTCAAGATGGAAATAAGAAAGGATACAATCTCAGATTGACCATAACGGATTTGGATGGTCACATTTACTATGCAAATGGCAATGTCACAACAGCTGCAATGCTTCTTGACGTTTCAAGACTAAAAGAGAGAACAAATGGTTGACTCGACTCAGACATTTTTGAATGCAATTGAAGGAATTGCAAGTGTCAAGTTCGAATGGTACCAACCTAACCCTCAAGCAGTCAGACAACATGCTGGATACTTCCCTTCTAAATAAGTCTGACATTGACTTGACAAGGTATGGAATTTACAATTCAATTGAAACAATTGTCAATGAACCTTGTATTCTTACATGTCTCAGGAACTCTGGTCTTGTTACAGATGAGAAAATGAAGTATCTTGAGTCATGTGTGAAGACAAGGTACATTCTCAGAGGTCAATTGGCAAAAATTGCACCGTTGGCAAATGTCAATATCCGAGTCAACATACCTACAGCTAAAGGTTCTTCACATGACGACTATGTTGTTGACAAAGACTTACCATGGTTGAAGATTGCAATTGTCCACAACCACTTCATGTTGAACGAAAGTCTTATGTTCGGAAAAGGCAAGTGCAACATTGTCAGAGCTGTAAACATTCTTTTCGAGAAAGGTTTGTTGGAACCAATTCCAGATGACAAGCTGACAGAAACTTTTGTACCAAAAGACGAAACAAACTTTTCACTGTTAGCAAGACCAAAAGTTGTTCCAGACAAAGTTCTAGTACAAAAGAAGTACACAGCTCCAAAAGGAGTTGGATTGTTCGGATACCAACCTGAACCAGAAGAACTTCCAATGAGGTTGCAAGAACTTCAAGATGCTATAAACAAACTTCCATTGAGACATCCAATTGACGTCAAATTGTATTGGAGAGCATCTGAGTTAGGTCAGAAGGTTTTATATGAAACAGGTTGCTTCGACGATGTTTATGAGATAACAGGAGAAGTTTCTCAGAAGATAAGAGACTCACTTGAATTTCCACGAACTGGTCCGATTGGATGCGAC
Source organism: Trichomonas vaginalis G3 (assembly GCF_026262505.1). Classification (NCBI taxonomy): domain Eukaryota; phylum Parabasalia; order Trichomonadida; family Trichomonadidae; genus Trichomonas; species Trichomonas vaginalis. The sequence continues at coordinate 14,674,002 of NC_067207.1, forward strand.
AAGTTCGACTCAGATGAAAAGATATACTATGTCGACCTTAACGCTGCGTACATGAGGTTCGTCCAATATATCCCGACTGGAATTCCAAACGAAGATGGTGAGTTCCCGGGAAGGAACTATACAGTTGGAAAAGTCATACAACAACTGTATGATATTAGGAAAGCTTCAAACCCCAAACTTGCAATGACACTCAAATTGCTTATGAATTCGACATGGGGATATTCCATTAAAAAACCTCAAGAGATGAAGAGTAAACATTATGAGAAGGTCGACAACTTTGTTGAAAGGTTTTCTCCTTTTGTTTTGAAGTACGAATTCACTCAAGGTCAAAGTGGCTTAGTAACCACATTAAAACCTATTGTCGAACATTGGTCTTACCCTCAGTTCGCAAAGGCAGTCCTTGACAACTACAACAAATTCTTCTCGGAAGTTAAATCCAAAGTGAAGGTTTACTATGAGAACATTGACGCACTCATGACGAACGAAGAAGGATACAACAAACTCATTGAAATGGGCATGGTCGGTGAAAAGATGGGCTGTTTTAAGCTAGATAAGGTATTTTCCGAAGTTCATGTCCTCTCCAAGCGTAAGTACTGGGGTGTTAAAGAAGACGGCACAGAAATAAAACATTGCATGAAGTAAAAATTTATTTGAAATGTACGCTGAGTTTGTTGGAGAAGACCGTTGAGAAACTTGTTTGTTAGATGAGAAATATGAAATGGCATACTATTTTAAAACAATATATTTTTACATATATTAAATGTTTCAGGTTGAAAAACAAAGAACAAAAGGAGCAGATACAAAACCGTTAGACTATATCTTTACAAATGCTGGTAGGACAATATCAGATGAAGAAATTTCATCCGGAGCTTACAGGTTTGACTATCCAATTCGTTGGCTTCAAAGTCCTTCAGATGCAAAGGCAATAGGATTTAGAAGAGTTTTGTTTTCAAAAAGAACTAACGCTTTTATGTTTGCAGTATATTTTCATGGTCAGTATAGAGGTCCTAATGGTCTAATAGACAAATTTGATGAAATGAGAATCTTTACAATTCGTTCAGACGAAAACCTTGAGAAGACTCTAAATGACTTTCAAACTCAAATGAACAAATACTATTGGGAACTTCAAGAAAAATACGACTCTTTACTAAATGGAACATACTATCTAAAACTAGAATACAACAAGATGAACTCCACAGTTTCATTTCAAAGGATTGAAAATAACCCTCCAAGAGATACACAGTTTTTATTTTGGGAAGTAGACAAACGTTCTTGGGCACAATTTCTTCGGTTACTAAACCAGAACGAACCATTACCACCTGACGGTCCGTTTAAATTTATACGCCCACCAACAGATTTGACAGTTTATAGAAACGTGTTTGACCTCAAAATGTTATGTGTCATGCAAGTTTCAGTTCAAGCAACAATAGTTTTCTATGTATTGGTAAGGACTTTTATGACTTTGCTTCTAAATTCTACGAACCACCTAGTAACAGTTTCTCTGACTTTCAAGTTTGGTTCACAACAAACGGTGTGCAACATATTATTCCATTGTACTATGACTTTTATCTCGAATTGTCTTTCATATATAACTACGGAAAAGTGCTGAAAAGTATTGAAAAATAATGTTTAGGGTAGATGGGTATATCTAACCTCATTTCTAACCTCTTTTCTACCCTCTTGAATTTTCATGAATTTCATCGTAAATGTTTTGTCGAAACTTCTTCGTAATGAGCGTAAATGACCCAAAAATAATGTTTAGGGTAGATGGTATATCTAACCTCATTTCTAACCTCTTTCTACCCTCTTGAATTTTCATGAATTTCATCGTAAATGTTTTGTCGAAACTTCTTCGTAATGAGCGTAAATGACCCAAAAATAATGTTTAGGGTAGATGGGTATATCTAACCTCATTTCTAACCTCTTTTCTACCCTCTTGAATTTTCATGATTTCATCGTATATGCTTTGTCGAAACTTCTTCTTCGTAAATGTTTTGTCAAAACTTCTTCGTAAATGTTTTGTCAAGACTTCTTCATCGGAATGAGCGTAAATGACCCAAAAATAATGTTTAGGGTAGATGGGTATATCTAACCTCTTTTCTACCCTCTTTTCTACCCTCTTGAATTTTCATGAATTTTCATGATTTCATCGTAAATGTTTTGTCATGAATTTCATCGTAAATGTTTTGTCATGATTTCATCGTAAAGACTTTGTTGAGACTTCTTCGTACATGTTTTCTAACCTCATGAAATTTCCCGAAATAAAAAATAAAGTTAGTTTTTTTAAAAAAATATTTTTTATTTTTATTGTAAGGACAGATATGTCAGTCGAAGCAAAAACGTTCACGAACAAATCTAATGGCGAAACATTCACAAAAGGCACTTATAACGGTATTGAAGTCTTACGTAGAGACAAGGATGGTTATATAAATGCAACAAATATGTGTCAGCAGTTTAGGAAAGACTTTAGAAAGTTGTTGGAAAATAAGTCCTGGGAAGAGTATTATAAGGCATTTTGTGAAGAATATAGCAACCGCCGGAATTCAGACGGTTGCTTTTTATACAAAATTCATGCCGGAATTCCTGATGAAATCAAACAGGTTAGAGGAACGTATGTAGACCCAAGACTTATAAACTATATAGCAATGTGGGCTTCTCCAAAATATTGCATAGCAGTTGGAAAAATTATGGACTCCATAGACAAGAAAGTTCATGAGAAGTTAGATGAAGAAGAACTTGAAGATACAGTAGAAAATGCTAAACCTTTGTTCGAACAAGAAGTTAGAAAAATGTGCGGAAAACAATTAGAACATGAACGTGAGATATGTTATGGTTATAGAGACTCTCCATACGAACTAGACCAATGGGAACAAGAAGATTTAAAGAGAGAATTTAGAGAATATGAACTCGCTAAGATAGCATTTGAAGCTGCAGAAAAGAAGTTAAAAGTTTGGGGTCGTTTTGTAAAAAAATATTGTGAGTAAATGAACCATTTATTTTTATTGAATTCAGCACAAAATAATGTTTAGGGTAGAAGGGTATATCTAACCTCTTTTCTAACCTCTTTTCTACCCTCTTGAATTTTCATGAGTTTTCCCGAAATAAAAAATAAAGTTAGTTTTTTTAAAAAAATATTTTTTATTTTTATTGTAAGAACATGTTAGCAACAACAGCACCAAACTCGTTAGTCATGAACCCAACTTCAATGTTAGTAGAGATGAAAAGCTTCATTCCTTCTTCATATACTTTCGAAACAGAAATCCAGAAGATAAAGCAAGAACTTCTCCAAGGAGATTTAGATTGCACTGCAAAAGATGAAACAGATGAAGAATATCTTTATGAAATGCAGGATATTATTGACCATCTACCTAAACTTCCTGAAATCCAACAACAAAAGCTTACTATTCCAGAATTCGATGAAATAGAAGTCAAAGCAACTGACTCAGTAGAAATAAAGAAGTTCATACGAAAGGTTAACTATGAGTTTCTTGGATTTCATTGCAACCACAAAGTCATGGACAAAGATTGCGATATGGTATATAAGAACATCTCTGACATATACAAATCTGGGGAGTTTAAGACCTACGACAACTTTGTTTCGTTAGTTGCTGAATGTGTATGGCAGATAAGAGATAAAGATAGAAGAGGTAAGATATGGAATGAACAAATAAAACCAGCAGCTTTTGAGTTAAAGAGAGCAATTGACGCCTTAGTCATACTAGCAGGTAAGGTTTCAGAATATAACGCAAAAATGAACCCACAATGTTCTAAATGTAAAGCAGCAATGAGGAAATATAACTACTCCGTCAAAGAGATAGAACGTATGCGAAACGACTATGCTGACTTAAAGAGGGAGGCAGAGAAACCAGCAGAAGATAAAATGGACATGTTGACATTTCTAAACAAAAACTATCCAACAGCTGACGATTTCCTTCTTTCAGATGTCAAGAAGAAATATAAAGAAACCTTCGGCATTGTTAAAACATTCGATGTACTGACAGAAGAAATAGAAGCTACGAAATTGTTTAGAATTTCACGAATTCACAATGTTTACCATGTAAAACGCTTATAAAATAACTGGGGTAGAAAAGAGGTTAGAAAAGAGGTTAGATATACCCATCTACCCTAAACATTATTTTGTGCTGAAAAATGACCAAAATTCTGAGTAAAATAATTTTTAGGGCTTGTGTCAAACCGTTGAGTTTTCACAAAATTTAAAAAATAACGTTTACCATGTAAAACGCTTATAAAATAACTGGGGTAGAAATGAGGTTAGAAAAGAGGTTAGAAAAGAGGTTAGATATACCCATCTACCCTAAAATATATTTTTATTGAATTCTGAGTAAAATTCTGAGTAAAATGACATATGGAACACATACTTTTTCAGTAAGGACATATGGGGTAGAAAACAGGTTAGAAAAGAGGTTAGATATACCCATCTACCCTAAAATATATTTTTGCTGAGTAAAATGACCAAATTTCATGATATAACTGTATTTTTTTGACGAAGAGAACTTTTGCACTTCGTAAAAAAAACTCTATGAAATCATATCTTTTATACAAGATAGAAAAAATAAAGTTAGTTTTATTTTTATTTATTTTTTTATCCTGTATATAAGAAACAGTAATGTCAACAACCGAGAACACAACAACAGTTATAGTCCATGAAGCTATAAATGAAGAATATGAGTGGGTTCAGTTTAACAAACAACTCCGTCTCATTCGTTCGGTCAAAGACGATATGTACCAAATGCAAAGTATTTTGACAGCATGTTTTGCTCCAGATACTATGAAACCACAAGATTGGTTTGAATTAAATAGCACTCATGAACTCCTCAGTGAGTTTGAACATGTAGAACTTAAAAAGATGTACCAAGACAGGCAAAACTTACCATCACATCTAAAAGGTATATATGTTCATAAGTTCCTAGTTAGTTCAATAGCAATGTGGGCTTCACCTCGTTATGCAATCTACATACTTATGCTACTTGACGAACTTTGTACAAAGCAGAGAGAAGATATGATGAAAGAAGACAAAAGCATTCAGAAAAGAATACCACGTTCGGTACCAAAAGGAAAGGAAAAGAACTATAAGTATATGATTTATACTGAAGAGATGGAAAATGAAGAAGATAAAGATATGGTTATGTTGCATTTAGTCAGAAGAAACAACAAAAGCTTTTACGACCTTGCTAAGATTTACAAATCTGACAGAAATTGGTTCTATCGCGAAAACTTACCGATTTCAATGACACCGAATGAAGATGTGAAACAAATAGTTCAAGATACGTTACCTCAAACACACTATGATATGAAAGGTTGTACAATACTTACCTTCAAAGAAGATTTGCCATTGTTAAAGGAAAAAATAACAGAGTATTTTGACAACTTCAAACAAGTAGGGTAGATGAACCATTTATTTTTACGCTTGACTTCAGATGGCTCAGGTAGCTCTATAAAGTAAATTGCCTCGTCAAATCCTTCTGGCATTCCGAGTCCTTCCTTCCGACAGAAAAAGTTTTTCCCGACAACAGGAAAAAAATTTCCTGACAACTGGAAAAAAATTTCCCGACAACTGGAAAAAAATTTCCTGTTGTTCGTCCGTAAACCATTCAAATTTTCGAAAATTGAGAACTTTTTGGTCGAACGACAGAAAAAATTTTTCCTTCAGACAGGAAAAAAATTTCCCGACAACTGGAAGAGTTTTTCCTTCCAACAGGAAAAGTTCTTCCTTCCGACAGGACACAAACGAATGTCCGACGTACCACCAACCGACAGCCCCAAAGCCAGAAGAACCGAAAGCCCCAGCACCACAACAGACTAAGACTCAAACACTTACATTTTTCAAGCTTGACTTTTTACAATTTGAACTTTGTTCGCGTAGATATGAATTCTGAAAGAAGTATGAGGGTCTTGTATGACTTTGTACTTCTCCCATAGTTCATGTCTGTCAAACTTACCTGCCATGGACTCTTTCATAAGTTCCATGAAATCGTCTTCGGACAATCCGGGGAAAAGTATGATATCAGTAAGTATTCTCTTTACATCCTTACTTAAACTCTTTGCTGTCTGTACACAAATGACAACAGAGATGTTAAAGTGTCTGAGCTTCTTAAGAATTCGACACATGTCTTGTTCTCTGTTCTTTAACAAAGGATGAGAAGCAAAGTCATCTAAAATAAGAAGACATCTATGAGGGTATGTCTTCCAATCGTAAGATTGCAATTTCTTCGAAATGTATTCTATCTCTTTCTGTTTGTTTCTGAAGTGTTTCTTCTCTAATATTCTCTGCATTTCCTCATTTGGGTCTTTAAACTTAGAATTGACATACTCATTTATAGCATTGTACTTCAAAACTCTTCTTTGGTACTTCTTTATCCAATCTAACAACTCAGAGTCTTTTATACATACTAACTTAGACTTTTTTATAATATCTTTGAACGAATTGACGGTTTGGTCAAATTGACCAGAAGTACTACAAATAACAACTAACTCATAGAATGGGTTCTTCTCATCTAGTTCTTGTTGTTGTGCAGCCATTTTAAGATAAGTGAAAGTCTTACCCGACCCAGGTGGTGCAATTAGACCTGTTATACCATTCTGAGCAAATAAGAACTTGTCATGTATAGGCTTTATCTGAGCATTTTCTAACTTCCTCTTGTTCTTGTTTAAAACATTCTCAAATTTCTTGTCAATGTCAGCAAACTTTTTTTCTAACATATTTTTAGAAAAATTAAAATTTTTATCTTTTTGAAAATGTCTAGCGATTTCGCTATCTATATTCGAGACAAGCTTTTCGACAGCAAAACATCTGTCGACCATAAAATCTTACATAGTGTAAACAAGAAAGGTGAATTTGTTCTAAAGTTCTGTTTCTGGGAATATGACAAGAACCATAAAACATTAGGCAGAGCAGTCTTAAAATTTGTCAATGACAGACTTGTTGACAGAGATGACACCGATTGGAAAGATGAAGTCCAACAAAAGTTCTTAGAATGCAAAGAAGACACATGCGCCGTTCTTGAAGATGAAATAGAAAACAGAATAGAAGAGCTATTAAAGGACAAAGACCTTTTACAAAAATATGGTTCTGAGAAGTTTGACATAACTCCACCAGAGAAGAAGAAGAAGAGAGAGAAGAAAGAAAAGAAAGTAGAAGAAGAGAAGAAAGAACCTGAACCAGAGAAAAAGAAATTTGACATGTAAAAATAAAATTTTATTTTTAGAACATTTCTGGGTCAATGTCAATGTTCTCTTCCTCTTTAGGAGCAAACACTGGTTTAGACTCTAAAATCTTTTTACCCAATTTACCTTGAACTTCAACTATCTTAGACTCATAATATTCATAGTCGTCTGCTTTCTTTGGTTCATAAGGTATAACAAGTTTGTATGCTTTGCCTTCTTTAAGGTTTGAGAACTTTCTGTCAAAATTTTCTTTGACTGCTAACAAACCTTCTATGTCTAAGTCTTCAAAAGTTGCACCATTTTTAGTCACAATAGCAAACTTAACTGGTTCGATGTTCCAAACTTTGCTGAATGAAGACTTTTCAAAATGGTAGAAGTAAACATTCAAATAAGCGAATGGGTCTAGTTCTTCTTTGACTTCTGTCATATACTTGTTTACTGAGATGAATTTTGTCATCTTTTCTATCGGATAAAAATATATATTTTTTTTAAAAAAAAACGTTTTAAAATGGTATGCCATATAGCTTCTTGAATTTGTTAAGAAGTATTCGAACGTTTTTTCCATCTGTATCTCTAGTGTTTACATAAGCACAGCCTGCCTTAGTAAAACATACTTGTAATTTTCTATAGTTTACGCCGGTATAAAGGTAGAAAGAGTCCTGTTCTTCGCTATAGTAGTAAAACTCAAACGTATGCTTACCATAGTCTGTAATTTCAATTGCTTCATCTTCTAGTTCGTCGACAAATTCGAATACAATATCTCTAAATTTGCCTATGTTCTTACTGTTTTCAGAACAAGTGACCCAACGTAAGTTTTCAAGTCTATTGTCGTTTCTTATATGGTTTATGTGGTCTACAAAAGGTAGATTGTTAGGGTTTGGTATAAAATGAGTTGCAATGACAACATGTTTAAAATAGTGTTTTCCACCAATCCTCATCCTAGCATATCCGTCATTTTGCTCCCATTCGCTTAAAACTCTTTTTGTCTTTTTGTTTCTGACTTAAAAAGGCTCAGAACAGTGAATTTCATATTTCTCATCTAACAAACAAGTTTCCCAACGGTCTTCTTCAACAAACTCAACGTACATTTCAAATAAAATAAAAAAATATTTTTTTTAAAAAAATGTTTTTATTTCATGCAATGTTTTTTTCTTTACTTTACATAACCACCCGCTGCCAAAAGTCTTTGACGCCAACCCATACCAGCTAATGAAGGTTGACTTGGTTTAGTTTGGAAACTAAACTTTGGTTTTGGTTTATCTTCAGTTTTTGGTTTCTCTTCTTCTATCGGTTTTTCGTCACTTTTCGGTTCCTCTGACTTTACCTCACCTGCAGGAACAGTTGTGTCGTCAACATCTTCATAAATATCATATGCCATTTGTTTTTGTTTTCCTTTCAACTTTTTGTGTTTGTTGTAAAGTTTAGAATATTTCGACTCTAAGTCAATGAGATGTTCTATAATGAACTGTTTGTCAGTGAAGTAAACTTTTCCATCTGTTGTCTCGAAAGCTCCTTCAGACTTCAATATTTTATTTGTGAGAGTCTGTTTCTTTTTTGAGATACTAGCCGTTCCATTTCTATGAAAAGTGACTTTGTAGTTAGGGTTTGTATTTCCAGACCTGGCACTTTCTATTATTGAATTTTTCTCTTCATCTGTAAGTTCTTTGACAGGTTTTGACAATGGTTCTGAACTTTTTGTTTGTGGTGTCAAATCTACCGTTTCAACTTCTTCGGTCATTTCATCTCAGTAAAAATTTTAGTTTGGTTTGTTTTCAACTGGTTGTTGAGGTTTTTTAAGTCGGTCTAAAACTTCCTGAGGTATAGGAAGAACTTGACAAACACGTTGTGTAACTGCTGGAAGTCGACAAATCCATCTTGAACCCATTTGTCTCAATGCTGTATTGTTCATTTCATCTCAGTAAAAAACTTTACATTCCCCACGTTTGAGGCGGTTGAGGTTGGTTATTGTTTACCCATTGTTGTGCATGGTTATATCCTCTGTTAAAGAATCTTTCACCTTGGTCCATATAGTGTCCTGCTTGGTTATAGTAGTCATTTGCTTTGTTATAATAGTTTCCTGCTTGTCTTCCTACATTGTCCATCCATCCTTGAACTTTTCCTCTTGTTTCAGGATTTGGAATAAGATTTGCTGCATCTCGTGCTACATCCCAACCTTTCTGTACAGTTTGTATAATAGGTTGTGCTTTCTCTTTAAGTATACCTAATGTACTCAAAATCTTCCTTCCAACTCCAAATACACCTCTGGCTATTGTTCCCACTGCGGGTAAAAATCTGGATGCAACTCCTGCTAATGCGCCAAATAAACCCATTTCTTATAGGGTAAAAATGACGAATCCAAACAAGGACCCCTATGTTTCTAAAGCGACAAAGAAAGCACTCATGATAAAAATCTTTAGTTCAACACCAAATGCTTGGTTTATGGATATCTTGGAAAACATTCCGAGGTATAGAGAAGATGGACCACCATACTGGCTAATATTTGTCGGTCAAAACACAAGATACTGTGAAGCCATACCATTACAGTCCAAAAATATTTTAGATATCTTAGCAGCTTTGACAATATTCGTTGACAAATACCATCCAACAAAACTGACATCTGACTGTGAAAGTTCTTTCAAATCAGACGATATTAAAAACTATCTGCGTTCAAAAAATGTAAACCAATATTTCATTGTCGACCAAAACCATTCTGCTCTTGGTGTCATTGACAGTTGTATAAAAATCTTAAGAGATTTAAATCAACCACAAGGTGGTGAGGTAGATGAAATGTCATATGACGACAAATATAGACATTTCTCCATGGCAAAGATGAGACAAGTTTTAAATATTTACAATAGCCGTAAACAAAAAGGTTTGGGAAACCACTCCCCCGAAGAAATGAAAAACAACCCCGACTTAGAGAAAGACTATATATTTAATAGTTTAGTCAAAAGAGACAAACAAGAAAGAATGCCAGGCTTCAAACTTAAGAAAGGTGACAAAGTAAAAATAGAAATACCTAAACGCGACCCATATGAAAATACTATTGACTATGACAACAACAAGTACCCGACAGGTACTCACCTTCGTGTTCGTAAAAATAGAAGAAAGTATACAAGAGAATATTATGAAGTTTTAGGCAAACATGGCAAAATGTACAGACTGCAAGCAGAAGATAAAACTACTATTGTCAGACCTCGTTTCAAACTTGTCAAAGTTCAAGGTGGTATACTTTCAAAGACAGTTCCTAACAAATATAAGACAACTCCTGACGAATATGCTAAAGAAGTTGAAAATGACGACTAAGCATTTCTATACCATGCGTAAACTGTCATGTAAGGTGGCATGTAGTCTTTACTTTGTCCTGTTGTTTGCGTATACCCTGAAACGCGATGTGTATGGTTTCCTTCTCCCTGAGTGTCACTCCAATAACAATCTATAGCAAACTTAACGTTGTCTTTAACATCATATCCTTTACCTTTTATCATTCCTGACCAATCCCAATATCTATGCTTATGCCAACCTGCTTGAGATGTACTTAAATCTATGTAGTGACTGTGCGCAGGTAGGTTTTCACCTGAAATCGTTTTACTTCCACCTGTTTCCTTTGAAGAGTTTGCACAATACAAAAACCTGTCGACTATTTGAGTCCAAGTTCCAAAACCAAGTACTACTTCTGGTCTGGTAGAGTTCATTGACGTATAAATAGAGCCTATAGGATATAATGTTTGAAGTATTTCTGTCTTTAATGTTTGAAGCTCTGTTTTGTCTGCTTTTTTATATAACTTTTCTTCAAGTTCATTTACGTCAGAGATGCTATGTCTATGATATTTTTGTGGGTATGTTCCTTCTGTCCATGCGAAAATACGTTCTTTTGTTGCATCTACATATCCTTTTATCCATGTCGAGTCTGCTTTTGTATTCCTTAACTCTGTAACACCTTTCTCAAGCTCTTTCAACTGTTGTCCATCTTCCATTAAACCTCTGGTATGACTTGAAACCGTTTGTGCCAACATATCTACAGTTTCTTTGTCGGCTTTAAGGTCTAAACATCCTGAAACCCACCCTGTATTGGCTTTACCTTCTAAAATCTTCGATGTCCGTTCATGGTACCATTCAACCATTTCTTTAATTTTTTCATCTTTTTCATCCACATATTCCTTATCTGCCTTCTTCACTAACCCACTAGCCAGATATGCTAACTCATCGTCAACATACTCTTTGTCAGCTTTCTTTTCAACATCCTCTTTTGTTGCATATGTTGCATCTGCTCTGTCATGTTCTTCTTGAACTTTTTCAATGACATACTCTTTGTCAGCTTTGTTGTCAACATCTGTTTTCAAAAGAAGTTCATTTATAGGTTTCTCGTTTAAAGTTCCTTTTGTTGGATTTATACAGACAGTATGGTTCTTATTGTCTTGAAACAGAAACTCATCTGTCATTGGGTTTAATGTCAGTTTTAAGTTTCCTTCTTTCAATGACTCAGATATCTTAGAATAGTTTGAAAAGTTTGTTGTGTTCTTATTTAGGGCTTGCATAATGAGTTGTCGGTTGTGTTGTATTTCTCTCATAGACGCTGTTTCATTTGACATTTTTATTCTAGATAAAATATGCTTCCAATAGAAAAAGAAAATTCAAGAGTTGCTACAACTAAACCATTAGATGAACTTTTTACTAATGTCGGTCAAAAGTTTGAGACAGAGACCGTAAAGCATGAAGGCTATCGTTTTGACTACCCATTAAGATGGCTAAGAGACCCATCTGTCACAAAAGCTATTGGCTTTCGTAGAATGAAGTTTGTGTCTGTAGAAGATAAAAGTTTTCCATTTATTGTAAGGTTTCATATAGATTATATATCTGAAGGGAAACGAAAAATGTGGGAAGAAATTGAGCTAATACAAGTTGACCTTTCATCTTCTCTACAGACTGCGTTAAAAAATATAGAAGATAAAATAAATTCATGTTATGCAAAATATGCTGATGAATATGCAAATACCGAGAGCACACTTTATGTGAGAATTGTATATGACAAACAAAATTCACAAGTGTCATTTCAAATCTACGAAGACAATCCAAAGAAAGACGAACAAATATATACAGAATTCACTGCAATGTCATGGTATTATTTGCAAAGAATGTTAAATCAGAAAGTCAAACTTCCTTTAGCAAATATTTACAGTCGATATGCAAGAGATGAACCATATTTATTTAAAGATGTTTTCGACCCAGCTGCTATTATTGTTCATGCTTCATTTTCTGGCGCCCAAAACTCTTTCTTATGCTTGGCAAATGACTTTTACGAAAAACCTACAAAGTTATACGAACCACCAAGTGGAAGTATTTCAGACTTTCAAGTATGGTTTACTACAGATGGAAGAAAAAGAATAATTCCATTATACCATGCGTTTTACTTAGAACTTAGTTTCATATACAACTACTATCGAACGATAAAAATATAATTTTTTAATACGGTTGAGGTGTTGGATTTGGTTGCCAACTAGACTGTGGTGCAGGTTCAGGCTGTTGTATAACAGGAGCTTGTTCTTCTGGTTCAGGGTCTTTAGGTATAATACCAACGAACTGACCTACTCTTTTACCAATATTTTTGACTCCGTTCCAAATTCCTCTTCCTACGGTTTTTATTCCATTCCATATACCTCTTCCAACATTTCGAAAGAAGTTTCCAATACTACTGAAGAAACCCATTTTACTATATGTAAAAATCTAATGTCCGCCTAGTCTCTTACGTTTCCTGTTGAGTTCCATAGCATTCTTTAACTGGAGCTCATACATTCTGTTTCTCCTCTGGTAGAAAACATATTCTGGGTCAACTCCTGTGTTCGCGTCATCTGCATAAAGTTGTTTATATCCCACTTCAGGGTTTGTATAAAACTCTTTCCATCTCATATTTGCATACCATGGTGGCAAACCTAACGCAGCGTCATTTGACATGGCAGTTTGCATTTGTACATCTGTTGGCACTTGACCATAGTTTGCCATTGCAGTTTGTATTCTAACTTCATTTGGAATATTCTCTGGGTTTGGTTGTCCAGGTTGCTGTGCATTCGCTAAGTTCTGTGCGTCCATTTAATATTAGATAAAAATATCTCTTACGAGTACATATGCTGAACATTTGCAGACATTGGTTCATCTTCATATTCTCTATATCTTTCTGCCACGTCAAATAAATAAATGACACAATGGAAAAAACCTAAAACAAGTAGTCCTATTTCAAACCACATTTACTTACCAATAAAATTTCTTTGTTGAGATTTCTTCGTAAAGACTTTGTTGAGATTTCTTCGTAAATGAGTGTAAATGACCCAAAAATATATTTTAGGGTAGAAGGGTATATCTAACCTCTTTTCTAACCTCATTTCTAACCTCTTGAATTTTCATGAACTTTCTTGTCTATGTTTTGTTGAGATTTCTTCGTAAAGACTTTGTTAAGACTTCTTCGTAAAGACTTTGTTGAGATTTCTTCGTAAATGACCCAAAAATATATTTTAGGGTAGAAGGGTATATCTAACCTCTTTTCTAACCTCATTTCTAACCTCTTGAATTTTCATGAACTTTCTTGTCTATGTTTTGTTGAGATTTCTTCGTAAAGACTTTGTTAAGACTTCTTCGTAAAGACTTTGTTGAGATTTCTTCGTAAATGACCCAAAAATATATTTTAGGGTAGAAGGGTATATCTAACCTCTTTTCTAACCTCTTTTCTACCCTCTTGAATTTTCATGAACTTTCTTGTCTATGTTTTGTTGAGATTTCTTCGTAAAGACTTTGTTAAGACTTCTTCGTAAAGACTTTGTTAAGACTTCTTCGTAAAGACTTTGTTGAGACTTCTTCGTAAAGACTTTGTTGAGACTTCATCGTAAAGACTTTGTTGAGATTTCTTCGTAAAGACTTTGTTGAGACTTCTTCGTAAAGACTTTGTCAAGACTTCATCGTAAAGACTTTGTTGAGACTTCTTCGTAAATGACCCTAGTAGTATATTTTTGGTGTAAATTTCATGAAAATTCAAGAGGGTAGAAAAGAGGTTAGAAAAGAGGTTAGATATACCCTTCTACCCTAAAATATATTTTTGGTGTAAATTTCATGAAAATTCAAGAGGGTAGAAAAGAGGTTAGAAAAGAGGTTAGATATACCCTTCTACCCTAAAATATATTTTTGGTGTAAATTTCATGAAAATTCAAGAGGGTAGAAAAGAGGTTAGAAAAGAGGTTAGATATACCCTTCTACCCTAAAATATATTTTTGGTGTAAATTTCATGAAAATTCAAGAGGGTAGAAAAGAGGTTAGAAAAGAGGTTATATCTAACCTTCTACCCTAAACATTATTTTTGGTGTAAATTTCATGAAAATTCAAGAGGGTAGAAAAGAGGTTAGAAAAGAGGTTAGATATACCCTTCTACCCTAAAATATATTTTTGGTGTAAATTTCATGAAAATTCAAGAGGGTAGAAAAGAGGTTAGAAAAGAGGTTATATCTAACCTTCTACCCTAAACATTATTTTTGGTGTAAATTTCATGAAAATTCAAGAGGGTAGAAAAGAGGTTAGAAAAGAGGTTATATCTAACCTTCTACCCTAAACATTATTTTTGTCTGATTTTACGAAGAAGTCTTGACAAAACATTTACGAAGAAGTCTTGACAAAACATTTACGAAGAAGTCTTGACAAAACATTTACGAAGAAGTCTTGACAAAACATTTACGAAGAAGTCTTGACAAAACATTTACGAAGAAGTCTTGACAAAACATTTACGAAGAAGTCTTGACAAAACATGAAAACATATATAATTTGTGAAAAGCTCCTGGAAGACCTCCGAATAAAAACTTCATTTATGTGGGCTAGAAGGCACGAAGTGCCTGGAAGGTCACCCCAAGAAAAAAAAAACTTCATTATACTCATTCATCCTCAGGGCTAGAAGGCACGAAGTGCCTGGAAGCCCCACTACCTTTTTTTTTTTTTTTTTTTTTTTTTTAAAGAAAAAATAAAGCACGTTAAAATTTTTCTTTCTTGATTTTTTACAAAATCTACTTAGAATTATGCAAAATATGACTAAATAATTATAAATTTCAAGTTAAATTTTAATTTTGATAAATAATTTAAATTTCAAAATATCAAGTTCAGTTCGACTATGTATGTAGTAATTCCTCAATAAAGTGCCAAAACCCTATTAAAATATATGAACATTTTCAACATTTTAATGTTTTTATTTAAAAATTTGTTGGAATATGAACTTCAAACAATTATTATGTAAATAAAAATAATTAAATATATGTATTTATTCGTATTACAACCGTAGTAAGTCGATTCTTCCTTTCTTCTACTGAGGTTTGAATTTGATTTCGAATTGTAAAGAGATTCAAAGGGAAAATACTAGCGGATAAAAACTACCTCCATGAAAGGGTCATAATGGACTCAAGTTGTATTTTTTGATATTTTTTGCTTTTCGAGCCTAAATAGGTAGCCAAGATAATGCCTAAAAATAAGGTTCTATATTCTGAAGTTTACATGATCCTCTCGTGTGCACCCTTAAACTTCTAATTTGGAAAAAAGAAATTTGGAAAGAAGAAAATTCAAAAATCGAGATTTAGACTCAGTATCAAATGGAGAACAAAATGTTTCTTCATATGAAGGAAAAAATTTTCTTGAGAAGAAATAGAGTTTTTAAAATTTTATTGTATGTAATGAAATAAACAAATATTAAAATTATTTTTTGATAACAAGAAAATTCCCAACAGAAAATATTTGAGACAAAGAAAAAAAGAAAATTGAAAAATATTACTCTCCTTTACATTTTATGAGATTTTCAATTTATTTTCATAAAATTGACAATTTTATACGTTGAGATGAAAATAAGTGATTTTGCTTGAAATAAAAATTATTGTTTGTTTACAGCTATCAAATAGATTTTTGCTATTTTGATTAAAATTTGTTAATCAAATTAATAATTTGTTTTCTAAATATCTTAAATATCTGGATCACTCACTGATACGATGAATTAAACGATAAAAATAATACAAACTCAACTAAGTTTCCTGTCTTTCAACCAAAAAATATTATGCAATTTAAATTAAATTGTTTATTCAAAGATAAAACAAAAATAAAGTAATTATAATTATCATATACTTTATGAATAACTCTCTAATTGGATAAGATTTTCGTACAAATATTTTTATTAATATCGATAAGAATATGTTTACCTACTATCACCATATGTCGATAAACGAGAGTAGAGTGATTTTTATCATCGAAACTTTTTAAAAGCTGTAAGCAGGAAGTAATAATCTTGTTTTTTCTGAGTTAGTTGTAGAACTATTGATGCCCGAGTTATCATTGTGATGCAGAAGGATATCAATGTACTGACTGAAGGATATGAATTGAATTGAATTTTATTGAATTTCAATTTGATCAAAATTTGTTGAAATGATATGAATGTGTCAACTTCTGTATCACTCTCTTTCACTCCTTCCCTATTCTTTCGAGAACGAAGCTAGCTCAGCTTTCGCTGAGCGAATTGACACTTTTCATGCCCTAAACGTACATACTCTCAAATTTATCGAAAAAATTAATACCATCTAAACTAGTATATTCTTATTTTAAATATGATATTATCCTTAGAATCCACACTAGAATATATTTAAATCAACTTTTAAAAAAGTTCGAATCCTGCGCGTCTCACTTTTTAAATTTTCCAAATGGAACATTATATTCTCCTAAAGTGAAAACAATTTTCCAAATTGACTTCCTTAAATAAACAGAATAATATTCAGTTTATTATTAAGACCTAAAAATTATTCTTTACAGTCACAGCTAACATCAGATATTCTAATTAAAATATGAATTATATGCGTATATTTTAACTAAACAACTATTATTTAAAGGTATAAGCTCTGATCGAGAATGTATTAAGTCGCATTCCCTCAAGAACAAATTCAATCGAAATTAATTGTAATATTCATCGATATTGTGAAAAACAAATGAAAAGAACTTTATAATCATTGCACAAAGTACCTTTCATATGACAAATATATATGAAAGATGAAAAATAGAAAAGTCAATTAATAGACACAAAATAAATTGAAAGTTTAGTTAAACTCTTAAACTTTATAGACACAAACTATATAGTAGTAGAAGTGCCTTCTCCTATTGATACCAACTGTACCATTCTTCATGGGGAATCATTCGAGAAACTGCTAATTCCTTGAATTGGCTTTTCATTGAAGTGTTCATGACGCAAAGCATCATGCACTGTAATTCTCTGGTGAGGGTTGTATTTTGAATATTCAAAATATAATATATCATCGGTCTATTTACAAAATAAACAAATTTGGATATTCAAATTATAATATAATTCAGTTGTGTAGTATAATAATCCCAATATAATTCATAAAAAAAGAAAAAATGTGTTTTGAATCTTCTTGAAACGACATGAATCCATATGTATCATAAAAAAACAGTTGGATATATTATAGATCGTTTATAATGATCATTCAAGCGAACGAGCATATACAATATCGATCAAAATATGAGGAGAATAAGAGATTTTGCTGAAATGTTGAAATTATTTGATAGTTTGATGGTATGAAATAGATCCTTTGGTAATTGTGAATATATAGCCAACGGCCATCTATAAGAACGGGTAAAATATGGAATTGTCACCTTTCCTTTTTTATACCGCTAATTGAAAACTGTATAAAAAAAATGCTGATTGGGAAGTTTCGTCTCTTTCGCGTGATCGGAAACGGCGCCTTCTCAACGGTTAAGCTAGGATATGATATCGTCACAAACCAGCCCGTAGCTGTAAAAATCATACAAAAGTCTTCTATTCCAGATCAAGCAACATTAAATGGGATCTTACAGCGTAATGAGATTTTAAAATCTCTTGATCACCCAGGTATTGCGAAGTTCATCGATTTTATAGAGGATGAATCAAGCTATTACATAATTACTGAATACTGCAGCGGAGGTGAATTATTCGATTTTATTATATCGAGAAATAGAGTTGAGGAACCTCTTGCCAAGCGCCTCTTCAAACAGATTGTTTTGACTGTAGCATACATTCACTCTCAAAATATTGTACATCGCGATTTAAAGCCAGAAAATATTCTGTTAACTGAAGCAAAAAACATCAAAATCATCGATTTCGGCCTATGCTCAAACCATGCAGATCTACCACTTCATGACCGATGCGGTTCTTCATGCTATATATCGCCAGAGTCGCTTACAGAGACACAATATTACGGAATTCCGGCAGACATCTGGGCCCTCGGCGTGATCCTTTACACACTAGTTGACGGTTCTTTACCTTGGAATTATCAAGATTCTAATCGTATGTTTCAACAGATAACAACAGGCGATTTTCCAATGCCGGCTACAATATCGTTGCAATGCCAGGATTTATTGAAGAGCATTCTCAATCCAAATCCAAATACTAGATTTAGTACTGATCAGATATTAACGCACCCATGGCTTTTCGGTGTTGGTAACGTCTTTCCTCTTCCTAAGCCTGTGGATAGCATCGCCGATCAGCGTTTAGGAATAGGTTTGGCCGGATTTTCTGCCGGTGATATTAAAAATCAAAGAAACGAATTACAGAGACCAGTCATACCTCCTACAAATTCATTAGCTACGATATACGAGAATCCTATGGATCCAAATCAGCAGTTTTCTCTGGGATTTGGACAGGAAGTTCAAAAACCAGTGGTCACACCAGTCAAAAAGGTTACTCCTCGTTCAGTATCGCTTAATTTGGCAGCAATGGCGCCTTCCCAGAACGATAATACAACGGTTCACCACGGAATTATTATGTCACAGACAATTTCAAACAGAGATCCAACAGCAGTGGCCATAAACTTCGAGAATGTACTTATCTCTAAAGGAATTACATACAAGAGAGCAGATCAGCTCTTTTTCAACATATCCGCCCCTGGATTAGAAATAACTGCTGAAATCTGCCGTTTGTATGGTTTCAGAAATGTTTATGTTGTTACATTCAACAGACTACAAGGCGAAGGATGGGATTATACCAAATTTATTCAAGCACTCTTAGCTGACATGAAGAATTGATGTTATTATTTTTTGTTTTTTATGTAAATATGTTAATTTTAATGCTTTTGTTTTTCAATCTGCAAAGAAGATCTAATTCGTCATATATTTTTTATTAAAATAGGTATTTTACGGAAGATACATCTTTCCATTCTCACAAAATTAACTAATAAAATATAATTCTAATCAGATTTCTTCTCATTTAATAAATTCGCTAAATTTGTATTTGATTTATGCTAAGATTAGAGTAATTAACCTTTATGTATATCGGTACAAGCAAATTGAAGTATATAACTATAGAACCACATGCTGAAACATATGATTCAGATGGATTCTATTTGTTTTAGAATTTGATTATAAACATTACTTACATTTCAATAAGAATAAGCTTTATATATGTAAGATATAACCAATATAATGATTTATGCTCATGTATGATGAAGAGGTGCAGAATTTGATATTTAATTTTCGGCGTTCTTTCAAGAAAAATCAAAATAAAGGTTGCTTATAAAGTAAATTCTCTTAATAACATAGAAATTAATAGTAAAATTTTCCCATCATTAGATGCCACTTTTTATGATGTGATGCAATGAATGCAAAATTTTGTAAAGAAATGGATGACTACGAAGAACTATTTAAGATGGCTTTCCCAGAATGGACTGGAGACATCCCTGTTCTTCCAGATACCTTGAATGATATTAGTGAAGAAAACCAAGACTTCCATCAAGAGCAAATTGAAGAAAATTTTTTGACCGACGCAGAACCTCCTTCAGACCTCGACGATGCCCAAGATATGGAAAACAATGATCAAAATACACAACCTCATAGCGAAGCTAGCGAAGAAAGCCAAGAAATCAAAGAAATTCAAAATTCAACTCAAAATACACAAGAACCAACCAATGAAGAGCAACAAAATATCGAAGCTAATGCTACAAACCAAGATTTTACAGGCAATTTCCTTTCTTCTGATGACGAAATAATATATGATGAAATTCCAAAGCAAAACTCATCAGACATTAGTGATAACGAAAAGGAATCAACAGATAATCACGATATTCCTACAAAAGAAACCGAAATCAATTCAAATAATAATGAAAATATTATTATTTCAGAAAAAGAGGTTTTTCTATGGGAAATCATCAGTGACAATGGATCCAACAACATTGCCTTTGGAAAACAGAAGCTAACAAAGCAGTATCCCCAAAAAATCGACAAAATCAAATTGCATCAAAAAGGAAGCGGCACAATCACTGTTGATTACATTGATGAGAGGTATAACGATGCGATAAACATCATTCCCAATTCAACATGGGTCTTTTCCATTGATCCTTCCTTTGGAGAAAACTTTTCTTTGATTGTCGATCCATTTGTCATTGTTTGGCTGATGAATACCGAGTCATTCGTTGATTGCGAGCCACTGATGCCAATGGAGAAACTAAATTTCATCAAAGAAGATGAAAATATAATTGATAAAACTTTGGAATTATTTGAGAAGTTTACAAAAGACGATAAACTTTACAAATGGTACAAAGACATTGAAATGAGACATTTAAGATTTATGGGAACAATTCATCAGAAGAGCTTCAAGCTGGACCTCGAAAACATGAAATTTGAAAGATATAAAATCGAGTCGGAATTGAAAGAAATTTCTGACAAAATTTACGGTTTGAGCGGTTGTAAATTTAACATATTGAGTCCATTTGAAGTCAGTGAAGTTCTTTTTGAAAAGATGAAACTGAAGTCGAACAAATTCAGTGCACAAACGAAAACAATTGATTCCAGACACAAAAACATCAAACACAGAGAATTTGCACCGACAAACAGTTTGGTTTTGGATGACATAAATCATCCAATTGTTGAATTAATCAAAAAATTCAGATCACTGTCAAAATTGGTGTCAAATTGGTTATCGTTTGACCAAAAAAGTGACAGTGAAGGAATATTACATCCATGGATTTTAGTTCTTTCTACAGCTACAGGACGGATTTCTTCTGTATTTCCAAATTTACAAAACATTCCTTCTTTTAATGATGAACAGTCATTGAATATAAGAAAATTCTTTTTGCCTCCAACAAAGAAAACAATGATTTCTGTTGATTATTCTCAGTTGGAATTGAGAATTTTGGCTCATTTGTCTGATGATAAGAAATTAAAAGATCTTTGTAATGTTGATCAAGGAGATATTCATTCAATGATTGCGAAGATGATATTCAATAAAAATAATGTTACAGAAGATATGAGGAAAGAAGCGAAAACAAATATTTATGCAACGATATATGGTAAGAAAGTTGAAAACATGAGTGGAATTTCAGTCATAGACATATTTCAAGGGATAAGATCTTTCATCACGAATACAGTGATTGAAACACAGAACAAAGGATTCATAAAAACATTCTCTGGGAAATATCGATTTTTGCCAAACATAAGATGTCAAAAAGTATCTGATAAGATGAGAGATGAAAGAATTTCAGTCAACACAATCATTCAAGGGACTGCGGCAGATTTCGTAAAATTCGCACTAATAAATGTAATAAAACAGACCAATCTAATTCCGATAATTCAGATTCACGACGAATGGATATTCGAAACAGACGAAGAAATAGGAACTCTTTCTTTCATTGATTTGATTCACAAAATTAAGAAATCATCAGAGTGTTCTTATGAATTCGGTCTCAATGTCAAAATTCCTGTCAAAATATCTGCTGGAAAATCTTTTGGTGAATTGTCTGAAATATTAATTTGAATAAAGACTATTATTTAGATAAAAATGCAAAGAAATAAATGAAATTGTTTTCACTGCATCTATATATCTTGTTCACATAAATAGTTTTGTATTTCATGTCTGTGAAAATACAATTCTTATGTGGAACATTTAAAATGTAAATGAAATATTTATGGATAAATTGAAAATTTCCGTATCCTGCTGATATCATTTGTACATTTGGATTCTCGATAAAACATCTATCTACAATGATGCTACTACTTCCGAAATTTGAAAATAGTAAGGTTTTTCCTGAATTATCTTTTATAACTGAATTTGAAATATAAATTAAAGAATCTGGGGAAACAAGATTGAAAATTCCAGGAGTTGTCGTAGTTGTTGAAGAGTATGAACTATTTAAATAATTACTGCAATGAATATAATGTTGGGAATACCAATGCCAATAACATTTTGAAACTGCGGCTTTATTAGAGATAAATTGACAAAATTTGATGTTTGATGTTCCTGATGCATCATTATAAATAAGATATCCTACTGCATATCTTGTTTTGCAGTTACTTTCATTGATTGAAACAAATGAAACATTTCCGTTCTTGTGCCAAAGTACAGAGCCTGATGTTTCACTTGAATAACCTGAAATTGATGTTTCTTCAATGAGATTTAGATCATAACTATTCTGTCTAGCTAGAACTGATGTGTGAATTCCATTATGTGTCAATCTTGTAGTGCAGTCTTTTCCTGTAACTCGATATTGGAAAAATGGTCCATTTCGAAAAACAGTGCATGGACAGTGATCATCTGCACTGCATTTATTAAATTCTGTTTCACTGACTCCTAAATAATTCGGACCTACTGATTTCACAGAGACACATGCAGTCTTTAAGTCTCCAAATTTACAGTCTGTAACAAAATATTTTCCACTTGGATCTGTTTTCCAATACTCTTTAGATCCATCAGAATAAGGAGTTGGAGGTGGATCATTGAAGTATCGATTCCAATCATCAATCGATTTATGAAAAAGTAACGAGAAATAACGAGCATTATTTGCATTGTATGATAAAATGTTCATAAATTATATAATATAAGTAATTAATTTGAGAAAAAACTAATTATATTTGTGGAAATTTCTTTTCTGAGAAGTTTGAGAAAGATTCTGTCGATGGTTTGCTTAAAACATTGGAATTTATAAGAGAGCAATAAGAAATCTTTTATGTTTTCGTTACAATCTTTGTTTATTGTGAGTTTGAAACTTTGAAGTTTGAAATCGTCGATCATTGATAGTATTTGGAGTATGAACAATAGAACTATTGAATGAACCAACTGATTTTCAGTCAATTCGATGGCACAAAATGGAAGAAATAGAAGATTCATTCATAAATTTGAATTTTTTCCCAAAAAATTTTGTTTTCGGAAATCATGAAATCTATATTCATATGCATATACTTTTTAATAACATATATGATTTATAATTTCTGATAGTGTATTCCCCTGTATAAAATTTAATGAATATTTATGCAGAATTTGATCGATCTAGCAGAACATACATCTTTGACGAACCAATTAAAGTCATTTTCAAATCTAAAATCGAAACAGGTGTTCGTGTCAAAGACATTTCTATTCTTTGCTATGGTGTTTTAACACAAAACGAAAATTTTCATTTTTACAGTAAGTTTGATGTTGGTGTTCCTAAAGAAAACGGACAGATCTTCTGGAGTTGGAACGCTCCTACTGACAAAATCTCACATTTCGTTGATCACCGTTTTGAACACGTTTTATACTTTACCGTTCCATCAGATATTGATGCTCCAGAATCATTCCGAGGTAACCACATCAGTTGTGACTACTCCATTGAATTTACAGTTAAAACCGGTTTATTTAGTTCAGAAACCTTTTGGTTTCCATTTAAAATGATCCTGAAAGAGTCACCAGTCAAGCCATCTGGCCCACCAATCAACGAAATCATCGAAATCTGTGACAAAGATCCAGAATTACCTCCAGTTTCTTTCCAAGCCAGTGTTTACCTCAAAACACCTATTATTTCAAACCGATACCCTATTACTGGCCATGTTATCATCCACAAATCAGCTGATTTGATCCTTTTTGTCTCTAGTTCTATCATTATGACAGAAAGTTTCTATTCTAACGGCAAACGTGTTTCACTTGAGACCGAAGTTGTTAAAACACGCATTTCTGAACGAGATCCTCTCATTGGTCGCGAATTACCTATTTTAATTGAATGGCAACGTAATTTCATGACAGCATCTCAAGGCAACAAGAATTTTTCATTATCATTCGTATTACGAATCCATATCCGATTTGAATTTGGCCAAACTTCAACATACGACGTTCCTATTATTTTATATCGAGATTTGAAGATGTGATTTCATCATATTTTCATTTCCTTAACATAAACTATGTCTTTTATATATTATAATTAAATTTAATATCATTCTTTTAACAAATGTTAGTAATTTCACATTTTTCATTATATTTTAACTTTTTTTAATGATCACATATTGAATATTTAATATATCATGAATATAAATACAAATTATAGATTGTCATATTTGAATTTTTATAATGAAATAATCATTTAATTGAAAACTAAATTATCCTAGAAAGAGTAAACTGATGATGGCAATTTTAAGAATAATCAAATAGTATAATTAATACACGATTATATGTAGTTGGAATTGAGAATTTTGGCTCATTTGTCTAATGATAAGAAATTGAAAGATATTTGTAATATAGATAAAGGAGATATTCATTCAATAATTGCGAAGATGATATTTAATAAAAATAATGTTACAGAAGATATGAGGGAAGAAGCGAAAACAAATATTTATGCAACGATATATGGTAAGAAAGTTGAAAACATGAGTGGAATTTCAGTCATAGACATATTTCAAGGGATAAGATCTTTCATCACGAATACAGTGATTGAAACACAGAACAAAGGATTCATAAAAACATTCTCTGGGAAATATCGATTTTTGCCAAACATAAGATGCCAAAAAGTATCTGATAAGATGAGAGATGAAAGAATTTCAGTCAACACAATCATTCAAGGGACTGCGGCAGATTTCGTAAAATTCGCACTAATAAATGTAATAAAACAGACCAATCTAATTCCAATAATTCAGATTCACGACGAATGGATATTCGAAACAGACGAAGAAATAGGAACTCTTTCTTTCATTGATTTGATTCACAAAATTAAGAAATCATCAGAGTGTTCTTATGAATTCGGTCTCAATGTCAAAATTCCTGTCAAAATATCTACTGGAAAATCTTTTGGTGAATTGTCTGAAATATTAATTTGAATAAAAACTATTATTTAGATAAAAATGCAAAGTAATAAATGAAATTTGAATCACATCTACATAATTTGTTCACATAAATAGTTTTGTATTTGATATCTGTGAAAATACAATTCTTATATGGAACATTTAATATGTAAATGAAATTCTTATTCATAAATTGTATGTTACCCTGGCTATATGCTACTTTTTCTATTTTTGGATTGTCTAAATGACATCTGTCTACAATAATACTACAGTTATCAGGGTTTGAATATAACAAAGCTTTACCAGAGTTATCTTTTATTACAGAATTTGAAATCGAAAGGGAAGCATTTGAAAATCCAAGATTGAAAAATCCAGGATCAGTTGCATTTGGTGAAGTGTAAGAACTATTTAAATAATTACTGCAACTAATAAAGTGCTGTGAGTGCAAATGCCAATGACATATTTCAGATGCTTCGTTCGATGTAAAGTAGCAAAATTTTGTTCTGGATATACCTGATGCGTCGTTAAAAATGAGATATCCAACATTAAATAATGATTTGCATTTGCTAACATTTACTGAAATATATGAAATATTTCCATACCAATTACAAAGTACCGAACCTGCTGTTTCACTATGATGGCCTGAAGCTGAAGTTTCTTCTACGGTATTTAAGTCTTGACTATTCTCTCTTGCTATAATTCCTGTTTGAATTCCATTACTTACTCCAGGTGTGATGGTACGGTTTATTCCCTTAACTCGATATTGGAAAAATGATCCAGATTCAAAATATGTGCAGGGAGAACCTTCATAACTAGAACATTGATTAAATTCTGTTTCACTGACTCCTAAATATGCCATTCCCTCAGATTCTACTTTGATGCATGTTGTTTTCATATCTCCGAATTTACAATCTGTAATAAAGAAACTTCCTGTTGAAAATGTTTTAGTGAACAAATTCTTCCCATCAGAATATGGAGTTGGTGGTTGATTAGAGAAGTATCTTTTCCAATCATCAATTGATTTATGTAGAAGAAAATCAAAATAGAGAATACCAAATTCAAAATTCGGTAAAAAACTCATAAACAGTGAATAAAGAATAATGTATATAAAAAGCTTTTAAATATTTTGATTTTTCAATATTACTAAAAATGGCCCAATGTGTTTTTTCGCAAATTTTCATGTAGTATTGTATTAAATATGCATATGAAATGGAAGCTAATTGACGTCCGTATATTGCGTGATATATTTTAAGAATTAATCTTTGAATTGAAAAAATATTGATAATTGATAGTAATTGGAGCATAATTAAAGATATATTACCTGGGTTAACTAATTAATTTAATAATTTAGATTGCTAGTTGAATGCAAACAAATCATCACATCACTTTGAATATACATTGAATTTTTGACAAATTTTGTTTAAAAAAACTTTGAGTTTAATACCACTTGCAATTGTATGATATGTTTTGAGAAATAACAAGATATCACACATATTTTAGAGTTTAAAAATAATATCTTGATGTAAATTTAGTTTAATACACACATAAAATAGTTTATTAACATTTATTTAATATAAAATCTATTGAAGTTTTAACAAAACTCGCTTTTTGCAGTTCTTCTTTCAAATCTGAGGCGACAAATTTCTCTTTTAAGTTTATTATTAATTTCTTGTTCTTTATTTAGCGTTTCTTCCTTCTGTCGAACAATTCTTCTTAATTCTTCACTTCTTGTATCAATATTTGCTGATGGTTTTTCAATTACAGTACTTTGTTGACTAATTTTGGAATAATGAGTCAAATCTTGTCTTGTTCGCTCAAAAACAGTGTTCATATTGTTTAATTGTATACTTGCTTCTGATTTGAAGTCATGAATCTCCTTTTTAACTTTTCGATACTGATTTTCCTGATTTGTTATCTGTTTCTTAATTGGACCGAGCGTAGATGAATAACTGTCCTTTATACTTTGTATTTTTTGTTTATAGGCCGCTTCTTCTTGCAATAATTTCTCTCTCATTTGATCCATTTTTAGTTTATGCTCTTTTTCGTTTTCTTCAAGAGATGTAACACAGTCAAGAAGCTTCTGTTTCGAAGAAAGCAGGTTATTAACACGTTCTTGGTTCTTTTGAGCAAGAACGTTTTGTAAATCTTGAATTTGCGCTTCATATATGTCTTTCGTTTGATAATCGACTTTTTCGTTATCAGCAATAGTAATATCTTGCTGAGTTTTCTCTAATGTGGTTTCTAATTCTGT
Organism: Trichomonas vaginalis G3; assembly: GCF_026262505.1. Lineage (NCBI taxonomy): Eukaryota > Parabasalia > Trichomonadida > Trichomonadidae > Trichomonas > Trichomonas vaginalis. The sequence continues at coordinate 14,701,501 of NC_067207.1, forward strand.
AATTGTTTGGTTATAAACTTTTTCGATTTTATCTGTTTGTTTTTTATCATCATTTTGTAATTTTTGAAGTGAATTCTCAAAATCCTTTTGTATCTCTTGCAATTGAAGTGCTTGTGCATGCTTTAGATCTGATATTTCTTGTCGATATTGATCTTTTAGTGAGGCAAGCTTTGATTTAAGTTGAGCCCTTCTTCTTAGTTCTGATCCTTGCTTAATACTTACTTCTTGTTGAAATTGATTATCAAGGCGCGTAATTTGATCACTTAATTCTGTATTTTGGGCTTCTAATGATGTATAATAGTCCATCAATTGTTGAATTTGAGTATCAGCAATCATTAAATTCTGTTCAAGTTTCTTTTGGAAGATTTGGCACCGTCTTTCAAGCGCCAAACTCATTTTTCTAAAGATAAAAATCTCTAAACGCACGTTTAACTCGCCTGTAAATAATATGATTGTCACATAATCATTTATACAAATATGTAAAGAATTGGTTTGATATGAAAAGAGCTCGATAAGTCAAATTCAAAAAATAAATTTCAATTAAAGAGATAGGAATCAGTACTAATTAACAGACATATTGACAAATGATGATTTTGTAGTGATATTCACACGATCCACAAAGATTTCTGGAATTTATATCTTTATTCTTTGATTGAATCATGTAATAAGGATAGCTAATGATGACATTAGTTTAGCCAGAGTTTGCAAAGCATCTCAAGACTTCATGGTGATATGTTGCCAGATATTTTAAAAATATGTTTGCTAAATATTGTCAAAAGCTGATAGATATTGCAAATAGTAAAATATTTGAAACCAATTATACAGTATGGTAATATTCGAATGCTTCATTTTGCTTGCATCTTTCTGATTTGAATCAAAATCATTGCCAATAATGTAAACATCACAAAAAATTTAATATTTATGAAAAAGATTGAATTAATTAGTGATTCGTGGGTCCAATAATAATATGAATAAAACAATATTTTTGAGAAAGGTATCGAGAAATATTTAAATTAAAATGTAAATTTACAAAAAATTTATGCTGAACAACTCAGATGAGCTTGAACGAATAAAATCTGAGTTTAGTAAGTATATTATTGATGCAAATTCCCTAAAGAAGACCAAACTAATCGGCAAAGGTGGCTATGCCGAAGTTTGGCTCGTTACTGATGAAGAAGGGAATAGTAAGGGCGCGTTGAAGCAATTATACAGCGAATGCATTACAGAAAAAGATATAGTTAACTTTACACGTGAAGTACAGACTCTTGCCGCATCAAATCATCCATTTTTTGTTAAATTTTTAGGTTTTTCTCCCCAATTTCCATTATCCATTTTAACAGAATATATTCCAAATGGATCTCTATTTAAGCTAATGCGATCTGAATCAAAATCGAAAATACTGACAGGATCTAAAAAAACAGTTATTGCCATGGGTGTCGCCAACGCAATGCATTTTCTTCATCTACAAGGTATTATCCATCGCGATCTTAAGTCAATGAATGTCTTACTTGACTCAAAATACTATCCCAGAATTTGTGATTTTGGTATCGCGAGAATTTACAGAGAAACTCCACAAATAATGACAGTAAATATCGGTACTCCCCATTGGATGGCACCAGAGGCCCTTAATGGAGAAAAATACGGCTTCCCTTTCGATGTATATTCATATGGAATGTTATTATACGAACTTTTAACAGAAAAAATACCCTGGGAGAACGTTAACCAAGAAGTTGTTATGAGATTAGTTATGATCGAAGGCAAACGACCTCAAATTCCTCAAAAAACTCCTCAACAATTGAAAGATTTGATTGAAAAATGCTGGGCTCAAAACCCAGACGAAAGACCAACATTCGAATATATCTACGAGCAATTTGCGAGCGGAAACGTCTCATATCCTAACGCAAAACAAGAAGATATCGACGAATTAAAAGAATTTCTTGAAAATAACGGTTTTATGATCCAACATAAAGAAAAACGTGTAAAGAAAGTAAAATTAGTCAGAAATTCGACATCCGAAGTTTTATACGAATTTTCTGATTTAACCACGAATAATCCGAAAATTCAGACCACCCTGAAGAAGGCGCTAAGTAATCTGAATGACCAGAACTGTAAGTTGTTCTGGAAGCAAATTTCCCCTCTTTTGTCGCCAAATGTACCAAGAACTACTCAATTATTCGTAATTAACAATATACCGGAAGCCATTACGACCAAAGCAATAGCTAGAGAGGCTATTGCGGCAGGAATTCATAAATTAGTTGATTATTGTGACTTTGAAGCACAAAATTCAGCATTAACACTTTACCATCGATTATTTACATTTTTCCCTGAAGGAATTAATAGTTCATTCCATTCTGAAATGGACCAAATCATTGCAAATGATATAAAATCAGCGTTAATTTTATTACAATTATACTCTCAAGGATTCAAAGACAATAAAGATCCTTGGGACATTCTCGATATACTACTGACTTCGGAGAAGAAGTTTCTGAAGAGCGATTACGCAACTGAGTACATAGAAACTTTATATTATTTATGTTCGACTCACAAAGACTACGCGAAGGCAAGACTTGAGAATTGTGCAGATGTATTCTTCGAAACTGCCGAAACGGCTTCGAAAATGTCAACTTCTGTTCAAGCTCTCAATTCTATCGTTTCTCTTTCCATTTGTGCCCATTCCAAATTGTCCGTACAGAGGTTAACTGAACTTCTCAAAGACGAAAATTGCGCAAATCCGACAGTTACCTTTTTATTGCATTGTCCAACGGTAGAAGCGAACCCAGAGATCATCCTTGCACTGTTTAAGACTGCGCAAAGGGGTAACGAGAACGCAATCTTTGTTTTATGCACAATTGCCGAGAAATTTGATTATGCAAGGATTATTTCACGAGATTTAAGCTGGATTATTGATCCTTTGCCTACAATACTGAGCACATTGCGATTGTTCCTTGTTATGTTCAGACACAAAGATCTCAGAGAGAAATTATTGTTGAATTCGAATTTGACACGAATGTTTTCTAAGTTGTTACATGAAAAAGACCAAACAAGTGCAATTATTATTGTCCAGCTCATTATTTTGTACCCTAATCCATCGAAAGACTTGATACAGAAGTTGAAAAAGAACAAAGTTTTGAAGAGATTACTTGATTTGTGTGTTGCATCAAATAACATCGAAGTTCTTAAGTCAATGGTGCATTTGGTATCATTTCTTAGCGAATTCGGTGATTCCTCTGAGTATTTGATTGCAATTCCTAAGCTTTGGGACATTGTCAAGACATCTAGTTCAATAACTCTTGATGCAATTGTTACAATTGTTAATTTGAGTAAGTACCAACTTTGCGCTTTGAAATGCAAGGAATTGGGAATGATACAGTTCTTTAAAGAGATTTCGTCTGATCCTTCATACACAGAGATCTCCGCAACATTCATTGCAAATATCGCAGCTGCAGATATCGATAAATAAATTGTTAGTTATATACTTATATATTTGAGAATTTTTTTTATTGGTCATGTCCATGGATTAGAATCAATTCCATGGACAATAAAATCGTCCATGTTTATATATATATTAGTCTATTGAAAATCAATTTTATAGTACACTAGCATTCAATCAACTTTGAAGTCGGCGATTAATGTGCTCTTAACAAAATAGTGCTAGTATTGGGTTATTTGAAATATATGAGAAATAATATGTATCTTATGGAATATGATTATGGAATCACTTGCATAAAAAATATAAATGAAAAATAGAATCTATAATTTTAAGATTTAGATAAAAATAAAATGAAATAAAGATTATCATAGCTATTGCTTTTACGGTATTTGTTTTGTAAAATAGTTTTGTATTTGATCTTCACTAGGATACAAAGAGAAATTATGTTATTATTATTTAATTGAATCTCTCCATTTCCTGAAGTTGTCATTTCTATGTTTGGGTTATCGATAAAGCATTTATCAGTAATTATTTTTGTATTAGAATCATATGTGTATAATAAAATTTTCCCTGAGTTTTCTTTCAGCACTGAATTAGAAATAGAAAGGAGAGAACTTTCGTATTTGAGATAAAAAATTCCTGGATAGGTTGTTGGTTTTGAAGAGTAAGAACTATTTATATAATTACTACAATGAATGAAATGTTGTGAATAGCCATGCCAATAACATCTATAATCTGCTTCATTTGAAATAAATTGACAAAATTTAATGTTTGATGTTCCTGATGCATCATTTAAAATAACATATCCAACATTTGATTTAGTTTTGCAGTTACTTTCATTGATTGAAACAAATGAAATATTTCCATACTTATTACAAAGTACAGAACCTGATGTTTCACTTGAATAACCTGAAATTGATGTTTCTTCAATCAGACTTAGATCAGTACTATTCTCTCTAGCTACAACTGCAGCGTGCATTCCACTTTTTGTTCCACTTGTCACTGAGCAGTTTATTCCTGTAACTCGATATTGGAAAAATGGTCCATTTCGAAAGCGTGTGCATGGACACTGATTATCTGCACTGCATTTATTAAATTCTGTTTCACTGATTCCTAAATAATTCGGACCTACTGAATCCACATTGATACATGCCGTCTTTAAGTCTCCAAAATTACAGTCTGTAACAAAATATTTTTCACTTGAATCTGTTTTCCAATACTCTTTAGATCCATCAGAATAAGGAGTTGGAGGTGGATCATTGAAGAATTGATTCCAATCATCAATAGAATTATGAAGAAACGAAGCAAATGGGCGGGCCCCATTTACGTCTAAAGTTAATATATTCCAAAGCTTTGCAGTTAACGTAATTAATTTTAAAATCTTGTGAAATAAGGTTTAAACATATTTTTATTGGAAAACTACATGGTACATTTGACTGTTTGAGAATTAGAAATGCTTGAACTTTGGGGCTTTATCTAGATTTTGAAAATTTATGAAAATAAGGTCTTTTTGTAAATCTTTTTGCTAACCAAGGTTGTGCAATCTGTCTCAAAATTCTGGTTACTTGGAATTTAGGAGAAAAGGAATATATGTTCTTGAAAAAAATTTAACATATTTTTCCGGACTTTTCAGAGAATTGAGCTCAAGCTCAATTCTCTGAATCAGTCCGAAGAAATATGAAAGTCTGTCATAGCGTTCAGTGATTAGCTCGATTTTAACGGAACCTTAAAATCGAGCATTGAAAAGTCTCGACAGACTTTTTTTTTCTGCAGTCCATGCTATGCTAAAATGATATTCAGCTTTTTTGCGGTTTGAAATTTTTTGAGGCTCTCTTCGGTCGCCTCCCTAAAATTCCAAACCGCAAAAGTAACATTTTGACAGTTTTTTTTTAAATTCTGAAATGTTTACATAAACGTCTTAAACGGCTTCCAAAAATGACGAGCGCGTTTACAACTCAGGGAATGTATCAATTGGGTGGAGGCGATGTTGCCTATTGTTCATTTGATTTCTCTATTCTTCAATTCAATCACTACGAAAAATTCTTCAATGCTTTGCCAAATTTTTTATATAAAAAAGTTAAAAAAGTAAGTTTCAACTGCGATTTCGAATTCAACTATTCAAAATCTGGACATAAAAGTGAACGATGTGAGAATATAATTGCCGAATCAATTGCAAACAAAAAACCAAAATTTATTCCGTATCTTGTCAAAATTTTGAAAATCGTATTGCCTAAGACAAAAATACTCAAATCAATCGAATTTTCATCCATGAAGATTCCTCGAGGTATGTTGTCTGTTTTATTGAAATCAATCGCAAAATGTCCGACATTAGAGTTTGTACGCTTTATCAATGTTCCTGTAACAGATGATCATCTTACATCATTCCTTCCACGTATAAATCCATACCAATACCAAGAAGTTTCCTTTGTTTCTTGTGGAATTACGTCCAGATCAATTCCAAACATCAAAACCTTCATTAGAAAGAGACCAACAACAAGTATTGTTGATAGAAGATTATCAACACTTTGCCTTGATGGCAATTATATTACAGAAGATGAAATAAACAGCGTTCAGAAATTATTACAAACAGATCAAGACTTAACAGATGGAAATGGCGAACCAGATGTAACAATTGATAACGCTACAATCGCTACTACAACAATGGACGACGATCGCTTCATGAAACACGTTCCTCCGCCACTTTTCAAACCAATTACACCAAATGTTACGAAATCAGAGAAATCAGTCTCTCCAAAATCAGTAAACTCTCACAAACTTAACGATAGTGAGCAAATCAAAGCGGAACAGCCAAGGCCTCTTGTTTCATCAACACAAGAATCTGATTACAGCGACTACTCTTACACAGGTGAGGAGGAAGAAGATTATTCATATGATGGTATTGAATATAGCGATACTCCAACAAATGATGAAGATTTGGCTTCTCAAAACGCATTACTCAGAAAAAGGCTGAAGAACCTTATGCAAAAGAAGAAGGCCTTGCTTTATGCTGATGATGTTTTCTTCGTCGGCGAAAGAGCTCAGGATTTGGCTGAGCTTGTTAGTGATATGAAAGAAAGAGCAGCTCAATTAACCGGAACTAATGAAAACTGATACTATTTCCTTTATATTGTTTTTCTGTTTTATATTTTGTGTAAATTATTTATATATTCTGAAAAATACCAAAATTATTTTTCCAAATTTCAATAAAAGCATAAAACTCATTAATGATCTTAACCAAAATATCGAAAAAGTCATCATATATAATTCAAAATGCCTTTTAAACTAGTTTTTCATCTAAAATTGAAAATTATACTAAATTAGTTATCTTAAATACAAAAAGATACCTTTTAAAAGACCTCTAAAGAATTAGTATTTATATAAAAATATACAAACAAAAGATATAATCAAATTATAACATTGAATTCTGATTGTTTTCAATCATTGGAAGAGTGGAATCTCCTTGGAATATATAAGCATGGTTTCTGTATTTGAGATACTGTTCGGAAGCAAAGTTTGCAAGGCAAACTAAGCTAAACAACATGTAAGTCAAAGAAATTACCATTGAAAGGAAACAATGGACTGATTGTTCAGCATTGAATTCAAGTAGCGATGGAAAAACGTAATCAGCGAACAAAAGAGCGAAAGATGAACGTAATGCTGTATAAAGCTTTGAATATGAAGTACAATATCCTCCTGCAAGCATACATATAACAAAAGGAAACAGTAGTATTGGTGCTAAGTACATACTTGTTGGACTTATTTCGGAATAATTTAAAATGTACTGTTTTGAAAGTCCAAGTAATGACATCGCACACTGTATGCATAATACTGTGTGACAAATTGTCCTATCTATATTGCCTGCTCCGAATATAAATAAAAATGAAAAAATATGAATACAAAATAGATGTAAGTATGACGTATTGGCTGTGCGTATCATGGCATCAACTAAGCCTGCTATAGATATGAGCAAACCTAAAACAGTAACGACAGGTTGAGGTTGATATGTAGTTTTTGAAAATTTTAATTTGTAATTGACTTTATTGCAGCCATTTGACTGGATCTGACTGACGTTTACCATTAGTTTCCATGAAATTTCGTCTGCTCCGCATCGAGCGCTATATTGGGCATCAAAGATATATTTTGAGTTGTTTTGTAATCCAACTTCAGTTATAGTGCATGGCAGATCAGTTATTACGTTTGTATGAATGTATTGAAGCTGATGAGTAAAATTATCGAGATGTTTTTTTGAACAGAATATTAATTCTGGATCATAATGCTTCTGTGAAAATCGGTGATGGTAGAATGATGCGATAGATGATTGTTCTGACAAAGATGACTTGGAAAATTCGTTTAATTGGAAAATAAGTACAACTATAATTGCTATAACTAATAGGAACTGCGATTTTGTCGTAATTCCTTTCTCGAAATTCTGATAAGGTGTTGTTATTTTGGCTATTTTGATGATTTTGAAAAGTGACAAGCGATCATTCCGATAAATTCAATTGAATTCTACGACTGAAATCTATAATGGTAGGATAGATAGGTTCATTAGACCGAAAGAGGAATGGTCACATTTGCTGGCGATTCCAATCAGCTCGTAATCAATTTCTCTAAAAAGATCATCAGATTGTTTTTTGTTTTCTCTATTTCTTAGCTTCATTCTTCATAATCTGATATCTTCTCACATATGTGTCAAGGAAATTTACTGTTTCTAGGTAAATATATTGTTATGCAATATATAGAGATGTTTTACCTTATATTTTCTTGCTATGATATCGATTCAATACGGCAAAGTATGATTTTTAGCACCTCAAACCGAGGAAATCAATTCTTTTCCTTCTCTAGCATTTAGAAAAATTATTTTCTTTATTATGTTTTTCAATTGAAAATAGAAGTTCAAGTATCATGTAATGAACTAAAAAATGTTATAAAATGAAGGACAATCTAATCACATAGTTAAAATTCATCATATAATCTGTTTAAATTTTATAAAATTCAAATTTATATATATATAAAATAATAATAATATAAAGGTTTAAATAAATACAATAACAATATATAAGTCAATTCTCTGGTTCTTCAAAGAATTTTAAGAATTGTGAAATTAAATCATCAGTTTCATCGAGTTTTGTATCAATATCTGAATCAAATATATCTGGTAAGTCTAGATCAATCATGATTGGCTTGTAGACTTCATTATTATTCGTTAATAAGTTAATTAAAATTGAAAGTAAATCAATGATTGTTTTCTCATCTAATGACTCAACGAAATCAGGTATACTATCAAGAAGTTTGTCAATATACTGAACTTGGTAATCATAACTGCTTTTTGACAAATATCTGCAAATAGTTTTGATTGACCAGTATTTATTATCAAAAATAGAACTGTCAACAAACAAAAACAAACTTTCGTACACGTGGTGCTTCTCAATTAGTTCGAAATGCTTATCAGTCATATAATAAACGATAAGGATTGATGTTTTGATGTTATAACGAACGCTGTTCTCTAGATGCCAGTTTATCGATGTAATGAAGTCATCAGAAGCAAAGCAATTCGTAAATCCGTTTTCAATAAACTTGTAAACACATGAAAACAGGATTAAATCGTTCTGTATCAGGTCTAAACGTGCAGATTCAACTAACTGGCTCTGAATATTGATCAAACAACTTCTTTCAAACAAAATTTCGTTTGATAAAAAAAGATGTAACAATTGGAAAGCCAATTCTCGTAGTTTTTTCTCAGAACTAACAATGTAATGGGATAAATGAGGTAAAAACTGCATGAGTTCATATGAATAATCAGTAATTCCGAATTTACAAAAATTTTGAAGGAATTTGAAAGCGCAAGTAACATCCCTGGTCTCATATCCATCTGATTCGACAATAAACATATTGAGTAATGATAAAAAATCAAGTGATATTAAAATTTCAATATTATTTTGCGAAATTGCTGCAAAATTAGTAAGAGCTTTCGTAATTTTGTATTGAATATTTGGAATTGGGTTCTCTTTGAATAAACTAATCATAATTTCTGGAATTTGCAGGTCATTAAAAGCAGAATCCAAACTTTCTTCGAGTTTCCATAGTCTCCCGATGATGGAAATCATGATTAAGCCACATTCTGCTTTGTTTGTCTGTAAAATTTCAATAAATGAATTAAAAACGTCTTGATTATTGAAATTTGCAATAAATTTCGTTGATATTTTGATATTTGCCTTGATCACTTCTAGATTTGAAGGCAAGTCCAAATTATTTACAACAGCAGATATTGAATAGTGGAGAGATTCAAAATCTACATTGTTTGGCTGGTCGGAAACGATATTTTCTTGATTATGAGAACTGAATTGATCTTTGGAAATCTGATCTTTATACTCTTCATCCATAAAATCTCAAAATTTGTCACTTTTTATTTGGATTTTTTGGAATCATGTCTTCTTATACGAATAGCTTCTATTGCTTGAAATAGTTCGTTATTATTATCGAAATTATTGCTAATTGTGAAAATAATTTATCATTATTTTCTAATTCTTGCATTTGCTTGTATATTAATGTCTGAATGTTTTGCATCACAACGCATATATCAGGTGAAAGTAATTGATCTATGAAAATAAAGCAATTGAACACCCAAATTAATTCATTTTCAGTGAAATTAGTATTTCGTTTCTGAAAATATGTTAATATCATCGATGAAGTCGATTTACTAACGCTATATGGCGTTGGTTGCATATTTTGTCGTATGTTTTTAATAGCATTTTCATAATCAATGAATTTTTCAGGTTCATTGTATGTTGTTTCGAAATGGTGTCGTAAATTTGCAAACCATGTTACAAAATGAAATGCCCATTCATGGTCGATGTGAAAATTATCTGGTTGAGTTGGTTTTGAGAGCTCATTTTGGACATAATTCATTTCTTTTACGTAACTTTTAGGCATAGGAACCTTATCAACTGATCTTTTAACTCCTCTTTCTTGACTCCTTAAGAAAGCTATTATTTGCTTGGTTTCGTCATCCATTGGAAATGAAGAATAATTAACTCATTTGATTAGTATAGACTAAATATAATAAAACTTAAGTAGTTATTAAGAGAAGAACAAACATTTATTCAAAAAAAATCATTCAAATGAAATAAAATCTGGAGCATCAGAGAGGAAAGGATGCTTAAGAGCTTCATCAGCTGTAATTCTTTTAGACGGATCTAATACAAGCAATGATTTCAAGAGGGAAAGTGCGTCATTTCCGAATTCTTTAAATTTATCATCAAAAGTTGAAATAGAAAATCCTTCAGGAGCACTAAACTTCATGTATGCTCTTATTTTTTCGCATCCAGACCATTCTATTGTTCCTAGTGTCTTTGCAATTTGAGATAATAAATGAATATCATTTGGAGCATCGAAAATTGGCTTTCCTAGCAATAGTTCAGCAAACATTGCGCCAGTAGACCACATATCTATTTCAGATCCGTAGTTATTTTGGCTGAAAAGGAGTTCAGGAGCTCTGTAATTTAAAGTTGTTGCTTGGCAGATCATTGGTCCGAAATCTGATGGAAAATCACAAGAAAGACCAAAGTCTATAAGCTTGGGAACACCATTTTTATCAAATAATACGTTGTCTGGTTTAATATCGCGGTGCATTATTTTAGAATTATGCATATAAGATAAAGCTTGTAAAACTCCTTTCATTACGCATTTAACAATGTTAATTGGTAACTTATGATCAGGATATTTATTGAAAAGATGAATTAATTCATATGGTAAATATTCTGTCGAGAGATACAACGTAAATTTGTGTGTGAATACGCCGTTGAATTTGACTATATTCGGATGTTGCAATTCATTAAGCTGTCTGATTTCTTGTATCGCATGATATTCAATTCCATCTTTCGGAGAACGAACCATTATCTTTTTTAATGCTAGGGTTTCTTTTGTTACTGTATCTTCTGCAATATAAACGATTCCAAAACCTCCTCTTCCTAACTTCTTTTTTCGATTGAATCTATTGCAAACAAATTTTTCCATTTTGAAGGGAGATATGATGAAATTGAAAAAAAAAAAAAAAAAAAAAAAAAGGTAGTGGGGCTTCCAGGCACTTCGTGCCCTCTAGCCCCGAAGATGTTTAGTATAAATGAAGTTTTTATTCGGAAAATTGTTAGTCTTCTGGTGTGAATTCGGAGGACTCTTCTTCTTCCTCCATTGCTTCTGGGAAGAAGCCTTCTTCTGGGTCGAAAACATTATATAATGTGTCACTTTTCACAATTATATATGTTTTCATGTTTTGTCACTTTTCTGTCACTTTTCAGGAAAAAAACATTTTTATTATTATATATAAATGAATTTTACAAAACCACCGTTACCGTTCTTTGGAAATAAGAGTAAATGTAAAGATATTATATTGAGAGAACTTAAGAAACTACCGAATGGTCTAACATTTGTAGATTTGTTCGGTGGAAGTTTCTATATATCCCATTTGTGCCATACAATATTCCCAGACTCAAAGATTATATGCAATGACTTCGACAACTATATGAACCGTCTCAAACATATTCCAGACACAAACAATATATTGAAAGAGTTAAAAGAAAAGATACCTATAGGTAAGATGGAACGTATACCATTAGATAACAAAAATATTGTGAGAGAGGTTTTGAAAAAAGCAGAATATATAGACTGGGATAGTATATCTGCTAGACTATTATATAGTGGTTCTATAAGAGTTCATGACATTGAAACACTTATGTCAAAAGTTTTATATCTTAACTATACAAATGTTTTCAAAGAGGACATAGAAAAATATATTGAGGGTATAGAGTTTGTGAGATGTTATTGGACAGAGTTGTATGAAAAATATAAAGACAAGGAAAATGTTTTCTTTATAGTGGACCCGCCGTTCTATAACACATGGGATTTTCAATACCAAGTAGACTGGACTTTGAGAGACTCTTTAGAAACTTTAGACGTTATACATAACCATCCATGCTTTTACTTTACATCCGATAAAAGTGGTTTGGAAACCGTTATGAGATGGTTAGAGGACATACATGACTATGAGTTTAGATATGACAAGATAGAATATGAGAGAGGTCCTATAAACCGGAGAAAGTGTCATAACAAAGAAATTTTATTAGTAAGTAAATGTGGTTTGAAATAGGACTACTTGTTTTAGGTTTTTTCCATTGTGTCATTTATTTATTTGACGTGGCAGAAAAGTACAGAGAATATGAAGATGAACCAATGCCTGCAAATGTTCAGTATATGTACTCGTAAGAGATATTTTTATCTAATATTAAATGGACGCACAGAACTTAGCGAATGCACAGCAACCTGGACAACCAAACCCAGAGAATATTCCAAATGAAGTTAGAATACAAACTGCAATGGCAAACTATGGTCAAGTGCCAACAGATGTACAAATGCAAACTGCCATGTCAAATGACGCTGCGTTAGGTTTGCCACCATGGTATGCAAATATGAGATGGAAAGAGTTTTATACAAACCCTGAAGTGGGATATAAACAACTTTATGCAGATGACGCGAACACAGGAGTTGACCCAGAATATGTTTTCTACCAGAGGAGAAACAGAATGTATGAGCTCCAGTTAAAGAATGCTATGGAACTCAACAGGAAACGTAAGAGACTAGGCGGACATTAGATTTTTACATATAGTAAAATGGGTTTCTTCAGTAAGATAGGAAACTTCTTTCGAAATGTTGGAAGAGGTATATGGAATGGAATAAAATCTGTCGGAAGAGGAATTTGGAACGGTGTCAAAAATATTGGTAAAAGAGTAGGTCAGTTCGTTGGTATTATACCTAAAGACCCTGAACCAGAAGAGCAAGCTCCTGTTATACAACAGCCTGAACCTGCACCACAGTCTAGTTGGCAACCAAATCCAACACCTCAACCGTATTAAAAAATTATATTTTTACCGTTCGATAGTAGTTGTATATGAAACTAAGTTCTAAGTAAAACGCATGGTATAATGGAACTATTCTCTTTCTTCCATCTGTAGTAAACCATACTTGAAAGTCTGAAATACTTCCACTTGGTGGTTCGTATAACTTTGTAGGTTTTTCGTAAAAGTCATTTGCCAAGCATAAGAAAGAGTTTTGGGCGCCAGAAAATGAAGCATGAACAATAATAGCAGCTGGGTCGAAAACATCTTTAAATAAATATGGTTCATCTCTTGCATATCGACTGTAAATATTTGCTAAAGGAAGTTCGACTTTCTGATTTAACATTCTTTGCAAATAATACCATGACATTGCAGTGAATTCTGTATATATTTGTTCGTCTTTATTTGGATTGTCTTCGTAGATTTGAAATGACACTTGTGAATTTTGTTTGTCATATACAATTCTCACATAAAGTGTGCTATTGGTATTCGCATATTCATCAGCATATTTTGCATAACATGAATTTATTTTATCTTCTATATTTTTTAACGCAGTCTGTAGAGAAGATGAAAGGTCAACTTGTATTAGCTCAATTTCTTCCCACATTTTTCGTTTCCCTTCAGATATATAATCTATATGAAACCTTACAATAAATGGAAAACTTTTATCTTCTACAGACACAAACTTCATTCTACGAAAGCCAATAGCTTTTGTGACAGATGGGTCTCTTAGCCATCTTAATGGGTAGTCAAAACGATAGCCTTCATGCTTTACGGTCTCTGTCTCAAACTTTTGACCGACATTAGTAAAAAGTTCATCTAATGGTTTAGTTGTAGCAACTCTTGAATTTTCTTTTTCTATTGGAAGCATATTTTATCTAGAATAAAAATGTCAAATGAAACAGCGTCTATGAGAGAAATACAACACAACCGACAACTCATTATGCAAGCTCTAAATAAGAACACAACAAACTTTTCAAACTATTCTAAGATATCTGAGTCATTGAAAGAAGGAAACTTAAAACTGACATTAAACCCATTGACAGACGAGTTTCTATTTCAAGACAGTAAGAACCATACTGTTTGTATAAATCCAACAAAAGGAACTTTAAACGAGAAACCTATAGATGAACTTCTTTTGAAAGCAGATGTTGACAACAAAGCTGACAAAGAGTATGTAGACGATGCAATAGCAAAAGAAGAAGAAAGAGCTAACAAAGCTTATGCAACGAAAGAGGATGTTGAAAAGAAAGCAGATAAAACATATGTTGACGATGAGTTAGCATGTGTGACTAGTGCGTTAGTGAAGAAGGCAGATAAGGAATATGTGGATGAAAAAGACAATGAAATTAAAGAAAGGGTTGAATGGTACCATGAACGGACAACAAAGATTTTAAAAGCTAAAGCCGATACAGGATGGGTTTCAGGGTGTTTAGACCTTAAAGCCGACAAGAACCATACACATTCTATATCTGATATTACAAACTTACAAGAAACCTTAAACAGGAAAAGTGACGTTGGACATACACATACCATTGCAAATATTACAAACTTACAAGAAACCTTAAACAGGAAAAGTGACGTTGGACATACACACGATTTCTTCAGAACTGTTGGTATAGAAAATATTGAAGGAACGGTTGAAGAAACTGGTGGGGATGTATTAAATTGGAAACCTCCTAACTTTCCACAAGGTTTAACATCGGATGAAGACATTAGATGTAGAAATGTCTATGTCATGGAGGATGAAAACAAAGTTAAATTCACTGCTCAAGATTTATATGATAAAAAAGCTGACAAAACAGAGCTTCAAACGTTAAAGACAGAAATACTTCAAACAGTATATCCTATAGGTTCTATTTATACGTCAATGAACTCTACCAGACCAGAAGTAGTACTTGGTTTTGGAACTTGGACTCAAATAGTCGACAGGTTTTTGTATTGTGCAAACTCTTCAAAGGAAACAGGTGGAAGTAAAACGATTTCAGGTGAAAACTTACCTGCGCATAGTCACTACGTAGATTTAAGTACATCTCAAGCAGGTTGGCATAAGCATAAATTTTGGGATTGGTCAGCAATGAAAAAAGGTAAAGGATATGATGTTAAAGACAACGTTCAGTTTGCTATAAATTGTTTCTGGGGTAACACTCAGGGAGATGGAAACCATACACATCGCGTTTCAGGATATACGCAAACAACGGGACAAAGTAAAGACTACATGCCACCTTACATGACAGTTTACGCATGGTATAGAAATGCTTAGTCGTCATTTTCAACTTCTTTAGCATATTCGTCAGGAGTTGTCTTATATTTGTTAGGAACTGTTTTTGAAAGTATACCACCTTGAACTTTGACAAGTTTGAAACGAGGTCTGACAATAGTCGTTTTATCTTCTGCTTGCAGTGTGTACATTTTGCCATGTTTGCCTAAAACTTCATAATATTCTCTTGTATACTTTCTTCTATTTTTACGAACACGAATGTGAGTACCTGTCGGGTTCCCATTGTTGTCATAGTCAATAGTATTTTCATATGGGTCGCGTTTAGGTATTTCTATTTTTACTTTGTCACCTTTCTGAAGTTTGAAGCCCGGCATTCTTTCTTGTTTGTCTCTTTTGACTAAATTATTAAATATATAGTCTTTCTCTAAGTCAGGGTTGTTTTTCATTTCTTCGGGGGAGTGGTTTCCCAAACCTTTTTGTTTACGGTTATTGTAAATATTTAAAACTTGTCTCATCTTTGCCATGGAAAAGTGTCTATACTTGTCGTCATATGACATTTCATTTGCTTCACCACCTTGTGGTTGGTTTAAGTCTCTTAAGATTTTTATACAACTGTCAATGACACCAAGAGCAGAATGGTTTTGGTCGACAATGAAATATTGGTTTACATTTTTTGAACGCAGATAGTTTTTAATATCGTCTGATTTGAAAGAACTTTCACAGTCAGATGTCAGTTTTGTTGGATGGTATTTGTCAACGAATATTGTCAAAGCAGTTTTCACATCTAAAATATTTTTGGACTGTAATGGTATGGCTTCACAGTATCTTGTGTTTTGACCGACAAATATTAGCCAGTATGGTGGTCCATCTTCTTTATACCTCGGAATGTTTTCCAAGATATCCATAAACCAAGCATTTGGTGTTGAACTAAAGATTTTTATCATGAGTGCTTTTTTTGTTGCCTTAGAAACATAGGGGTCCTTGTTTGGATTCGTCATTTTTTAACCCATAAGAAATGGGTTTATTTGGCGCATTAGCAGGAGTTGCATCCAGATTTTTGCCCGCAGTGGGAACAATAGCCAGAGGTGTATTTGGAGTTGGAAGGAAGATTTTGAGTACATTAGGTATACTTAAAGAGAAAGCACAACCTATTATACAAACTGTACAGAAAGGTTGGGATGTAGCACGAGATGCAGCAAATCTTATTCCAAATCCTGAAACAAGAGGAAAAGTTCAAGGATGGATGGACAATGTAGGAAGACAAGCAGGAAACTACTATAACAAAGCAAATGACTACTATAACCAAGCAGGACACTATATGGACCAAGGTGAAAGATTCTTTAACAGAGGATATAACCATGCACAACAGTGGGTAAACAATAACCAACCGCAACCACCTCAAACTTGGGGAATGTAAAGTTTTTTACTGAGATGAAATGAACAATACAGCATTGAGACAAATGGGTTCAAGATGGATTTGTCGACTTCCAGCAGTTACACAACGTGTTTGTCAAGTTCTTCCTATACCTCAGGAAGTTTTAGACCGACTTAAAAAACAACAACAACCAGTTGAAAACAAACCAAACTAAAATTTTTTACTGAGATGAAATGACCGAAGAAGTTGAAACGGTAGATTTGACACCACAAACAAAAAGTTCAGAACCATTGTCAAAACCTGTCAAAGAACTTACAGATGAAGAGAAAAATTCAATAATAGAAAGTGCCAGGTCTGGAAATACAAACCCTAACTATAAAGTCACTTTTCATAGAAATGGAACGGCTAGTATCTCAAAAAAGAAACAGACTCTCACAAATAAAATATTGAAGTCTGAAGGAGCTTTCGAGACAACAGATGGAAAAGTTTACTTCACTGACCAACAGTTCATTATAGAACATCTCATTGACTTAGAGTCGAAATATTCTAAACTTTACAACAAACACAAAAAGTTGAAAGGAAAACAAAAACAAATGGCATATGATATTTATGAAGATGTTGACGACACAACTGTTCCTGCAAGTGAGGTAAAGTCAGAGGAACCGAAAAGTGACGAAAAACCGATAGAAGAAGAAAAACCAAAAACTGAAGATAAACCAAAACCAAAGTTTAGTTTCAATACTAAAAGTCAACCTTCATTAGCTGGTATGGGTTGGCGTCAAAGACTTATGGCAGCAGGCGGTTATGTAAAGTAAAGAAAAAAAACATATTTTTTTATTTTTATTTGAAATGTACGCTGAGTTGTTGGAGAAGACCGTTGGGAAACTTGTTTGTTAGACGATGAAATATGAAATGGCATACCATTTAAAATAAAACATTTTTTTAAAAAAAAACATTTTTTTATTTTATTTGAAATGTACGCTGAGTTTGTTGGAACAGACCGTTGGGAAACTTGTTTGTTAGATGAGAAATATGAAATTCACTGTTGTGAGTCATTTGAAGTCAGAAAAAAAAAGACAAAAAGAGTTTTAAGCGAATGTGAGCGAAATGACGGATATACTACTATGGATATGAGTGGAAAACACTATTTTAAACATGTTGTCATTGCAACTCATTTTATACCGAACCCTAACAATTTACCTTTTGTAGACCATATAAACCATATAAGAAACGACAATAGACTTGAAAACTTACGCTGGGTTACTTGTTCTGAAAACAATAAGAACAAAGGCAAATTTCGAGATATTGTATTCGAATTTGTCGACGAACTAGAAGATGAAGCAATTGAAATTACAGACTATGGTAAGCATACGTTTGAGTTTTACTACTATAGCGAAGAACAGGACTCTTTCTACCTTTATACCGGCGTAAGCTATAGGAAATTACAAGTATATTTTACTAAGGCGGGCTATGCTCATGTAAACGCTAGAGATACAGATGGAAAATGCGTTCGAATACTTCTTAACAAATTCAAGAAGCTATATGGCATACCATTTTAAAACAGTATATTTTTTTATTTTTATAGAAATGCCTCCGCATAGAATGGATAGAAAATCTGCTAGAATAAAAGCAGAGTTGCAAAGATATGGTTGGAGAGTTTCGAAGAAGTTTAAATATAGGAAGGGAAGACCCATAAAAGTCTATGACAAACTGGCTGGTCTGACCTACGAGATGGACTTGGAAACAGCGCGCGCCAATTATCCAAACAGACTAGAGAGGTTAGAAGAAGAACGTCTTATGAACTTGCCTTTCAATGTTAGTGAACCTCAAGTTGAAGGACACGACGGCTTTGCCAGATTCTACTGGAAACATGACGAACAATTGCATCCTTTGAGAAGGAAAAAAGGTAGTGCAGAGGATGGTCATGCTCCCATGGAAAGAACAAGATATGCATATGAGAAGTATCGTGAAGTTAGAAGTCAAATTACATCTGGTCGAACCTTTACAGTAAACTTTGACGAAGGAAAGAACAAAGAAGGCTTCATGGGTGTACTTGCTGCCATACAAGACGGAAATAAGAAAGGATACAATCTCAGACTAACCGTAACAGATTTGGACGGTCACATTTACTATGCACATGGCAATGTCACAACAGCTGCAATGCTTCTTGACGCTTTCAAGACTACAAAGAGAGAACAAATGGTTGACTCCGACTCAGACATTTTGAATGCAATTGAAGGAATTGCAAGTGTCAAGTTCGAATGGTACCAACCTAACCCTCAAGCAGTCAGACAACATGTTTGTTAGATGAGAAATATGAAGTAAAAACGTTTTTTAAACCATATATTTTTACATATATTAAATGCTTCAGGTTGAAAGAATACGGTGGAGCCAAAAGTGGCTCGACCTCAAAACAAACATTTTGTGAAGAATATACCAACCGCCGGAATTCCGACGGTTGCTTTTTATACAAAATTCAACGGGTGAATTTTCATGAATTTCCTTAAGATAGAAAAAAAGTGAGTTAAAATGAGATGTTTACTGAAGGTGTCACCATGTCACTCGGTCAACTAACATCTTTTTGAAAAAGTGTGGAGTGTGGTAGAATTTACGAAAAAGTGACACTTAACCTTAAATTTCCAAACACTATTTTTTGATTGTATTTTGTTATTTATATATTTATATATATAAATATATTTATATATGTATATTTATATATGTATATTTATATATGTATATTTATATATGTATATATTTATATATGTATATATTTATATATGTATATATTTATATATGTATATATTTATATATGTATATATTTATATATGTATATATTTATATATGTATATTTATATATGTATATATTTATATATGTATATATTTATATATGTATATATTTATATATGTATATATTTATATATGTATATATTTATATATGTATATATTTATATATGTATATATTTATATATGTATATATTTATATATGTATATATTTATATATGTATATATTTATATATGTATATATTTATATATGTATATATTTATATATGTATATATTTATATATGTATATATTTATATATGTATATATTTATATATGTATATATTTATATATGTATATATTTATATATGTATATATTTATATATGTATATATTTATATATGTATATATTTATATATGTATATATTTATATATGTATATATTTATATATGTATATATTTATATATGTATATATTTATATATGTATATATTTATATATGTATATATTTATATATGTATATATGCATGTATTTATATATGTATATTTATTTAAAAAAATTAAAAATAATATAATTAAAATTTATTTATATTTTAAATTTCATACTGATCTTCGATTCCAATTTGTGAATTGATATCATTAACAATTGAATTTCGGTGCACCCCTATGAGAGCGCTGGCGACCGAAACACAACTAGTAAGATTGTGTATTAGAAACTGCTTCATGCTGTGTTGAGTAAGCTTCGATGTCTTTGTAGGATAGCTTTCTGAGAGCGAAACAAGATAGTGTTGAAAAAAAAATTGAAAATCTGAGAGACTGTGCAAGAGCCAACGACCAAAACACTACCAGTAAGATACAGCAGTAGTAGCTGCTTCATGCTGCATTGAGTATTGTTGAATAATTTGAAGTAGTGGTTTTTGAAATCAGCACCCCTATGAGAGCGCTGGCGACCGAAACACAACTAGTAAGATTGTGTATTAGAAACTGCTTCATGCTTTGTTGAGTAAGCTTCGATGTCTTTGTAGGATAGCTTTCTGAGAGCGAAACAAGATAGTGTTGAAAAAAAAATTGAAAATCTGAGAGACTGTGCAAGAGCCAACGACCAAAACACTACCAGTAAGATACAGCAGTAGTAGCTGCTTCATGCTGCATTGAGTATTGTTGAATAATTTGAAGTAGTGGTTTTTGAAATCAGCACCCCTATGAGAGCGCTGGCGACCGAAAACACAACTAGTAAGATTGTGTATTAGAAACTGCTTCATGCTTTGTTGAGTAAGCTTCGATATCTTTATCAGACCACCTTTAAATTAACCACTCACATTCTCACTGTGGTCCATCTAAAATTTGTAAACTTTATGACATAAAATTATATTTTATGCAGGATCCCACCTATTACTTAATCTTTTTGGAATAAATGTTTTATAATATTTATCGATTGATTGTAATTTTTTGTATAAAAAAAAGTTTTTTATTTATATTAAAAATATATTCGGTTAATGATATTATCTTATAATTTGTAAATAAATCTAGTAATAAAATAACTTTAATAGTTGGTGTCACTTTTTCGAAAATTCTGGTTTTTTCAAAAAAGTGAGTTAAAATGAGATGTTTACTGAAGGTGTCACCATGTCACTCGGTCAACTAACATCTTTTTGAAAAAGTGTGACAACATGACATTTTGACAACAACACAGGAAATAGATTTCATCGTATATTTTTTGTTAAGACTTCATCGTATATGTTTTGTCAAGACTTCTTCATCGTATATGTTTTGTCGAGATTTTTATCGTTGTGGTCCGACGGTTAAGCCACAAACGAATGTCCGACGGTTAAGCCACCCAAAAATATTTTTTATTTTTATTGTAAGAACAGTATGACAGTCGAAGCAAAAACGTTCACGAACAAATCTAATGGCGAAACATTCACAAAAGGCACTTACAACGGTATTGAAGTCTTACGTAGAGACAAGGATGGTTATATAAATGCAACAAAGATGTGTCAGCAGTTTAGGAAAGACTTTAGAAGGTTGTTGGAAAATAAGTCCTGGGAAGAGTATTTTGAGGCATTTTGTGAAGAATATACCAACCCGCGGAATTCCGCGGGTTGCTTTTTATACACAGTTCATGCAGGAATTCCTGATGAAATCAAACAGGTTAGAGGAACGTATGTAGACCCAAGACTTGTAAACTATATAGCAATGTGGGCTTCTCCAAAATATTGTATAGCAGTTGGAAAAATTCTGGACTCCATAGACAAGAAAGTTCATGAGAAATTAGATGAAGAAGAACTCGAAGATACAGTAGAGAATGCAAAACCTTTGTTCGAAGAAGAAGTTAGAAAAATGCATGAAAAACAAATAGAACATGAACGTGAGATATGTTCTGGTTATAGAGACTCGCCATACGAACTAGACCAATGGGAACAAGAAGATTTAAAGAGAGAATTTAGAGAATATGAACTCGCTAAGATAGCATTAGAAGCTGCAGAAAAGAAGTTAAAAGTTTGGGGTCGTTTTGTACAAAAATATTGTGAGTAAATGAACCATTTTTTTCGGCAAAAATATATTTTAGGTGAAGTGGTGACATCTAACCTGTTTTCTAACCTCTTTTCTCACCCTCTTGAATTTTCATGAATTTCCTTAAGATAGAAAAAAAGTGAGTTAAAATGAGATGTTTACTGAACTGGTTGGATGTCGCCTTCTGAGGTTATGTAGAATGGTTGACCCGAGAAGTGAAGGAGACCCTTGAGAATTTGTATAATTCGTGGAATTGGACTCTCTCTGTTTGGAAGTAGTATCCAAGGACGTTTGGCAGAGAACTTTATAATGGCTTCTTTCTTCATCTCCTTTATGTCGTCGAAGGCTGTCCCGTCTGGTATTTGAATTGGAATTCCAGTCGAAATCTCGAGAGTCAAGGCAGCCCTTCCAGAAATAGTGGTGAACTTGACCTTGGGCTTCATGACCTTGCGCAAGTAGTCTTTAACAAGCTCGTTAATTTAAATTAGGTAAATTGCCTCGTCGGTAGGTTCGATGTTGTCCATTGCTACTGTCAGTAAAAGTACTGCTACTGTCAGAAAAAGTACTGCTACTGTCAGTAAAAGTACTGCTACTGTCAGAAAAAGTACTGCTACTGTCAGTAGCAGTACTGCTAGGAGCAGTAAAAGTACTGCTACGAGCAGTAAAAAGGAAAATTTGAGAGGGTTTTCGACGATAAAGTACTGCTACTGTCAGTAAAAGTACTGCTACTGTCAGAAAAAGTACTGCTACTGTCAGAAAAAGTACTGCTACTGTCAGTAAAAGTACTGCTACTGACAGTAGCAGTACTGCTAGGAGCAGAGATTTTTATCGTTGTGGTCCGACGGTTAAGCCACAAACGAATGTCCGACGTCCCACCAACCGAGCCCATTCCCAAACCAGAGGAACCTAAAGCACCAGCCCCTGCACCTCAGTTCCAGCAAGTCCCTCCACCAAATTACTACCAATTTCCACCTCAAGGTTACTACCAATTTCCACTACAAGGCTTCCCGAACTACCCTCCTCCTCAGCCTATGCCTTACTTCCCCAACCCTTGGATGTTTATGCAAAACCCTGCCCCACAATTCCAATTCCAATACAAATCGAAGAGAGACCAAGAGTTCGAAGAAGGTCTGAACCGCTTACGCAAAGAGTATGCTACAGCTCCAATTGAGAGAAAGTTGTTGCTAAATTCAGTAAAAATAATGTTTAGGTGAAGAGGTGAGATTTCACCTCTTTTTTCACCTCATGAATTTTCATGAATTTTCACGAATTTTATATATTAATGTTTTCGTTAAGCCACTTTGTGCCGTCAGTCAGTCAGTTTAGGAAAGACTTTAGAAAGTTGTTGGAAAATAAGTCCTGGGAAGAGTATTATAAGGCATTTTGTGAAGAATATACCAACCCGCGGAATTCCGCGGGTTGCTTTTTATACACAGTTCATGCAGGAAATTCTTGAGTTTTGGTTGAAAGAATACGGTGGAGCCAAAAGTGGCTCGACCTCAAAACAAGCATTTTATGAGCTTACTAAGGGTGTTATGAATAAATTCAAAGGTATTTACATACATCCTGACCTCGTTCATTTTGTTGCTAAATTCAGTAAAAATAATGTTTAGGTGAAGTGGTGACATCTAACCTGTTTTCTAACCTCTTTTCTACCCTCTTTTCTACCCTCTTGAATTTTCATGAATTTTCATGAATTTCATCGTAAATGTTTTGTCAAGACTTCTTCGTAATGAGTGTAAATGACCCAAAAATAATGTTTAGGTGAAGAGGTGAGATTTCACCTCTTTTTTCACCTGTTTTTTCACCTCATGAATTTTCCCGAAATAAAAAATAAAGTTAGTTTTATTTTTTTATTTTTTTTTATTTTGTATGTAAGAACATGTTAGCAACAATAGGTTCTACAACACTTCAAACAACTACAGCACCAAACTCGTTAGTCATGAATCCAACATCTATGTTAGTAGAGATGAAAAGCTTCATTCCTTCTTCATATACTTTCGAAACAAAAATCCAGAAGATAAAGCAAGAACTTTTAACAAGTAATTTAGACTGTAGTGCGAAAGATGAAACAAATGAACAGTATCTTTATGAAATGCAGGACATTATTGACCATTTGCCTAAACTACCTGAAATCCAGCAACAAAAACTAACTATTCCTGAATTCGACGAAATTGAAGTGAAACCAACTGACTCAGTAGAAATAAAGAAGTTCATACGTAAAGTAAATTATGAATTCCTTGGTTTTCATTGCAACCATAAGGTTATGGACAAAGATTGCGACATGGTATATAAAAACATTTCTGACATATATAAATCTGAGGAGTTTAAGACCTACGACAACTTTGTTTCGTTAGTTGCAAAATGTGTATGGCAGATAAGAGATAAAGATAGAAGAGGCAAAGTATGGAATGAACAAATAAAACCAACTGCTTCAGATTTAAAGAAAACCATTGACGCTTTAGTTGTTTTAGCAGGTAAGGTTTCAGAATATAACGCAAAAATGAACCCGCAATGTTCTAAATGTAAAGCAGCAATGAGGAGATATAACTACTCAGTAAAAGAGATAGAAAGAATGAGAAACGACTATGCAGATTTAAAGAAAGAAGCAGAGAAACCAGCAGAAAATAAAATGGATATGTTAGCATTTCTGAACAAAAACTATCCAACAGCAGAAGATTTCCTTCTATCTGACGTCAAGAAGAAGTATAAAGAAACTTTCGGTATCGTTAAAACATTCGATGTACTGACAGAAGAAATAGAAGCTACGAAATTGTTTAGGATTTCAAATATACATCATACAATTCATGTGAAACGCTTATAAAATAACTGAGGTGAAAAAACAGGTGAAAAAAGAGGTGAAATCTCACCTCTTCACCTAAACATTATTTTTACTGAATTCAGCAACAAAATTCATGAATTTCCTCATATGTTTGCTTCCCTCGGAAAACCGAGGATAGAGATTCCGTACGAAAACAGTGAAGAACAGCGAGTAGGTAAGAAACCCTAGTCGCCAAAACTCTATGAAAATCATGAATTTCCTTAAGATAGAAAAAAAAGTTAGTTTTATTTTTTTTATTTTTTTATTTTGTATGTAAGGACAGAAAATGTCAAACATTGAGTTTGAAACAGTTAGAAAGATAGACAATGAGACCAAAATAGTTAGAATAGGTGATTTAAACGTAAGATACTCAAAGAAATACAAAAAATATTCTTTGTCAGACATTTTCACACTATCTGAAAAGAAAACATCCCACGACTGGGTTAGAAATGCTTCAACTCAGAAAATTTTGACAAGAAATCCTGAGCTTATGATATCGGTAAGATTCTATGGAACAAGAGCATATCTCATCGACAAAAGTCTTATACCAGTAGTTTTGTTATGGTTAGACCCAGTTGTTGGATATAACTTCATAACATATGGTTCATTCGATACGGAACGTTGCAGTGAGGGCTTACTTTACATCGTTCAGAAACCGAAGGACTTCAATACAAAAAGATATAAGATAGGAAGGACATATAATATAACTCAAAGATATGACAATATAGTCAATAGAGTTAAGGTTGTGTTCGTTAACGATATGAGAGCTGCAGAAACAGAACTACTTGAAAAGTTTGAGAAAATGTATGGTGCTCCCATAAAAGGTAAAGAAACGTTTGAAGTAGATGAGATAGATAAAGCTATAAAATTATTTGACGAAGTTGCTGAAAAATACATGTAAAGCGTTTATTTTTGGTCTTTTGTGAAAGATAGAAAAAATAAAGTTAGTTTTATTTTTATTTATTTTTTTATTTTGTATGTAAAGACAGATATGTCAACAACAGAGAACACAACAACAGTTATAGTCCATGAAGCTATAAATGAAGAATATGAGTGGGTTCAGTTTAACAAACAACTCCGCTCATTCGTTCGGTCAAAGACGATATGTACCAAATGCAAAGTATTTTGACAGCATGTTTTGCTCCAGATACTAAGAAACCACAAGACTGGTTTAGGAACCAAAGCACTATTGAACTATTAAATGAAGCTGAAAATTCGACTACGGATTTTTTTCGTAGTCGCAAAAAACTCGAGTAAGTAAAAAACCCCAGTCGCCAAAACTCTATGAAAACAGTGAAGAACAGCGAGTAAGTAAAAAACCCCAGTCGCCAAAACTCTATGAAAATCGTGAAAAATTGCCAAACGGTTTGAGAGGATATTATGTACATAGACTTCTTGTAAATGCTTGCAATGTGGGCTTCGCCTCGTTATGCTTGGTATATTTACAGACTTCTTGACGAAATTCATAGACAAGAACGTGAAGAGATGGAAAACAAGCTTGAAGCAAAAGACAAAAGCATTCAGAAAAGAATACCACGTTCGGTACCAAAAGGAAAGGAAAAGAACTATAAGTATATGATTTATACTGAAGAGATGGAAAATGAAGAAGACAGAGATATGGTTATGTTGCATTTAGTCAGAAGAAACAACAAAAGCTTTTACGACCTTGCTAAGATTTACAAATCTGACAGAAATTGGTTCTATCGCGAAAACTTACCGATTTCAATGACACCGAATGAAGATGTGAAACAAATAGTTCAAGATACGTTACCTCAAACACACTATGATATTAAAGGTTGTACAATTCTTACCTTCAAAGAAGATTTGCCATTGTTAAAGGAAAAAATAACAGAGTATTTTGACAACTTCAAACAAGTAGAGTAAATGAACTCTTTATTTTTCAAGCTTGACTTTTTACAATTTGAACTTTGTTTGCGTAGATATGAATTCTGAAAGAAGTATGAGGGTCTTGTATGACTTTGTACTTCTCCCATAGTTCATGTCTGTCAAACTTACCTGCCATGGACTCTTTCATAAGTTCCATGAAATCGTCTTCGGACAATCCAGGGAAAAGTATTATGTCAGTAAGTATTCTTTTAACATCCTTACTTAAACTCTTTGCTGTCTGTACACATATTACGACTGAGATGTTAAAGTGTCTGAGCTTCTTAAGAATTCGACACATGTCTTGTTCTCTGTTCTTTAACAAAGGATGAGAAGCAAAGTCATCTAAGATAAGAAGACATCTATGAGGGTATGTCTTCCAATCGTAAGATTGCAATTTCTTCGAAATGTATTCTATCTCTTTCTGTTTGTTTCTGAAGTGTTTCTTCTCTAATATTCTCTGCATTTCCTCATTTGGGTCTTTAAACTTCGAATTTATATACTCATTTATAGCATTATACTTCAAAACTCTTCTTTGGTACTTCTTTATCCAATCTAACAACTCAGTATCCTTTATACATACTAACTTAGACTTCTTTATAATATCTTTGAACGAATTGACGGTTTGGTCAAATTGACCAGAAGTACTACAAATAACAACTAACTCATAGAATGGGTTCTTCTCATCTAGTTCTTGTTGTTGTGCAGCCATTTTAAGATAAGTGAAAGTCTTACCCGACCCAGGTGGTGCGATTAGACCTGTTATACCATTCTGAGCAAATAAGAACTTGTCATGTATAGGCTTTATCTGAGCATTTTCTAACTTCCTCTTGTTCTTCTTCAAAACATTCTCAAATTTCTTGTCAATGTCAGCAAACTTTTTTTCTAACATATTTTTAGAAAAATTAAAATTTTTATCTTTTAGAAAATGTCTAGCGATTTCGCTATCTATATTCGAGACAAGCTTTTCGACTCTAAAACTTCTGTCGACCATAAAATCTTACATAGTGTAAACAAGAAAGGTGAATTTGTTCTAAAGTTCTGTTTCTGGGAATATGACAAGAACCATAAAACATTAAGCAGAGAAGTCTTAAAATTTGTCAATGACAGACTTGTTGACAGAGATTGTAATGCATGAAAATTCGGTTCACTTCATTTTTGACACTTTACATATCGGATGTATTATCTAAGAATTATATTATAAAAGTTCGTATAAAACGCAATAGAAGAATACAACACAGTATGGGTTCATACAGCTCTTAAAGATCTTTTCGGTGGAAAACCTACTCCAAAATCAATTTGGGACCAGGGTCCTAAATGGACAAAGGACTTAAACCCAAATCCTGAGTTCGAAATACAGCCTCGTAACTAAAAATAAAGTAAAAATACGAATAAACATTTTATTATAATTTAAATAATTTTTTTATTCATAAAGTAATACGATATATAGCTAAGCTATGTAAGGATATTCTGATGCTGAGAGTTTAAGAACTTTAAATTACGTATAGAAAAAAAATTCATTTAATATTTTGTAACATTTTTTAAATTGATAGATAGTTAGATTTTGTAGGGGAAGGTAAGATTCTTTGTGGTAATAATGGTCGTTGAAATTAAAATGAATGTAAGATTTGTGGAGAAATTGTATAAATTTGCATAGTGTTAGATTCAGAATAGGAGCATATGAGCCAGTGATTGTGTCTAATGTATAATTCTTACCCTTTCATTCCCTCGAGAAAGTTCAAAAACTTGGGTGCAATCAGTTCTGATTGCACCCAAGTTTTTGAACTTTGTATAAGGAATTGTTGGCTATGATGTACTGATTCATGATCAGTACATCATAGCCAACAATTCCTTCGCAAACAGCGGGAAACTTTGTCTGAATAGTTTAACATTCAGACAAAGTTTCCCGCTGTCAGAGAGGGAATGGAAGGGTAAGAGGTATATATTCATAATGTATACCTCTTACCCTTTCATTCCCTCGAGAAAGTTCAAAAACTTGGGTGCAATCAGTTCTGATTGCACCCAAGTTTTTGAACTTTGTATAAGGAATTGTTGGCTATGATGTACTGATCATGAATCAGTACATCATAGCCAACAATTCCTTCGCAAACAGCGGGAAACTTTGTCTGAATAGTTTAACATTCAGACAAAGTTTCCCGCTGTCAGAGAGGGAATGGAAGGGTAAGAGGTATATATTCATAATGTATACCTCTTACCCTTTCATTCCCTCGAGAAAGTTCAAAAACTTGGGTGCAATCAGTTCTGATTGCACCCAAGTTTTTGAACTTTGTATAAGGAATTGTTGGCTATGATGTACTGATCATGAATCAGTACATCATAGCCAACAATTCCTTCGCAAACAGCGGGAAACTTTGTCTGAATAGTTTAACATTCAGACAAAGTTTCCCGCTGTCAGAGAGGGAATGGAAGGGTAAGAGGTATATATTCATAATGTATACCTCTTACCCTTCCATTCCCTCGAGAAAGTTCAAAAACTTGGGTGCAATCAGAACTGATTGCACCCAAGTTTTTGAACTTTGTATAAGGAATTGTTGGCTATGATGTACTGATCATGAATCAGTACATCATAGCCAACAATTCCTTCCCAAACAACCCGAAATTTGTCTGATTCCACACTAATTTTATTAATTTATCTAAACTTTTATCCTCGTCTACAATTTAATCATTAATAATTATCTCTTGTTCTATTTCACTATTATATATATATATATATTTATATGATTTGATTTAAAAAAAATAAATAAATAAATTAATAAATCATTTACTCAAATATATCAAAAGTTTTATTTTTATATATAAAGATAACTACTTTTAAAAAAAATACCCTATGTATTTTTGCCACGTAAACTATTTTTGCCATGTAAACTTGTCACTTTTGTCAGAAGTGAAGTGAACCGAATTTTCATGCACAACACTTGTTGACAGAGATGACGCCGATTGGAAAGATGAAGTCCAACAAAAGTTCTTAGAATGCAAAGAAGGCACATGCGCTGTTCTTGAAGATGAAATAGAAAACAGAATAGAAGAGCTATTAAAGGACAAAGAACTTTTACATAAATATGGTTGCGCCAAATTTGACATAACTCCACCAGAAAAGAAGAAGAAGAGAGAAAAGAAAGAAAAGAAAGAAAAGAAAGTAGAAGAAGAGAAGAAAGAACCAGAGCCAGTTCCAGAGAAAAAGAAATTTGACATGTAAAAATAAAATTTTATTTTTAGAACATTTCTGGGTCAATGTCAATGTTCTCTTCCTCTTTAGGGGCAAACACTGGCTTAGACTCTAAAATCTTTTTAACCAATTTACCTTGAACTTCAACTATCTTAGACTCATAATATTCATAGTCGTCTGCTTTCTTTGGTTCATAAGGTATAACAAGTTTGTATGCTTTGCCTTCTTTAAGGTTTGAGAACCTTCTGTCAAAATTTTCTTTGACTGCTAACAAACCTTCTATGTCTAAGTCTTCAAATTTCGCACCATTTTTAGTCACAATAGCAAACTTAACTGGTTCGATGTTCCAAACTTTGCTGAATGAAGACTTTTCAAAATGGTAGAAGTAAACATTCAAATATATGAATGGGTCTAGTTCTTCTTTGACTTCTGTCATGTACTTGTTTACTGAAATATATTTCGTCATCTTTTCTATCGGATAAAAAAATATTTTTTTAAAATTTACTCAGAAAAATTATTTCTTTCTATATTTGCCATTCCGAACTTCGAAAAGATGTTTTATACCAGCATAGAATTTTTCTCTAGAGCTTGGTCTTATATCGTTTTCATAACAATATTTTCTATATTCTTCATATAAAGCCTTTTTTTCATACATTTCATAAGGACAGCCTAACCAAAAAAGCGCATATCCATTTTCGTTATCTAGGTCTCTATATGTTTCTTCTGTTTGTAGAATTTCGCTTTCTCTATTTAGTTCTATGTCTATATATTGTGGCTTAAAAAGATGTGGGCAAGAAGGGTTTGGCGCTATGTAAAAAGTTAATTTTTCTGCCATCTTTTCTATCGGATAAAAAAATATTTTTTTAAAATTTACTCAGAAAAATTTTTCTTTGTATATACGCCGTTCTGTATGTCTAAAAGACTTTTGACATTTGCCAAGAATGTTCGTTTAGACGCTGTCATATAACCATACTCTTGACAATACTGTTTATATTCATCGTACAATGACCTTTCATCTAATGACACAAAGTTAGTCTCATCTATAAACAGTTCATATACACTCTTGTTTGCTTCTAACAATGTTTGTCTCTCTTCGGTATATGGAATTTGTCTTGGATTGAACTTAGAAATATCTAATGTCATGAAATATGAGAACAAGTGGTTGTAAAAGTTAGGTGTCAAGTTTCTGCTAAGTCGTCAAAATATTCTGTATCTTGCATATGAGCTTCTGACGTTCTGACAACTACATATCTTCTGTCAGAACTTTCTAACTTCATCGGAACAGTATTGTTTGAAACCATAATGAAGTTTGCAACATTTTCACAAACTCTTTGGTCTTTATACTTTCTTTCAACAACTCCAACTTTGTCTGTTATAAGACTCTTCAAAGCATCTGAGTTCAAAACTTTTGTTGTATCTATACTTTGAAGTTCATTGCAAACTATAAGTTTCATATTCTCAATTGAAGAGTTAAATTTACCGCAGATGTTTTCTAAGTTTGTCATATTCGGATTCGAATAACCTTCTAACAGTTTGCACAAAATATCTGTAAAGAATGTGTTCTTACCTGTTCCTTGTTTTCCAATTATAATGAGAGCAGTTTCATTCTTAGCACTTGGATGTTGTAAGATGTTTGCAAACCAACATAAGATATACTCATAGACTCTTTCGTTTCCATTGCATATAATTTCTTTGACATGGTCTAACCAAGCTTCTATTTATATTTCTTTCCATTCTACTTGTTCGTATTTATATCCAGTGAAGATAGAATAGAAGTTTGGAGAAGGTGTATAGAACTTTATACCTCGAACTGAAAAATCTTCTAACTTTGACAATAAGATATCCCAAGCATCTAACATCTTCATGCCAACTTGTACGACTTTTATTTTCTTAAGTTTCTGTCTACATTCTTGTTCTGAAACTATTGTTGCTCTTGGTTTGTTAAAGACTACATCCCATTCTTTCATGACATAACATTCTGGGGCAGAGTCAACATAAATGACTAAACGTTTCAAATTCTCGACTGCTTTGTTATAGTCTCGAAATGGACACATATTTCTGAATGCTTGGAAGTCATAAAAATCTGAAACATCTATTCTGTACATTTTTATAAAAATAAAAAAAATATTTTTTTTATTCTTGACTTTGTTGTTGCATTTGTTGCATTTGTTGTTCTTGAGCTATTTGTTGTTGAAGTTGTTCTTGTAATACAATACTTTCACCAGTTGCATCTTCCAATTCGAAACTTTCTGCCGTCATTGACAAATACATAGGACATAAAAGTTTTACAGGAACAAAGTTTGCGTCAACTAAGGTTAAGTTTATGTTTGCTAAAGTGTTTGAGTTTACTAAAGCTGAAAACTCTGCATTCGAATGAACAATAGGCAAACCAGCAGAGAATGTGTTATTTATACGCATAAGTATCTTTTGGTCATAGTAGTTTCTGTCGACATTCGAATAACACTTTGAACCTAAGTTTGAAACAATATATAAAAATAGGTGTACTTAAAGTCAATGGAACAGACATTCCTTGTATGACACCTTTTCCTGTTATAGGAAACTGTTGGTAGTAAAAACCAGATATAAGTTTTGTATTATAGCTCATATTGTTTATAGTAAACTCAGTCGGACATCCAAACATAATGAAACCTGCTCTAGTTGCAGCACATGTTACACCTGTACTTAAAGTATTAAATAAGTCAACAAAACCTGTTGGTGGTATATCTGAGTAAGTATCTTCAAAGGAGTATTTTTTACCATTCACAACAATAAAGTCTTCTGGTGTCAAAAGAGCAAAACAGGCTTTAGTCGTCATTGTGTTTAAGGTTAGTTTACAATACCGTCCTTGAGGACTTTGTAAGTTTGTTGTTATAGAATTATATGACCCAGGGTTTTTAGTCGTAATAGTATAAACCATTATGTCTTCTGCCATTTACTTAGCAAATAAATTTTAATGAAATGTTGTGGTCGTCAAATATTTTTATGACGTCTGGGAAACTATATTTTAAGTTCAACGTTTCACCTCCTTTCATAACGTATATCTTGTCAATGACATTATATGAAACACCACAGCAAGCAATGTCGGTTCTATTTCTTTTGATGTTTATATCATCTGCCTCTGTCAAAAGTTTCAATAGTTCTTTCAAAACTTCATGAGGTGCAATGACATATGAGTTCACTTTTACAGGGTTGTGTTCGACCAAGTTTAACATTATAACCTAAAGCTTGACAAATCTTCTCCTGAGTTTGAAGTTTGTCTTTCAGTTGTTGGTAGTCGTTTCGAATATCTGCAACAGAACTTAAGTCTCTGCTAACTTCAGGGTATGTTGGTTGTTCTTTTACAGGAACTATTGTTATACCATCTTTGTCTTCGTATGGTTTCCCCATTTCAACATCTCTTTCTTTGACATTGACAATAACACTTTGACTGTTTGTTTGAGTTGGTGAATTTAACTTCACATCTGCCACTGCCATTAAACCTTTTGAAACACTCACGCTTCTATTTTTCGGAAATGACATTTTACTTAGAATAAAAAGATGGACGTATTCGAGTATCTCTTCGAATTGAAGCAAAACAAGGTTTATACACACAAACAATACAAATACATTGACAGAATAGTTCTTTACACAAACAATGGAAAATGTTATAGAATAGCAATATTTGCTGAACCTAAATATTTTCATAAAGCAAAGAAAGTTGGTATAACTGAAATGGTGAAAGTTCTTGAAGCAGACAAAAATATAACTTCAAAACTTACAGATATTTCTAAAGGTAAGTTTATAATACAATATTATGTCAAAACTGGCGTACTGTCAATATTTGACGGAGAGAAGTCAGTTCAAGAACAACTTACTGACCTGCTGCCAAAATCTGCTCGATGGAAGCTGTCGTTATGCCAATCTGAGGAGCCCCAGCAGGTTTCATCGAACGAATCTTCAAAAGAGCATCTTCCGTGAAAAGTGCTATTGGTTTTGTAAACTTCTTTGCTTTCAATTCATCTGGACCGTCTCTGTCACCAGTATATTGTATTTGTACAGTACCAACAGTTGAAATACCACCCATAAAGTCTTCTGAGTCAGCAAATGGAATGCCAAGCCAAAAGTTTGAACGGTCTCCATTTGTATATTGAGTTTTTTGACCTCCTGTATGAGTCCATACTTTCACATATGGCATAATAGAACTTTGCATTTCAGGGTTAATGGTTGTTGTGAAGTTGTTGTTAAAGTTCATAGCATCTAATGTCAAGTTGTATGACCTCATATCCTCAACTGTAGAATATTCTTCTCTTGGATAATATTTGCCATCTATGTTTATATGATATTTAATACCAGGGTTGTAGAAACAAGAATAGTCATTTATAGTTCGTCTGAACAGTACAAACATAGTATCTGCATGTTTCATTGCAGTTGTTAAGGCAATATCTGTTCTTGCACCTGGGTCAGCACTTTGGTTTCCAACTTCACCTGCAAAGTCTTTGACAGATATTTGGTGTATAGGGAACATAAGTGGAACTGCAATATATTTGGCAGCTAAAGCATTTGAAATATCTGGGTCCAACATATAGACTGCAAGTCTGCTTTCTATTCTCTTGCATTCAAACTTTTCGCATGTGAACTTAACTGGGTCCCAAGCAGTTCCAGCAGCATTGAAATAATAGTTTACTTCATTGTTGAAGTTTGAGAAACCAAAGTCTAAGTCAACTTTGTCTTTGCAAAAGTCACAGAACTTGGCTCCACCAGTTCCAGCTACAGTAATGCTGAATGGGTCTTGTGTTGGTGCAATGACTAAGTTATTTTTGCTTGGAGTAAGTTCGATAGAAATTTTTCCTGCCCAGTTTGGTAAGTATCTTAAAAACCTGAAGATGAGGAAAGATGACAAAGGAACTCTAAGTTTCAGTTTTACTTTAGTGGCAGCATTTCCATCTGAACCAGAAAGGTTAACATAAACTCCTGGAACGTTAGGGTCAAGTCTTCTTATTTTCTCAATATTTGCATACTGGTCTGTTTGTTCTCTAGCTTGTGGTTGTACTGAGTTTCTCAAAGCGAACCATTCATAGTTTGCCCATGTTACTGTTTGAACTAAGTCAGAGTTAGAATATATCTTATATCCCATGAAAACTTCTGGAGCATATTGGTATCCGACATAGAAAATTCCATTGCAACCTTTCTTGTCAGACAACTTGGCAGAAGGTTTTATTTCAATGTCTTGTTCCACGTATAAGAAAGAGTTGTCAATAGAAATTATATGAAACCTGTCGCAAGCAATATCTACTGTTGTTGAAGAACCTTCTCCAAACTCACCTACGTTTCCATAAGAAACAGCAGTTGTATATTCGTAAGTTCCAGGAACTATTTCTGACCTTCTAATGGCATTGTCGCATTCGTTATACCATTCGGAAACATTTCCGTTCATAGCATCCAAAACTGTTGGCGTTATATTCTGAGCGGCGTACATTTCATATGAGTAAAAATATAGAATAGTTGGATTTATATGTCATAATAGAACCCACGTGGACCAAGCTTTACTTTGTTCCTGACTGAGTTTTTAACTCTTCTTTTTCCTTCATTGCCCTCTGCTTGAAGTTGTTGCATCTTTGCATTATGTTCATCTAGTATGTTGCAAATTTCCCATGTCCTTTTTGCCTTTTGGCTCTGGTCGCCCATCTCAGGTAACCTATATCCTAGAAAGAGTTTGTCATAGTCTGTATTTGAGTCTTCGCGTATTGTTTGCATGACTCTTTCCTGAGTTTCCGGTTCAAGCTCTTCAAACAGTGCCTGTCCATATGGAATATGCTCGTTTCCAAATATATGTTTTTGTAGCCATTCTGGTTTTCTTTCCATGTTACCAATTATATCTTTTGTGAATGGGAAAGCTTTTACCCAATCTTTCAGTCTTGCGTCGTTTATTTCTGTAGTTGGTTTTATTTTGTCAAGGAACATGTTTTTCAATACTAACATTTCATTTGGTACTGTCCATTTGAGTTTTCTTAAATATTCATCCCTTCTCGGTTCATTGTCTGCAAAGTAAGTTTTTATGACATTTTGTAAACTTTCGTTTGCAAGGTCATGTACAATAGGTTCTCTTCCTTCGCTCTCCCTAACTTTCTTTCTAAACTCTTCACCAAATATACCATCTCTATGGTTCTGTGTAGTTCTTTGAGATAAATGTTCTAGAACGTCAGGTGTTATATTTCCATCAGCCATGTTCATTTCATACTGGTTCAAAATATCTGCATCTTTCATATCTTTCAATGGCATTAAAGCCGCGCTGAAAATACCAGCTATATCTGGTTCACCATTCACTTCCATTGCGTCTACAACTTCTTGGAATTGTGGTTGTAAGTTTATGAACCACCTATCCGGGTTAGCTTTATGACCCCATCTCATTGTAGTTCCATCGTCTGCAGAAACAAAAGTAGGTTTGTTTCCATCTTGGTTAGGTTCTGAATGAACTTTAAACAATGTTTCATTTCTATATGTTTTCTTGAAATTTAACCTTTTATCTTCACCGAGTTCATCCGAAGATTGAACGTTAAATGCTCGTAAGTAAAAAGGGTTGTTGTATTTGTGTACATTTTTTTTTCAGTTCTTCCATTCTATGCTGAATATTTTCATCTGGTGCTGGAGTCTTTTGTATGTCGGCAAACATTTTTCGATATTCTTCTACTATGTCAGCCGAATTTTTTTTAGACTCTTGGAAATATTCCATATTCTCCGCATACTCTTGTTGAGGGTCAAGATTTTTCGGCTGTTCCAAATCTTCATCTAGTTCTGTGAAGTTAGTTTCCAAAGGAAGGACTTGTTCGTTTCCTTCAGGCTCTTCTAGCTGTTGTTGCTGAACTATTTCTTCCATGTCTGGTTGTATCTGAACTTCTTCCTGTGGAGTTTCTTGTACCTCATCTGCTGGCATTTCATATATTCCGAGACCGTTTTCAACAATTTCCCTATCTACGTCATCCGCATTCATAAGCTTTTGTTCTTTCGTTCCGTCTCTATTTTTTACGCGTTTCATGACGAAAGTTGAATTGTCATTTAGCTCTGACATCAAATATCTCGGAGTAAATTCATCCATGTCATTTGGATGATATGCTATTAAATCATATCCCTTAGCGAGCTTGTATTTTCCAGGTTTGAGATTATATCCGTTTTGGTGCTGAGCCATAAAGCTAAATAGGTTCGGGTCAGTATTTCCATCCTTGAACTTTCTAATAGCTTCTTTATATCTGTCACTAAAGTCAACAGTATCTGGGAAACCACACTCTTCTTTAAGCATTTTTAAGAATTCTTGGTTTCCTTGTTCTCTACTTCTTTTATGTCCTTGCTCTGTTTGTGGTTGTTGTGCTGGTTGTGGAGGTGGTTGTTGTGCAGGGTTTTGAACTGTTGGTTGTTGTTGTTGTTGTTGTTGT
Source organism: Trichomonas vaginalis G3 (assembly GCF_026262505.1). Classification (NCBI taxonomy): domain Eukaryota; phylum Parabasalia; order Trichomonadida; family Trichomonadidae; genus Trichomonas; species Trichomonas vaginalis. The sequence goes on from NC_067207.1 coordinate 14,738,985, forward strand.
TGTGCAGGGTTTTGAACTGTTGGTTTTGGTGCATGCCTGTGTCTGTGTCCATGTGACGATGTAAATGTTCTAGGTAGTCCTGGTGCAGGTGCTTCTCTTGGAGGGTTTGGTGGTATATAAGTTCCACCAGCTGGCACATATGTTCCATCTGCAGCGTAATGTCCTACCTGACTTTTCGTTCTTAAGAAAGCATTTACTAGGTCTGTTTTGGTCTGTTGTAACTCTTTTTCTTGACTTTCCACAACAGTTGCTCTAACGGCGTCATAGGCACTTTGAACTGCCTGTCTCGTTGCTGCATCTGTTATTTTCGTCATATTTTGTGCTACTTCTCTTAACTCTTTGTCGAAACCTTCAGACTTCAGTTTCTTTCCAGATGAGAAGTCGTTCACTTGTTTCACCTTACTATGAAGAGCTTCGAAGGCGTTCTTAAAGTCAGCATTCATTAAAGCTTCATTTGAACTGTCTTCATCCGCTTGTATTTTTGTCCTTATTGACCCTATAAGTTGGGCTGCTTTAGCGTTGGCTTGGGCATCTAACCAGTCATTGTTAGCTTTTATATATTCTGCGCTTTTCATTGCCTTTTGCATAGCCGCGTCGTTATTTTTACTTTCTTGTGCTAAGTTTTCATACTGTACGGTTTGGTTTTGCAACTGTAAAAGTTTTTCTGCCTTTACATTTGCTTCAACTTCCTTTTTATACTCATCGCTATCCATATATGTCTTCAGGGCTTTTTGTTTTATCTCTTCATCTTTCAGTATTTTATATTGAGTAGTATGGTTTTTCAAATTTATGACATCTTGTTCCATTTTTGCTACTTCTGCTGCTTTTTCTGACACTTTTTTTGCATATTCCTCTGTACTTAGTTCTTTCAGTTGTTCTTCTTTCTTCTTTTTCTCTACGTTTAACTCATTGAGTTTCTTTGTGTGTCTGTCATATTCTAGTTTCTTTTCGTTTTCACTTATTTGCTTCTGTATGTCTATGTTTGACTTTTTGACATCTGTTATTTGATTTTTGAGTGAACTCAAATTCATTTGACTTTGAGGGTTATAAGCTGTTCCGTCTGCAGCTCCACCATAGCCTGCCATTTTCGCTAAAAGTGCCGCTCTTAAACCTCCACTCTGTGCACCAACAACTCGGTTTAAAAGCATAGGATTGCTTGACATTTGTTGCAACATAGTGGGGTCATTCAGCATTTGTTGTTGCAACTGTTGTTGTGGTGTCAGTCTTACTATTGGATGTTTCAATGCTCTCTTCCTCTTACGTATATTCTTACGTAGCTTACGTGGCATTTTAAGTGAAGTTAAAAAGCGGCTTTTGACAGATGTTTATTGTGACTTCTTCGTAAAGACTTTGTTATGACTTCTTCGTAAAGACTTTGTTGAGATTTCTTCGTAAATGAGTGTAAATGACCCAAAAATATATTTTAGGTGAAGAGGTGAGATTTCACCTCTTTTTTCACCTCATTTCTCACCTCTTGAATTTTCATGAATTTCTTCGTAAATGTTTTGTCAAAACTTCTTCATCTAATTTCTCATGAACTTTCTTGTCTATGTTTTGTCAAGATTTCATCGTAAAGACTTTGTTGAGATTTCTTCGTAAATGACCCTAGTAGTATATTTTTGGTGTAAATTTCATGAAAATTCAAGAGGGTGAAAAATTAGGTGAAAAAACAGGTGAAATCTCACCTCTTCACCTAAACATTATTTTTGGTGTAAATTTCATGAAAATTCAAGAGGGTGAAAAATTAGGTGAAAAAACAGGTGAAATCTCACCTCTTCACCTAAACATTATTTTTGGTGTAAAATTCTGAGTAAAATGACAGATGGAACACATACTTTTTCAGTAAGTACATATGGGGTAGAAAAGAGGTAGAAAACGGGGTAGATATACCCTTCTACCCTAAAATATATTTTTGTCTGATTTACGCTCATTACGATGAAGTTTTGACAAAGTCTTTACGAAGAAATCTTGACAAAGTCTTTACGATGAAGTTTTGACAAAGTCTTTACGAAGAAATCTTGACAAAGTCTTTACGATGAAGTTTTGACAAAGTCTTTACGAAGAAATCTTGACAAAGTCTTTACGATGAAGTTTTGACAAAGTCTTTACGATGAAATCTTGACAAAGTCTTTACGATGAAATCTTGACAAAGTCTTTACGATGAAATCTTGACAAAGTCTTTACGATGAAATTCATGAAAATTCAAGAGGTGAAAAATGAGGTGAAAAAACAGGTGAAATCTCACCTCTTCACCTAAAATATATTTTTATTGAATTCTGTATAATATTCTGAGTAATATGACAGATGTTTATATAACACTTTCTCCGGTTTATAGGACCTCTCTCATATTCTATCTTGTCATATCAAAACTCATAGTCATGTTTGTCCTCTAAGACTTCATTTATACTAAACATCTTCAGGGCTAGAAGGCACGAAGTGCCTGGAAGCCCCACTTCCTTTTTTTTTTTTTTTTAATTGAATTGATAGTATATGTTTACTCTGCTTACTTATTTTATTCCTAATTTCATGTCAAATTTCAGTGAACGTTTTATTTTTTGAATAGTTTACGATCTTCGATAAAATAAGAACCTGAATTATCATCAAAGATGTTTGTTATTCCATCCGGATTTACGCAACTTGAGAGATTGGGTGATGGTTCTTTTGGAAGAGTTGAATTACTTCAGCGTGAAGACGACGGTGTCTTATTTGCAGTAAAAGTTTTTGAAACACCAGCAGCAATAACAACTGCCGAGAAAGAAATCGACTTAATGAACTTAGTTAGCTCACCATTCATTGTTAAACTCTACGATGTTTACAGAACACCAGAATCAGTCGGAATATTAATGGATCCGTGCTTAGGCGGATCTCTTAGACTCAAAATTGCATCAAAGTCACCTTCAAATCCATTCACATTTAATGAAATTATCGAAATTACGACGCAATTACTTCTCGCACTCAAAGAAATTCATAAAAACGGATATGCTCATCGCGATTTATCACCATCCAACATATTATTCTGCAAGGAGAAGTCAAATAGAATACAGCTCATTGATTTTGGTGTTTCTGAGTACGTCGGAAAAGGAGAAGCACGCGGAACAGCAGGAACTCCAAATTACATGAGCCTTGAAATGAAGAAAGGTCTTCCTCACAACCAGATGACTGATATGTACTCTCTTGGCTTAATTATTTTTGAAATGTGTGAATTAAGACTTCCAAGGCCAGGCGAGACAACATCTGAGAGCCAACCATCTCTTGGTGCATTAATCGAGAATTTACTCTCAGAAGATCCAAGCAGTCGTCCAAATGTTGAAGATTGTCTTTCATTTCCTGACGTTGTTGATATTCTTGATAGATTTAACGGAGCTAAGAGAATACAACTTACAGCATACGATTGGCGTCCATCTTCTGACCACGACGATGATGATTCTCCAGAAAATAATAATGATCAAGATTTTAACTTGGATTTCGAAGATTTACCTCCAATTGAGAGTTCAGCACCAGTTACGCCAGGTCGTCTCCTCGATAACGGCGTTAGAAAGCATTGGAGAGATCCAGATTTCGAAAAGATTCAAGATGCAGAACGTGTTGCAATCGAAGAGAAAGAACGCGTTGAACACATCCTTCAGGAACGAAAGGAAGCCAAAATTGCATATCAGCAGAAGCAGCGCGCCAATTCTAAACTCTCTAAAATGAAATGGAACGAACAAAAAGGAGATCTCGCGAAACACGGTGCTGAATACAACAAAAGACTTGAACAGGTAAAGAAACAACCAAGACAGAGTCGATTGTTGCTTAATTCTGCCCAAGCTCAAGCAGTCAGATCATCACATGATGAATTCAAACCTTCAGCAGATGAGATTGAGAAAGTTACTTACGGATTAGAGAAGATTCTTGGATATGACAAGACTGTTCAATGTATCAAAGCATTGGATGATAACCCTCTTTTGTCTCCTGGAGAGTTAGGAGTCACTCCAAGAATCTTTGATATTTTATCTAAGTTAATGCGCCTGAAAAAGGAACTATTTTGTCTATAATTTTTTTCTATTTTAAAAAACCATGTTTTATTCGTAATTATGATGGTATTTTATATTCTTCACGTTTGGCTCTCAAAAATTGAGATGTTTACACGCATTAATGAATGAACTTTGATTTCTTCCAATTTACAGAATCAAATAGAATGAAAAGCTGATGAGTTCATTCAATAAATCTTTCATTCGTAACTCAATTACTATCAATGATCAATATTTTCTAAAATCTAAAATTAAAAGTCGCGAAAATTACAATTATTGTTATGAAGATCTAATCCAAGCCTTTTCAGACTTGCATACATTCCAACAATGTAAAAAACGCATTAACCGAACATTTCCAGACCTTTTTATAAAGTTAAATAGAATGATTAGATTGCCAAAATACTTTAATGTTTTAAAATTCGTATTAAATCAAAGATTGCATACAAAAACTCAACAAATTTATTTCTAAATCTTTATTTCAGGGAAAGATTTTCCAAAATTTTAAGTTTTTCACTAATAAATTCTTTAAATTATATCATTTATGAATATTTTATCATACAGTGCAAATAATGCTCGCTATTTCTCGTTACTTTTTCATGAATCAATTGATGATTGGAATCGATACTTCAATGATCCACCATCAGAAACAAATACTGATGGATCTAAAATTTATTGGAAAACAGATTCACCTGGAAAATATTTTGTTACAGACTGTAAATTTGGAGACTTAAAGGCGACATGTATCTTTGTGAATTCAGTAGGTCCGAACTATTTAGGAATCAGTGAAACAGAATTTAATAAATGCAGTGGAGATATTGGAGTTCCATGCACTGTTTTTTACAATGGATCATTTTTCCAATATCGAGTTACAGGAAAAGACTGCACAATGACAAGTGGAACATGTGGTGGAATTCACACAGGAGTTCTAGTTAGAGAGAATAGTAAGGATCTAAATCTGATTGAAGAAACATCAATTTCAGGTTATTCAAGTGAAACATCAGGCTCTGTACTTTGGCACAAGAACGGAAATGTTTCATTTATTTCAATCAATGAAAGTAACTGCAAAACAAAGATAGAAGTTGCATATCAAATAACTAATGAACCATCAGGAATATCACATGTTAAATTTTGTCAATTTATTTCAGCTAAATCGGATGAAAAATGCTTTTATTATGAAATATCCCAACATTTCATTCAATGCAGCAGTTTCTTAAACAATTCTTATTCTTCAAAATCTACAACATCTCCTGGAATATTTTATCTTGCTACTCCGGATTCGATACTCACTATTGCAAATTCAGTCATAAAAGATAATTCAGGAACAGCATTATTATTTACAAATTACGGTAGTAGTATTATTGTAGATAGATGTTTTATCGAGAATCCAAATGTACAAATGATATCAGTAGGATACGGAAATTTTCAATTTATTCATAAATATTTCATTTACATTTTAAATGTTCCACATAAGAATTGTATTTTCACTGATGTTAAATACAAAACTATTTATGTGAACAAATTATGTAGATGTGATTCAAATTTCATTTATTACTTTGCATTTTTATCTAAATAATAGTTTTTATTCAAATTAATATTTCAGACAATTCACCAAAAGATTTTCCAGTAGATATTTTGACAGGAATTTTGACATTGAGACCGAATTCATAAGAACACTCTGATGATTTCTTAATTTTGTGAATCAAATCAATGAAAGAAAGAGTTCCTATTTCTTCGTCTGTTTCGAATATCCATTCGTCGTGAATCTGAATTATTGGAATGAGATTGGTCTGTTTTATTACATTTATTAGTGCGAATTTTACGAAATCTGCCGCAGTCCCTTGAATGATTGTGTTGACTAAAATTCTTTCATCTCTCATCTTATCAGATACTTTTTGACATCTTATGTTTGGCAAAAATCGATATTTCCCAGAGAATGTTTTTATGAATCCTTTGTTCTGTGTTTCAATCACTGTATTCGTGATGAAAGATCTTATCCCTTGAAATATGTCTATGACTGAAATTCCACTCATGTTTTCAACTTTCTTACCATATATCGTTGCATAAATATTTGTTTTCGCTTCTTCCTTCATATCTTCTGTAACATTATTTTTATTGAATATCATCTTCGCAATCATCGAATGAATATCTCCTTGATCAACATTACAAAGATCTTTTAATTTCTTATCATCAGAAAAATGAGCTAAAATTCTCAATTCCAACTGAGAATAATCAACAGAAATCATTGTTTTCTTTGTTGGAGGCAAAAAGAATTTTCTTATATTCAATGACTGTTCATCATTAAAAGAAGGAATGTTTTGTAAATTTGGAAATACAGAAGAAATCCTTTTTGTTGCTGTAGAAATTGCTAAAGTTCTTAACTCCAACTGCAAATAAGCGCGGATTGGTCATATCATTCGATTATTCTTAAAATTTACACCTTCGATAATGAACTGAATTCCAAATCGACAAAATATTCATACTTTCACTGATGAAAAGTTGGTGAATATTACATATTGTTGATGGAGTCAAAAAGAGCATTCACATAATAATCTGTCTTTTCGTCAGTGAGAGAAAGGATATTTTGTAGATTTGGAAAAAAGATAAACTTGCAAACATATTCTTCGTCTGTATTGACTAACATTTAAAAATCAGTGCTAAATATAAACAAATTAAAAGTTTTATTTATTGATAGCTCTATAAAAAAAATAAAAAAATTAAATTTCAGTATCTTCAAGAACAGTAAGGAGAGGATCAGCGTCAATTACTGGTTTCAAGAACTTGTCATCACCGAGAATAGTTGATGTATCAAGCGGAGCCTTGTGTTTGTGCTGGCAGACGTGATCAGAGTAATTTCCAATTACGTTTTCTCCGCAGATGAAGCATTTGTTGTCTTTCTTCATCTGCCTTGCGTAATTGACAAATCTGACCAAGTGGTAGAAGTCATTTCCTACCGCATTTTTGACTTCATTGAAATCGAAGCCGTGGAGGGTGTGCATGTGCTGGATACACTCTGTTGGTTCACTTAGGACTGCATCGCATATGAGACATTGAGTTTCGTCGATCTCAACTTCATCAAAATCTTTAAGTCCGTCTTCTAGCGTTTCTTCGATCTCCTCGTCACTTTCTTTCTCGATATCATGCCATTTGCGGTCTTCTTCGAGATAGTTGACCATGTAGTAGCGATCGAATTTCTTTTCATTTGGAATCTTGTCGTGTGGTTTCTTTTTCATGTGGGATCTGAGCTGCTGCTGGCTCTGGAACTTCTGGTAGCAGTGGATACACTGGTTATTTGACAGTAATTTCTGTAAATAATTGACAAGATGTGGAATATAAACTAAATTTGCAGGGCGGCCTGGGTTAAAGCCATGAACTTCGAATAACCATTGGAGATATTGATGCCATGTGCCTGTAAATGTCTTAGAACAGAAGAGACATGGGATATCTTTTTGAACAACAGTTCTCTCTTGTTCATGTTGAAGCATGATGTGGTCAAGACGAAGCTTGTGAAGTGTGGCACGGATACTCTTCTCGTCTTCGTTCTCAGGATCAATTGTTTTACGCTTTTCTCCATAAAAATCCATTGTGATGAAGGTTGGAGCATGGAGTTGCCAGTAGTTGAGATAGTTTTGAAGCATGGCAAGACCGGAAAGGCGGTTAATGCAAAATTGGTGATGATCATTCAAGTGATATAAAATTTGAAGTGGATCATTTGTTTCAAAATCGCAGAAAATGCATGGAAATGTTGTGTCTGGTTCGTAGAAATCCATATGACCTTCGAAATCTTGTTCGATGGCTTTATGGAGGTTAGTAGACATTTTTTAAATGTTTGACCAAAAATTTTAGGCACAAAAAATTTTGACTATTTACACTGTAAAAATGGCAGAATTTTCATTAATTCAATTCATTGATTTTTATACATAATTATGTTTAAATGCTAACAAACCATTGAAATATGAACAAATTTCCTGAATCAGTATAAAATTTTGGAAATTCAATATTATATCCATCAAAATCATAGCTCATTTACTGATCTTACAAATTATTGGAATAATATAATGTTTTTTATTCAACAACAAGCTTCAAACATGTATAAAGATGTAAAGATATGAAAAAATAAAGCTATTTCTCATATAAGAGTTGACATTTCTAACCGTATTGCAGACGGTTGGTGGTATTAGGCTGCATTGGCTTACTCGCACCAAATTATTGCAGCCACCAAAATTTTCATATGGATAATCATTTTTGACATAAATAATGGATGGACAATTGTTCTCTTTCTGGTCTGTTATTGTAAAAGTTCCATTAGGAAATGAAGTGTTGCCGCAATAAATTAAAACCTTCCAATTAAGATTGCCTCCTAAGGAATGTTGTTTTGGAATAGTTGTAACCGACATTGGTAGACGCAGATATTTCAATTTTTTCAGATAATAAAAAGTTCCTGAATGAATATAAAATAAATGGCTTCCTTCTTCAAAGTATATATTTTATAAGTTACTGCAGTAAGCAAAAGTATCCCAAAACATATATTCGATATTAATTGGAATATATACATCAGTAAAATCATTATTTTTTCTAAATGCTGAATGTCCAATCTGTGTTACAGGCAAACCTTCATAATTATTCAAGATATAAATGATTGTAGATGTAAGTGATTGACCTGCATTATTATCATCAGTTGATATATTGGTTCCACATATTGCGAAGTCATTAGACTTAGTATACAAAACTCCTTGTGTGTCTACCGTAATTAGTCTCTAAGAATCATTTTAAAAAATGATACTTTTTTGAAACCTTCATATGTTTATTACGACTTCATAATATCTAATATGCTCAGTAGCTACTTATTGACGATATCTTGTCACAATTGAACTCATTACTTGGATGAAGCATGTTAATAATAGAAATTATTGAATTTTATTTCTAAAAGAAGAAGTTCATTTGTATTAAGGATTGTATTATTCACATTTCTGTTCAATAAGAGAATTATTAAATATAAGCACCATAACTAAGGAAAAAAAGAAAAAAAAAATTAATTTTGTATCATCAAAAGTTCAAATTGTTTATCAACTAAGAGATGCCTAAGTATGTATAAGTTTTTGTTTAATTTTTATTAAAAAGTATTGCTGATATTAAAAATTATATTTCAAGTAATCAAAATATCGATTATAATAGAAAAGAAATAATTATTGCATCTAAAATTATTATATCTCAACGTTAAGCAAGGGATTCGTGGATAAATAGTGCATTGTTTTATTCGAACAAGGCTATAACATCCACCAAAGTTATCATATGGATAGTCTTCCATAACATATATTGCTTTTGGACAATAAATCTTATCCCATTCATCAACTGTTGAAAATGTCAAATTAGGAAAAGATGCTGATCCGCAATATGTGACTGTTTGAATGTTCATATTAGCTCCTAGAGAAAGATATGTTGGAATTGCTGTAATCGACTTCGGTATGCGAAGATGTTTAAGTTTCTTATTAAAATAGATAGATCCGGAAAATATATAAAATAGATGACTATCTTCTTCAAAGTAAACATTCTCTAAGTTATCACAGTAAGCAAAGGTATCCCAAAACATGTATTCGACATTCTTTGGGATATAAACAGTTTGAATGATCGAATTAAAGCGAAATGATGCAGCGCCAATTTGTGTAACTGGTACACCTTCATAATAATTAAGAATATAAATTGTATTCGAATTGATATTTGCTCCTGCATTGTAAGCAACTTGAGAATTATTTGTTCCACATATAGCAAAATCATTAAATTTCGTATAAACGACACCTTGAGTAGAATCTGGAATTCTACAATGAAAGTTGTCACTTTTTGTGGACTTTCGACAATACATTGAAATTCTTTCTTGAACGGAAGAAATTACTGATTATAAATGCGATGTTTTAATGATATTAGAGCAGATGAAATAAAATCCCTTTAATTTGTGCTGTGACGATATATTTTTATAGTCAATTCTATCGGTGCTTCGCGAAAGATTTTGTAAATTCACATTTTCAACATATCTTAACTGGATTTCACAGTCAAGCTTCTTATACGGCACATTAATCTTATACTACATTAACAATTCTTAAGATTAATGGCAGATGAGCTTCCAACTAGAAAAATAAATACTATATACTATAACAAATCTTTTTATTCCATTACTTTCAATCCGCCTGGCAAAGGCAAATGACAGCAAAACTGCGTCAGAAGCTTTCAAAATTGTGTGAAAGATTGGCCGAATGAATATCCGAAATCTTGTAGTCAGTGTTTTCCAAAGGTACATTCACTAGGCGATAACAGTAAAATGGGATGAAAATAGGATAAATAGCATCCCTATATAGTGCCTAACAATATTTATACGGGCCAAAAAAATTTGGCTAGAGATTTTGCGAGTTATAAAACTTAGAAAATTGAGAGGGGTTTTTATTTTTGAATTTTTTTTGGAAAGTTAAAATTGCGATTAAAAATCGATTTCCAGGAGAACTAAGCATCTCATCATATACTTAAATCGATAAAAATATTAAATAATAGTTGAATAGTATAAATACATGAAATTATGGCCGAATCTACAGAAAAAATGAACATATTTGACATTTTTGAAAATTCATACGTTAGATGGTGACAGACTCATAAACTATACTTTAGCTAAGATTGATATATGGTTTCAACAACACATGGTTAAAATCGTAAAAATATTTTAGATTTCAAAAAGATATATATGGTAATATAATGGAACAAAGTCAACAAATAGTATGTTAAATATGTTATAATTAACTTTTTATTAGATCCAATAGTAGATATCGAATGGTTTCCAGCTTTATGGTTAAATATTTTCTTTTCGAGCTTCTCTTTAACTGTTGTATTAAGGTTGTAAATTTTTGATGCTAGAAACTATGGAATCTTCTTTGCTGCTGCATTTTTCTTGAGAGTTCTTGCAATTTCGAACAGATCTGCGCATTGTATGAAATGGAGGCTTTAAAATATCTTGAAAACAGAATAGGACTGCTTTTCCAAAGGAATGCTTACTTGTAAATCAGAGAGTTTCAAAATTGACAGCAAGATTATCATCATAACTTTCGATTTTGCTGCGAAAAAGGAAGACAAGTAATTAACAAATCATTTACTGTTGTTCATCAAAAGAAGAAAACTTTGATAACAACTAATGATGATAAAATCAAGCTATCTTTTAATATTTTAAATTGATAAGACATTCAAAATATTTGAATGGTTTAAAATATTTTCTTTTAATTTCTATAAGATATTATCATGATTATATAATAAAATTTAAATTTTTATTCAAAAAGGCAATATTTCAAACTTTTAATTTCAAAAATCTTAATTCTGCAATAAGTGTATTTAATTGTAGCAAATTTAATGATCCTTCGTCATGCTTAGCAATTTAGAACTCATAAATTAATGATTTCTTCAAGTAAAATTCTGCATTATTTCAAAAGTCAATAATTCTCTAGTAACTTTTCTTCAAACCCTAACCATTATATTATATGTATAATGGAGAATAATTGCAAAGAAAGATAGCCGAATTTACTGGGTAGTTCTTGTGATGCGAAATAATTGCAAATTAACACCTAGTTTTAACAGCATCAATCTCTTTTTGCTCTCATTTAAATGCATTCGCACACTTTAATTTTGAAATATAAGAGTTTTGGAAATTATCAAATTTATCTGCTCAAATACTATAGATCTTCATAAGTGTTAATAGAATCATTAGCCTTACATATAGTGTTTAATATAATGATGCACATTATACTGGGATTCATTCCTTATTCATCTAGTTATTATAAGATTTACAACCCCATGAAAATTTAAAATTTTGTCAAAAATAGTGAATGTACCTTTGTGTTTTCCATATGGGTAACGTAGCATTATCTCCTTTGAACATGAATTCTAAAGAAATTTTTTATTATCAAATGCAAATATATGACTTTTAAATTTTTTCATGTCTGATCAAGATATTCCACCAAGTAAATACATTGAATTGCGAAGTACATATAAAAACTACATCGATTCATATAATGCGTTGTATCAGCTAAAAACCGAAAATGAAGGAGAATTAAACTCAATTTACAAAATGATCAAATCAGAATTGATTGATTCAAAGAAATATCTTCCCCAAAATATAATCATAGAAATTTTATATATAATTCCGTTTAACAATCGCTATACAAAGTCATATTTATCTCTTGCCAAACTCGTATCTGATGAATATCATGTCAAAGAGGTCAAATATGTTAGCTATTTGTCAAATTTCCTGTTTTATAAAGAATATGGAATTAAATTAGATAAATCGCGTGGTTTCGAAAAAGATCATTTTAAAAATCTGGATATTCATACAGAAAATACAATTTACAGAGCAATTATGTATAACGACAAAGAAAAATTCATCATATTCACCGAAAGAGATGAATTTGATAAAGATCAAAAACTTAAATGCAATTTATATCCATATTCTTACAAAGGATATTCATTACTTGAATTATGTTGTTACCATGGAGCAGTTGATTGTTTCAAGTTATTAAGAACAAAATTTAACTCAGAAATAACTGAAACATGTTTACAATTCTCATTTTTAGGAGGAAATCCAGAGATCATGAGTGAATGTTTGAAATATCAAACACCAAATAAATGGTGCATGGAATATGCAATTATTTCACACAACATTGATTTTGTTACATTCTTGATGAATGAATACAATATAGAGATTGATTTAGAATATTGTAAAGATTATAATAATCTTGAATCATTTTTAGTTTATTATGATCAAACAAATGATATCAACATAAGTTTTGTTGAATCAATAGTTTTCAATATTCCATCTCTTTGCGAATATTTCCTATCAAATGGTGCAAATATTAATGCAATAAGTAGATATTTCCAGACAGCTCTTCATAAAGCAGTGCGGTGCAATTATAAAGAAATAGTCGAACTTCTTCTTTCCCATGGGGCAAATATTAATGAACTAGATACTGCTGGACATACCCCTCTTACTATTGCAGTACGTAACAATTATAAAGAAATAACCGAACTTCTTGTTTTACATAGTGTAAAGATTAATGAAAAATCTGAAGCTTTGAATTATGCTCTTCAATGTGCAGTAGCTGAGAGCAATAAAGAAATGGCCGAATATCTTATTTTACATGGTGCAAATGTTAATGAAAAATAGAAAAAGAGAAAAAAAATGCAACATTTTATAATATTAAAGAAACTGCCGAACTTCTTCTCTCACATGGTGCAAATATTAAGGGTGCACCCGTATGTACGTTTATTTGAGAGGAGGAGGATTACCCTCTCAATTTTGAGGGATTCGTTAGTTTATTTTAGTAGTAGGATAGGATGGGTTGTGTGACTTTTTTTGTTACATCTATATATAGACGATGCATTAAAATATATTTATTTATAAATCATTAAAAAATTAACATATGAAGTAAAAAATGTATGATTCTTACGGTTTTTATTCTTACGTTTTTGAATAAATCAAGATTTAAAAAATTTTCAAAATTGTAAGACATTTACACTCAGCCCAAACATAAACGCATTAAAAAATTAACATTAATTTTAAAAGAAGCTATATATAGATGATATCAGATATTCCGCGATTAATTAAACATTGTTTAAATCCTGAATGGAGTCATAAACGAGTAAAAGATTCACTACCATAATGAAATAAAAAAAATAAACTAATGATTATTTGAATTTATGAAATCAATTATTTGATTCATTCTTTCTTCAATCTCTTCTATTCTTTTTGTTAAATCATCAATTTTCATTAATGAGGTGATTCTTGATTGAGGAATAGATTTCAAACTAACCACTCCTTTTATTTTTGAAATTTTGAATCCATCAACTTTAAACATTTTATTCAATTTACACGTTGTCAATTCTTCAAATAATTTTTTATTATTAGCATAATAGTCATTAAATTCTTCAACAGATGAAAAAATTTTTATTTCAGTAATTGGTTTAACAACGTTTATTTTTTGTTGAACATTTTCACTTTCATTTATTTCTTCCTTCTCTGTTTCATTTATTTTTAAAATCGGTTTCATTTATCATTAAATAAAAATTAGAATATAAGTGATGAAATATATTTTTAATTAATATTAAATCAGAAATGGCTGCAGGATTCTTTAAAAAATTATGGGATGGAATTAAGAAAGCTGCAGGTTGGGTTCATAAAAATATTATTAAACCCGTTGCAAACTTTTTGGCACCAGTAGCGAAAACGGCAGGAACTATCATAGGTGGAGTATTAGGTACTAAAGCAGGTAATCCGGCGATGGGAGCACAAGTAGGTAACGCAGTTGGTGGAATTGCTGAAGGAATACTTAATAAAATAGGAGGTAGATAGTGGAAAAATAAATATTATTTTTATCTTAGTATCGGTTGAAGTCTTTGATAAACTTTTTCTCCTTTATTTAAAATTTCTCTTATTGGGGCAGCTTTTGGTGTTATTGATTCAGCAACGTCACTAATTGCTTCTTTATTCTTAAATATCCAATTTGCTCCTTTCTTCATTGTTTCCCAAACTTTATGCCCTCTCTTTTTACTTTATCCCATAATTTTTTAAAGAATCCTGCAGCCATAGTTGATTATTTCATTAAATTAAAAATTCATTTTCATCTTTTAATTTTGATTTTTTATTTAATAATAAATGACGACTAACTATTTGGTGCCAAACACTAAACCAATTAATGGAAATGTGTTTCATTCATTTGAAAAGATAAATGAAATATTCGCAAAGAATGACGGTAGAAGATATTATAGAGAACTTGAAAGTTCATGCTATGACTCTGATGCTCCATTTTTGATGATAAACAAACTCATTTAAGAATTACAAATCCGGCTCATGATGTGAACCAATTAGGTGACACATATATTAAACGCAAAGTTAAAGCAACTCTAGTTTCAAATAAAGCTTTCACATGTGATGCCACTTTTAAATGCATGCGTTTATTCGTTGGTTACAAATCATCAAATCAAAGCTTTAAACAATTAGAAGTAGAAACTGAAAGAGGTGATGCCGGTTATCTTCAGATGGATTGCGCCCGTGAATCTTTCGCATTTGCAACATATAAACCAAAATCAGAAAGGAAAGTTAAAAAGTTTGTTCATTCGTTATATAATAATGTTCAAAAATATGATAACTCAGTATGTGGTAAATATATTGACCCTTCAGAAGTTTTCAAGAAAGCAAATGAAGAAGTTGATATCACTTTTGATATGATTATTCCGGTAAATGATTTGTTAGCATTTCAGGCGTTCGATGATTATCCTAAATCATTTGGTGAAATCATTCTTAAATATTATGTTTTCAGGGATACTTTAGTATTTTGTCAGGTTGACCCGTTAAGAGTTGCTGATTTACAAAATTACGTTTATGAAAAGATAACTGATGAAAATTATGAAAAGATTATGAATCATGTTTATAAATATGATCGCAAATTCCAACAAATCGGACTTCCTGCCAAATTAATTACAAGCTTAGCCGCTACATCTGCTGACGCAACAGTTGATGACGTTATTATTTCAAAGATGGAAGTTTTAGAGGATAAATGCATTACACCAGGATACGGTTTAATTGAAGAATCAGTTAAAGCAATACCACGTTTATTCAGTAAGGAAGATCCATTCATGATTCCAGCTCAACATATTGACGTTCGTTCACTAAATGGAGGTTGCATCACTCCTGAAGGTATTAGCTCAGATTTCTCATACGCTCTTCATAATGTTACAGATGTTGTGTTACATTTCCGAAGAATGCAATGCAAAGAACAGTTTTAGAAAATCCAATGCTTCGAGGTCTTCAGGTCACTATAGATTCCAGAAACTTCCCCGATCAAGCGATGACCACAATGGGCGACATATTCTTTACACGTATGCTTCAAGCTTCTGATTTAGATGGATGAATGAATGCACGGAAGATACGAGGACTCATTAACTAGACCACTGAATGCAGATGATGGCACGCCATTAGCTAGAACATGGAAAGACCAAACTCATTCTTATGCACTATTCCAGTTCAACGTGATGGAGCGGGTATATTCTTTGATGGATTAGAAACTTTCAACTCACAAGTTACAGTACAAGTGAAAGCTTATCAATCATTCAGGTGTAAATGACACTTACTGTTCAAAGGTGACAAATCCTCCTCAGGTTTTGGTTTACTAGGACTACATATTGGACATGGACACCGGACGAAGGTTTGAAATATCATCCAACAGGTACACCACCACAGTATAGAAGTTCATATGATGAAATATTGATGAATAGAAATGTTTAAAATTATAAATTTATTTTTGATTAAATGGATTTAAATTCATCCACCCTTATGAAGAATTAGCGGGAGTATATAATACATACGTAGATGATATGATTAATGAAGCATTGAGTGATAATAGAAATGCTCTATCTAAGGAAAAATTAATGAAAATTCCATATTCTGAATGTTACTTAAATTCAATCACTGCAGCAATTGGTAAACAGAATAAAGGTAAAACATTAACGATATTAAAACAAATTATCATTATTGCTAACACTTCCCCCTATTCACATGTGTTAATTTATATCAACCGTTCAGGTTACCTTCAGATGATACATTTGAATCTTTAAAGCATTTAATCAAAATTCCAATTATTTATTTATCACAAGAAGAAGCAGAAGATTATTTAAAAAACTTTTTAATGTATAAAGAATTATATAATACAATCAAGAAGCAAGGATTAGAGGATAAAATTATTGATAAACAACGGGATGAATTATTTGAAACACTTTCTATTTCAAATTTTGATAGAGAATTTTTGCATTCACTCATTTTTCTAGATGATGCAGTGAAATCAAAACTAATAACAAATGAGAAATCATATTTTAATCAGTTATTAACTCAATGTCGACACATTCAGTGTTCATTCTTTATGGCTGTTCAATACTTCAAAGCATTAAGCACAAACATTAAATCAAATCTATCAACCTTTTCATTTTCAGTGGGTTTAGTCGTCAACAGTTGAACGTTATGCTTTATCAAGTGAATTTACCAATGAGCATTAATGAACTTTACACACAATATCAGCAATTAGGTGAACATGGAAAAATAATAGTTGATTTAAATAAAGGAAGTGTTAAATTTGATTAACTTTTTATAATTAATTTTTATTTTTTATTTATAATTAAACATGACAGAAATAGCAAATCTTCTACAGGTTCCATTAAAACAAGGGACAAACAAAAAGGGTGCATATAATAGAACTATGAAAGTTCCTGATGGAATGAAAGAATTAGTTCATATTGTTGCTGGTCTTCAAAAAGATGTTAAACAAATGAGAAACGTTTTAACATTACCAGAAGCTCAAGCATATGCCAAACGTCATGGTCCAAATTGGGAAGCACACGAAGCAGACATTACGGGTCCAAATGGAAAACCTGATGGTATAAATGAAGTTTTCGTTACTGATGGTCAAGGTAATATTAAAGTCATAAATGGTTATAAATTAACTATATCTGATTATCCTAAACGTAAAGCATATAATGAACGTTATCCTATGCAATTTGATGAAAATGGAAAAGCTGTTAAACAATACATTGGAGAAGGTGAAAATGGTCCAATTAATTCATACCGTCATAATCCATATTCTTATTTCAATGAAGAATTAAATGCTATTGAAGAGGGACCGGATGGATTACCACGATATTCTAACAGTTTGATGGTCAATATGCAAATATTAGACCTGAAATTTCAGCTAAGAAATTCTTTAAAGTTGCTTTATTCGATCCAGTTTTCGCAAATGTTAAAGATGAACTTAAACAGCAATTCCAACCAATTATAGTAGCAAGAATTGCATCAGGTGCTTTATCTCAAGCATTCAAAGATTTAATTAAGAAACCATTATATCAGCAACGTGGTTTAACTTATGATTTAGTTAAGGAATCAGATAAAAGAAAATTTGAGAAATCAGATGATTATAAGAATGCAATTAATGAATATATTCGGTCTATTAATTTCGATGAAAATGCTAAAAATCAACTTCATGAACAAATACAGGGAATAATAGATTCAAAAGTTCCAGCAAAATAAAAGTTCCAGCAAAATAAAAGTTTAAATATATTTTTTTTATTCGATTATAAATGAGAAGACGTTTCACTAGTCAAAAGAACACTAACGCAAAAGCAGAGATTACGGTTGGTTATAACGTAAATGATGATAAATCACGAATTATTCAAAATGTTAAAGTTAATGTTAGCCCTGAATTAACAAGGTCAGCAACTCAACCAAATTTATTAACTCGTGACTTACCGAAGAATGAGGAGAATGAAGAACCTGTTGAAATTCCCAATTATCCAACATACCCCCCACCTCTTTCATCAAACATCGAGAACCCATATAAAATAGACATTAATTCTGAATTAATGAAAATTTACCGTGATATAATAATTAATAATTATGATTCAATAATAAATTTAATTGACCAATCCGGTTTAATTATTTTACCTTATGAATCATTAATTCACATTATTGCCATTCTTTGTGATGTTCAAGATTCAGACGTTAAGATTCAATTTTTCATAGATGATGAGGTTTCATGCTGCGGAACAGTTGCAAAAATAAATCCTATAAAGGATATTAGCACAATTAAGATATCAAAGAACGGAACAACAACTGAACTTCATTTAACATATAATGATATTTATAATAAAATAGTTGATGAATATAAAATATCACTTGAAAAATTCTTTGTTAAGGCTATTTAATATTCAAGCATTAACATTATTGAATAATAATCCTTTGAATCATAATCAATAATAATTGACCTTTCACCAGTTTCTATCGTTTGTTTTATTTCTTTTTGTTCCCCACTATCTGGATCGGTCATTGTAATTGTTTTTGTTATAGTATCAGCTTTATCTTTAACTTCAATCTTTTTTCCATCGGGATATTTAAACCAAAATTCCAAAAATTCGATATTGTCAATCTGTTCATATTTTAATCTATCAATTACATTTTTAATACCATCTGAAAATCTTATGAAATGGTCATTATATGGGTTTGATTGAACTAAATTTGAATGAAGTGAAATATAACCTGTTGATGAATATGACATTGACTCATATTTTCTGAAAACACTAAAATTTATAACATGAATGAATTTCTTATTCGTTGAATTTATGAATTCTTGAGGTAATCTTATTCTAGTTTTATTTATCACTGGAAAATAACGCTTTACCATATTTTTAATCGTAATAAAAATGTCAATTATCAATATTATTTCGAATAATAACTGTGAATTAAATTTAACAGTTAGCGGAATTTATAATGTTACTCTCGTTTCTGTGAGTGGTAAATTTAATCCCATTCTTTTAGACCCTTCAGATTATATATCATTTATTAAAGATGACCATGAAAAAACGTATGATATGTATATAAATAATGTGATAGCGAAATGGGATATTAGCATGATTTTAAGTTATTTAAATGAATCATTTATCGTATGGTATGAAGAAAATTTTAAATCAAAACCTGATAAGCTTTTTGAACTTGATGAAATAAATAACCTTATTAAATTCCCGCTGAAAATTAAATTTTGTACTCCTCATCTTCGTTCATTGTTGGGAATATTAAATTTTGAAAAAAGATGTTGGGGATGTTTTGTATTCTGACACCGGTTCCAATTTCATTTTAATCAAATGTGATAAAGTTAATACCCCAATGAGATTTTCACATCAAACATTAGACCCTAACTCTTACCCATCAATACAAAACATTTTATCCATCAACTTAAACACATTTTCTTTATCATATCCGTTTCAATTATCCGGGAATTCATTTATTCTTCATTCAAAAGATTTATCAAATATTAAATTTAGAATAACTGACCTATTTGATTGTGATTTAGAATTCATGAATGAAATATTATGGCAATTTCAAATAGAAAAAATAGCTGATGAGATAACGGATTAAATATTTATTTTTAAATCATAATAAATGATTAAACAACAGCAACTTAAGGCACAAAGCGCCCAGGTCCTTCAGACCATTACATACGCCATATATGCATATAATTCAAAGACGGCAGAACAAACGCAAAGGTTGAAATATGGAGATTTGGAGATAGTATTGAAAAATGACCATTTCGAATTCGTTTGCAAAGGTGGTGCAGTGATATCAAATATAAAAGAAATTTTATTTATGAATTCAAAAATTAAAGGAATAACGGATGATATAACATCAATTCCACCAGAAGAACAGAGATATTACGCATTAAATGCATTTCCTAAAGTTTTGAAGATTGGAAGATTTAATTTAAATGAGGAATTCATAGAGGGTTTCCTAAATGACATAATGAAGAAAGCAGATAAGGAATATGTGGATAGTGAGTTAAATAAGAAAGCAGATAAGGAATATGTGGATAGTGAGTTAAATAAGAAAGCAGATAAGGAATATGTGGATAGTGAGTTAAATAAGAAAGCAGATAAGGAATATGTGGATAGTGAGTTAAATAAGAAAAATAGGAGAAATAAGAAAAATAAGGAATATGTGGATAGTGAGTTAAATAAGAAAGCAGATAAGGAATATGTGGATAGTGAGTTAAATAAGAAAGCAGATAAGGAATATGTGGATAGTGAGTTAAATAAGAAAGCTAATATATCATTTGTTAATGAAGAAATAAAACAATCAGAGGTCTATTTTACTCCACCATTTTTAAATTTTATGAAATCATCAGATAAAACCTTTGATATAGATTCTTTTGAATGGATATGTTTCGATGGAGTGACCATGTATTTATTTTATACAGCTGGAGTGCTTTATTATTTTAAAACAAATGATTTTAAAAACTATGAATCATTTACTCCATCTGTTTTAAATCCTGATACACGAGAGCCAATCATTAATCCAATAATTTTATATGTTGAATATAATAACGGTAAATTTATGGGAATGATAACGGTTGGAGATGATTTTTACCCTTGTTATTCATTCGATTGTATCCAATGGTTCAAATGTAATTTAAATCAAGATGCTAAATTTAAATATTCAAATAATCCTATTAGATGCGTTAATAATAAATGGGTACTAATTTATGAAGTCAATCAAATTTTCATTAGTGAGGATGGGATAAATTATTATATGTTTAGTATGATGTCATCAGATTTGAAAATTGATTATACAAGTAAGTGGTATTACATTAACAACATGTATTTTATCCTACAAAATGATAAAATTTATAGATCATCTTCAATATCACAAGGTCAATTTGAACAAATTTTTCAAGCTGATGGAGACATTGAAGCTTTATGTTATGGATCAAATGTTTATGTTCTCGTTTCAAGTAGAATGGTCTATTCATATCCTGTAAGTTATAACAGACATATTTATTTATCACAGGATTTATCAAATTGGGAATTGGTTTATTCATTCACTCCAAAATTTACTCGAAATTATAGATTTACAAATTTATTTTATATTGATGGGTATTTCATTGCTTTAGGATGTGGTGATTTAGTAAATATCAGTAGTGATGGAAGAAACTGGTCTGAAATCACAAAATTTCAAGATGTTAGAAAAGCAATTTTCAAAAATAATACGTTAATATTGATAACAAGACCAGTTTTAAATACTCACCAATATTCAATATTATATAATAAATTCAATATTCATAATGGATTAAATACAATTCTTGAGATGATTTACCCCATTGGTTCTTTATATACATCAATGAACTCAACAAATCCGGCAAGTGTTTTAGGTTTTGGTGCATGGAAGCAGATTGTAGACAAATTCTTATACTGTGCTAACTCTTCAAAGCAAACAGGAGGTTCGAAGAAAATTAAAGAAGCAAACCTTCCACCGCACACTCATACAGGAACTACAAACACAACAGGTAATCATTCACATTCAATAACAAAAAGAGGTTATAGAAATCTTGCAGCAGGTTCGGATAGACAGGGAATGGATAGATATGATATTTCAACTGACCCAGTAGATTCAAGCGCAGGTATTTTCTGTGGAACCGCAGGAAATCATTCACACACTTTCACAACAAATCCAACAGGCTCGGGTGAAGATTATATGCCTCCATTTATGACTGTATTTGCATGGTACTGAGTTCAATAAACACACTTGAGCCTACTTTGCAGGCTTACCGAATGAACTAAATATATTTTATGTCTGTAATTAATAAGGTAATGAAGTAATGGATGAACTGCAGAAATATATTTTATCGTATATGATTACGTTAATGTTTACGTTAATGGTTACGTTAATGGTTTCAGGTTATTCAATAATTAATTATTTTTGAAGAACTGAAGGTGCTACCATGTTACCATGTGCTACCAGGTCATTTAACTTCTCTGAAAAAATGAGACAACATGACATTTTGACAACAACACAGGAAATATATGTTTACGTTAATGCTTTGTCAAGACTTCTTCATCGTAATGAGTGTAAATGACCCAAAAATAATGTTTAGGGTAGATGGTTAGATCTAACCTCATTTCTACCCTCATTTCTACCCTCATGAATTTTCATGAATTTTATATATTAATGTTTTCGTTAAGCCACTTTGTGCCGTCAGTCAGTCAGTTTAGGAAAGACTTTAGAAAGTTGTTGGAAAATAAGTCCTGGGAAGAGTATTATAAGGCATTTTATGAGCTTACTAAGGGCGTTATAAATGAATTCAAAGGTATTTACATACATCCTGACCTCGTTCATTTTGTTGCTGAATTCAGCAAAAATAATGTTTAGGGTAGATGGTTAGATCTAACCTCATTTCTACCCTCATGAATTTTCATGAATTTCCTTAAGACAGAAGAAATAAAGTTATTTTTATTTTTTATTTTGTATAAAAGATATGATTTCAACAATCGGCACAACAACAATTCAAGCCACGAACGGCGGGACTCTGTCCACAACTACGGCACCAAATTCATTAATCATGAATCCTACGTCAATGTTGGTAGAGATGAAAAACTTCATTCCTTCTTCATATACTTTTGAAACAGAAATACAAAGAATAAAGCAAGAACTTTTAACAAGTAATTTAGACTGTAGTGCGAAAGATGAAACAAATGGAGAGGAGCTATATGAAATGCAAGATATCATAGACCATTTGCCTAAATTACCGGAAGTTCAGCAACAAAAACTAACTAATCCTGAATTCGATGAAATTGAAGTTAAAGTTACTGATTCAGTAGAAATAAAGAAGTTCATACGTAAAGTAAATTATGAATTCCTTGGTTTTCATTGCAACCATAAAGTTATGAACAAAGATTGCGACATGGTTTATAAAAACATTTCTGACATATATAAATCTGAGGAGTTTAAGACTTACGATAACTTTGTTTCATTAGCTGCTGAATGTGTGTGGCAGATAAGAGATAAAGACAGAAGAGGCAAAGTATGGAATGGACAAATAAAACCAACAACTTTTGAGTTAAAGAAAGCCATTGATGCTTTAGTTATTTTAGCTGGTAATGTTTCAATGTATAACGCAAAAATGAATCCGCAATGCTCAAAATGTAAAGCAGCAATGAGGAAATATAACTACTCACTAAAAGAGATAGAAGGAATGAGAAACGACTATGCTGACTTAAAGAAAGAAGTAGAAAAGCCAGCAGAAGATAAAATGGACATGTTGACATTTCTTAATAAAAACTATCCCACAGCTGATGATTTCCTTTTATCTGATGTCAAGAAGAAGTATAAAGAAACTTTCGGCATTGTTAAAATTTTTGATATATTAACTGAAGAAATAGAAGCTACAAAAATATTTAAAATTTCACGAATTCATAACGTATATCACGTTAAACGTTTGTAAATCTTGAGGGTAGAAATGAGGGTAGATATCAGGTTAGATCTAACCATCTACCCTAAACATTATTTTTGTCTGAAAAATGACCAAATTTCACGAATTTCATTAGTTAGAAAAATCACGTTAAACGTTTGTAAATCTTGAGGGTAGAAATGAGGTTAGATCTAACCATCTACCCTAAACATTATTTTTGTCTGAAAAATGACCAAATTTCACGAATTTCATTAGTTAGAAAAATAACGCTAATTTTTTCTAAGAAAATTTTTTATTTTGTATGTAAAGACAGAAATGACAAACATTGAGTTTGAAACAGTTAGAAAGATTGACAATGACACCAAAGTGGTTAGAATAGGTGATTTAAACGTAAGATACTCAAAGAAATACAACAAATATTCTTTGTCAGACATTATAACACCATCTGGAAAGAAAACAAAGGACTGGGTTAGAATTGCTTCTACTCAGAAAATTTTGACAAGAAATCCTGAGCTTATGATATCAGTAGCATTTCATGGAACAAGAGCATATCTTATAGACAAAAGTCTTATACCAATAGTTTTGTTATGGTTAGACCCAGTTGTTGGATATAACTTCATAACTTATGGTTCATTCGATACGGAACGTTGCAGTGAAGGCTTACTTTACATCGTTCAGAAACCGAAGGACTTCAATACAAAGAGATATAAGATAGGAAGAACATATAATATAACTCAAAGATATGACAGTACAGTCAATAGAGTCAAGGTTGTGTTCGTTAATGATATGAGAGCTGCAGAAACAGAACTACTTGAAAAGTTTGAGAAAAGGTATGGTGCTCCCATGAAAGGTAAAGAAACGTTTGAAGTAGATGAGATAGATAAAGCTATAAAATTATTTGACGAAGTTGCTGAAAAATACATGTAAAGCGTTTATTTTTGGTCTTTTGTGAAAGTCAGAAAATAAAGTTAGTTTTAAAATTATTTTTATTTTGTATGAAATGACAGTAATGTCAACATCAGAGAAGAATAAATGGTAAACAAACATGGTGTTATGTTTTGAAAGAAGAAATGAAAGGATTATATAAACAGGTTGAACCAAACGATAATGAGGATTCATTTACTGACGATGAAATACCTGTAAATGATGCTTTATAAAGTATGATTTGAATTTATTTTTGCATTAATCCCACTGTGTTGTCAAAATGTCATGTTGTCTCATTTTTTCAGAGAAGTTAATTAACCTGGTAGCACATGGTAACATGGTAGCACCTTCAGTTCTTCAAAAATAATTCATAAGTGCCTTCCCCTGCTGTGTTGTCAAAATGTCATGTTGTCTCATTTTTTCAGAGAAGTTAATTAACCTGGTAGCACATGGTAACATGGTAGCACCTTCAGTTCTTCAAAAATAATTCATAAGTGCCTTCCCCTGCTGTGTTGTCAAAATGTCATGTTGTCTCATTTTTTCAGAGAAGTTAATTAACCTGGTAGCACATGGTAACATGGTAGCACCTTCAGTTCTTCAAAAATAATTCATAAGTGCCTTCCCCTGCTGTGTTGTCAAAATGTCATGTTGTCTCATTTTTTCAGAGAAGTTAATTAACCTGGTAGCACATGGTAACATGGTAGCACCTTCAGTTCTTCAAAAATAATTAATTATTGAATGACCTAAATCCATTAACGTAAACATTATTTTTGGGTCATTTACACTCATTACGATGAAGTCATGACAAATCATTTCCGGGACTGTTGTCAAAATGTCATGTTGTCACAAACTTTAGAACGGCATAATTTAAATTTTTATTTTTATCATAAATGGATACCCCACAAGCTCAAAATTTACCACGAATCATAACAAGGGAGGAAACGATAAAAATGATGCAAGAACTTGCTAAAAATAACAAACCACTAAAACTGAGAAAATGTGGTTATGCAGTAATGATGGAAAGAGAGATGTTGTCGAAGAGGAATAAAAATTAAATTTGGATTGAGTTTAAAAATTCATCTTTATTAAATTCATCTCTTCCAATCAATTTATTTATTCTATTAAATTCTTTTATTTTTGCTTCACTCAGTTTAAGGATTGAACGGTAAGTTTCTAATTTTTCAACCCCACCGCATTGTGGCTTCTTTTTGTAATAGCATATTTTTGATTTAATTCTGTTTAGTTTCTTTTTATATTCATCGTCTGGACTCTTGACTGCTTTGTTGTCACTCATTTCTTACGAATTAAAAAAATTAAATATTATTTAAATATAATGGAGTAATAAAATAAATCGGAATTTCTATTAATTTATTGTCAACTTCAACTAATGCATTGCCGTTAATATATCTAACAAATTCAGCTATTGTGTCAAATCTTCGTCTTCTTTTTGTCATTGATTTATCAGTTTTTCCATAATCGAGATGAATCAAAACTTTATCCCCTTGTTTAAAATTCATGAGCCCCGAATTAATTTGTTCACGTTTAACATCATTCAACCTTTCCATTTGCTTTCTAATATATTCCCATTCTTTTGAAATATCATTTTTCATTTCCACTGGTTTCATGTTTATAGTTCTATGCCATGTATTATTGTAATAATATACTAACTGTTGTATGATGGAGTCATGATTTCCATCCCAGTATATCTGACCGTTAACCCCTAACGCATCTCTAAGAGTTCTCATTACCGCATCAACTATTTTATTATGAAACGTATATGGAGAGGATGAAAAGAAAAAATTAATTTGTGGGAAATAATGAGCCATAGCTGCCTGAAATCCTTTATCACCATCACCCCTGATATTATCTACTCTTTCATGATCTAGTAAGTATTGTATAGCTCTTCTTGTTTCCTGTTCTGTTTTCCCTTTCACTGGAATGCAATATAAATATCTAGTGTTAATGTTAATGACAAATAAATAAGTAACGTTTCCTTTTGAATATTCCAGATGATCGATTTCGTATGAATATGGATATGGAGCAAATGAAGGGCGACTAAATTTTTCCTTTAACGGTTGAATTTTTGGGTCAATTGGTTTATTTAATATTTTGAAATCCTTTTTAAAATCTTTTTGTTTCTTTAATGTTTGAAATGGATATAATAAAGTGAATGATGAAGGATTAACTGAAGGAGGCGATACTGTCGTTGGAGGTTTTGGTATTGTAGGTGGTTTAATTTTATCTGCTTTGATTTTGGATGATGAAGTTTTAGTTGTTGATTTTCCTTTCATTAATTCTGGATGTATTCTATTCATTTGTTTTAAATATGTTGTATATAAAGGTTTGATATACTTTCCTGCTTCGAGTTTATGTTGAAGGATGAATTCCAAAAGTTGATCTTCATTTAAAAGTCGGGCTGAATGTGGTTTAACTAATGAATCATAAATTAAAGCTTGTGCATCATTTATGGTCTGAAGGACTTGGGCGTTTTGTTCCTTTTGTTTTTGTTCCTTTTGCTTTGGTTTTTGTGGCTCAGGATTATATAAATTATATAATTCATCAATATCTTCTTCTGTTAATACTTTATTTTTGAAATCTTTCAACTGTTTAAGTTGTGATTTAGTTTTTCCCTTTGAATATTCATTATTTTTAATTTTGTCTTTAATTTCAGAAATTATTTTATCATGATATTTCAAAACTTCATTTTTATAATATGGATAATAATATTCCATATCATCACCCGTTATATTTTTATTATGTTTTTGGAGATATGATTTTAATTCATAATAACTAAGAAAATTTTGATTAAGTACTAAATCACCAATTAAAATTTTTAATTCTGTGTTATTCATTTATATAAAAATAAAATAAATGTTTAAGGGTGCCCACCTTTTTGAATCATAGTATCAAAACCATCATTAACGGTTCCTTTTGTCTCTTCTGGGGCATTTCATTAAAAATAAAATATTTATTGTATTAAATAAATGGCATACAACATCCATTTTCACAACATACAGCCTTAGTGTGTGCTCCTGTTAATGCAGTCTTACCGATTGTTAAGCGAGTCATTGACCCGTTTTTAAGTTGTAAATTAATATTCTGACCATCAAATATCACTTTATTATTTATTATATCCAAATAATTTTTAGGTGTTAATTGCTTATTTTGTCGTAAACTAACACCTTTCATTTTTTGTGCAATCTTTTTAAAATCACTTCCATCAATTGAACCGTTGAATGATGTATAACATTTAGGGCATAAAGCAACCATGTTATCACCTTGTTTCTCAATTGCTAAACCCAATAACTTCTTCTCATGTGCTTTTTCTTCAGCTTTATTCTTTAATTTAGGTTTAAATTTCTCATCAAAACAGAAGAAATCAAAAGGTGCGAATTTGAAAATGTTTTTATCATAAAATTGTTTATCTGTAACAATTGCTTGAAATGCTTGAGTGTTAGGAAGATTTGGGTCGCCAGCAATAGCCCAATAAGATGAATCAGTATCACCTTCAATGAAATGAAAACGATTAACATCCATGCATTTATACATAAAATCATAAATGAAAACTAAATACCAGTATTTTGCGTTATCTAAAGTGAAGAATGCCTCTTGTAAACATGTATCACATCTATAAAATCTATCTTTGAGCATCACTTGATACGTATCTTCACCTATTTCTCTTATGTTTTTAAACTTATTTGACATACATGCAACGCGTGCCTTCTGTGCATTCATTATTTTAGTCTTTGCGTAATTTTGTGTATTCATTGCATCGTAACCATATGATCCATTAAGTGAAATTTGCAAAATAAACTTTTTCCTTTATTTCCTTCTAATTCAGCCTTTTGTCTTTCGTTCATAAATTCGTTCGCAAATTCATTAAAACAAGTGTTTTTAGTAAATGTTAAAATTGATTGAATGTCATCGACGATAAAATGAAATCTGTCTATTAGATACCATAGATAATAAGAAGAAAATGGTTGATATTGGTTGTGTGTTGATGCTAACTGAGTTAATTTTCTCTGTTTCTGGTCAACTGGTAGATTGTTTGATTTCATGTAATTATACATAAAACTGCCAATTGTTTTTTCATCTGTGATAATATCTAAGTTTCTTATTATCGGTAAAAAGTTTATGTAATCATTAATGTATTTTTCATCAATGTGACCCTTTACTTCAGCCACGAATAAAGTATTTTTCTTCTTAATTATTCCCAGTGCTTTTGCTTTCTTTGTTGCTGTATCACAAATGATAACACCATTCAATCTTCCCGGCATATACATTTTATGGTCAGTATATTGAATGAAATCATGAGGATTAGATGAAAATGATGAAGGATATAATGAATTAAAGTCAACTCCAACGAAATGAGTCATGATGTTGGAAGTGTCCTCATTTGATACAGTTTTAGTTTCTGGATTATATGAAAGTTTATTAATGTGCGTGATTCCTTTAAGATTTACTCTATGTTGAACATTTGATAGACCACCAGTAATTCCATTACGGAGAATGTGATAAGCTTCAACTGAATCTAAAGTCATTGGTAAATTATTTTTTAATGCATAATTTCTTAAATTGATTCTTAAACGTTGAACATCTTCATCTTTATTTGATTTTACGACATTGCAATAACAACACATTAACTGACAATTTTCTTTAGTATGTGGTTTTTCATTATCGATTCTATCCAATGTTGGTTTATTAGCATATGTAAACGCTTTACCACACATTTTGCATTTAGATGAAAGGATTAAATCGTGATAGTATTGATAATCATCCATTGAAACATTATTTTTAGTATCTCTTTCTGCTTTTTCATCTTGTTTCTTATATGATTCAATTTTATATTTCCAATACTTTTTCGTTAATTCAAAACTTGATTCTATCTCTTCCTCAGGATATTTTTCATTAGGATTAAAGTCTTTATATGCTAAAGCGTAACGAATCATTGAAGCATTCGATGATAAAGAAAGATTATGAAGCGTGTCAATTTTATAAACAAATGTTTCTTCAATAATTTTATCAATTGGGTCAATCATAATTTCAACATCTTTATTGCAATAATGAATAAAATATTCTAATCTATCCTTAAAGTTTTTAGCATCATTGAGATAGATTTGATAATCACTATCTGATATAGTTTCTTGGGTTAATGCTGAATAAAATGAATCTTTCGTGAATGGTTTCTCTTTATATAATTCTTCTTCGTAATTTTCCCATGTGATAAATTGATAAGGGAAAAAGGATTTAACACGTGTTTTATTGTTTCCGAAATCTTGAGTGAATTGGTCTAACGTCCCACCCGCTATATAATTTCTGATGTCAATAAATCTCAATTCATATGGAACGTTTGTTTTCTTTACAATGACTTGCTTAAATTGTGAAGATGAACCCAGCATTGATTTTATTTTCCATTTTGCAGTGTTTAAATCACGAAGAATTAAATTTAAATCAAACTTTCCCGAATTAAAACCTATGATATTCACTTTATTGAATTCCTCATCTAGAAGTTCTTTAAATGCTTCCTTCTGTTTTTCATTTAATGTATGAGACTTCATTAATTCTTCATATTGTTCAATATTTGATTCAACAACTAATGAACAGGTTGAAAATAAAAACTCAATCCAATCAGAAATAAAAGAATCACTCGAAGTTAAGCAAAAATTCCTCGTATACGTTTTATCATTTAATTTAACCGTTGATGATACCATGAATGGTTTTAAGTAAGCGTTCAAAGTTGCACACTCAGAAAGTTGTAATTCTTCTTTAGTCTCTAATGTTTCAAAGTCAAAAGTAATATAATATCTTGTCGGTTGATAATATTCCTGCAAATTATGAGCTAATAACCACTGATATATCTTCTGTTTCGTAATATGTGGTGTATATGGTTGCTGTGTCTTTTGCAACTGAACGTCTTGAATTAATCTCCCATTATTTTCTTTACATTTCTCACAATGCTTTAAAAATCTTCTTTGGTTTTTCCTTTCTGGATCATCGCGGATAGAATAAACTTCTTCTTTACAATATGGACAAACTTTATAGCCAGTGAGTGCTTCAACGTCTGTTATTCTGTCAGCGTGAAGTTTTCCACATGGACTCTGTGTTAATAAAATATTTACTGTTTTAAATTCTGGATCTATCATTATTGATTCCACTAATGGAAAGTCTACCTTATTTATGTCCACGTCTTCTGGTTGAGGATCACAATAATAGAAATCAATATTAACATTTAACATTCTTGCTAATCTCTCACTTTCTGATGAAATGTCAAACCCTTCATATGCATCTATTGCTTCATTTAAATAGCTTCTACGAGTTTTAGGATTAACACCATCAGGAATGTTATAGAAGCGTTTAAATAACCTTCTACCTTCTGCTCTAATTTGATTATCATTCATTTTAGCTGTTCCGTTTTTGTTCATTTATGTAAGAATAAAAAATAAAGTTTATTTTTTAAAGTCCATAAAATGAATTAAGAACACATAAATTTTTATCATCCGCGACGTGACGAATACATTTTAATTTACTCAAGAATGCGTACCCTGCTACATTAAATCTAATTCCTGTCTTATTTAATTTCACAACTTTGAAAAGGAATGTATGAATAGCTATAAAATGATGAGAAGATGTTTTATGGGTTGCTTCCATTTTTTCTGAAATAAATGAATAAATATAATGTTTATAAGTTTTCATATCTTTTTATTCTTAATAACGAATGGTATAGACCTTTCCACTTCATCTTCCTTCGGTGCTGTTCTTTCATATGAAACATTATTAGTATCTTCAATAATGAAACAATCACACAAAATTTTATATGTTCCAATGGTTTCTTTTGATATTTTATCTAATAAATCAAAAACTTTATCAACACCTGTGCATTTATTTAAATAATAATTTGTGTAAATATCATGATCTTCTTTCTTAATCGTATTAGTTGCATATGTCACGTTTTTAAGAGCTTTTTTGAATTTCTCAGAATCGAGAGGGGGTGAAAGTAAGATACAAGGGTATTCTTCATTATCAATAAATTGTAACTTATGTTTACGTATAAATTTAGTACCTTCTTCTGAAAGTGTTTCATCTATTTCACCATCTAATAAATTTTGTGTTGATTCTGAGACATAATTTTTATATCTTTCTTCATGAGATTTCTGAACTGCTGATTCTGAAGCTGGGATATTCATTAAACCCTCTACTTCATTTTCATTATATTTTTCAACTTCTCTTAATTCCTTAATTCTTTCATCTATTTCATCTCTTATTTTTTCCAGTCTTTCAATTTCATTGTATTCATCATCATCTTTAATCCGTTCTTCATAATATTCAGGGAAAACATCAGGTTCTTTAGGTTTTTCTTCTTCAGATGTGGGATATAAGAAATTTATAACATCATCTTTATTCATTTTTCCATCATAATCTAAATCATTTAATAACTCGGCAAATTTTTGACAATTTCTTAAATAATATTTACTAACTTCATAACACATCTCATCTAATATATCCTTTATTTCCTCGTTTGTGAATCCTGATGTTTTCACGTCGTTAGTTTTGACACTCATTTCATACAAAATAAAAATAAATTATTCAAAAATGTAAGGAGTAGGTGACAAAAGTGCATACTCTTAAACAACCGTCGGATTTCCGGGTGAAATCGTGACACACTTTCGTCTTTCGTAGGCAGTGGTGGTTGTTACAAAAGGTAACTTCGAATGTAGCGTGAAATCTGCAAAAAAAATTCTGAAATTTGAATGGAGAACACAAAAATTGAATAGTTTACGTCAATAAAAAAGAGAAAAATGAAGCCAATGTGTCTCGAACCTAGGACTTAGAGCAGCAATCCCACTGTTTATAACATTACACTACATGCATCGCTCACCTCAGTGAATGAGATCAACTATATGATAACTTTTTTCCCATTATATTCTTGTGGAAAAGTGACAAATAGCAACTTTGACCCTCTCTCAAAATGTAAGACATGAATTTTTAAAGTTTATTTTTAAAAAATTTTTAATTTTTTATTTCATTATGGTAGTGAATCTTTTATTCATGAAAATAATTATTTCTAATTTCTTTTACTCTCTCGTACATACTAGATTTGAAGAATTCGGAACATTTCCCATAATCTCCTAAATGTTTTCTTATCCCTAACGTGTGCCAGTTATTATATGAAACTGAATAAACTTTATCTTTATCTTTACACCTTTCATCACTTCCAATATATTTATATCTCAGTTTTGATTTAGCATT
Source organism: Trichomonas vaginalis G3 (assembly GCF_026262505.1). NCBI lineage: Eukaryota > Parabasalia > Trichomonadida > Trichomonadidae > Trichomonas > Trichomonas vaginalis. The sequence goes on from NC_067207.1 coordinate 14,771,962, forward strand.
TTCATATTCATTAGCGTTTAATAATTCACAGTCTTCCTTTTTAAATATATGTTTAAGATATTCAGGATTTAATACTCTACGTTTATATGCTCCTAACTTAGTTCTAAAGGTTTTTCTACAAAATTTAGGAATTCCATCCTCTTTAATGTCATCAATGATTTCCATTTCATTATTTTCAATTTCTTCTTCTCGTTTATGAGGTCTTTGATTATGACTCCATTGATTCCATGAAATTAAATATTCTTTATCATTATATTTATACCTCATTAGCTTATTTTGGCTTTCATATTCATTTAATAATTCACAATCTTCATTTTTAAATTGAAGTTTAATCCATTCAGGATTTAAACAATGTTTAATTAATCGCGGAATATCTGACATCATCTATATATAGCTTCTTTTATAAAAGATAAAAAATAAATTATTTTAAAATTAATGTTAATTTTTTAATGCGTTTATGTTTGGGCTGAGTGTAAATGTCTTACAATTTTGAAAATTTTTTAAATCTTGATTTATTCAAAAACGTAAGAATAAAAACCGTAAGAATCATACATTTTTTACTTCATATGTTAATTTTTTAATGATTTATAAATAAATATATTTTAATGCATCGTCTATATATAGATGTAACAAAAAAAGTCACACAACCCTTCCACATATACTACTTATTTTCTCGATGAATATGCAATAAAATTTGATTTTTACCTTATCAATATACTTCATATAATATACACATGTTCATGTAAAAACTTTTTTCCAAAATCCTCAGGAATTAAGGGATTTTTGAATTTTAAGAATTTTTTCGAATTTTTTCGAAAAAAAAAATATTTTCAGAACAGCCTTAACGGCTAAGATTTAGGAACAATGTTAAGTATCAAAAAGAAAGGAGGTCTGATATAGACAACATATATCGTTGAAGGTTGAAAAAATCTCTAATATTTGAGCCCAAAATTTCAAATTTTAATTTTTTGAAAAAAGAGGCCACCCGTATGTACGTTTATTTGAGAGGAGGAGGATTATATTTTTGAAAGGGTGAAACATTATGAATATGTTAATTATATAATAATATGTATTATTATAAAAAAGAAAAAATAAAGCACGTTAAAATTTTTCTTTCTTGATTTTTTACAAAATCTACTTAGAATTATGCAAAATATGACTAAATAATTATAAATTTCAAGTTAAATTTTAATTTTGATAAATAATTTAAATTTCAAAATATCAAGTTCAGTTCGACTATGCATGTAGTAATTACTCAATAAAGTTCCAAAACCCTATTAAAATATATGAACATTTTCAACATTTTAATGTTTTTATTTAAAAATTTGTTGGAATATGAGCTTCAAACAATTATTATGTAAATAAAAATAATTAAATATATGTATTTATTCGTATTACAACCGTAGTAAGTCGATTCTTCCTTTCTTCTACTGAGGTTTGAATTTGATTTCGAATTGTAAAGAGATTCAAAGGGAAAATACTAGCGGATAAAAACTACCTCCATGAAAGGGTCATAATGGAGTCAAGTTGTATTTTTTGATATTTTTTGCTTTTCGAGCCTAAATAGGTAGCCAAGATAATGCCTAAAAATAAGGTTCTATATTCTGAAGTTTGCATGATCCTCTCGTGTGCACCCTTAATGAAAAAGATAATAAGGGAAAAAACCGCTCTTCATTATGCAATATGCAAAAACTGTAAAGAAACAGCTGAACTAAATATTTCATATGCTGCAAATATCATTGGCAGAGTTGCATGAAAAAAAATATCAAAATTTTCAATATCTTAGAGATGCTGTCAAATCTGAAGATAATCTGTCAGATAATTTGCACCCTTCCGATTTTCATGAATTTACTTTCAATCCATAGACACTAAGCAAAAGCTCTCAAGGTCAATGTACCTGTTAAAAGATTGCTTATTTTCATTTTTTGAACTGAAGAATCAATCAAGAATAAAATGTAATGTATTAGTCGAATCTATTTATGGAATTAACATTCTTAAAACAGAAGATGGAAAAGAAGACAAGACATACTATTAAAATCGCTACATTATAAGACTAAAAATATTTTTTCTTCGTCTTTAATTAAATCAAATTAGCTATCTAAATTTCATATTTTCGTGACTTACTTTTGACCATTTTCGGTTGCAATTTTTAATCGTTTTTAAACTAATAGCATTTATCAATTTGTGTTATATTATATTGCGGATTGATCCATTTAAATCGCCGAAAATTCAATGATCAAATAATTTCAGAAATAAATTATGCTCAAAATTCGATTTTAAGCAGTTAAATTTATTCCTTATTAGCAATATATATAATAATTTCATAAATCACATCGAAATGCTGGACTGCTTGTCCTTTCAGAAAAATTCAATTTGATTTTTGAAAGCCAGAATATTCATGCAAGGAAACAAATGCTTTTGCAGAGATATTATGAGATTTTAACAGAACTTATTTTTATGATGCGACGATAAAGTATGATGCTATGAATAGATATTGGTTATGAAACTATCCTTTTTAAAAAAGAAACAAGAAAAGAAACCTATACCTACTATTAAAATCGCACCATTGCCTGTTGCAGAGCAAGTTATGCTAAATAAAGCAGAGTCTTCAAATCCTTCCACCAAAGTAATTCAAACTGAAAAGAAACCTAAGCTACATGATGCTAATAATGATAATAGCATTCAAAACATTGATAGTTATACCGAAATTCTGATTGATATAAAATTTTGGAATCCAAAATTTCCAATATTAAGCAAACTGATACTTCAACATATGACACAGATCAAAAGAAATGTAAAGAGATACTTTCTACTTCAAGACATTATCGAAAAGCAAAATAATACGATTCTTCAAAAATATCAGAAGATCGAAAGCTCAATGCTTGATGATTTCACAAGGTCCATATCGAAGTTAGTCGATACTCATACAAATATCTCGATTTGTGCTAAATCAGAACTAAATTACTCAGCAAATCTTTCCAAAATTGCAGAATTAGAACTGGAGAACTTCAGATTAGATTCATTAGCTACTTCATTACAGAAAGAATACGACAAATTGTTTGAAACAAATAGAAAAATATTTTATCAGATTTCAAGAAGTAAATTCGATACCAAGCAAGTTGAAGACAAAATTAATGAACTGATGATGAAGTATCGCTCATTAGAAAAGGAAATTTTGATATTAAAATTTCCTCATAAAAATCTCATCGCAATGATGATAGATTTGTATCGGAAAGAGTATATGTATGCTTTGCTATTGCAGAAGAGATTCTATACATTGAAGATTCAAAGAGATATTTTGTCTGATAATTTAAATCGTCTTTACAGCCAAATCTATTGCTAGAATAATAAACATTTACATTATTTTTTAGATTTTTCCACTATATCCGTTTTTTCGCTTGATATTTGTCCGGCTTCTTTGATTAAAAATTCTGGCCGGCCAGTTTTTCTTTCAAATTTTTTTTGATAAAAAAATTTTAGGAAACTTCACATCATTTTTAAACATGATGTTCAAATTATTCGAGCGCCCAATGTACTACAGAAGAGTTCCATCATTCATGGATGTGTTTGATGCTATGGAAAGACAAAGCATGTTACAAGATTTAATGTTCTCAGATTTCGATATTCCACAGATGTTCCTTTACTTCACTTCCAATAACTCAAAGTCAAACAAGAAAACGAAGAAGTCTACTTCTCAAAAGAACACATCTGGCTCTGAAAATACAGAAAAGTCAGCCGAAACAAAAGAAGTACAAAAGACTGAAATTCCAAAAGCTGAAAATACTACACTTACAGAAAATGATATGAAGCAAGAAGAAAAGGTTGAGCATTCTCCAAAGGCAGAACCAAAGGAAGTTCCGGTTAATAATGAAGTTCCAGCCGAACAGGAAGAAAAGATTGAGGATGAGAAGATTGAAATTTCAACAAAATTATCACGTTCATTATCCGATAATCACCTTGAAATTGAAGAAGAAGAGGCAAAGGAAGAACCATCACTTGAAGAAAATCATTCAATCAAGCGTTCTAGCTCAGAAGATTCCTTGAAACTTCATGAAGGAGCTGAAAAAACAAAGGAAATTGTAAACAAGAATGATAACGAAAATATTCCAGAAGATGAAGTTGAAGATGATGATGAATTTACTGTGGAAACAAAGACAATCACAAAGAAGGGTGGTTTCAAGCATGAGATTCGTACAGAACGTAATGAAGAGACTGGTGTTGTTATCGTTACAGAAACTAGAGAAATTGGAAATCAATCAATGTCACTTAAGAGAATAACTTATCCAGGAGGCGATGTTGAAGAGTTCGAATCTAGAAAGAACCTCAAAGATGATGAATTAGAAGCATTCAAAGCCAAGTGGATTAAGGAATTCCCTAATAACTAAAAATTTTTTTTTATTATTAATTAGACTATTTTTAGATCTCGCAATGAATATTGATAGGGAGATGATGTTGGGGAACCGGGAACATAAACTTGAAATCATATTCTTCGCGTTTATCTCAAAATTTGAGGTAATTCATTGGTTTACACGCAAAGTATATGATTTCAAGTTTAATATGCATTCAGAGTTGATAATAAGTTCACTTATCCAAGTTCTCTATTAGTAAATAGCTAACCTAGCAGTTGGTGTTTCAATCGCATTGTGCTTTTAACTCGCAATTGAATTTCGATAATCAACCTGATATCTTTTCAAACACATTTATACATAACCGAATTAAATGAAGTTTTAGACATAATTGGTATTATTGTATTACTTATTGGAAGTATATTTCTTATCCAAATCTCTTGAAATTTTGGATTTGTTACATGTTAATGAGATTTTTATAAATTATGAAGTAAATAGTTTTGTTTGTTTATCGAAGATGATAAATTAATGTTTTTACAATGTAAAAAATAAAACATAATTCCGAACCAAAATAAAACTATACATGATTACAATCACAAAACTTCGTTCAATTTGTACTTGTTATCTTTCTCGAGTTCCATTGGGTAAATGAGGGAAACGTCCCACTTTTCGATCAATTGCTCCAAAAAGAACTGTCCGATGCCTGCGTCGAGCTTTGTTGAACCAGCAGCTGCAGCAACATCGAACTGGACGATGTTTGGAGCGAAAACCATTGCAAGGTTCTTTGGTCCCATTTTGGTGATATTCTGGTATTTTGCGACTTCCTGCAAGAAACCGATCAAATAACCGAGAGTCATTGAATTTACTGGTGGAAGAGCAGCAGCAAATTCGATGAACTGGTCATTCTTTCCGGCTTCTGTAAGATATCCGGCCATGGATGAAGGAACAACGAGATCTGTGATATCTCTGAACCAACGCTTGATCAAAGAAGCTCCATCATGAGGATTTGTGATTAATGGAATCACATCTACGCCTTGGTTGGCTTTTACAACGAATTCTTCGACTTTCGACATTGAACCTGGCATTCTGAAGATACCTTCGACCTCGTAGCACTTCATTTGGATGAGTTTGGCGCACATTTGTACTAAAAAGTATGGAATTGGGTAAGTTGGATGCTGGCGACGCTGGCACCACATGATTGCGTAGATGGAGGCTCCGAATGTAGTGTTAAATGTAAGTGGATGCGTTGGAATATTACTGACATAATCTTCTGTAAGGTTTTCCATTGGTTCACCTATTGCCATTCTCGTGCAATAGCGAATGTATGTAAATGCGGATATTAATCTGAGTCCACGATTAGCATTTTTGAGATTTTTGGCGATATGTGATTTTACCCACATTTCTACTCCTTTTGATGATGGGAATATTGTTGCAAGAGTAAGTAAAAGTTCCCAAGCATGCACTAAGTTGTCAACTGGCGGATTTCCGTTTGTTTGTTTCATGACCTGAAAATATGCTTCATCGATTAATCGCGGTTCATCTTTGAGCATTCCGACGAATTTCATGAGTGAAGGAGGGACTTTAGCTTTGTTTTTCTGCACTTTTGTGTAGACAAGAATAAAATTGAACATTTTGAGAGCCAATTTCTGGCAATCATCTGGTAAATTCTTTAATAATGGTGTAGCAATTGGCTGTGTATCAAATGATGTCAATGATTCCATGGAAATGTTCTTTCGAGATAATCTTCCCTTTTTCGGATGAACATTGAAGTGAGACTCGGCGTACTTTGTAAGGCTGTATTCTCTCGATGATTTTTCGGCATCAGCTGGTAGATAGTTCGTTCCTTGATTAACTTTCGGTTGAAAAACGATTTTGGAATCTTCGGGCTTCGGTGCTTCGCTCTCGGCTTGCTGGGCTTCCTGAGCCTGGCTTTCTGCTGTTGTATCAGGCTGTTCGACGTTCTGGGATTGAGTTTTATTTTCTGGTGGAAGATTATCGCATAAAAATGAACTTGGAATATGTGTGGTTTGCTGATTTTCTAATTTAAAGTTATTTGCTGATCGTAAGGAAGTTAAGTCGAAATTCATAATTGATTGGTCAATTTCGAGAATAATTGGAGATTGGCCCTCTTCTGATACATTGTACGTGTATGTCCTTGCTCCGTTGAATTTGTTTGTCTTTAATCCTAGCAAATTTGGATCTGAATTTTGTTTTGATTCGTTAACAGTTATTGGAATTACTGAAGCAGACGGTTGCTGTGATTTCGAAATACGGCTCTCTTCAACTTTAACAGTTTCCTGTGGCTTTTCTTGATTCTCTTGTGGAGTTTCGTTTTGAGGATTTTCTTGTTGTTGGGTTTCTTCTCCAATTTTTTTAGGAACTGTAATACCTTCATTTTCATGGCCAGTCTTAGAGCGCAACAACGGATTTGTAAAAAGCTGCTGTGTATCAGGATCAAAAACCCAATCTTCGGATGGGTACTCCCATGTAGTTTCTTGTGTTTTAACATTCATATAATAATATCTGTTATAATTGTGATCAAAGAAAGCATAATAAGTCTTAGGCTGTGACATGAGAAGTGAGAGATTATTTTTATTTTCAATTTTGAATCAAACGGCAGAGATCAAACTTATAGTATTGGCTTCAATTAATAATATTATGCGTTTGAAAAATTGTGATAGTTGGATTTTGATAAGAATTGAAATGATGTGAATTTTCACGTTTTTTACTTTATTCGAACGCATGGCTCATTATACATATAATGCGAATATTAAATAGAAATCTTTTTATTCGGCGTGAAAACCTAAAAACGAATCAATTGACAAACAGAATGGTCGAATTAAAGTGGTACGGCATTTGATTCAGATTTTATTATAGGAGTATATATTAATTTAGTAAGAAAAGCTCATATACATATAATTGTTCGGCCCGTAGATTAGATTTCCTTTTGATTTTGATGCATACATCATAAGGAAGAAGACTATTTGATAAGAAATTTTGGAGTATATATCATTCCTTTATTAATTCTACAGATGCAAGCTTCTACCGGAATTTATATAAAAATATACATGAAAAGAATGAAAACCAAATCTTCGGGGAAGAATCATGCCTTACAGGTTCTCTCTTAGATCTAACATCAGAATATGATGAGAAATTTCAGCAACATAACATTTTTATAAAGTAGATTTTAAAGTCTATTTTGATGAACATCTGCTAATAATAAATGCATTTATCCGGATTTCCTTCATATGGAATGTTGAATGAATCAACATATTGTTAGCATAGAATCATTAAAATATTTTATATTTGTTAATTAGCTTATGTCAAGAAATGTTTGCAGTATGAATTATTATAGAAATTTTACAAGATTGAAGTAAGGGTTTCGTTTTGCTAAAATTGTCACTTTTATAGCATATTTGTTTTTGGATGTTTTGCGAAACCAAAAAAAAAACTATGATATACAATGTGTGTGTAAAGAAAATACTTTATTTACTAGTTAAAAAATCATTTGGTATTGATCAAGTTTTTTTTTCTGGATAAGATATTATATGGATAATTGGATAGAAAATACAATTATATAATCTTGTACCTGGTTTAATTAAGCTAATTGTCATCAGAAACTTGTAATTTTTATGAATTTCAGATTTTCTTTTCATTACTGCTTTTCTTAATAGGTCAAGTTCTTATTTACGTTATAAAGTATGATATTTACAAATATCAAGTTATCGTGTTTTTTGAGAAATTATGAGAAACAAACAAAAATGAAAAAGATAGGAATAGCAATGAATAGTGATGTGGGTATAGAAAATGTAAGAGATATGAATGCAAAGCAATCAGTATTTAGGACATTGACCATAGATTTCGAAAAAAAAATGCTGCATATTGAGCGAAAACTATGATTATATTATAAGGCTGTCATTTAAAGCATAATGAAACTATTCCCTTTTCATTTTAATCGAATAAGATAGTAAAGATTTTTGAATTAGCTAGAAACTGATGAGATGTTTTCACAAATCAGATTTTTAATCTCTATAATGCATAATTCACTCAATATCTCAATTTTGATATTGCGAGATATTTTTGCTATCGGTTTCGCAATTTTGACACAATAGCAAGAGGGTTCTATAAGCATTATTATCAACGTAGAATCTGAATATCATATCAGAAAATGTCGCAAATCTGACATTTACCAGACCAAATAGCAAAAATAATTGAATACTTTTCGCAAAAACTTTAAAAATCGATAAAAATATGAAATATAGATATTAAAGAGACTTTTTATATAATATTCATAAAGATTTTCCAAAAATATGATACCGCAAAATTAAAAAAGTGACGTCTTGAGTGGAGTCAAAGGTCGAAATTGCTAGCTAAATGTTTTTTTAGCGAAATTGCGTATTGTACGTTTTTTTCGCAAAACGAAACCCTTAATTGAAGTGTTGTGCTGCATTATTTTGTTATTATGATTTGATTCGGAATTATTTCTCAGATTTCGGAAATAAAAGCATAGTGATAGCATCAATATCCCAAACGTAGTGATTTGTAAGCAGACATATCGCATTCTTATTCGAAAATTAAGTGTGTCATCAAAGTATCAAAGAATTGAAACAAAATTTCGAACTTGTCACTTTTTACCCCGGTAGAATGGAGTGTATTAAGTTTGCAGCGCTTGGCTCCTTTTCCAAAGAGGGAGAAATCAATATCATTAGGAAGTGGAACAATGTTTGTGAAGGTAATGATGATGAAATCAAAGAAATTGTTTCGATAATTTTATCAAATGCAAATGACCAACCACAAGGACATTTCACAAGATTTCCATTGTCCAATTTAGAGTTTCAGAGTAAGAAAATGCATGTTTTTGCCTCTTCATTCTCTCAATCTCAGTCAGATAATTCAATCTTTTATACTTTTGCTATTTTCGTGAATTCACTTGCAATAGAAGCTAAACCATTCATCCAAGATAATATTACAGAAGCTGTAGGTACTATTGCCCTTCATTTGCACTCAAAATTGAAAAATCAAAAACATCTTGAAAAATCTGACGATTTCATTATGCAAATATTCAAATCTAATGACATGTTAATGAATTCTCAAATTTGTAACCCATTACCAGAAATAGTCGAAATCAAACCTGATGAATACGAATTTTTCAGTACTGTTTTAACAAGTCATCTTTCTACTCAAATGACTACTATCATTGAATGCTCAAATGAGAAGCAGGCCGCTCCTCTTTTGACATTTTTATCTCATTTTATGTTACCTTATCAATTAGAACTTTCTTCAACTGAAATAAGAGATTCCATAGTCCAAGGACTCTTCTTACAATGCGTGAAGCCTCAAAAAGACATTCCTCTTGCAGATCTTGCTTTATATCAGCGCCCATGGACTTTTGTATCATTAAAATCGCATACAGTCAAGCAAAGTCCTGATTGGGATTCGCAGCGTCAAACAAGAGTCCAATTACGTCAAATTCATTTGGTATCTTTACCATCTGGAGCTTCTGAAGCCTCAAAGAAGCAAAGCGCGATCATGGCGAAGTACAGACCCAAGATTGTTGCAGAAACAAGTAAATGGGCAAGCGAAAGCGTCAAAGAAATTTTCGCTGCAGATTCTTCCATCAGAAGTAGTCTTTGCGCGATCAGATTATCCGAAATAGTCCATCAAAGCCTCGCAATCATCAAAATGAGTGAAGCATTGATGAATGAGAAACAACAGATGTTCCTTGGTCCTGATCACGTCAGATTGATGAATAAGACACTAGATATGGATGATGATGACCTTAAGATGGCTGTTGGAGTTGCTACAGCGTTTGATCCGAAGATATCTTCTTCTGTTTATACAGGATGCCATGCTGTTATTACAAAGATGCTCATTGCAGTTTGAAATCTTATTCTTTTATTTTCTTTTTGTTTTGTTATTTTAAAATATAGAATTTTTTTATTAATTTTTACTTTTCTCTCAAATAAATCACAAACAACATGATTCTGATCTATGTTTACCAGATTTCTTTACAAGAAAATCAGTAATTAAAGAAAATTTAAAATAGAAATTGGTAATTTTTACTATTTTTATGTTTTTTCTGAATAGAAAAGGTTGCAAAAATGATAGTATGATATCTTATGCAAAGATCGATCATATATATGACGTATTTGCATTGACCAATACAAATTGTTGAAAAATTTCCAAAATATTGACTGATCCCATTATCAAGAAAATAAGCGATGATGAAAATATGGTATCAATTGAATGCGAACAAAATGAAATGTTAATATCGAAGAATAAATTTTATTATTCTTCAGGTTTATTTGCCATACTCCTTAATATATCTTCTGCAACTATTGATGCTTCTTCAATTGTTAAATCTTTAGGAATATTATCAGCAATTATTTGTAAATTTTCCGGAGCGTCAGGAATTCCGAGTGTTCTACCCATATCCTTTGTAGTTACTCGTAAAGGTGGCTGATTTGGTAAAGGAGGTGGCATTCTATAATATGGATTCATTTTTCAATGTCACTTTTGCGATGAATTGGTATGAAAAGTGACCATTGGTTATTTCAATTCTTTGCGATTAAAAAAGTGATACAAATTAGTTCTTTATTAATTTTTACTGCATTTTTTAATTCTGAATTATCAAAAGTATGTAAACATTTCAAAAAAAAATACTTACATGAAAAACTACGAGACAATCGAGGTTGTAGGCGATGGTGCATTCGGAACAGTCCTTAAGTGCAAGAATAGAGAGACTGGACAGCTTGTAGCCATCAAGAAAATGAAACAAAGATATACATCTTGGGAAGAATGCTGCCAATTAAAGGAAGTCACATCATTACGAAAAATTAAACACCAAAATGTCGTTCGCTTGCTTGAAGTTTTCAGGGAAGAAGAACATTTATTTTTGGTTTTCGAATTACTCCATGGTTCAATGTACAAATCAATCCGAGACCATGACGGACCATTTAGTGAAGCTCAAGTACGCTTTTGTATGAAGCAAATCCTTCTCGGTTTGCAATATGTTCATCGATGCGGCTTCTTCCATCGTGATATGAAGCCAGAGAATCTCTTGTGGGATGGCGATACCCTTAAGATATGTGATTTTGGTCTTGCAAGAGAAATCAGAAGCAAGCCTCCTTATACTGAATACGTTTCTACTAGATGGTACAGAGCTCCAGAAATTGTACTTCGCCATCAATTCTACAACTCACCAGTTGACATTTGGGCAGCTGGTTGCATCATGGCCGAGCTTTTTACCTCCAAACCATTGTTCCAAGGTACGTCAGAGACTGATCAGCTCTTCAAGATATGCTCCGTCTTAGGAACACCAGGACCAGGAAACTGGCCTGATGGAGCTAAACTCGCTCAGAGACTTAACATTCGCTTGCCATCATTTGCACCAACGCCGTTGCACACAATCATACCTAACGCTTCACCAGAAGCTATCGAATTACTTACAGAAATGCTCCAATACGATCCAGCAAAGAGGCCAAGCGCTTCAAAGGCATTACAGCATCCTTGGTTCAATGGACCGATGGAACCAATATCAAAGATGACTCCAAAGACTCCTCCAAAGGTTTTCACGTCAGTTGAGAAAGTTGATGAAAATAAGAAGATGAAAGAGGATGAATCTATCAAAGTTCACGTTACAGACTTCTCCAAAGGGCCAGCACAGATTCCTCCACGCAGGCTCGTACAAGAAGAGGAAGAAGAATTGAAAGATCCTTCCTTCGATGATATTTTCGAGAATCTTTAGAAAACTGTAAATTGTAATAATATAAAATTTACTTTTCGTAACAAAAATAATCTGAAATACAGAAAATATATGAAATTCCATACAAAAATTTAGATAAAAGATATAGTTTTTCCTTGTGTTTTGCCTTTTCCTTTGCCTTTTGCATGGTAAGGTTGTGGAGATTCTTGTTTGACTTCAACCATAGGTGGTTTGGTTGATGTATCTAAATCGGAAGGCGGATGACAAATTGCATCATAAAATTTGGCTGTGAGTTTATTAATTTTATATAGCCAATCTTCTTCGACTGTACTAGGTAAATGCTCTATTTTCTTGAAAAACCAATTTCTTGCTTCAAAAGCCATCAATGTATAATAAGCTTCTTCGCCATTGTATGTTTTTGAGTTGAGATAAATCAAATCAACATCGTGTTTTAATGCGTCTATATCTTTGTATTGATTATTTGTTAATTTTTCTTTGATATTTGTTAATGATGTTGGTTCTTTAACGTAAGTGAAATATTCTGGAGCACCATCAAGCTCAGGATCTACCATCTTAACAAATGGATGGCATACCTCCCATGTAACAAGAGTATCTATTAATTTTATGCATTTTTCACGCTGATAATCAGTCAGCGCCATTTTTTTGTGAAGAAATTTTAGCAAAAATGGCAAATAATTCCTTGAATGTTTCATGTTTAGGATGTTTCAAATTTCAGATTCTAAAACATTTAGCTAAAGTTTCGAAATATCTGAAATTTATTAGGCATAATGAGTCATGAGACAATGTGAATTTTATAGTAACTGAGCAACTGATCAGAGTGATTCTGTTTAATTCATGAATTATTATTAATAACATATAGTTGAAATCATTTCAACAACATGATATGACAACTAGGTGAATAACTAGAGCAGATACGATATATGAGTAATACGTTCAGCATAACACTCAACTTTATACTATTTCAACTTAATGCAAAAGAAATATGATATTAAAATTGGATTAATGCTGAAAGTGTATATTGAAATTTATCTATTTTCATTATTGTTATTTCCAATAGGTGTGATTCTAAAAAGGTACGGACAGTTTTTAACCTTAAATTCTAAAAAATCAAGGGGCATTTGTTAGCTTCACAACTCGTAATACCCTTTGAATATCACCAAGATTTTAGAGCAAGCAAAGCATTAGCATACTCTTAAGAGAATGCAATGTTTGTTGCATGAACTAAACTTTGCAAAAAAGAACATATTTTGATTTTTTGCAACCTATCAATTTTCTCATCATTTGATCAGCCAAGATTACTAAAATTCGAAAACACTTATAACCCTATCGGAAAATCTCTACCATAAAAAATTAAATTTATAAAATATTTTTGAGACCGCGCTTTCTCTTTGAAAATCATGGGGATGAATCACATACAAATATATAATAAGTACGTAGAAAATGAAAAAAATCCGTCTTGCCAATTTTTAGAAACGGATTGCATTTCATCAAAAATCGACATTACCCAATAGTTGACTGGTAAATTAGCTGTTATCATAATTAACGGCATACAGTTATCAAATAAATATTAGTGCAAACGCACAACCAGCAATTAAAATTCTGAATTTTTATTACTTGTAACTTGTTTTACTCCTACAAGAAGAAGATTACTTTTGAGTTACATAAAATTCAAGTAGTATCTTCGAAATAATTGTATTTAATAAATATAAATATTTTATGTTTATTTTTTTCGGTAATCTATCTGTTTTTGGATTTTGACCACAAATAGTTCTTCTTTTGTTAAGAAATTGTTAGTTTTTTTAAAATTAAATTTTGCATTCAAGAAATATCGACGTTTTTCAGGAACATAAAGAAATATTTTGCATCAACATCAATTATAAAACACATTCATTTTTCCAAAAAAATCACAATTTTGGGATTTTGTAATAAAAATTGTATTTCTTCATTTTATTTTTCATTTTTTGAAATTTTTTTGGAATTTAAACTTAAAGCAAAGACAGATTTTTATATATGATTAGAGTATACTTGATGATTCGGTTATAATTTTATCTCTAAAAGTTATACATTCCTTTTAACAATGAGTATTTCGATTCAATATCATGTATTCAAAGCATTTTTGAGCCTACTTTACTTAAGAAATCAGATTCAACACATTAGCATATTACGATAGGATTGCTATAAAACGATAATATCAATTTTTTAAAGAAATATTTTCTGATCTCGTTTTTCAAGCATAAATTTAGGATTTATTATTAGTTATTCACCATATGTTATTGAATTCCTGTAGAAATAACTACTGATACTTCATTATTGTTAACAAATTGAAACAAAATTTCACAGAATCTTTTGAAGAATGATATATTTATGCATTACTCAAGCTACAAAAATGATGCAGAGCATTAGCATATGCATTATTAACTTATATCTTCTAATTAAATTCTAGATTAATATATCACAAAATTGGCAAGACCAATTTTCTTCATACGACAAATTTAGTATATATGGTATATATGCAATCTATGCTCTTGAGTATATGGCGTAAATCCGGTCAGAAAAAAAGTGTCTGTACCTTTGATTCTACCAAATAAGATATTTCGAATTTATTGATTCAAAATAAGTTTTAATACAGTTAAGCTATGTTTTTGATTAATTAGTCACATTGAAATAAAACACATTTATAAGAAAAAAAATGATAAAAAATAATATGAAAGTAAATTTTTATGAATGATTTATTAATAACAGTTTAATCGTATTTCTTGAAGTCATTAGTCTTCTGGCGCTTGTAAATAAAGAATATCACATAAGCGACTAATTCAATAACAGAGATAATCAAAAGTATGTGAGAATGTGGTCCATCATCTATGTAAGATGATTCATTGTTCAGATTCTGTTGAATTTTCTCTGGATCAATTTTTGAAAAATTCAATTGTTTTGCAATCAAAATAATCTCTGATTGTAGTGTAGCCATAGATGTTTTCTCTTCAATGGCCATCTCAGTAAGCTGAGATTTCAAAGATGACCAAAGATTGTCGATATCTTGTTGAGTTTCACTATATTGGTTCGCAGCGAGTTCTATTTGAGATAAAGCTGAGTCAATTGTCTGTTCAATTGACCTTTGTATGTATTCTTCGAGGTATTGAACTGTAATTGTTTCAAGACCGCGATTGTAAGCTTCGTTTATGATTTTAATTGCATCTCTCAAGTTTTCGTTCTGTTTTCCGTTAAGTGTTGCGTTGAGTTCTTTAAGTTTTTGTGTGAAATTTCCCATTAAAGGCATTTTCAGGCGGCGCTTTCGTTTTAATTCACGGCGTTCCTTGACATCATCTTCTATGTACTTTCTGTTAACTGCTGAGTAGTTAAATGTCTTGTTTGGATGATCTACAGGTGACATAGAGTATAATCTGAAGGAAAGCAAGTCATTGTTATCAGAATTCTGTAATGTAACTGCTGAAACTGAGAAATATCCGTAGTCTGGAATATCAGAAACGTTCTCTGTAAGGATTCTTTCCATGACTATGTCTTTTGTTGCGTCAACAGTTAAAGTATCGAAGCGTTTGGACATTTGGATGCGGAGAGGCTTGCGATCTTCGCCCCGGAATCTAACTTTGCCGACTGGTTTGAGAGATCTGAGTTCTAAATTGGAGCCATTGTTCTTTGCGAAGTAAACTTGAGAATATCCTTCTTCATCTGTAGATGTAGTATTTACCCAAAGAGCGAAACCTGTGAATTTCAATGCAAATGATGGACAAACTTCTTCTGTATAGAAAAACCAAATTCCATGGCCAGGTTGTTCGCCTCCGTAGGCTCTTAATTCAATTTCAGCCGACCATTCTTTGAATAATGTTGGTACTCTTTGGCAGACACTGCCGAAACTGGATTTAACTGGGCATGTTAAGCGAATTGCGTTTTTCAAGACAGTAGTTGTTCCTCGAATTGTCCAATTACCAATTTCGTTAATATCGGTTAATTGCATTGGCGGTACAAGGTTGTATAAAGGTTGTGCTTCTTGAAGAGTATGAATAAATAGCAATGAAAACATTTTGACAAATTGTCAAATTTTGTAAAAGTGACATCTATTTATGGAGGAAAAAGAAGAATTCCCAATTCCTCCACCAATTGCTTACTTCATACAAGATGGTGTCTTCATATGCTTGGTGTACGTTGCATTATATACATTTTTCACATATTATGGTCACTATTTTTCATTTCTCAAAAGATTTACTCAAGAGAAGCAAAAGAAATCCGATTTGTTAGTTAAGGGTGATCCAAGTAGTGACGACTATGAAGAAGAAATTGAAGTTCCAATAATTACAGATAATATCGAACCTGAAATTCAATTTTAGTTGTTTGGTTGTATAGTATTGCTTTTGTTATATCAATTATTACAATGCTACAGAAAATTTAGAAATAATTAATTTATAATTTTGTACTTGTTTGTAAATATGAATGTTTATGAATTTGAATCTTGTAACCTATATATGTGTTAATAATTTATCTTGTGAATTTTATTGTTTTCATGAATTTCATGAATACCTGTGTGTTTATCTATTGAAATTCAAGTCAGCTTTTGAAAAGCATTTGACTTCCTTGTTTGTGATTAAATTCCGAATGAACAATGATCTCTTACTATGCATTCCCTGATGTAATTTTACGTTCAAAAGTAGATTTCATCATAATCTTGAAAGAAATAGTTTAAATTATTGAAAAAATAAAAAATTTACAAATGGATCTCTTATTTGTCAATTATTAGATTTTTATTATCTTTTGTATACAATTTTATAAAGGTATAATACAGTATTTTAGCACCCACTACAATTATAAATCATGTTTATAATTTCAAAATTTCTTGCTTTTTCTAATTTTTATATCAAATTTATACTTTTTCAATTTTGTGATTTTTTCTGCGAATTTGAACTTGGAAATTAAGGGACAGAATAGCAATGTCTGTGGTTAAATATATGACTATACTCGTTTAATTACATAAATGAATATTGTTTTTCTTTTTTGGTGTATATGCAATTCTATATTTGGTGACAAGAAAGTATTTTTACAATAAAAATTCAAACAACCAATTCTGATGATTATAATACATCGTTTTTGAAGAATTATGAAATGATATTCCTATTCTTCATATGTTAGCTGTATAAATCAATAGAAATATTAAAAAATGCTCGCACACAAATTAAGATAAATCAATTTTTTAAATTGATTTCAAAGATGATTGATGAAAAAAAATCATTTGATTTTTTTAGTGAGCTGTCCAGTATGGTCTTATCATAGGATAAGGATATCTCGCATTAGCTTCAGCTTCTTGTCCAAAAATGGAGTGATAGAGTCCTTTTGCACCGGAAACAATTCCTTGAGCAGCAGCAGATGCAGCGGCCTTCTTTCCGATTTCTGAGACAACAGGGCGGATTAATGGCCAAATTGGGAAGTTGTCATCATCGTCATCTTCTTCTCCATTGAAGTGATAGAGAGGGTATGGGTAAAATCTATTGGATTCAGCTTCTTGTCCAAAGATGGAGTGATAGATTCCTTTTGCTCCTTCAACGATTCCTTAAGCAGCAGCAGACTTAAGAGCTTCCTTTCCAATTGTTGTAACAGCAGGGCGAATTATTGGCCAAATTGGGAAGTTGTCATCATCGTCATCTTCTTCTCCATTGAAGTGATAGAGAGGGTATGGGTAAAATCTATTGGATTCAGCTTCTTGTCCAAAGAAGTGATGATAGATGCCCTTTGCTCCTTCAACGATTCCTTGAGCAGCAGCAGACTTAAGAGCTTCCTTTCCAATTGTTGTAACAGCAGGGCGAATTATTGGCCAAATTGGGAAGTTGTCATCATCGTCATCTTCTTCTCCATTGAAGTGATAGAGAGGGTATGGGTAAAATCTATTGGATTCAGCTTCTTGTCCAAAGATGGAGTGATAGAGTCCTTTTGCACCGGAAACAATTCCTTGAGCAGCAGCAGATGCAGCGGCCTTCTTTCCGATTTCTGAGACAACAGGGCGGATTAATGGCCAAATTGGGAAGTTGTCATCATCGTCATCTTCTTCTCCATTGAAGTGATAATGTGGTGGGTGAACTGGTTTTATTGTGCCATATGATATGTATTGTGGACGTCTGACAATTGAACGATGCAGTGTTCTAGACGAGGCAAGAAAAGCCAAAGCTAGCATTATAAAAAATGATATTTTTGAAAGATTATCAAATTTTTATCAATTGTCTGTCAGTTCTGACATTTGATTTTAACATATCCTAAGGATAATTATATATTATCATTTGTCAACTCTTTATACCTGATCACTTATAATTTTGAATGATGGCAAATTGTCAGATCTATTCAAAAATATTTTTGATCGATATTCAATTCGAAATTCTGAAAAATATTCAATTCTGCAAGCTATTATAAAAATGATTAACACATGTAATAATTTATTTTAATCATATTTGATCTTTTCAATAGAAATTTGGCTTTAAATTTAATCGAGTATTTATATATATTCGCAGTGAAGTGAAAATATCTTCTCAAGATCATTGGTTTTCGAAATATTTATATTCGCTGTCAGATTTATAAGAGAATCATTGAGTTTGATGAAGTCCAACTAGATAACCATTGGGCATACTAAGTTATATATTAATTTGGTCAGAGATTTTTTATTTGAGGAAATTAAAATGATTGAATGATTTTTTCCAATATTTTATTTTATTTCTATGAACTACATGTGCATCACAGGCTAATTTCAAGAAACAATATTTAAAGAGGGGGTGATCAAAAATTTTAGGTTCTGTTAATGTTTAGAAGTGTTACACCTCCTCTTCCAAGTAAAGATCACATTGATCAATGCGAACGTCTTATCAAAAAGCATAATGACACATTATTGACAATGTCTAGCGATATTCAAGAATATTTTTCAAAAGCATTACTACAATTCGCAAAAAGTTCTCCAAAAGAACTTCATCCCATATATAATGGATTTATTAAATCGGGAGTTAAATTTGCAAGCTCATTCGTTGGATTTTTAAAGAAATTATCTCCACAATTAGCCACAATTTCAGATCTCGAAAATAAATATGCAGTTCTATCAGATAGATTCTCTGAATATCAAAATGATATTAAAAGTGTTAGAGATGAAGAAACTCCAGAGAATATCGAGAAAGAGAAGAAAGATCTACTCGCATTTGTTGAACAATTCCAGAAGTTTAATACAGATTCAAATGTATTTTTACCATGTTTCTTAATGTTATATATTTCTTGCTGTACACAGTTGTCCCAGGATACAACTGCCTTTCTTAATGAAATTAATAGCTTAATAAAAAGCTATAAACCTATCGAAAAATCAAAAGAGGAAAAAGAAGTTGAAGATTTGATCGCAAAACTCGAAACTGAACTGCAACAATACAATGAAAAACAGGCACAACTACAACAACAAGCTATTACAGCAAACCAAACTCAAAAAGTTCAAGAAAATCCTGAAAAATAATTTTATAATTTTACTATTAGTAAAAAATATTGTTATAACTATCATATTCAAAACAATTATTTCGAGATAGCTATTTTTTATTAATAAAAAACAAACAAAAAATAAAATAATTAAATTAATCGAAGTTTCCTGTTGCAGAATCCGTAAACAGGCTTTCAAAAGTAAATGTATACTTAGGGCTTGGCTTTTCCTTTCTCAATTCATCTCTAGGGACAACTGGTCCGAGATCTTCCAATTTAACTCCGGCTGGAAGCTGAAGGGGCGAACATCTCTCAGCTATACTTCTCAGCAATGGCGAAGGAATGATCCTCTTGCGCTCAATGCCAGAAATAAGAGCTTTCGCCGTTGTAATAAATCCTAATATGATTGTAAAAGCAGTTGTGAAGTTACTTGATAGACAATCAAACACTTTTTGTATTTCTTTAATGTGATTGACCAATATATCAAGCTTTGCATCAGTATATTCGTCAGCAGTTTCAATAATTAAGTTAAACAACATCGCGTCGAACTGATGGCAGCAGTCAATGACAACACCTTGGACAATGACCTCTGGGATGTTGAAAGATTTGGATAATTGTGAAAAAATTCGAATTGATTGAGTAACATTCGACAAAGATTCACGATCCAAGGCATCAAACCCATCACCCATGATCGCAAGAACGAGATGGGACATAAGAGTAGTAATTAAAAACGAAACAATGTTCATAATAATTTGTTGGATATGATCTAATACAATTTGATGGGCTTTCGTGTAATCGGCACACGTATCTGATAGTAAAAGTCCGTAATTGATGGCGGTTGCGAAGATTCCGAAAATTGATGGAATTGAGTGGTCTTTTGACAATGCGAAGTTAATTGTATCGTAAAATGGCTTATGGATATATTCAAATACCTCAGGAGTTATCATGGGATTCTCCATGATGTGATATTCTTGTATGACGCTGATTAAATCTTTTGAATAATCTTTTTGACGGGATTGAGGTGTAACTAAGCAATTAAAGCATTGTACAGCAAATGCTGTTAAACATTGATCGAAGTTTATCTGTGCAATTAATGGTTTTTGCGCATTTATTAAATTTATTTGTTTTTCATCAGCAGCATCAAGGAAAGTAATGCTTTCAGCCGCTGGCTTTTCTTGTGGAGCTTCTTCCTCAGCTTTTTTATCTTGTACTTCTTGTATTCTTTGTTGATAAAATTTTTGAATTTGTTTTCTGTTGCTTTTCTTTCTGGAACTGCTCTCAGAATGTTTTACTGGCTTTGCTTTCTTCATTGCGATCTCTTTCGTGAACGAAGAAAGCGTCATATGGCCTTGAAGTCCATTTGCATTTAAATGATGAAAAGAATTGTCAAAAACAATCGTATCTGCTGTAGATGTATCTAAGCCTTGCGTTTCATCTAAATCTGGAGCGGTTGATGACATCGATTCAACTTCTTCAATAATTGGCTTTACGGATCGAATTGTAACGAAACTGAAGTAGGATTGTGGTTTTCCATTAGGGAATTCATCAATTGGTAATACGCAAAGTCTGAAATTAAGCTGAGCAGTTCCGAATTTGTTTGTTTGGAAATTTGAAGTTTGGCGCGCTGTAGATCGCGGGTCTGTTAGATTTGCAATGTCCATACGAACTTTCGAAATGCAGTTTTGTCCTTGATTTTTATCTAATGAAAATATTTCAATGTCAAGAATCTTTTTTTCGAGTTTGTGGCCTTCTTTTTGGTACAGAGTGATAGGAATGATAAACTCACAATCAAACTGTGCGACTAAGTTTGCATCTAACATCGAATAGTTTGTTTCTGAGTTGAATGCAACTCTTTCGAAGATTCCGCTCTTTCTAACGCGTGCGACACGAATGAAAACAGGAAATTTGATGTCTTTCTCAAACTTGATGCTTTCAATATGAAGAATACAATAACATTTTAACGATTGAACTTTGCTTTTACTCATTTTTTATAATTTTTTTATTCAAAAGTTTACATAAAAAAAAAAGAGTTTGATACCAAAGAAAGGAATGGTTGTGTATCGACAGAGGGTCTTTGCGAGATCCGGAAAAAAGTCCTAAACAGCAAGTCGTTTCTAATATAGACGAACAATCAATTAAATCTGTTATATTAATTGTACGCATACTCAAAGTCTGGGATGGCGTAGTGAGTAATGTTTCAACACTTTCAACATTGCAAATTGAGCATAGGTCGGATGTTTCTTTTGAAGATGTAAATGTGTTAAATATATATATATTGCGCATTTTTTATTCTAAGGCAATTAACATGGTGTTTCACAAACGCTTTGCAGTTGCATTTTACTATTGAATCAGAATTACCATAAATATTACTAAATGAAACAAGATATAATAAAATTTGAGAATCTGGTTTTAACGCATTCAATATTGTCCCTGTGAAGTATATAAATTGAACACTTTTAAAATAATAATTTTTGTTCGATAGCTCGGTTAAATCAGATACAAACATATTTTCTTTAAAAAATGTTATACTCTTCATCAAAATACCGGGACCATGTTTCGTTTATTTTGTGTGAGTCGGGATTTTGCTGATGAATTCCTTGTAATGACCTGAATATTAGAGCTGAAAACATTTTAAATATTTTTTTTTAATTTCAATTTTATATTTTATCAATTGTATAACATCTTGAAGCCTAGACTTTAATTTAATAATAGAAAATTAAAATTTTTCAATAGTTTTCAATTTTGTAAATATTTCTTTGAATTACCGACTGTAAATATTTATCAACGAACCGATTGATATTCATAGAAAATAAATCATTTCTTTAATAACCAACATTTACACAAGATTTATTTCAATTTTCTCATTTTTTTTAATTAATTTTTTTTAAATATTGGTCAAATTTTTAAAATAGTTCAGATGAACCCAAAAATCAAATAAAAATATTATATGTAATTTAATTTAATTGTGAATCTCCCAAATATTTTTAATTACATACAATACAATTTACTATATACACATAATACATTAAATATACAAACAAATTTAATCAGTTATTCAGAATTTCCTCAGGAATTGCAAGGCTATTGAGAGAAGCAAGTTCTAATAATCCATTCAAGTTTCGATCAACGTTAGCTTGAATACTACTGATATCAATGCTACTCTGTTCGAGTTGAATTTCTTTCAACTCTTTGAGCTCTTTTTTAACCTGACTATACTTGGCATTTAGCTTTGAAATCTGCCGCTTTTTATGTTCAATTGATGACATATAACTACTCTTGGTTTTAAAGTATCCATTCTTGAGTTCATCGATTTGGTTGATTAATTGATACTTATGGTTTCTTAGACTATTTTCTAAGATGGAATATGAATCTCCTTGATCATCTGGTTTAGCTGAAATGACTTCTGGAATAGATATTTCCGATTCATCAGGTTGTGGTTGAAAATTCTGTATTAGGCTTTGATTCATATGCTCAATTTCTTGTGAAACAGATTTAATCGATTGAGATAAAGAATTGATTTCATTTTCAACAGAAATCTTTTTGGAATCTAAGATGCTGAGCTGTTCATTAAAATATTTGATGTTATTATTAACATTATCTACCAATGTTGCATATTTTGCTTGGAAATCGCCTTTGCTTGAAACTACACGCTGTCTTTTTTCTGAAGCAGATTTTTCAAGTTGCGAAATTGATTTTTCAAGACTTGAAATGCGCTCTTTCATTTCAGCAATATCATTATTCACATAATTTAAGCCAAGAACTTCTAATCGCCATTTTGCATTATAAGATTTAGAAATTTCCTGCAATAATTGTGATGTTGGCTTTTTCTCATCATATTCTTTATCAATATGAGCAAGCTCTGACTTCAAATTATCATATTTAGCTTGAAGCAAAGATATTTGGAGAGGAAGATTTTCAAGGCTACTAACTTGAACTGAAGATATGTTTATTGGATCAATTGGTATATTAGACAAATCTATGGTATCTTCTATAATCTTTGTATCGCTTGCAAAGTTTTCACGCTTTGTAATTTCGTTGGAAATTTGTCTTTCAAGTGTAACTTGCTTTTCTATAAGAGATTTACAATCTCGTTCTTCCTCAACAAGCGCATTTATTAAATCTATTGATTGCTTATTCAGTAGAGAATAGTTGATTTGCGATTTGAATAATTGTAATTCATTATTTGAAACAAGTTTTTGGGCTTGATTCACCTTTTGTTCTTGAAGAATACGAAAACGCTGTTTTAATCCATGAATTTCGGCTATGATTTCGATTTTGCGATCTTTGAATTGAGGAGTATAGAGTAAATCTGATGTTTGGTTCAATTGTTTAGTTTCTTTTCGAGGAGTAGGCTCGCTTATAATTTCAGATATTGATTCTTCATAATCTTCCTCCTCTCCAATCGAATCCATTTTACAAATAAACGTACAGTTCTCCTGAGAATTAATATTGACTTAATAAATTGATGTAATGATAAGTAATAGGCCTAAAAATGATAAATATAATAAACTCGGGCATTTATGTAATTCCAATAGCCAAAATTGTTTTGATTCATTTCATTGTATGTATTATTTGGATGAAAATCAACACTATTATAGTACACTGTTAGATTCTGAGCGAACGATTGCTTAGATTGAAATAATT
Source organism: Trichomonas vaginalis G3 (assembly GCF_026262505.1). Classification (NCBI taxonomy): domain Eukaryota; phylum Parabasalia; order Trichomonadida; family Trichomonadidae; genus Trichomonas; species Trichomonas vaginalis. The sequence continues at coordinate 14,796,118 of NC_067207.1, forward strand.
GAATGAAAATTAATATGTGGATAAAATATTCATACATTAAGTCATAAATGCTTCAAGCAAGAATCAAAATGCCTATTTATTACTTTAGCGTAATGCGTTTCACCATGAAATCAATTTCATAGGAAATACCAATGGTCTTATTCAACTTTTGAGAATAGATTATAGGTAATTTATGTAATCTTGTCATGATTTGATATGCTATGAATGAAAAAATGTTGAGCTCAATTTTTGAAAAAGTGACTAATGATGGAAAAGCGAGTTCGATTTTTTTACCCAACAGCAAAAATTTCGAGCGAAACAAGTATAAAGCCGCTTTCCCATTATGACAAGAATACCGACATTTATAAAACCCTTCATAAAAAAACAATCGAATCTATTTTACAACAAACATCTTTGAATTGCGATATATATGAACAAAGAATGAGGGAATACATAATGTCACAAATAATGTTTTCTACAAATAGCGAGAACAATGATGATTTTAATGTACTTTCAGTACAAAAAGAAGCATTTTCGAAAATTCCACCCAACGTTTGTGTAGAACTAGGAACAGAATACTTTACGATTTATAATCCAGCAAATAAAAAATCAATTGCATATGAATATAACGAAAACTTAAAACCAATATTGGATTGCTTAGAAACAGAACAAATATCACTACCATTTTATGCAATTATGTTCAATTTAGAGTGCAATCCTATATCAAGCGGAACAATTTTGTGCAATATCACAGATTATAGAACTGATCCACAGATTGAAAAGATCAGTTTACTTACAATAAGTCAAGAGCTTATAAATACATATACTTCTGGTTCAGAATATCCTCCTGAAACAGAACAAGATTTATATCTTTCAATATATCCAGAAATATGTACTGATCCATCTCCTGATGTGGCTAGGGTTATGTCAACAATAGATTCACGTCAAAAAATGTGGGTTAGAGAACAAATTCCAAATCAACCTCCAGATTTCCTTCCTCAACATAAATTAGAGGCGAAACCTATCGAAAAACATTACGCTCCTATTGATGTTGCAAGACAGGTTGCTATCCCAGAGTCTCTACAAATGGCGTTTAGTAGATTGGGTTCTATTCAATCTATATTAAATAAATGTGTTTAAATATATTATTAAAAATTCATGTATGAATTATCTCAATATCTTTTATTTCAAATCAATGAAATTACAACATAATATTCCGATATTCAAAAAAATATCCAAATAATATAAAGTCAAATACATATGTACTATCAAATATCTCCCATTCTCATTCTGATTGATAAGGTTTTCTGAGATTTTGCATTCAAAAATCTAAATTGAAGCAACACCCTCTGAAATATAGTATCTGTTCATTTCGAATACTAAGAATGTAATGATAGACATATACTTACTGTTCATGAAATTTGAAAATTTCATGAATTTCATTGGATAAATTCATGATTCCTTGATAAAATAAATGATCATATGATGAATATTTTAAATGCCTTGTAAATTTTAATTTTCCAACGAGGAAACATATTTCAAAAAAGTGACAATGCTCTTCATCCCACATGATTCAACTGTAGTTGAACATGTTTTCAAATTAGTTGAACAGTTCGATGAGAGCGGTAAGTATCCAGAGATACTTGAAAATGAAGCCTTGGAAATATTAGAATGTGTTCTAGATTTAGGAATTTATTCCTTATTAGAGCATATACTGCCTTTAATTTCACAAAACCTCAAAGATGTACCAGAAAATGTTATATACAAAATCCCTGTATACATTATACCAAAATTAGTTGAAGAAATTCCGTTGGCCAGATTAGATCCAGACTTAGTTATCAGATATTTCGGATATGAAGTACTTCTATCTAAAGTACAACTATTATATCACACACTCAACTTATTAAATCCGTTTTTTGATATATATGATTACAATGAAACGAATCCATTAGCGAAATTAGCCAATAATCTCATTAGAATATCACCGAGATTCTCACAATCAGACTTTGTACGCAACAACTGCACTATTATCGAGTCAAAGAATTACGATTTTTACGTTAATTTTCCAAAACTTAAAGTTTTATATTTACACAGTGTAGATGTTGGCGATTCAATTGAGCCATTCTTAAATCCATCGATAATCAAGCTTTCTATCGTCAAATGCCACTTAAAACCATTACATGTTGAACAATTAATCAGATACATCCCTTATTCGAAGGTAGAATACATTTCTTTACGCGACAACAGGATCGGTGCCAAAGGCTGTAGCATGCTATCCGATTTTATTAAGAATCAGGGACTTTTTAACCTCCGTTATTTAGATATCGGACTAAACTCAATAGGTGGCACCGGAATCCACCAAATGATCGAAGTAATATGCAAATCACCACTCAAAGCCATTGCTTTCGATGGAAATTTCTTTGCTCCGTGTGCAAATGAAATTTCACACATTCCTTTAGTGATTTGTCCCTATATTTCGATCAGAGCACTTCATTGGGATGATGCGACAGTCTCAAATATTCAATTGGCCATGCAAGAACCATACACGAGATGGTGGGATTTGTCCGCCCAAGTCATCCACAAAAATTCTGATCCAGATTTATCAGGAAAAATGGCCGAACAGCTGTTTACGAAGATGGCACCGGAAATAGAGCATCTTATATTTGCAAACCATCATTTGACCAATATGAATTTGTCTTGTTTCATGGAAATGAAACTAAAAACATTGGTTTTGGCAAATTCTGGTTTGGATTATCCTTCTTTACAAAAAGTGACATATATCGTTTTGAAATTAGAATATTTTGACATTTCTTATAACCAGATGACCTTCACATCCCCATCATTTCTCATCCAATGTGCTGAATCGAAGACCCTTAAATTCCTTTCTTTGACAAACAATACAATTCCTGATACTTTTGGTGAAATGTTTTTCATCAATTTAAGTCAAAGTCAGAGCCAAATTAAAACACTCAGAATATCAGAATGCGGGCTCTCGAAACGCTCTACCTATGGCTTAATCACTTTGCTGTCTGCTGGTAACATGGAGTTCGATGAACTCGATGTTTCTGTGAACCAAATGTTTCATAACACAAAAGATGAAATTTTGGCAAGTGGTCAGACAAAAGTGACAAAATTTATGATCGGAGGAAATTTGACAGATAACCATTCTAAGCATTTAGTTGAAACTATCAAAGCATGCAAAGATATTCAGTATTTGGATGCTGATTATATCAATTTTAATTTGGTCAGAGAAATTTCGGATTATTTACCAAATTTGTTTACTTTGAGAACAAGTTATGTAAAGATACAGGACATAAAAGTTGTTATAGATGTTCTCAGGAAGACAAAAACAAGAGTTTTGTACGCTCAAAATAGTTTTAAGACAAAAACTTTTTCATTGTTGATGCAATCGTGGTCTGAAGTTCCAATGCTTCTTGAAATTCATGTGGAATCAAGACTTAAAGATAATATGTCCAAACAATTCAATATTGTGTTTGAAGATCTTAAATAAATTATTTGTTTTTTATTTTTACTATAAAATATATAACCTTTTTATTAGATTCAGTGAACATATAAACATATAATGCGTTTTTAATTAGATAATATGAAAATCAATAAAAATAATAAAAAAATTATGAATAATCTTTTGTCTATGATGCACATAAAGACACATATGCACCTATAATAGATGCCATTCATAATATTTTTTATTCTTTAATAAGATCATCAAATAAGTCTTGATCTCAATCTCAATGGATACATATTATAAAGATCTTGTAGAGAAATTTCAAAAATCTGATCCAATCAATCAAGGATACGATGAAAATTTCATAAATCAAGCAAGATTTAAAGATGATTTTATTAAATTTATAGGAGAGACGGACCCATATTGCTTGGATACTGATGCATTTTATAGAATAAGACTCTTTGGTATTCCATCTAATCTAGAGTTTGATATTAGTTATAAATTAGTTTTATATCTCACACATCTTTTCTTGCACGAAGATCAATATATTAGAACAGAAGCAATGAGCATGTGGTTGTCTCTTGTAATCAATGATGCACAAGTTTTTAATGAAATTAAAACAGAATCATACCAAACTTTAAAACAGCTATCAAATATTGATGATATTATTACTTTAGATAGAATGTTCTACTTAATTCAATGTGTTTCATCATATAATTCATCAAATTTTAATATTTTCTCAAAAAATCAATTGGTCACAATGAGTGAACAATATCCTCAATTGAAACCACTTATTTTAAATTATATAGTTTCAAATCTCACAAATGAAACAGAAATCATTCAATTAGAAATCGATTTAATCAATGATTTAATTGCTGAAAACACAGAATGTTGCATAGATCCTTTGTGCAACCTAGTGAATAACAATTTTGAGGTGATTTCAAGTCTAATATTTGAAAATTTTCATATTCTTTTTGCACATTTAGAAGATCATCCAAATAACATTCTACAGATCATATGGAGGATGCTTGAAAAAACAGAACACTTTGAATTTTTGATTCAATTTTTAGAACCTCTGTTAAATTTTGTCTTTTCTTCACACTCATTACTAGGAGTATCAATTTTGCATAAAGTATTCCTTTTGTCATATAGATCTACACTAATATCAAGTGATTTCTACTTTCATTTTGTAAAATCTCTTAGTGATGATAGTTATCCATTCGACTTTAAAGAACACTGCTTTCTATGCTTAATGGATATTATCCAAACAGAATTCTTTGATGTTGAAACAAACATTCAGATTTTCTTTGAAACCTTCAACAACTTCTATGAATCTCAGAATTTACGATTGATTGAAAAGGCTTTTTACACAGGTAATCTCTTATTTATACGTGCTCAAAAGGAATCAAAGCAGGATATATTTCTATTGACACTTGAAAATTATCATTTTAATTTAGCTGAATTGTTCGATGATTTAAAAGAGTCTGTATCAGAAGATACATATTTACTTATGCAACAATTTCAAGAATCATTGAAGATCCTCTCAGAATAAATACTTGTTTTGAATAGTTTACTTTTTTTTTTGCATAAGACGAAGAATGTTGCTATATTTCTCATTGAAGGCTAATCCTCAAGCTTTGTAACCTTTGCATATGTTACATGCCAATGGCTTAACCAAATGATATGCCATTTATTTATAATTTCCCTTTCTAAGAAGCAGAATGAATAAAAGAATAAACCATTGATATTTAGGTTTTTCGAAAAAGTGACAAATATATAAAATAGATATTTTGAACATTATTATCAGGAAAAAAATGAATTTGGATCAAGGCTGTTCATCAAATAAAGATTATGAGACATCAGTTACTTATATTTTGTGAAATTCATTATTAATATTAATTAATTATTGGTTTGTGACAGCATTTATTATTATTGAATTGGATAAAAAGTAGTAAATTATTTTCAAATGACTTCTAAATACGTCTTTTAATGTAATGACGGCTTGGCCGAGTGGTTAAGGCGCGGGATTGCTAATCCCGTGGATTTATCCGCGTGGGTTCGAATCCCATGGTCGTCGTTAATTTTTCTTTTTTATTATCAATAACCATTGACTTCAACCAAAGAATCTTCCATATTGATTTAATCACCTATTCTGGTACTATCAAAGGTCTATTACTGTATTTTTGAATCATTACGATAATTCAATTTTTTCATCATACAATAAATAGTGGTGATCAAAAATAACATCTCTATTGGAAAATATAGGCAAAACTATATTGGTCTGAATATAATTTAAACTCTATATTTATTATTTACAAAAAGAAAATGATAGAAAATCAATAATTGTAGTAGTTACTTCACTCAATCTTGAAGTGCTTTTCGAAAGCGGATACAATTGAACCGCATTGAGTAATTGGATCAAGCGGATATTTTGAAAAACAGACTTTCTCGGAATCAAGCATATCAGGCTGTCTAGATAACTCAATAACGCAAGGATTGAAAACAATTGTCGAAGGATCAACAACTTTTTCTGAAGTTGGATGAACTGCGTATTTTATTTTTGGTAATTGAGGTAATTCTTTTTTAAGAGTAAGTACACGTATATTATCAACTTTAACTTCAAGGCCATTTAGGCAATTTGTTAATAAATTGATGAATTCTGCAAGTGAAGCAGGAACAAGAAGCATTGGAGAGACTTCGACATATGTAGTTTTGCATTTTAGGAATATTCTTAATTTATTGTATTGATTCAGGCTTGTTGAATTTAAAAAGTATAAAATTCTATGAGCAAAGTCTAATTGAGGTGTTGGAATAATACCATATCCAAGGGCAACATCTACTTCTTTCATATCTATTAGAAAATAGAGAACTGGTGATGACATTCTGCAAAAAATGTCTTATCTATAATTTCTATCGTTCTGACATTTTTTTTTCTTCTAAAAATCCTTGGTACGAGAGCATTAAATCTTCATCGGAGATTTCTATTTAGAGCGCGTTAGACCACAAAGAACTCGCCAACAGCATCCAAATTCAAAGATCTCCCTATTAAACTCGATTTTTTTTAATTTTGTTTTAAATATTCAAAAATGCACATATTTAAGTCAAGCATATTAGATATTGACGAACTTATCCACTGTCAAAAGAAGAACCATCCCATTTTGATAAGATTTAATGATTATATTAAAATCGATCAAACAAATTGTATGCATTTCCTTTTGAGTAAAACACTTAAATTAATTGTTAAATGATGTTTGAAATCTATGTTCATAATTCGATTGATGATTGGAATAGATACTTCAATGATCCACCAACAGTCACAAATTCTGATGGATCAAGACAGTTCCGGAAAACAGATCCAAGTGGAAAATATTTTGTTACAGACTGTATATTCGGAGACTTAAAGATGACATGTGTCTCTGTGAATTCAGTAGGTCCGAACTATTTAGGAGTCAGTGAAACAGAATTTAATAAATGCAGTGCAGATAATCACTGTCCATGCACTGTTTTTCGAAATGGACCATTTTTCCAATATCGAGTTACAGGAAAAGATTGCTCAGTGACAACCGCAACAGGTAATGGAATTCACACATCAGTTAATGTTAGAGAGAATAGTAATGATCTAAATCTCATTGAAGAATCATCAATTTCAGGTTATTCAAGTGAAACATCAGGCTCTGTTATTAGCAATTGGTTCGGGAACGTTTCATTTGTTTCAATCAATGAAAGCAACTGCAAAACAAATAAAAATGTCGGATATGATATCAAGAATGATATTTCAGGAACATCAAACATCAAATTTTGTCAATTCATATCTAATAAAGCAGTTGAAAAATGCTATTATCACTATATTTCAAAACATTCCATTCAATGTAGCAATTATGTCAACAGTTCTTATTCCTGGAGTAATTTATTTAGGTACCTCGAATGCCATTTTAGTTATGCATAATTCTATTATGAAAGATAACTCAGGAAAGGCTTTATTATGCTCATATGAATATGATACGAATATTGTTGCTGACAGATGCACAATTGATAATCCAAAAATTGAAATGATATCGGCAGGAAGTGGCAAAGTCCAACTAATGAATCAGAATATCATTACACTGTGCAATTATGCAGAATTCAAATATAAAACTATTTTTGTTGTCAAATTCTGCAAATGTAGCAACTATAACATTATTTATTTATTCGCTTTCTTAAATACAACATAAATGTTATTTTAAGCTTATACCCAAATAGAACTTTTTTTTGGTGAAACTTCCCTTAACGTAGCACGTTTTTCTGGGTCCAGGAAATTTGACGAGCCTTAGCGGTTTAAGTTTCAATTTTTGAAGGGTGTGTTTGATTTTGATAAGAGAACGATATAAAACCGATTGTAAATTTTGTAGACTATTCAAAATTCCCCAAAAATTCATCATTTGCAATATTTCAAATATAAGTTTTTCTATGGACAACTGTTTTAAATAATACCCAAGACCCTCAAGAAAATGTGGGACCCAAAAAAATATGCAACGTTAAAATAAAACTATTTTACATTACAGAAATTATATAATTCTCGGTGGATTCTTCGTAGTTCCTTCTGATTTGTAAAACAATGTTCCACATAAATTAAACCTTATTCTTATAACATTATATTTTCTTCTCAATTTTCAGAACATCATTCAATAACTAGTTCGTGTTTCTAGTCACCAGAATTTATTGTTACCAATTTTTCGAAACACGGGTTCTTCATTAGTTTCTTATCCACTAGTATATGAATTTTCCACCCCGAATCAAATTGAAGAATTTCAGCTACCGAACGGAACATGGTTGATGAAGATTTGGGGAGCTCAAGGCGGCTCCTTCAATTCAAGCGCCGGACATGGTGCATATTCAGAAGCCATATTGAAACTAGATTCTCTCACCACACTTTATACATATGTTGGAGAACAAGGAAAATGTGGTGGAAGAAACATAAATACAATTCCGTTCCAAGGCGGCCAAAATAAGATAGGTAAACTAGGTCGTCAATCTTGTACTGGTGGCTCTGCTACCTTTGTATCGAGAGATCCACACGGAAGAAACATTCTCCTGATATCAGGTGCAGGAGGTGGATCTGGATTCAATAGCAAAGAGTTTTTTGGCGGCGTAGGTGGTCCTTTTGCCGGAGATGCACTTGGTGATGCCGATGAAATTCCACCAGAAGATGCCAAAAAGGTCAGAGGGCAAAGGTGCAACAATGTCTAAGCCTGGAGAAGGCGGTATCTACGTTGGAACATTTTCTTTTGCCGCTACGAATGCATCAAGAGGAGATTATTTGAAAGGTGGCGATGCAAGTTGCAGCTCTGATGCGTCGGCAGGCGGTGGGGGAAGTGGTTATTTCGGCGGCGGCGGAGGTGCAGATCTAGCGGGTGGTGGTGGCGGAAGCAGCTACGCATCACCAGATCTGTACAACATCGTTTTGCTCGGTGGTGATAAAACATTTAAATCACCAAACGGAGATGTAGTCACAGGCAACATCGGAAATGGCTTCATCCGCATTGAACTATCTAATCCCTTCACCCTTGAGAAGAACACGATTTCCTGCAAAGGCACCATCGCATGCAATAGTTTTATTATCTACTCTATTCAACTTTTCACCATGGGCATGACCTCTCTCATGCTTGCATGAATAAACAGCTTAAACATTTATTATCATGTAAATACAATTATTCTAAATTTCATTAAGTTTCAATTTCCAGCGTATGAAGTTGATTGAAGCTTTATATCAATATATTGTGAATTTTATTATCCAAAACAATATTTGCATTTAAAAGGCAAACAAAAGTATACTTGAATTCTAGAAGTTTATTTCATTTTCCTGACTTCTCCTGCTGCATGATGATATTCTTGTTGATATCATTGAATAAATGCTTGGATGTACATTGGGATGCTTGATACATTGAACCTATGGAAATATCATTGAATAATTATATAGAAGTTTTATTATTTAAATTCCCAGCATTGGATTGGGTGTACATTGGGATGCTTCATACATTGATTGCAAGAAATACACCTAACTGGTTTTCCTTCCATCAAATGTTGAACCATAAATTGATCAGCAATTGTAGGACGACCAAACGAAAGGAGATCTGCACCTCTTTCGATTGCCTTTAGCATTCTTGACTTCGTTCTGATACGGTCAACAATTGAAATCTTAGCATTAGTTCCTTTTCTTAATATTGGCAAGGCTTCTACATTCCATCCATTCTTAAGATTAATGAACTTTGTTGGATCAATTAAATCTTTAGCAATAAAGAGTCCATAAGAGTACTCAAAAAGATCAACATCTTTAAGGGATCCACTAATCTTTGCGGCATCTTCTGGTTTGTTTCCTCCCTTAACACTGTCATCAGCATTAATTTTGGCGGCGATAATGAAGTCTTTGCCACACTCACGGCGAATCCCTTCGACAATCTCTTGAACCATACGGATTCTGTTCTTAAAACTTCCACCATAGAGGTCATCCCTTGTATTTGTAACTGGCGAAAGATATTGAGAGAGTAAATATCCATGAGCAGCGTGCAATTCAATACCATCTGCACCAACATTTTGAGCTCTCTTTGCAGCAGAGATAAAAAGTTCAATTGCTTCAGAAATATCCGATGTTGTCATAAATTTGTCATCTTTCTGAATATTACGACAATCTGCAATCTGCATTAATGTCTTTGAGCCTTTTGAATGAATGTAGTCAATGGTGTCACGCCATCCTTCAGCATGGGCATCGGTATGCAAGCAAGCTTGATCACGAACTCCTGTAGTTTTTGAATGTGTTGCAAAGTATCCAAGTGTGATGAGTCCCATCTTTCCATCTGCAAGATCTCTATAAAATTTTTGATATTTTGGAATTGCAAATCCATTTGAATCACAATCATGCATATATGTTGGCGATTTCATAAATCTGTTTGGTATGATGCATTTATTTATCTTAACAGGAGTAAACAATTTGTCCATAATCCTAATAAGGAAATGAAAAGTGAAATGTTTCGAAATTCAGAACATTCACCTTCAGAAAAATTGTGAATTAAGAAGAGACAGAAAGTTTGTGATTCTTTTGTAATTACAAATCCAAATGAAATTTTATCAAAATAAATCCACCATCAAAAATTCTGTTTTAAATTCAATGAAAATTTACGATGTCGATTATTTTTCATTCAATTTAAAATATCATTATGGGCGATCAAATTAGATGCCATTATGCAAATGATTTTTTCGGTTATTCGTTTAAAAATTGAAAGAATATTTTAATGTATTTTTAAGTGTTTTTTTGATGCGAATTGGAGACATTGTTTGTGTGAAAATGGGTTTATCTTATGCATACATTTCCCCCATTTAATTATTTTAAGCAATTAACATATTTTTCTGGTAAATTCTATTTTCAAAAATTTTTGAACTTTAGTAATTAGTTGTGAAGAATTGCAATTTTGGTATTTCAGACACCCTCATATAGAATATCCCTTTTTTTGAATAAATATGTTTATTAATTTTAATTTTATTTTGAAATTTCGATAGAAAATTCAATTTTTATATAAATAATAAAAAGATACATTATGTAGAAACAAAGTCATCTGGATTAAATACAAATCCAAGTCCAATCGTGTATGATTTCGCTTTGTGGTTGAGAGTTCCACAAATTTCGAAATTCATGTTATCAGAAACTTTGTAAGAGTATAATGAGCTGATCAACTTATCAGAAACATTGGTTTGTACTTTAGAGCGACCAAGTTCAACAGTTGAAGCAATTGTAAGATAAGGTAACAAAGCTGTCGAAATTGCGTATGAAATACCAAAATTCCAGTTCTTTAGCTTTCTAATATACTGTAAAGCAACAAATGAAACATCTTCTTTGACAAAAGATAGCGATAATACTCTTTTCTCGTTTTCATTGCGAACAAAAGTAGAAAGAGAGTAAACTCCTTGCTGTCTTAATGACTTTATGTACTGAACACCAAGCATTAAATCTGGTCTACCAATTGTTGTTGAAATTTGCATCGAATTAACTAAAGAGAAGTTGTAAAACTTGAAGTCATTAGCTTGTACATCAATTAATTTTTGTGCGGCACCGCTTATTTGGATGACAGGATGAATGTATTTACCAAGATATGAAAATTTAATCGCAGGACTGAGCATACCATCGCCAATTTGGAATCTGCTCATGATGTTAACCTTAGGAATTTGTTTAAAATAGAGAGAAAATGATGAATTTTGGTTACCAAGTGTAAGAAGATAAATATTTTTGTTGATTGTCTTTTTAAAGGTTGTGTATGCAACTGCTGTTTGATTTTGAATTGAGTTATACTGTCCGTTTGGTCCAGGAACAATACTAATTTTTAATGGTCGGAAAGAAACATAAGAATGGAAGTATGCGTCATTTCCTAAATTATAGCTTGCTTCTAATTTAAGTCCTGGATAGTACGGTAGTTCTAAAATAGCATTATCACGGGATGTAACTTGAGAAAAAGATTCAAGAATCATTTTTTGTCACTTTTTTGAGTTATAATAACCCAGACACAACTTTAGCGAAGTATGGAAATATCCAAACAAGATAAGAATACATAAGTGCGACACTGAACAGATGGGAATATATATTACCTCTAAAACCATTAGGAATGCAATATTTGAATAATTTGAATTTCATATCTAATGAAAAATCTTGCATAAACACACACTTTAATTTGAAAACTATTATATACATAAAAATTCATTACATTGCTTCTTCATTTATACGACTCATCATTGATTTTTGCCATATAGCTATTTTTGGGATTTAAATGATGAAACATACTTTAAAATTTGATGAATTATCTTTTTGCATTAAGTAATTTGCAAAAGATATATTCTTGCCTGATTTCATGAGATATTCTAGATATCTACTTTGATTTATAAATCAAGCAATTGAAATTTTGGATCCTATTGTAATTGAGTTCAAGATTTTCATTAAGTGAATAAATCATCCTTCAATTGTTACGATCAATTTGATTGAAGGTTTACAATGTTTCCGAAACTTCTTATATGAGTGAACCGGAATACAATTAAGAGAAATATGATATTGGTTAATGATGTTGTCATTTTTTCTCTTATCCGTTTTTTTTATCCAAAAAAATTTTAGAAATTTTATCAAGATTTTTATTGAATGTCGAAACGAAATCCACCACCTGGTGATCCCGGGCTGAAGGAACTCCAGGCAATCTTTAATGAAGTAACTAGAAATCCTACTCAATCGCAACAAAACCAAAAAGGAGTCGCTTTCGACTTACAAGACAATGATAATCAGGATGATGTACCTTTATTTTTAAAGGACATGACTCCAAAGGAAAGCGATAGTTTCCTATATACAAATTCTACCGGTATTTCGCCGCTTCTTTATAAGCAAACTAATAACGATTATGGTAATTGGTTAAAAAATCTTAAAAGTCCGCATCTATTCCCAGTTAATGAAGAAACAACTCCAAATCAGCAATCTAAGGGTACTACTTCAAGAAATCCAAATTCAGTTTTTGCTTCTCCGCTTTTATCTGCACGATCAGGTCTAAACTCAGCAAGAAAGTTAAAACGACAATATTCACAGTCATATCAGCCAAAGAAAATCGAACAAACACCTGAATTAATTCGACAAGCAGAGTCAGAATTACAAAAAGAACCTACAAAATTACAGAATACACCATCCGAATCTAAAAGTACAAAATCAGCTCGCGAACCTAAGATGACTGGATGGAGATATCGTTTATCAAAAAGAAACGGATATCAACTTCCTTCGGATGGTGAGTACGATTACTACGTTGTCAAAGACAGACCACAAACGCAACGTTCAGCCTTTCCAAAAGTTAATAAAGACAACGCATCCAAATCAGAAAATTCGATCAATAGTAAAAAGCAAAATTCTCAGCCGCAAATACAAAATACATCACCAAGTGGTATGAAATCTATGTATCAAAGGAAAAATATTGCAAATGAAATTCCATCTTCAGATAATCGAGGAAAAATTAAAACTACGCAGAATCTTGGCAATGACAATGTCAATTCTGAGCTACGAAATACATTTGAAAATGATCAAGACGCTTTGAAATCAATTGAACGTATTCAGTCTAAACATGATGGAAAAACAAGGGAAGAAATTCGGGCGGAAATGATTAAACAAAGAAGAAAACAGAGATTGAATTCGATCGAAAAATTCGAACATAATGAAAGCGCAATTCTCTTCGGGCCGAGCGAAAGCGACAATAATCTTGAATTAGAATGCTTTAATAGCGTAATTTCTACCGAAATCGAGATTCCTTCCCTTTCAGAAGATGATCAAAAAGATAATTCAGCCAAAAACACAATTAATCCAAAAAATCAACGAATTAGAACAGATAAAGGAAGATTTGCAGGTAATTCAAGGAAATCCAGCATCAAAAAACCAAATCATGATTTTAATTCCAATTCTTCAAAGAAATATCCGATTCGCAATAAAGGAAATAACACAATGCTCGATTCTATTGAAGAAATAGATCAACAACCCGTGAAACGTTTAGATTTAGAAAATAAAAATTTACCTCATCCGGTAAAAACTCCTCCTTTTGAGCTAAGTCCTAAAGGAAACTTAATAGCAAGGATGAAGAGATATAATGACAGCACAACTCCAGTAAATAAAGACAAAAGTATTGATAGTTTAGATTCATATCATCTTCATTCTACAAATGAACTAAATAATGATGACACAAGCCATATATCAACAACCGCAGAGAATTCTGTATCAAATCGTTCACATTACACGACTCCAAAATATCAACCACATAAAATACCAGATTCTAAGAAGAACTTAGAGAAAATCGATCCAATAGAGATGGTTAAAACACCTGATGACAGTATTCTTGACGATGAAATCATTCAATTGGCAAATGAAATTGAAGAACAACAGAAAACAGAACAACAAACACCAAACAATGAATCAAGCCTTAGGAGATCGAGATCTAAACCACGAACTACAAATAATCAACGTATAAGATTAACATCAAAAGATCTTCCAAAAGATTCAATTGATGAACTGCTCGAAAGCGTAAAACAAAGCGAATCCAACTCAAAACAAGATAACAAGAGTAAGATTTCATCAAAAACGAATGCATCAAGAAAATCTAAAAATCCATATTCACAACAAGATGATTCTCTATTTAATGACAGTTCATTTGAGAATTTCAGTTATCCAAAAGGCATCCAGAGACAGAAAACCCGTCAAATGCCAAAGAATAGTCCATATTATGCAAATGATGACGGTTTAAATAGAGTTAAATCACGACTTGCAAGTAAATTTGATACTTCAACACCTCAAAATCAATCATTCAGTAAAAATGAACAAAAAGGAAACAAAACTCCAAAATCAAATCAAAAAAGTGAAATAAATGAAGAAGATCCAATGGCTACTCCTGTTGTTGAGACCAAGAAGAAAGCAGAGAACACAACAGATCCATTTTCTACTCCTGAAGGTTCAAATGATTCAATTCAATATCACAAACCATCAAAAGAAAATGAAAAACAAAACCAGTATAAAAAAGGAAAGAAAAAAGTTGTTTTACCTGATGATGGAAACTCTGATGAATCATCACAACATTTATTTCCTGAAACAAAACAAGAAATAAATCAAAAACAAGTTAAAAATGATGAGAAATCAAAGGATTTTAAACCAAAAGAAGAAAATAAACAACAATCTCAAGAAGAAAAACCAAAGAAAGATAAAAAACCAAAAGATGAAATCAAAGAAGAAAAAGTTCCTTCAGAAGATAAAAAATCTGAAATTTCATCTCAAGAAAAAGTTAAAAATTCTTCTAAACAAGAAAATCCAGATGAAAAAGTTCCTACCGAAGATGAAGAACTGAAAAATGATAAAAAGTCAAAGGAAAACAAACAACAGTCTCAAGAAGAAAAACCAAAAAAGGACAAGAAATCTGATAAAAAATCAGAGAAATCTAAAGGTGAAATCAAAGAAGAAAAAGTTCCTACCGAAGATAAAAATTCTTCTAAAGATGAAAAACTAGAAGAAGTACCTAATGAAGAAAACAAACCGAAAAAAGATAAAAAATCAAAAGAACACAAACAAGAGAAATTAGAAGAAGAACTATCTCAAGAAAAAGAAACAGATAAAGATGACAAACAGAAAAAGGACAAAAAATCTGATAAAAATTCTTCTAAAGATGAAAAATCAGATGAAACCAAAGAAGAAAAGACAGAAAATGTTCCAGAAAAACCAAAAGAAAGTGACAAAAACAAAAAATCTGATAAAAAGTCTTCAAAAGAAAAAGAGAAACAGAAAAAGGAGAAAAAGTCAAAGAATGAGTCAGAAAAACAGAAACAAGATAAAGAAAAAGAACAAGATGCAAATTTTAGTAAAACAAAGGAACTTCCAACAAAAAATGAGATGAGTTTCAGTTTTGAATCTCCTGAGGCAGGAAAAGTTTCAATTCCTTCTTCGCTGAAAGAGAAAGAAGTTCCTCTTTTGAACATTTCTGATACTCCAATCTTTGATGCACCGCAATCACAAAGAGTTTTCACCAAAGGAGTTGTTCCTCTTCCTAAACAAGTTTTCCCTTCTCCTGTCCAGATCAACAGAGAAGAGAAATCAGAACAATCTCCACTAACAGCTGAAAAATCATTGCCTTCAGAAGACGCAGACAAACAATCTTCTCCAAAGAAATTCAACATCGAATCATCATCTCTTTATGTCGAAAGTTCTTTACCTCCTGAAGAAAAAGACAAGGAAAAGATGGAGAAAAAGAAAGACAAAGACAAGAAAGAAAAGAAGAAAGATAAGAAAGACAAAAACAAAGATAAAGAAGAAAAAGAAGACAAGAAAGAAAAGAAAGACAAGGAGCCAAAAGATGAAAACACTGAAGAAAAGAAGGATAAAAAGGAAAAGAAAGAGAAGAAGAAAGATAAAAAAGAAAAGAAGAAAGACAAAGATGACGAAGAAAAAGTTGAAAAAGAAGAAAAGGAGCTAAAGAATGATGAAAAAGTTGAAGAAAAGAAAGATAAAAAGAAAGATAAAAAGGAGAAGAAAGATAAGAAATCCAAAGAAGATAAAGATGACAAGAAAGAAAAGAAGAAAGATAAGAAAGACAAGAAACCCAAAGAAGAAAAAATCGATAATGAAAATAAAGATATTCAAGATTTATCTCAACCAGTTGAAGATAAAGAATTGAAGAATCCAGACAATGAAAAAGAAGCAGGTGATAAAGAAAAGAAAGAAAAGAAGAAAGAAGAACAGCCAGTTGAAAAGGAAAAGCAAGAAGAATTCAAACCTTCTGTTGAAGAAGAAAAGAAAGATAAGAAATCCAAAGAAGATAAGGAAGACAAGAAAAAGAAGAAAGATAAAAAGGAGAAGAAATCGAAAGATGTTGATAATAAAGAAGATAAGATTGAAAAACAAGAAGGAGATTCGAAGAAAGAAGTCAAAGATGACGAAACTAATGATAAAGAAAATAAAGAGAAAAAGAAAGACAAGAAATCGAAGAAATCTAAAGCTGAAGAAGAAAAGCTAGACAAAAAAGAGAAAAAGAAGGATCAAAAATCTGATGAAAAGAAGGCTGAAAAAGACAATTCTGAAAATAAAATCGAGCAAGAAATTCCTAACTTAATAGCTGAAGATAAATCATTAGAAAATTTGGATAAGAAAGAAGAAAAAAAGGAAGATAATACTCCTAAAGAATCTGAAAAAGAAGAGAAGAAGAAAGAGAAGAAAGAGAAGAAAGACAAAAAGAAAGATAAAAAATCAAAAGATGAAAAACCTCTTGATCAAGAAGACAACAAGGAACCATCTTCAGAAAAGGATAAAGAAATTCAAAAAGAAGATATCTTTCCAAAAGTTGAAAAAGATTCTAAAGAAAAGAAAGAGGATAAAAAGGAAAAGAAACAAAAGAAAGACAAAAAGAAGGAAGAATCAGAAGATAAAGATATCAAAGAACCAAAAGAAAATGCAAAAGAAGAGAAACAAGAAAAAGATTCTTCAAAGACAAATATTGTTTTTCCAATTATTGCTACAAAAGAAGAGCTAACTGCAGAAAAAGATCTTCAACTAAACGAAAATCTTTCATCAGAAACCAAAGAATCCCCTAAGGAACAACTTCCTGAAGAAATACCAGAATCTTCTAAGAATGAAGAGGAAAAACAATCTCCTTCAGAAAAAGAAGAAGAGAAATCTCCAGAAATTCCTGCTGAAGATAAAGAAAACAGACCTTCTGAAGTTGAAAATCCAACAGAGGAAGAAAAACCAAAAGAAGAAATTCCTTCATTAACAGAAGATATTAAAGAAGTTGCTCAACAAATTTCTTCAGAATCACAACCAGAAAAACAAGATCATGAAGAAAAAGAAATAAATCCAACCGAAGAAACTTCTAATCAAGTTGAAAAGTTGGATGATGATAATCAAAATCAAGAACCTGTTTCAGTTCAACCAATTACAGATTCAATTAAAAAAGTTGAAGAGAAAATCGAAAGCAATGAAAAGCCTTCTGAAAAAGAAGAAGAATCCAAACCAACAATTCTTCTTCTATCAGATTCGATCAAAGATGTTCAAACTAAACTTGATGAGAAAACACCAACTCCTCCAGTTTCTGACTCTCCTCAAGATACCAATGAAGAGAAACAAAAGAGATCACCAAGGAAAACTAGGAAATCTAGTTCTGCAAATTCTGCTTCTGAAGAAAATTCTTCTCCAGATGAAAAAGTTGTCTCTGTTCTTCCAATAGGAGAAACAATTAAAGAAAAAGCCGCTGAAATAGCTTCTAAAGAAAAAGAACCCGAAGAGGAAACAGCTAATGTTGAACCAAAATCAAAAGAAGAAGAACAAAAGGATGATACGAAAGAAGAGAAACAATCAACACCAGTACTTTCAATTGCCAATGTAGTTAAAGATAATCTTTCTGATATCCAAAAGGAACCAGAAGACGAAAAACAACAGAAGGAAGAAGAAAAGAGTCAACCAAATAATGCATCACCTGAAGAAAAACCAGAAACAAAAGAAATTCCTCAACTTTCTATTACAGAAGCAATCAAAGAAAATCTTGAAGAAAAACTAGAAGAACCGAAAGAAGAGAAACAAAGTCAAAAAGCCTCACCTAAAGATGAGAAAAACATATCTGTTCCTCTTACTATTTCCGATAATATTAAAGACAAAATCAACAATGAACCAGAAGAAAATGAATCAAAGAATGATTTATCAGATGATAAAGAAACAAAAGAAATTCCTCAACTTTCAATAGAAGAAGCTGCCAGAGCCAATCTGGATGATAAACCTAATAAAACAACAGAAGATAAAGAACCGAAAGAAGAAACAAAAGAAATTCCTCAGCTTTCTATTTCTGATTCAATTAAATTCAATCTCGATGAAAAACCAGATGAATCAAAAGATACAAAAGAAGAAAAAGAGGAAGAAGAAGAGAAACAAACACAAAAAGAATCTCCTAAAGAAGATAAAAACATTGTGGTTCCTCTTTCTATTTCAGAGGCAATTAAAGATAATCTCAATGATAAACAAGAAGAAATTGAATCAAAGAAAGATTCATCAGAAGAAAAAGAACCAAAAGAAATTCCTCAACTTTCAATTGAAGAGGCTGTTAAAAACAATCTTGATGAAAAATCAGACAAACAAACAGAAGAAAAAGAAAAGGATGAGAAAAATGAAACACAGAAAGAATCACCTAAAGAAGAGAAAAACATTATTGCTCCACTTTCAATTTCTGAGGCAATTAAAGATAATCTCAATGAAAAACAAATTGAACCGAAAGAGGAAAAGCCAAATGAAGAGGAAGAACAAAAGAAAGAAAATGAAGCTCCTCAACTCTCAATCACCAATGCTATCAAAGAACAAAATAAAGAACAAGATGATAACAAACCAAAAGATGAAGTTCCTGAAGAAAAACCAGAAACTAAGGAAGTTCCTCAACTTTCTATCACTGATTCAATTAAAGAAAATCTCAAAGAAAATACAGAAAAGCCAAAAGAAGAAGAAAAGAAAGATCTACCTGATGAAAAAGAAACAAAAGAAGTTCCTTCTCTTTCCATTGCTGATTCCATCAAAGAAAATATTAACAACAAACCAGAAGAGCCAAAAGAAGTCAGCAATGAAAATAAATCTCCAAGAAAGTCACCAATTCCAAGTCCAAAATCTCAACCAGAACAAAACTCAGAGGAATCAAAGAAAGATCAACCAGAAGAAAAAGCTCCAACAACTCTTTCTTTATCTGATTCAATCAAAGACAAAATCAATTCTCCAAGAGAACCAGAAACAGAAAAACAAGACAATAATTCTGGAAGAAAGACAAGAAAATCAAGTTCTGCTTCTCAACCAGAAGAAAAGCAGCAATCAGAAGTTGACGAGAAACCAACAGAAAATAATGTTGTTATTCCATTTTCTTTAACAAATTCTGTGAAAGAAAACTTGAATAAAGATGAATCAAAACCAGAAGAAGAAAAGAAAGATTTACATGAAGATAACGTTAAAGATAAAGATATTTCGCCTCTTTCTATCACAGATGCAGTTAAGAACAGCACAAATACTCCTCAAGAACCAAAGAAAAAGAATAACTCTCCAAGAAAGACAAGAAAATCAAGTGCAGCATCTCAACCAGAAGAGAAACAACAACAAGAAGAAAAAGAACCAGA
This sequence comes from Trichomonas vaginalis G3, assembly GCF_026262505.1. Classification (NCBI taxonomy): domain Eukaryota; phylum Parabasalia; order Trichomonadida; family Trichomonadidae; genus Trichomonas; species Trichomonas vaginalis. Next base: position 14,816,213 of record NC_067207.1, read on the forward strand.
AAAGAAAGAAACCGCAGTTGTTGTTCCTGTTTCTTTGACAGATTCAATAAAAGACAAACTTAAGAACGATAAAGAAGTGAATGAACAACCAAAGGAAACTGAAAATAAAGAAGAAGAGAAACCAGTTGAAGAACAAAAGAAATCAGATGAAAAAGTTGTTGCACCACTTTCTCTCACAGATTCTATCAAGAATAATTTAGAAAACGAAAAAGAAGAAAAGAAACCATCACCAAGAAAAGTCGAACCAATTAAAGATGAAGGTGAAAAACCAAAAGAAGAAAAAGACATTACAGTCCCTCTTTCTCTGTCACAAGCTCTTAAAGATAATGTTAAACCAGAAGAAAACAAAGAAAAATCTTCAGCAATTCCTGAAAAGCCTACACCAGAAAAAGAAGAAAATAAAGTTGTGCCTTCTCTTTCAATAACTGAAGCTATAAAGGAAAACACAGTTAAACCAGAAGAAACTTCAGTGAGAAAATCAGGAAGAAGGCAAAGAAAATCAAGCTCAGCAGATCCTGAAAAGAAATCAGCACCAACTTCAGCAAGAAACAAACGAAAATCAAGTTCTGCGGAACAACCTCCTGCAAACAAAGAAGAACAAAAACCAGAAGACAAGGAAACTAAAGATTCTTCATTATCATTAAAGGACCAATTAACTAAATCTCTAAATCAAAATGAAGAAAAAACAAAGGAAAAGGATTTACAATTGGAAAACAATAAAGATGAAGATAAGAAAGACAATAAAGCTGCTGTTGCTGCAGCTGTTGCAGCAGGAGTAGTTGGAGCTGCTGGTATTGCAGGAGCTGCAACTCTTCTTCACGAAAAGAATAAAGAAAAAGAAGAGATTCCTTCAGAAAAAGAAATCAAAGAGGATAAACTAAACGAATCCAATCCAGAAAATGAAAAACCAATTGAAGACAATAAAGAAACAGAAAATGTTGATAAGGACGAACCGAAAGAAGAAAAAGAAACTCCGAAGGTTGAAGAAACTCATGATGAAGTCAATGAAAAAGAGGTAAAACTGGATGAAGCTAAAGATGATTCACATGAAGAAGAAAATAAACAGACCAAACAAGCTGATCTGACTCCAACTGAGGAAGAAGAAAGCAAAGAAAAGGAATCGAAACAAGACGAAGAACCAAAAGAAGAAGAGAAGAAAGGAAAAGTTGCTGTTGCTGTAGCAGCTGGTGTTGTTGGCGCTGCTGCAGTAGCAGGAACTGCAGCTCTTCTTCATGAAAAGAACGAAGAAAAAGATGAGAATCCAGCAGATTCCCAAAATGACATCAAACCTACAAATGATCAAAATGAAGAAGAAATGCCACAAGCAATTGATGAAAACAAAAAGATCCAAGAGCCTCAGGTAGAAAAGAAAGAACCAGATCAACAAGAAAAAGCTTTCCACGTTGAAGACCAGTCAAATCAACAAAATGAAGACGAAAAACAAGATGAAGATCATCCTGAAGAAGTAAATGAACAAGATAAAGCTTTCAATATCGAAGAAAATAATGAAGCAACACCAAAAGAGGAAGAAAAACCAGATAATAAACATCGGGAAGAAGTAAATCATCAAGAAAATGAAAATCATCCTGAAGAACCAGATCAACAAGATAAAGCTTTCAATATCGAGGAAAATAATGAAGCAACACCAAATGATCTCGCTCCGGAAGAAGAAAATCAGCAAGAAAGCAAAGAAATACAAAATATTTCGCAAGAAAATGAAGAACAACCAGAAGGAAAAGATGAATCGAAGAAATCTGAAGAAACTAAAGCTGACAATCAAGATGAAAATGATAAAGAAATAAAACAAGATGAAACTCAAGAAGAAAATAAAGCTAAACAAGATGAAGAGATAAAACCTCAGGAAGAAGAAGAGATCAAAGAAAAGGAATTAAAACAAGAAGACAAATCAAAGGGTGAAGATAAGAATAAGAAAGGAAAAGTTGCAGTTGCAGCAGGAGTTGTCGGAGCAGCTGCTGTAGCCGGAACTGCCGCATATCTTCATGAAAAGAATAAAGAAAATGAAGAGAATCCAGCAGACAAAGAAGAGGAAAACAAAAACGATTCATCGAATGAAATCAAATCTTCAAATGAACAAAACAAAGATCTAACTAATAAAACAGACGAGCAAGAGCCTCAACAAGAAAAGGAAGAAACAAATCAACAAAAGGAAATTGAAGAACTTCCGAAAGATAAAGTTGATTCAAATCCATCAGAAAATGAAGTTGATGATAAAAAGGAAACTCAACCGAAGGAAGAAGTTGCAGTATCCCAGCCAGATAAAAAGAAAGAGGACATCAAAGTAGATCCAACTGCACATTCTGAAGAACAAAAAGCTGAAGAAGAATCTAAACCAGATATCAACAATCAATTAGAAAATGCTGAAGAGCAAGTTCAAAGCAAAGAACTTCCTGAACAACCAGAAAAAGAAGTTCAAGAAACTCCAAAAGACGAAGAATCAAAACCAGGTTTCAGCAATCAAGAGCAGAGTCAGGAACTTCCTGAAGATAAAACAGATACAAATCAACCAGAAAATGAAGTTCCAGAAACTCCAAAAGAAGATGAAAAAGCCGAAACTCCTTCAACTATTCCAGAAAATAAAGAGAATGACATTACTCCATTGGAAAAAGAAAATTCTAAAGAAGAAGATGAAAAGAAAGAAAAAGAAATCGATCAACATCCAGAAGAAGAACATGAGAAAGAAAAGGAACCTGAAGAAGAAGAAGATTCCAAAGACGAAGAAAAGAAAAAGAAAGGAAAAATTGCTGCAATTGCAGCTGCAGGAGTTGTTGGAGCAACTGGAGTTGCTGGTGCTGCTGTTTATCTTCATGAAAAGAACAAGAAAGATGGAGAAAATCAAGAAGGAAAAGAAGAAATTCCTGAAGACCAAACCAATGACTCCAGGGAGCCAACACCTCTACAAGACAATGTTGATGAAAAGAATGAATCAATTCCTTCAGAAAATCAAAAAGACGAAAATCAAGAAATAAATTCTCCAAATCAAGAAAAAGAAGTAACACAACAAGAAGAAAACAAAGATAGTACGGATGAAACACCAAATCAGGTACAAGAACAATCTCCTGAAGAGCATCATGAAGATAATGAACAGAAACAAGAAACTCCTAACAATGAAGACGAAAAGAATGAAGATGTTCCAATTGAATCCGAACCTCCAACTAAATCAAATGAAGAAGTTTCAAAAGATGAAACAGAATTACAAGAAAATAACAATGATGCTCACTCAAAAGAAGAAGGCCAAACACAAGATGAAGAGGCAAAACAAGAAATTCCTGAACAGAAAGATAACTCCAAAGCGGAAGAAACTCCAAATGAAACAAAAGAGGATCTTGAACAAAGAGAATTGCCTCAGAAAGAAGAAGTAACTCAACCAGAAGAAAATAATGAAAAGATTCCACAATCTATGGAGGAAGATACAAATGAACAAAAACCTGATGAGGAAAAGAACAAAGTAACTCTCAATAAAGAAGAAGAGGAAACACCTGAAACCAAAGATCTTGAAGTACCAGAAGAGAAACCAGATCTTCAAGATACAGAAAAGAAAGCTGAAGAAGAGAAACAAGAATTAAATAAAGAAGAGGAAGAAAAACATAAACCTGTTTCCGAAGATAAGAAAGAAATTCCAAATGAGGAAGAAGAGAAGAAAGAAATTCCAACTGAACAGGAACAACCTCACAAAGAAGAGGTAGAAATAAATGATGAAAAATCAACAGAAATTCCTGTCATTACAAACGTTGAGCAACCAAACGAAAAACATCAAGAAGAGGAAGAAAAGAAAGAAGATAACGTTCAACCAAATCAAGAAGAAGCTAATGAAGAAAATGTCAAAGAGAAAGACTTTGTTCAACCTCAACAAAATGTTCAACCAATTGAAGAAAAGAAAGAAACACCAATCGAAAAGGCAGAAGTTCCTCAAGAAGTTCAAAAAGATGAAGTCAAAGAAATACAGAATCAAGAAACAACAGATATTCCTCCTGAGAGTACTAAACAAAAAGATGATGATGAAGAAGAAAAGAATGAAACCAATGAGGCAGAAGAAACAAACAAAGATGAAGAGAAACCAAAAGATAATCTTGTAAAAGACGAAGAAGAGCAAAAGCAAGATACAACCGAGGAGGAAGAAAAGAAAGAGGAAACTCCTAAAGAAGAATCAAATCAGAAAGAGGAAATCATTCCTGAACAACCAGCAGAATTAAATCAGGCTGAAGTTAAAGAAGAATCACTAGAAGAAAAGAAAGAAGAGCTTGAGCAAATTCCTGAAGTTCAAAAAGAAGAAAAATCTTTAACTCCTGATGAGAAAATTAAAGAGCCAAAAGTTATTGAGAAACCCGAAGAAAAAATTGAGGAAGAAGAAACCAAAGAAGCAAATGAAGAAGAAGAAAAGAAAGAAGAACTTTCCAAGGATGATGAAGATAAGAAAGATGAAACTCCTAAAGGAGTCGCAGTTATTCCAGTAGTGCCTCAGAAAGAAGAACAAAAGCCATCACCAGAGAAAGAAGAACCTGCAAAGGAAGAAGAAGAAAAGAAAGAAGAACCAGTTAAGGAAGAAGAAGAAAAGAAAGAAGAACCAGTTAAGGAAGAAGAAGAAAAGAAAGAAGAACCAGTTAAGGAAGAAGAAGAAAAGAAAGATGGCGAAGTAATTCCAAATGAATCAAATGAAGAAATTAAGGATGAAGAACATCTAAAAGAAGAGAAACAAGATCCAAAGGAGGAAGAAGAAGTTAAAGAGAAAACGAATGAAGAGGAAGAAGTAAAAGATTCAACACAAGAAACTCAGCAAACACTTCCTAACGAAGAAGGTAAAGAAGAACCAAAAGAAGAGGAGGAAAAGAAAGAAGATGTCGCTGTTATTCCAAATGAACCTCCAAAGGAAGAGAAACAAGAACCAAAAGAGGAAGAAGAAAAGAAAGAAGTTAAAGAAACTCCAGCAGAACCCCAGAAAGAAAAAGATCTCCAGCTAAAGGAGGAAGAAGAGAAAAACGAATTACCAGAAGAAGAAGTTAAGAAAGAACCTACTTCTGAAGAAGAGGAAAAGAAAGAAGTATCTGCTGTTCAGCAAGAAGAAAATCAAGAAAAAACTCTAATAGAAGAACAAGAACCTCAAAATAAAGGAAATGACGAAACTCCCAAAGTAGTAGAGGAAGAAAAGAAAGAAGCAGAAATAATTCCTGCAGTTTCTCCAAAGGAAGAAGAAGAAAAGAAGGAACAAGCAAAGCACGAAGAGGAGGAAGAAAAGAAAGAAACAGAGCCTCTGAAAGAAGAACCAAAGCAAGAAAACATGGAGGAGGAAGAAAAGAAAGAGGAAGAGAAAAATACTCAGCCTATTGAAGAAACTCCAATGCAGCAAGAAAATCAACAAAACACGTCTAAAGAAGAAGAGGAAAAACAAGAACTTCAGAAAGAAGATGAAGCGCAAAAGGAGGAAGAAGAGAAAAAGGAAATTCCAAAGGAAGAAGAGGAAGAAAAGAAAGAAAATGAGAAAAAGGCCGCTGCTGTAGTAATTATACCAGAACAAAGAAAAGAAGAGGAGAAAAATCTTCATCAAGAAGAAGAAGATAAGAAAGAAATACCTGTTGAGGAAGAAGAGAAACAAGAAGTTGTTACTTCCGTACCTCAAACTAAGGATAAGAAACAAGCGCCAACTGAAGAGAAAGAAAAGAAAGAAGATTTGCCAAAAGAGGAAGAAGAAAAGAATGAAATTCCTAATGAAGAGGAAGAAAAGAAAGAAGTTCCAAAGGAAGAAGAAGAGGATAACAAGCAGGAGCCAAATACTCCAGAGCCAGAAAAAGATGAAAAGAAAGATACACAAGAGGAAGAAGGAGAGAAGAAAGAAATTCATCACGAAGAGGAAGAAGAAAAAGCAAAAGAGATTGCAGTTATTCCACCTGAACCGCAAATCGAGGAAAAGAAAGAACTTCCAATTGAGGAAGAAGAAAAGAAAGAGACTCTGATTGAAGAAGAGGAAAAACAGGAGAAAGTCATAGAAACTCCACAAGAGGAGGAAGAGAAAAAGGAAATTCCTACGGAAGAAGAAGAGAAGAAAGAAACAATTCTTATTCCAATCCTACCTCAAAAAGAAGAAGGGCTTCCGAATGAAGAAGAAGATAAACAAGAAGAAGTCAAAGAAACTCCAAAAGAGGAAGAACAAAAAGAACCTTCTAAAGAAGAAGAAAATAAACTAGAATCACCCGCTGCTCCAGAACCTCAAAAGGAAGAACAACTAAAAGCTGAAGAAGAAGAAAAGAAGGAAATTCCTACCGAAAAGGAAGAGAAGAAAGAAGCAATCATTCCAAATCGAAAAGAAGAAAATAAAGAAACACCAAAAGAGGAAGAAGAGAAACTAGAAGAAACAGCAACGACTGAACCTCAAAAGGAAGAAGAAAATGCTCCAATAGAAGAAGAAGAGAAGAAAGAATCTCAAAAAGAAGAGGAGAAAGCTCCAACAGAGGAAAAAGAAAAGAAGGAAACCCCCAAAGAAGAAGAGGAAAAACCAGAGGCAGTCGTAACTCCTGAACCTCAAAAGGATGAAGAAAAGATTCCAACTGAAGAAGAAGAAAAGAAAGAAGTGATTGTAACTTCTGAACCTCCAAAAGAAAAAGAACTAAAAGTTGAAGAGGAAGAAGAAAAGAAAGAAACACCAAAAGCCGAAGAGGAAGAAGAAAAGAAAGAAACACCAAAAGCAGAAGAGGAAGAAGAAAAGAAAGAACCTCAGGAAGAGGAAGAAAAGAAAGAAACACCAAAAGCCGAAGAGGAAGAAGAAAAGAAAGAACCTCAGAAAGAAGAAGAAAAGAAACCTGAGGCAGTTGTTGCTTCAGAGCCTCCAAAAGAAAAAGATCTGAAAGCAGAAGAGGAAGAAGAAAAGAAAGAAACACCAAAAGCCGAAGAGGAAGAAGAAAAGAAAGAAACACCAAAAGCAGAAGAGGAAGAAGAAAAGAAAGAACCTCAGGAAGAGGAAGAAAAGAAAGAAACACCAAAAGCCGAAGAGGAAGAAAAGAAACCTGAGGCAGTCGTTGCTTCAGAACCTCCAAAAGAAAAAGAATTTAAAGCAGAAGAGGAAGAAGAAAAGAAGGAAACAGTTGCTCCTCCGAAAGAAAAACCTCCAATGAAACGTCCTCGTCCACTTGTTCGCACAAACTCAAACAAGTCTCACTCTTCCCTGCCTCCACTTTCTCCAAGATCAGAAGCGATGCAGACACAAGAAGAGGAAGAAGAACGTCCACGTATCAACAAGAATCTTCCTCTTCTCTCTCAGTTGGCATCATCAAGGTCTCAAAGATCTTCAAGGGGAGCGATGCCTTCTCACCATGTTACTTTCAAGCCAAGAGATTACGACAAGAACATTGTTCGTCCAACAGATACTCTTGTTATGGGAAGTAACACTCTGAGATCTTTGTATCTCGGAAGTAAGAAGGTTGGCAACGGAGAAGAGACTAACTTTGCTCCGAACCATAACACTACTGATGCTTACCAAGAAATGCAAAATAAGGAATTGCAGAAAAACAAACCAAAGCATTTGTCATTTGCTTCACTACAACAGTTATCTCATATGGACACTGTTGTTAAAACTGCAATGCAGCCAGAATCAAGACCTGTATCAAGGACAAATCAGAATGATGACATTCAGCAAATTCAGAAAAAGCCTACAGGTCACAGAACACAGGTTAGAAATATTGATTGATATTAGATTTTTACTTATTTGTTATGTAAATGTATGTATGTATGTATTTAATTCCACTAAATTCATTTTTTTACCATGTATCCGAAATTGGATTATTGTGGTAGTTCGATGAAGGGCACATAAAAACATATTATTATTAAATGAGGTTTATATAAAGTACTCACAAAATCTAGATTGAGAGGCGGTCAATGACTTTTGAGGGGAAATTAACGCATGGAATTTAATATTATTTAGGTTGATATTCTTGCTTATTATTTCAGAAAAAAATCTTAAAAATTTCAATATGAAAATTGAAAGCAATTCAAAAAAATTGCTAACATGTAAATTTTAATACCCTATGCATAATTTCATATTTTGAACATTTTATATTTTTGTTTAAAACTTAAAATTTTGCGAATTTAATATAATTTATAAAATATAATACGTATATATATTTAAAATACACTAAATTTAATTGTTAATTGACGTTTTTGGGAATGAATTTTATCAAAACATGCCTGAATCCGAAAATTTGAAAGAACGAATTACACAATCATATATGTAGAATTCAAAATACAAACTTAAAGATTGTATACGTTTAAAATTATTCAGATTGTGTTTGATTTCCACTCATTCTGTTTCTTTTGAACTCTAACACTAACATTTCATGATGATTACATGATCCATTTATACATGGTTGAATTGTTCCAGATTCTACCAGAAAATCAATCCAAATTTCTCAATGCATTCATGTTGATTGGACAAAATTTAAAATTTATCAGCCTGTTTCCAGAGAAACTCATATATTCCCTAATGAAATGTAATTTTTGCTACATTTAATTCAATCAAATTTCAAAAAATTGACTGCAGAGCTTGAAAAGGTGATGAATCATGTTGTTATTAGATGTACATATTCGATTTACTATTTTCAAAAAAATGCTCAAATTTGAATAGTTTTTAGAAAATTTGGAATTACACTCCTTACATTATATATAATTAAATGTTTAAATTTTATTTATTTTTCCCTTTTAATTTTATAACGTGCTCTATCAAAACTAACCTCTCAATTGAAGGCCACAAAATCTAAGTAGTGAGGGTACACAAATTTTGTATGGAGTATGGTTCAATTTTTGAGAGCCTCACTACTTAGATTTTGTGACTACCTTATATTTAACGAGTGGCTGGGGAACTTTTATTTCCTGCCAGCCATTTAATCAAAATTTCGGGAAAAAAACTTATACAAAACAATTCGGCTGATATCATATATCTATACTTATCATATCATTTCTTAATTCAGTCAATTTTGAATAGAATTTCTCACTTCATATAACTTTTATTGAAAATTTTCAAATTGAATGATTAAAAATCGGTTATAGATTTCGTATGACATCAAGAATATTTCTCTATATAAGTCATTATGCTTAATTTATTAATTAGAAATAAAAATCAATTTCAATATTTTACGGTTTGGTCTTGAACTTTTTATCGAACATCAGTCTTATACAGTAATTAATGAAATATTTTGATAATGAAAACCTGGCAAAATCAATAAGATCAAAAGCAGATAAAAATTAATTATCAATTTATGTCATTCTAGAATTAGTATTAATGCTCAAGGGTAAAAAATTGATGGACTATCGTTGAAGGTTTAACTATAATTCTGTGTTGTAAAATATGATGAAAATGCTTCTTTTAAAATATATAACATAAATGAAACGACCTGGAATACTGCTTGGTCTCAGTATTGAATAGATTTGAATACCGTAAAAGACGATAGTTCACAAATTTTTGAATAACAAATATTGTATTTGAAAAACTATGAGATAACAAAAAACTACAAATTTTATTAACAACAAACAATTATTAATGTGTAGAGCGATATGAATATGAATGCTGGTGAGAATTTTTGCCATGATGGTGAGATGAGCATGACATACCGTGGCGAACTCTGTTGTTTGCGAACCAAACATTGATCTGATCTCTATTGAGTCCGGTTTTGTCCATCAAATCCTGCTTTTCGGAGGATGTTGGATATGGATTGCTCTGATGATTCTTCAGCCAATGCATCAATATTGAGCGTTGTGAGTCTGAGAACAATGTACGCTTGGTTTCTTTCTTCTTAGTGATGGAAATATCAATATTAATATCTGTTTCTGGAAGGCCAAAGTCCGCTGGAAAAATTGTCATCTGAGATTTATCAATGATAACTCCACGGCTCATCATCATAGAGTAGATGTCTGGAAATAGGCCATGATGATCTGAATCATAGCTATCACTGGATGAATCTGGTGTGCTGTTCTTGGATGAATACATTTTCAAAATGAGAATTGAATAGATTCAATTTTCATTTTCAATAAAGAAGTGAACATATAAAAGAAAAATGAGTCTGTATCTAGTAATGAGTAATATTTATTGATTGATATATTTTGTGAGCTGTAAAATTTGCATGATGGGTGATTTTTGAATTTATCCAATCACTTAGTTCACTTTTGAACTTTCATTTTTTCAAATATTATTAATCATTTCATTATCATATTATAAATCGATAATTTATTTTTGTTTTTCTTAAAAAGAGTTCGTTATAGTTCGAATTAATAATTTAAATATTAAATTAAATGATAATAATACATCAATTTTTTTGATTATAAAAAATCATTAATCGGTTCTTATCAAAAGGTTCTGATGGCTAATTCAATTTTTATATGACATCATCCAAATTTCTTTGCAATATAAATGAAATTGAAGAAAAATTAATTTAATATCATGCAAAATCAATCCATAATTCATTCTCAATTTTTGAATGAAAACTGATGGTTTTGTTCGTCTTTCATAGAAATAATTTTTATCAATTAGAAAAAAATATTTTTTGTTATGGATGATGAATCCCTCACTATATATTTATGTACCTCAATATAATCCCATCAATCTGATAATAACTCCCATTTTTATTATGCTCAATACATAAATATTCACAATTTACTTCTCATCTTGCTCCTACGATCATGTTTCAATACGGATGTTTAAAATTCTTCATAAAAATATCCCAAAGCTCTGTGTTGAAATTAATAATTTTGACATTTTGAATGACATAAGCTTAATCCTTCAAATATATCTTTCTTTAGGTGAGTTTTGGTATCCTATCTCAAAAATCTCAATATATTAGATGATTGAATTTCCAAAACGATAATTATATAAATTAATTTATTATATTCATCTCATGTATGCCAGTGTTATGTACGTAGTCCTAATGTTGGAGTAGTGACATAAACTCTTTTCCAAAATTAATAAACAAACATTGAACATGGATTGAAGAATTTGTATTATCAAACTATGCTATGGCATTATCATCATGTGATATTTTAATGATGAAGAGTCAGAAATGATCATTAATTTTGTCGAATCAATCAGATTTGATAAAAGTCTTGCAATCAAAAGAATGTAGTGGTCTTTTGGAGATTCTCATAATCATTTATAAATCTATCAATGTATAACAAAGTTTTCGAATTTCTTATATAATCAACTTTCTATACAGAATTATGTTGAAAAGCGTTCTAACAGTTTATCAAGAAGAAATTAACTTTCTTTTAGAACTGGAGACATGGTGTGTACCATGTTTCTTGAGAAGATTTGTGTCACAAGTCGATCGCTATGATGGCGAAGAAGATGACATTAAAAACATGACTGGCTTAATGGAAGCTTTTTGATTTCCTTTAACAGGCAAAATATACATCTTTGAAGATTTATATTTAATTATTTATGAAACTCAAATGGTTTGGAATGCTTCTAGATATCCCAAGTTCATAGATTGTGATGATTACTTTAGGTTGAGTGCCATTCGGTTCTTAGATGTTTGTATTTCTCACAATGTGTTTAAATTTTAACGAATTGGGGGCAATCCTAGATAATGATATTAAAAATATGTTTACATGGCCGATGATTGCGAATTTGAGATTAAGAGACATTTAATTTTAATTATTTCTATTAAAATTCAACATCATGTGTTTAAAGCAGCACAGATAGCTATTAATTTTGGTATTTTAAGTGTCATAAGTTCTTTCATTCCATATCACGTCCAATATGCTTTGAATGCACTTGATGTGCATTTTGAAAAGAATGTTGAACAAGATCAAGGAAAAAGCATCTATAATCATTTTAATTTCACTTTCTGCTACAAATTCCAAAGTAGCGTCTCAAAAGCACTGCTAATGATACCTTTCTCTGTCTGATCAGACCAAAATAAATTAACATAGGATAATTTTCAATGTGCAAATAATAATGTTATATGGAGCTTGATCAAGACATGAACTAACCAACGCTATTTTTGTTGATTGGAAAATTCAAAAAAAAGTGACTAATCAATACTTTACATTCATTTTTATTATCATTTATTTATCAGATAAATAATTCTAATACGATGACATATCATTGATGGATTGAGAAGAGCGGTTGGAATTTCATCGGTTCAAAAAAAAAATATGATACCATTATTCTCTGTTTTATCCGTCAGTGAAAATCGTACAGCAAGTTGTACAATTACCAATGATGGATTTAAATTAACAGATGACATTGATCTTCAAGCAGATGCTTACGCAATTTACGATGATTCAATTGATAAAAACGGCTGGTACCAATTACATGTTGTTGGTAACAAAGCAGCATCACCAATCAATATGATGAGATGTGCTGGTATTGTTGAAGGATATCTTTCACATAAAGATATTTATAATCACTTCAAACTCATTTGTGATATTAAAGGCTTCCCACGTAACGCAACCTCTGATGAAGAGCGCTATTCTGCACCATTTATTAAATTCATGAAAACAAATTACAGGTACATTGTTCAATCCATCGATGCTTATCCAGAATCTGATTATTGGACGCATGTTTCATACATCTTTGAGCAAATCAAAGGTATTAACGAAGGTTACAACTATGCTCCAAGCCACGGATACATGTCTCCTCTAGATCACTGGGTTCTTCAATCGGAAGGTGATTTAGGAGACATCACACGTCTTCTCGCCAGAAGGAAGGAGTCCTCTTCATCTGCTGGCCCAACACAACAACTCATGGCCATGGATAGTGGAGATCCAGAGTCATTAGGCGGCCATTGCACAGGTTTAATCAGAGTTCTCGATGACTACTCCGATATTTACTTCGCACATGACGCATGGAGCGATTATAGAGACCTCCACGGCCAACTTAAGGAATATTACTTCCCAATTGAAGGATTCAAGGCCAAGAGACTTTCCCTTTCTACACGCCCAGGTAAGATTTCATCATACGATGATTTCTATCTTGCTGATTCCGGTCTTATGGTTCTTGAAACAACAATGTCCATTTTCAACGAATCCTTATACGATTACGTTGATCCAAAGTCAATTTCTACATGGTTCCGTGCCGCCCTTGCCATGTGGACCACAAACAATGGCCCAGATTGGATCGAAACATTCATGAAACATAATCTCGGTACTTACAACAACCAATACGTCATTATTGATACCAACAAATTCGAGCGCTTCCAACGCCCAGGCAAGGACTTCATTTGGGTCGTTGAACAAGTTCCAGGTCCATTCTGGCAAAAAGAGGATGTAACAGAATATGTCCTCAAACAAGGCTATTGGCCATCCATCAACAAACCACACAGCAAATTCTTATTCGATTTAATGGGATATCCAGAGAAAATTAAACAAAATCCGAAAACAGCGCTTTTCTACACTTACGAGACTTCCGCCCGTTACAGACTAATGGAGCGTGAAGTTCCTTTCATCAAGGACTTCGAAACATTCAAGTCTTTCATGAGATATAACAATTGGAAGCGCGATACTTACTCCAATGGCGATGCCTCGCAGATGATCATGTCCAGATACGATCAGAGAAGACCAGGCGACATCTACGGACCAGCCAAAGCCTTCGGAGGCCTAGATACTAAAGCGGCCAAATTTACAGATTACAAGACAAAGATGATGTTCGACGCCATCGCTTCACCATCTAACGAGCACAACCCCAACTGGAAGTTCGACGACAAATTCCCAGAGGCACACGATGGATTGCCACAGGAATGGAACTTTTCGTGGGTCAGATTCCGCTCTGTCGGATACGATGCTTGCAACTTCACACAGAAGGAATGCGAGAAGGCTCCGATGTGCGGCTGGTGCATGTACAACCAGCAGTGCATGCCAGGAGACAGCCAAGGACCGTTTGAGTTCGAGTGCGACGCAGGATGGACTGTTTACCACCCAATGCAGTCTTTCGCAATCCCTGTTATCATAACAACAACTATTGTTGTATTTGTTTTCTGCGGCTTCGTGCTTGCATGCCATTTAGTAGGCAAGAGACGCCGTAATCAATAAATAAAAATAATTTATTTCTTATAAAAAAAATAATATTTTATAATGAGAATTGTAAATGTTTTCTTGTAGAATTCCGTATTCAAACTCTCTGTATGAAGATGTCTACAGCTAATTTCTTTGCCTACAACTTATTTCTAGTACTCTATCTGTTAAAAGTGCACTTGCAACTTTCTAAAATTTTCTCAAATTCTTTGGCATAAAATTATATGAGCATGCCATGCCGAGTCGTCAGAAAACTGTATATCGGCCCTTAAGATAGCCGACTCTGATGGTAAAGTAATTTTGAACGTTATATAATGTAATAAATTTTAACGCCTTTCTTTATAGTGACATTTTTTATGGTTATCAAATCATTTTAAATTTTCACAGCTGATGACTTTAAGTTTGAGTGGTTAATGTCTAAAAGGCTAGCACAGCTATAGGAGAACCAAATTGTTTATGATATTTTTGAGTTTTCCAAAAAGTGCTAAAAATACTCAATATTATCCTTCTTTCAATTTTCTATATAGGAGTTTTAAAAATTATTCCCAAATTCTTTTTCCAGAATTCCAGTTTACATATAATTAAGGATGAACATACAACCACGGATAACTTCAATATGTTTTCATTAATAAGTTTTAACCAAAATCTGCGTCCAAGCTTCTTTCTAATTCGTTCCTTACTTCAATTTTTATTTGATGCCTTCTGTAGTAAGTAAATGTAATTAATGTTACAGAAACTATGAGAATAGTTGATGAAATAACTACGCTCAATATAATAAGTAGTGTTCTGTCTTTCTTGTATTTATAGTTTTCGCATTTGTCAAGCAAATGTCCTGATAAGTCATTAAACTTTCCATCAAACGTATCATTATATTTCTTTAGATAACAATTAATAAACATATCATTTGTTGAACTGTTCTGCTATTCGAAGATATCAAGATAATTTGTTTTGCAAAACACACAATTATTAAATGTTAAATTTGGAATAAATTCATGTAGACGGATAACTCCTGGATAACAAATAATTTCAACAAAGTTGCAATTAATAAATGATGAAAGAGGATGCGCGAAACCTAGCATAGATGTCAAATTTTCATAATGGGAAAATGAAACATTCAATTTCACAGAAATACTTGCTGCAAAATTATAACTTCCATGGGTTTGGTTACATCCAAAACTATATGAATAATGATTGGCACCTTCTGCATTGAATCGTATGGCAGTTATGTCATTCTTCAAAGAATTATCGCTATTTGAGAAAATGGTAGAAGAATTAAAATTAATTGTCGAGAGAGTATTAATATTTGAAATCATGTAAATAGCACCTGCACAATTGAACGAACACATCTTTTTAATGGTTACACTGCAATTAATATAGGATATGGACAATACTGCTGGATTGGATTCACTAATACAGTTATAGAAATAACATGATTCGACACTAATTTTCGGATCATACAAAATATATTCATACATTGGACGGTAGATGTTTATTGCAGATCCATTTTCTGCTGGAAAACTCAAATCGATAAATTGACAGTCATTTATTTCGAATGTTTCTGTAATGAAATTAAATTTCATTGATTCTTTTGGTTTAAGTTTAGTGGTGTTTGAATAAATATTTGGAATTGGAATAGGATGATTTTCAATATTTGGAATTGGAACGTTGTCTGTAAATATAATGTCACCAAGATAAATTGTAATATTTTTATTTGAATATAAAGGCTTAGTTTTATCTGTTCTCACATAGAATATGCAATTATCGTTTAAAAAGTCAATAAATGAACAGGATGTCATCATAGTGGCTTGTACAAATGAAAAATTGCATCTTTCAAATAAACATTTATCAGCGGATTTAAAATATATGCTTCCAGACATGTTGAAAAAGTATGAATAAGATATATATTTCAAAATTAATTGAAAGTTGCTTTTGGTGAATAAAGAAGAGCAATTAATGTTTTTGAATGCTGCTTTTAAAGCAGAAGAAGTTATTGGTTCACCTGTTGTTCCGAAATAGAAATATGATTTATTAATCATAAAACTTAGATTTTCATTGACTGATTTAGCATATATCACATCTTAATTATCTGCATGACATTCAATAAAGCATGATTTTATTGTTTTAATTTCTTTTTTCAGAAAACAGTAAAACGCGCCACCGAAACCTTCATTGGTATTAGCGTATGATGTAGAAATGCAATTATCAAAAATGCATTAATTGGTTTCTAAAGTTTCGTAATTTAGATTTGACATTAAAATGGCACCGCCCAATGTATGTGTTCTAATAGAGGCGAAAACACATTGGACAAACATTGCTGTAGCAGATGTTACTTTAACTTTTTTGAGGGCTTTCAATTCATAAGTCTCCATTTTATTTTTTTTTATTTATTTTTTATTTTTAATCAGATGTCCTCAAAATGAAACGTTGGAAATCTAAAAACTAAAATTCTTTATAAATCAGTGTATTGTATTATATGGAGATAAAATAATTGAGGGATCAGATATTAATATCCATTCTCAATTTTGAGAATTTTCTCAATTTATGAAATACAATCGAAAAAGGATTTATGGGAAATTTTCTATTGCGACATGCATCTACATGTAATCGTGTATATATTAAATATATTTACAACGAATGAAAATTAACATATCTCCATGATAAAAGGAAATAGTTATAGTCACAAGTAACATCTGATCAAAGTGAGTACTGTGTTGAGTGTGCACATTATGATTGTAACAACTCATAAATAAAAAATTTGTAAAGTAATCTGCAATAAATGACGACATCTGGACTTCCTTCTTCAATACTCGACGTACAGCCAATGAAACCAAGTATTGCCAAAACTGTAATATATCAGCAGGAAGCGGCCAATATTACTTAGATGAATGCAAATTTTTTGATAATAATAACAGAGTTATCAAATTTATTTCAATTTCCAATTCTTTATTCCTACACAATTGCTGTTCTTTTAGTAACTGTACCTCATCAGAAGATGGAGGATGCATTTACTACAGTGTTGAGAAGAATAGCTCTATTGTACAGAGAATGTTTTGCTGTACAAAATGCAATTGTCATGGAAATGGCCAATTTTCATGGACAAAAGTTGACAAAGATAACTTAAACTTTATTATTGAAAGTTGTCTTACAGATGTAGGAAAAGAAGATATTGGCCAAGATTCTATAAGAGTATTAGACGATAAGATTCTTGTATCATCTACCAATTTCTCGTTATGTAAAGCTCCCCAAAAACCATGTGGGCATTTGGATTCCTCTTTAGGCATATACACCACAAAAATGAATTATACAATCATTGTTAATAATAATGCGACAAATACTAAAGGTGAAATACTTGATATTTATCATTTCGCATTGATTGATTCATGTAATATTATTAATAATACTAATTTAAAATCGACATACGGGATTATTTACCATTTCAGAGATTCTCTTAAGATAGTAGGTTGTTCTTTTATTAACAACACTACTCCTGAAAATTCATTTCTAATATTTAATGAAGATGACCAATTAACAGTTGATAGTTGTTACATTGATAGTTTGATTTCAAAGACGTTTCGCATAAGTGTAAAACCTGATAATCCAAGAACATTATTTACGAATAATTTGATTCATCTTTCAATCAGTAATTGCTATGCAGAACTTGTAATTACCGATAAAAGTATTGCTAAAGATTATAAGCTTTACCTTTTCCTAATAAATATAATTTTAGTTACTTAAAAATCTAAATATTGTCCTGTTCTAGAATCTCCCTTCATGTTATTATAAGGCCTGTTTTATTTGATGAGAATCGAATTCCAATTTAAAAACTTATTATTTAAATTAATTCGAATTACAATTTAAAAAATTCAAACTATATTGTAATTCGATTAAAAAACTTTAAAAATATGGTACCAAGGGTCTACGCCCCTCGGACCCCAAATATAGTTAGAATACTTACTAATTTATCAAACTATATTGTAATTCGATTAACAATTTAAAAATATGCATATAATGATTAACCAAAATATTAATATAATTTATCAAACTATATATTTATTATAACAAACATAATATAATTGAGATTTGGTAAAAATCTCGTATTAATTGTTCCTAATAATGCGTAACAAAACTATTAGAATTAAATCTTATCCAAAATCAGCGTCAATACTGCGCTCTAATTCAGAACGTTCTTCAATAACAATCTGATGTTTCCTGTAGACTTTAAAAGTAGCCAAGACTACAATTATAACAAGAGCTGATGAAATCACAACGGTGGTTATGATAATAACAAGCGAATGATCTTTCTTGTTTTTAATAAAATCGCAACTATCAATCATATACTTTGATAGATCATTGTATTTTCCTTCAAATACTCCATTTTCTTTCGGAACAGTACGATTATCAAAAAGTTCAAGGTAATTTGTTCGAATAAATATGCAATCAGAATAATTAATACTTTCAAGAATATCCCTTGTTATTGTAGCAATTACATTGAAATCACATTTAATGTCAATAAAATTGCAATGGTCTATTGATGATAATTTATAATTCAATAGACTTGTTGAAGCCAATTTTTCGTAGTGGCAATACGAAACTAAAACATTAATAGCTTCACTTATTGCTTTATAATAAGTTCCTTTTGTTTGATTTGTTCCTCTTATATATGAAGTATCACGTCCAGGGCATTTAAAAGAAAATGCAAAGTTATCAAACTGCATAGCTATTTGAGAATTCGAGTTTATTGTCGATGATGTAAAATTAACAGCTGATTGTGAAGAAATATAGAAGATTGTGACAATGGATCCGCCGTAATTTAATGCACACATTTTATTGATATTAACTTTAGCAGATCCGTAATCAACACCAATGGCGCCAGGACTTGATTCACTTACACATTCGCAAAAATAACATGAATCTATAGTAATCTTAGGATCTTGTAGATAATACTTATAATGTGGCTGCTCAATATTAATTGCTGATCCGCTATTTTCTAATAAACTTATATTAATGAATTGACAATTTCTAATTTCGAATTCTGCAGGTAAATAAATGAAGTTTAATGATGTGTTTGGTTTGAGACCTTCAACATTAGACCAAACATTTATATCCGGACAAATTATTTTGCCCATATCTGGTTTCGGAACATCATCTGTGATTATTAAATAATTTGCAATGCTTGTAATATTTTTGTTTGAATAAATCTGTTTTGTAGAGCTTTGATCTAGAACAAAAGTACAGTTCAAATTGACGAAATCAATAAATGAGCTTGAAGTAATAGAATTGACTATATATTAAAAAAATTACTTTTGAATGAACAAAGCATCAGCCATATTTGCGTTAGTCTTCATGTATAATGACATCATAGCTGATTCTATTGTTCTCTTATCATTTGCGTATACAAGGGGTGCGAGATTGTACCATTCCATCTTCATCAAGTTGGCAATATAAGGAGCCAAAGCTTCAACGAGTTTCGGATTACTTTCGAGGAGAATCCCGACTCTAACTATATCATCAAGTTGGTTAAACTGAACTTTCTGGGCAAATTTTGATGCATCAACACCAGGGATCTTCAAAACTCTCAAGCAAAAGTTTCTTCTCGCTAAATCCATTGGCTGGATGAATATTTTCAGAGCGATTTCAGCTGAAGAAGCAGGGATGTTTTTAGTAGACAAAACGTCCAAAATTCTTGTTGTTCCCGGTTCCTTCGTTCTATTTAATATTGCCAAACCTTCCAAAGGATCAATCTCAGCAATAGCTGCTGAAGCAGCTCCACCGATGTCATCCATATTCTTTAGTTCTTGGATAATCGCTGCTTTGTCTCTCATCTCGCAATAAAGTGCCATTGCGTGTGAATCCTGCAAAGCAATACTTGCTGCAATTTGTGGCGGAATTCTGAAGTTTTTCAGTGAATTCGCCAATTGTGTGATAACTGACCATTGATTAGCTTGTATTGCAACAATCGCTGCGTCTTGGATATCAGCATCTGTCGTCAAATACTGTGCTAATAATGTTAATCTCTGAGTATCTCTCCTTTCTAATGCAACAGCTGCTGCTATTTGTAAAGCTCTCAAAAAGTTTGTTCCTCTCAAAAAATCGATAAATTGAGAAGGATCTTTGAGAGTTCTTGCGCATTCTCTCCAGCCTTCCAACATGAACAGAGCTCCAACAACTCTTGGGTGAATGAACTGTAGTATACTTGCGATGTAAGGGAAACTCTGCCTGTCCAATTCCAAAATTGATTTCGTAATGTTGTAAAACGCGGAATCAATTCTTTCATCTGAATAACACAACAAAAGTAGTAAATGCTCTTTGTGTGTCCTCAAATTATCTATTGTTAGAAGGTTCATTAATGGCTCGAGAATCATGGGAAGTGGTGAATTTGGATCAACAACTTTCTTCGTGCAAATAATCAAAGCTCTCATGAAATCAACTGTTGGATTTTGCGTTGACATGAGAATTTCATTCATCATTTGAACGGTTTGTTGGCTTGCCATGCATTCTGTGAGCGCTTTTGCAGCAGCTCTTTCATCTGCATCGTCAGAGAAAAGGCCGCCAACGCAGAGAATCGAAAATTTGGCAAAAATCGTTTGATGAATATTTGGAGATGCGGAATATTTCATCAATTGGTTTATAATTGCGAATCTGGACACTTCTATTCCTGCAGCCTCGTTGTACAGCATTTCTAGGTCTTGGCGAGTTTGGCAGTGAACAATTCTTGAATAAACAAGAGATTGTTTGCGATCTATCGTGTGGCCATCGATGAAATACGCACAACCTTCTGCAAGAGGAACAGCGTTGATGCCGCAGAGGTGTTCTATGGAATGGTAGAAATGAGGAACAGATTTCGGAGAATGGCTGATGGTTTGGCTGATGTTCCTTAGACAATGGGCATCTGTGGATGATGTGGCTGTGGCATTAAGGAATACTAATAATGGAGAAATGTCGCAATTCTCAAGAAAAGTTGGAGATCTGTCTGGAGAAAGAGCTGATGCACAAACTTCGGCTAAAAGTGTTCCCCAATTACGTTCTTGGGCTAATTGGATGGATCCGTTGAGTTTAAGGAAAGAATCAAATATTGGTAACATATAATTAGCTTGTCTCCACTGAGAAGCTGTTTCTGCGAATGTTCTGAGAAGACTTGTTGCGAAATCAAGGGAATTTGAGGCTCCTGCGAGGTTAAAACAGACAATAATTATGTCCATCAACAATTTGGAGATATCTTGAGAGACAATGTTGGCAAATGCATGCTCTACATTGTTCAGGAAGTAGTTTAGAGTGAAGATTGCTGTCTTTTCTGCACCTAATTTGTTGAATAAAGCTGTTCTGAAGATCGTAGCTGATTCTGCCTTACGGGAATGGATATAGATGTTGGCAAAGTATGCAATTAATGTACCGTAAGAAGCTTTTGGCATAACTTCGAAACAAAAATCTTCAAATGCCAGGAGTTTTTGAGCGTGACTGTGGTTATTTGCTTCAATAACCTCAACAATATCGGATGGAATATGAGTTTCCCTGTCATTAAACCCTTCTTGCACGTAAAATATGAGATATGCTGATTCATCTTGTGATTTATGACCATAAACCTCTTGCAGGAATTGATCTTCTGGTACTATTGATGATTCTGTGTCGTTTATTAGTATCCATTGATCATCTTTGCGTACAAAAGAGATATAATGACCGGAATCAGGAGTTCCTTTATGATTTATGACGCCATTGAGCTTATATTTCTTCTTTCCGAAGTCTATTTCAAGTGGGAAAGTGAATGCCTTGTTAATTTTGTATCTTTCTCCATTTGATTTGCTGAAATCGAATCTTGAGAGCTGCAAACAGAGAATATTAGGCCACTGTGTAATAATATAGTCATTTAAGTCTAATGTATCTTTCTCTAACGATAAGGGTAAAATTAGAAAATCATCCCCTTTATCGTCGTCGATTATTTTGCATTCAAAATGTTTTTTAATGGGGAGTGCGTTCAAAAGTGACAAGAGGAATTCACTGGCATCTTGTTGTTCATGAGGGTTTAATTTAGTTCCAAATCCATTGAATTCTTCAATTATCTTGGAAGGATCTGAAAATTGTTTGTTTGTCAGCTTCATTTCTCTCATAAGCTCCTGTAAGTGGTCAATCCAAAGACTAGATGGCTGGAGTTCATTAATTTCAGCGAATAACATTGGAAGATGCAATAACTGTTGTATAACAGCATTCAAATAGCAAGTTGCGCCCAAATTTCGTAAACCTGTTGCAACTTTAGCCTTTTTGACTACTTTAGGATCGTAATTCCACTCTACAACCCTGTATTCCGATATCGATTGCAGGAAAGCGTTGAAAGTTGGAGAGCCATGATACTCCGCCACTTTACAGGCCGAAATAAAGTAGAAATCTTGCAATGTGGCAACTCCGCATTTGATAAACTCTCCAACGAAATAATCTGCATCGTTTGCTGTTATCCTTCCACTGACTAAAATTTGACATATTATTGAAATGCAGTCTTTTCTGTCGTATTTATTAAGAGACTTGCATGCCGTTAGTAATGTTGGTACTGTGCAGTCTTGCCACAATAAGGAAATCGCTTCTTTGGCTGATTCTGAGTAATCTTCACTCAAAATCATCGAGGCTTGCTGAACAATGTCATCGGAGAACGACGGGAATGAAAGAGCAATCACTTTCATGGAGTGCCATTGCTTTTCTGATTGTAAAGAGTTGCAAACTACTTCAGATAATTCTGCATTTGCCAAATCTGGATGTAATTTAGCAACAGCGTTGATAACATAAGGTGTACGTTCGTTGTCAATGATTTTGTAGAAAAGAGTGAAGTTTTTCTGATCAAAATCTGCTGGA
The DNA here is from genome assembly GCF_026262505.1 of Trichomonas vaginalis G3. Taxonomy (NCBI): domain Eukaryota; phylum Parabasalia; order Trichomonadida; family Trichomonadidae; genus Trichomonas; species Trichomonas vaginalis. The sequence continues at coordinate 14,839,052 of NC_067207.1, forward strand.
TATGCCATAATGCAGTCCAAACACTCATTTGTAAGGTAAGGATCGAGCATATATTTGGTCGCAACTATAACAACATGAACACCCATGTTTAGAGCGCATTTAAGAAGATATCTGACGTATGGAAGAGTAATTTCGTCTTTTAGAGTAGGTAAAATCATTTCTGGTGTGATCTTTTGACTTAATGGCATCATAGCTAACAGTTCCCATGAGAGTTCATTGAAATCAGGAGTTGTGGAAATTTGGAAAATTATTGTTTGCAAATCTTTCTGGGAAATGTACACAGATGGGATAAATGGCTGTTGGTATGTACCTGTGCACTCAATATTGATCGTTCCGTGGTTCTGGATCTTTAATTCTGAAATTGTTTTGGAATTTGGCTGAATTTTCCTTTGATCATGGATGAAACAAGTAACTGTGAGGCCAGTGAGATTATATACTTTCTTTGCAATCAAGTTTAATGACGAATCAGCGTTTGCTGCCAATTGAAGAACAAATCCATTTGGAAACCTTACTAAAACTGAAAGATTCGGGTATTGATCGATAAATCTGTAGACATTATACTCATTTAGAACCATATTTTGTTCAAGTTCCACTGTCAAATCTCTAAATAATTCCAAAATCTTCAATTTCAAGAAAGGTTTGTTCGCTTGGTTGAGGTAATAGAACAAGAAGTCATAAGCAGCGGCATTTTTGGACTTCATGATGTTGATTAAAGCGTCATGAGGAATTTGAGCGATTTCCGGCGGAGTTACTTGATAAGCGTGGACCAAAATGTTCATATTCGAGATTGGGAAGGTCTCTATGACGAAATCAGGAGAAATTTCGCCTTGTTTCATGGCATAATAATAAATAAAATCTACGATGAACTTTATTTGGTCTTTTGGAGCTGTTGGATACTTCACCATCTGTATGCAAGTATTTACAAACTTAAATCCAGCGTTACTGAACGCATTTAATTGAGTTCTCAACAAAAACTTGTCGAGATACGAGAAAAGGTTTGCATCCATGAAAGCAGTGATGAACTCTGATGGCATTTCGGATTCTGTTGTCTCGAAGTACGCAATCAAAAAGTTTTTAAGGACTTCATTAGTTTTGTACTGGCGATAGATCAAATCTCTGAACTCATGCGTAAAGTAGTTACAATGGCATTTCAATAATGTGTCGAGTAATACGAATTCCTTGTTTTGAATAATCCTTTTTTGGATTAATTCGTAAAATTGGTTTTCTATCGAAGGGTGAACGCGAATATTTCCTGTAAGTAGTTCGGATGGATACTGGGTTGTCGTTTCAACTAGTTCCTGGCTGAAATTTGTCGGATATTGTAATAAATCTACAACTTTTTGCTGGGGAAGCATATGTAAAACCTCACGAGCTCTGTCGTACAGTGATGTTGCCAAATAAAAAATATCATTATATTCAAAAATTTTCTCTAAATCTTGAGATGTCAACACATTCGCCTGAACGAAGTAATTAAACGTCTTTGGGACATCTTTTATGTTGAATCTTCCTGCCATATAGTATTTATGGAGTTCATTTGTTTTGATATATTCAATAAAAACTTCTTTCTTAGTAAAATCAATAAGAAGTTCGTATAATCTTATGCCATCATAGAAGCTTGACTTCATTATATTCTTCACGGCATTAAGAGCTGCAGAAATGGCTGGTCCGGAGTTGTCAAGATAAGATAATAACGGAAAGAAAACAGAAGTATCTTTAAATGAGGCTGGAAATGTGTAGTTACGAACATATCCGAGAAAAGAATTAAGTAGTTCACCAAAGAGTTCCGCGGTTAAGTAAGGTTTCATTCTAAACATCATATCAGCGATAGATTCAAGGTGTTGCATTGATGGAGGTGGTGGTAGTTTCAATCGTTCAATGCATTCTTGAAGTACGTCGGATTCTATGAACTTTTGAACAACTAATCGATATCCTGAATCATCTTGAAGATATATCTTATTTTCCTTGTTGAGAATGTTTTCGAAAACCTTCTTTAATGTAAATGCTTCTCTGAATATCATGTATTTGAACATTAATATAGAATTACATAAAGATTTTAAAATTAGCTTGTATCTTTCCCTATTTTGATTGAATAGATTTAAGAATATATCAACAATGGTTGGAAAAAATTCGTTGATGAATTGCATTTCAAACTTTTCGTCTATATATTTGAACTTTGTATACAAATCAGTGACAATAGCATCAAAATTAGGTAAGAAAGCTGAAATATCTGAGCCACTCTTGAGAGTGTAAATCAATTTAGCCATCCGGGTCTCTTCATTTGAGGGAATTTTCAGCTCCATATATTTTATGACAGAATAAAAAAAATTTATCGGAATCGAAAGGCTTTGAGATATTTTCACTTTTTGTTTTGGATATTCCGCATTTTATGATGGTCACTGTTTGAATAAGAAAAAATCAAATTCAAAAACATTACATTAAAAGTGTCAAAATTTAATCTTGTCACTTTTAACCACGATACATCAATATTTTCATCGGACTTTCCAGCAAAAATACTATTAACGCATTGATAACTCAGTCTACCCCTGCTTTTTATTAAATCAAAATACAATATCAGCCAATGCTTTGAATGAAATCTTTGATGCGTAAGTAGGAAACTGATTATGGAGTTTGTCATTAATAAAAACCATTTTCGATGGTATTCTTGGCTGAACAAGATATGTTTGAAAATTTTTAGTGTTGAGAATAAAGATGGCTATGTTTTCCATCTACTCCAAGCAAGTTTCTATGGAACCCTTTCCTTACATAAAGTGTTCGTGCTTTTAAACTGCATCACAGTGATATTTATTTATAAAAAAATTAAAAACTCCAATAAGGTTTCAAAATATGAAGTTGTTATGATGAAATGGCATCAAATTGTTACAGCATTGTTGAATTTTATGAGTAATTTTAGATTTTATGAGATATATCTTTAAATGAATCAAGCAAGATGAAAAATATGATTATGAAAGCCTGTAAATGCATTATTTTTTATATCTAATCGATAAGTAGCATATTCATATTCTACAAGGTATACTATTGACATTAAAAAAAAAAATATCAAATCCTGATTTTTATTTATTATAAATATCTTCCTCTAAGGTATAAAATACTTTTCACCATAACCTAAATTTAGAACTATTAGAAGCATATTATAAGCTATGAAAAAAAATTTAAAAAAATCAAGATTTGTTTATAAGAAGGTAAATAAGGCAGTTTACTTTGATGATGGATGCCAATAAAAACAAAAGATCGGCTATCGTACATTTTTTCCCAATATCTTTTTTTAATAATAAATATAAAAGAGACAAATACATTAAACAGTTCTTTTGGCCTTAGCGTGACGACCCATGAAGCGCTTGTTAGCATCAAGGATACCATTGATGTTAGCGTTACCAGCATACTTGAATCTCTTGATAGCAGGGATACCAAGGATTGTAAGGATGACAAGCAGTATAGAGCCGGCAAACTGAGTAATCATCATCATATATAGGTTATCCTTTGTATATGTGCAGAGAAGGAACTTGTCCTGGTAAATTGTATTCTTTGACCATCTGCAGGTTGTGGAGTTCTCTATAACCATCGTAGCAACGCACTTCTTCTTTGTATCAGCTAAATGAGTTGTAATATTATCATGATTTGCTGTAGCTTCACCTGGATAAAAGAATGATTCAGCTGTTATACTCTCATTTATAATTTGATCCCACGTAATATTTTTGTGAAGATCAGTACAATTAGATTTATTACAAAGATCCTTGAATTCGTCTAACGATGTCAAGCATTTGTAAATGAAGCGGTCCTGGATGAATGGATATACAGGAGAAGAAACGCAAGGAACGAAGTATTGAAGACGCATTGGTAAGAATTCGTCGTTCTTAGGTGAAGTGTAATCTTCAATTTCTGAACAGTAATCGAGGACAAGTTTGGAGCCTGCAAGATGGATACCGAATGAGAAGAAGAACAAGCAATCTGATATAGCAAACAATATAACCATGATAAGGACTGGACTTCCTTTATGGACAGAACCAGCAGCAATACCTAATGAACAGCCAATTGTAGAGAGGATGAGGTTAAAAATGATGACGAGCATACGGAAGATTTCGTATTTCTTGAAGAAGAGACGAGTTTCTGTTGCTTGTCCTTGAGCATATCTGAGTGAAAAAGCAAGGTCTTTTTGAAGGTCTTCATTTGTAATATCGACAGAGTAGTTGTATGTTGAGGCATTTTCTAATTCAACCTTGTCAAACTGGGCTTTTAATTCAACGGAAGTTAAATTGAAATTGTTTGTGAGAATCTTAAGTCCCTTGTGAAGATCAGTGTTAGCAAAATAGCCGTAGATGAGAACAGCTTCTAAGAAGAAAGATATAACAATGATAGCGTAACGATAGAAGTTAATGTTACTTTCACGATAACCTTTTCTGCGAACGTTTTTGCCACCGCAGCAGTTGCAGAAGTATCTGCCGAGCATAAGTGAAATCACAACTATCATGAAGACTAAACCGATGATACCTGGAATCATAATATACATAATTGTCGATTGAATATATTGCTCATTGTCCATATCAAATTGCTGGTCAATAACGGAAAATGATATGTCGATGCGAGGAAGTTTGTTGATAATTGTTGTTGTAACTCTGGTGACTTTTCCATTTGTTGGTATACGCCAATCGCCATTTCTATCGTGCATTACATCGAAAAAGAGTGATGTTGGTATTCTGAAGTAAGCCACACCAAGTAATAAAACTAGGAGGGCTGTAACAGTGGGAATAACAGTGATCTTTCTCATTTTAATTCTTATGAAAAAAAAGTCTTAGGGAGATTTTTAAGAATGTTTGTAAAGTTAACAAAAACCACACAAACATATTATCAATATTTGGTATTGTAATAATATAGCAAATTACGAAAGTTAATTTTAACGAGTTGTTCTTTTGGTGGAAAAAATTGAATCATATTTTTCGGTTATTGTAAGTTTTTTGAAAGTTTTTGTAAGGTTTATGCGCCAACATTAATTATATAAATGCATTGACCTTTAAATGTTATTCCCATATATAATTTGTAAGCGCTTTGAATTGTACTTCTTTTTTTTTCAAAATATAACGAGCTAGTTATTGTTTTGCAATATAAACTATGCTGTTAATATCTTTCAACACTCTCTCGGAGCTCGTTAATAAATTTTTCACTTTTGAATTACTTTCAAATTTATTTATCTGGTAAAGTTATTTTATTAACATAACTGCATCAAATCTAAAATGGTTTACTCATTGAATTATCAATAATTGAATCTAATTTAATCGTAGTGGAAGTAGTCATTTTGAACTAGTGAATCAAAAGAGATATTCTATCCACTGTTTGAGTTCTACAAGCCAATACTAATATTATAACATAACATACTTATAGTACAATTAATCACTACCTTTCAGATTATTAACTTGCATGAATCCTTAAATTTCCAAAACTATATCTTCATTTTTGAGGACCCTTTCTTTTAAAAATGGCATTTACAAATAAGCAATAAACATCTTGTCCTTTTATATTATATTTTTATGATAGATTTAAGTCACACTTTCTTATTATTAACTTGATTGAGTTCAAGAATAAACATAATATTTATGATTGTACTTGTGAAAGCAATTGTTACGCAAACATGAGACATTATTCATTTGTTTCCAATAAGATAAAAATCTTCAAGATTTCAGCCTTTATTATCATTTATTTATAAGCATGATAATTCGTGACAAAAAATTATATCTGATATTCAAACTATATTATATTTCGGTTTGATATGAAACAATTGTTCGTCAAATTACGGAAAAATGCAGGTTTGTCCAGGAATTTAATATTTTAAATAAATATACAATGTTTTTCAGCATCCCTTTTTTTAATGTTGAATGATCGCAACATTCAGAATCGCAATCTCGGCTCATTTCTCAAAATGATTTAAAAATATTAGGTGATTTATTAATTCCCCATGAATATCTATATATTCTCGTATTCCTGGGCTCCTATAATGGCAAATGACCATAAAACAATCCCCAGAATAAAGTTATTTTTGGGCATTGGCCTTTTTAGTGCTACTAAAGTATGCTATTGACAATCTATTTATGCAACAAAAATACAATACCATATTTTTTTCATGGTTAATTAACAAAATGATAAACAAATGGTGATGTTTCTCATTATTAATACATGTAGATAGATGATCTCATAGTGTATCTAACGTTTTGAAGCAGTGTAATTGCATTGACACATAAAGAAGCAAACATTTATTACATTCTAAAATTACATAATATTTATTTATAATAAGTACTTATCAAGTGTTCTCTGGTACTCGGTTATAACAATAGCACTATTATTAAATCTTGAAAAATAATACAAAATTTTGATTGTCGGAATGAAAAGTGACAAAATTACTATGTCTAAAAACTGATAACATTAAAATTGTGTCTAAAAAATTATACCGAAATTATTATTAGTTTGATAGAAAATATTTGTCGGAATTATTCTTGATATTGTCAAAATTGCGAAATTTTTTATTTGAAAAATTTTTTATTTTTTAATGACTGATTTTCATATGTTAACATTAGAACAATATCTTACAGAAGACATTGGCGTACCTATTGATGAATATACAAAAAAGGTATTGTATGCTACACTTCAGGAAATCATGCAATCTCGAGCAGATTATTTGCACACATGTGAAATCCGTGAAAAAACCAATGATGATATCAATAAACGAATATCGAAATATGTTGATTATTTTACTACTGTTAGAAACGAAATAAGTATTATACAAATAATCAAACAAGATTTTACTTTCTCATTTCCACTTAAGAGCGAACACCTTTTAGAATACTTCAATAAAATAATAGAATGCACAATAGGGAAAGATTTTATTATTCCTAAAATTGTGGCAAATTCATTTTTTTCAGAATACAGTTTAATTACACCAAAAACTATTGAAGAATCAGTAGCCTACGCGTACGCTCAGTTTTCAATCAGTGATCATTTGATTGATGGTCTTAATAAAGCTATTGATTCACTTTACAAAATTGTTCAATTTGATCAAAAGATAAAATCATTTTCACATCCATCAATCAATATCGAATTCGATCCAATCAACAACAAAGCATTTCCACCTCTTACAGATAAAGAAATTCCAATAAGTTACATCACAACATTGATGTCTTTCAAAATCTTCGAAATGTCAAAAGAAATCATTTCAAACAACAATTATTGGAAGATTGATGATGCAGAAAATCAATTAGAAATATGCGTCAGAATCATTAACAGTTGCTACAATGATGAATCGATTAATTCCATAGTTATTCCAAGTGTTTTAAGGGCAATTGTTGTTTATTTACACATTTATTCATTTAGAGATATCAATAGTCAATCAAATACAATTTTACTTGATAGATTGATACAAACACTTATATCATGTGAAGCATTTATTGATGTTGAAAGTGTTAAAGAATCATTTTCATTGATGGTTAAATTAGTTCCAAGAGATATTTATTCTGTTGATTTTTGCACAAAAATTTTGACAAAAATTCCACCAATGAAGCTTGATGAAAAGAATCCACAATATGTCTATTTTGCTATTTATTCACAAGATAAATTAACAGACAATGGCATTATTTCATGCATCAAATACATTTCTTTTCTCAACTTTTTGTTCGGAGTTGATAAATCTCTTGTTCATTTCATTTCCAATGTTTTCGCTGCATTAAAAGATTCACATAATATCGTCATCTTGAAGGCATTGATTGAAGAAATGTCATGCATTGCAAATGCACCTTATATGGCCATGGAATTAATTGATCAAGCAAGAATCAATTATGATCTTTTGAATGAAATGTTTGAGAAAAATCAAAAATCATTTTCTCTTTATTTGACATGTTTCATATCAAAAATGATCGATAATTTTTTCGCAACAGATGATTTCATTCCAATTTCACAACAAATTCTTCCATTTTGCGAATTTTCCCTCAAGAACAAAGAACAATTTGTAAATATCGAAGAAGCAAAAATTCCAAATTTAATTTCAAATATTTATGCATCAAAACTTGATGAAAAAGTCATGAAATAAATTGATTATTTGCACAAGAAGATTCCATTCATACAAAAGGCTAAACCATCAAAAGATATTTTTGATATCGAAATGAAATGTTTCGCAACATTGCTTCAAATTACAAAATCCGTTGAAATATTTGAAAAGTTTACAAATGATTTACAAAATGACGAAAATACTTCTATTCCAACAATGATCAGAAACATATGGAAGAAAGTTTATACAATGAGAAGAAATGCCGTGGATGCAAATCAGAACACAAATGCTAACTCTAAATCATCAGATCTCAAAAGCAACTTTTCAGAATTTTCAAATGATTTCACAACAAAAACAAAATTTGTTTTGCTAAGTAAAATCGAAAATGATTTTGAAGAAGTCTTCAAATTCATTTCATCCAAATATAGATTTAAATTCATTTTGGAAACATCTCAAAAATTGAATGATAGAAACATTTTAAGAATCAAGTCAATTGATTATTTAATCGACACTATTCCGAAACTTGATTCGGATAATGAGTTCTTCTTGGTATCAAATTTGGGTTCAGATTTCCATAGATGTGATAAATGCGATATTAAAACATATAATGAACTCCAAGATAAAATTACAAAACTTTATGAATTCATGAAAGCTAGAACTGATGTTGTAACTAATTATAATTTTCTTGCTTATTCAATGCATGTTACTTGCCCATATAATACATTAGAAAAAGCTATCAAAAGCAGCAAAGATAAGGTAAGAGAAATTTCATGGATTGTTATGTATAGAAATGCAATTATAACAAAAGGTGAAGATTACTTGAATGGATTAATTCAAATTTCACAAAAAGGTGATTCAGAAAGTCGTAAATTGAAAGCATTAGCCATATTGCAACGTCTCAATGGTCCTTTACCAGATATGAAGAGCTTAATTGAGTCATTTTCTAAAGACAAAAATAGATATCTTTATATTAATCTTTCTACAAAAGAAACAAATAATGAACAAGATATTTCATATCTCAAGCTATTTTTCAACATGTTCTTGGATACAATTGGCAACTATGTTACAAAGCAAGGCGGATTAATCTCAGTTATTGATGAACTTGTAAGTTTCATTAGATTACTTTTGAAAAGTAAAAGTTCAGCAAAACACGAAATTGTTTCGAATTTAATTCATGAGACTCTTAGAGGATTATCGCCAAATTTCAATAATGCTCAGCTTGGTTTATTTGTCGTGTTAGGCGTTGGCGGATTTCCAGAGTTTTCACTGCATTATTTCAAAAATGGAAAGGTTGATTATATGACATATAAAATGAAAGGATCAATTCCTTCAGCAAGAGTTCCTTTCGATCCAAACACATTCCACATTACTAAAGAAGAAGCTGAAAACTTCGAAAAAGTGTTTGAGTACATTATAAAAATGAGCAAGGAAGTTATTCCTGAAAAAAGAAAATTAGAAATTCAATTATTTTTGACATCCTTTGTTTGTATTTTAGAAAACAGAGAAAATTGTATGTTTTTCTCTGATAGTTTCATTGAAACTCTTGATGAAACAATGAAAGTTAAGATTCAAAATTACCCATTTAAGGAGTTTTATTTAGATAATTCTTACATTCCAATTAAACGCCCTTACTCTGGTACGTATTGCGGAAGACATGTGTTTTATGAAGGTGGAATCTACACTATTGTTGAAGAAAAGATATCTAAAATTAGATTTGAAAATGAAGTCGGATTTTTTGTTGAAATGAAACCAAGTCTTGCTCATATAATTGAAGATTCAAATCTCAATCGTAATGATTACTTTAAAGTAAAAGTAGATCCCGATGCTATAGTAGTTGTCTTCACCAGACTATGTTTACTCAATCTTTGGAATGCTGGTAAGTACCAAAATCCGTATTTGTTATACAAATGTCTATTTTCATTTTCCAAAAACAGATTGGAATTGAAAAATCCATTCTCCTCAGAAAATTTCGAGAATTTATCAATATTAAATATGAAGAGCTACAAATGGTTTATCAACAAAAAGATTGTTGAAAACTTTGGAGATGTTTGCAAATCAGCTATTTCTTTTTACAAGAATGCATTGTGTTACAGTTCGGGGGTTGATAAAACTGAACGTAATTCAAACTTTTTATTCCTTTATAAAAAAGAAGATCAAAGATCTGATATAATTATTGTAGATCATACACCTAAAAAAGATAATGATACCCACATATCAAGAAATGGGTATTGGACTCCAATTCATATATATCCTGAAGAAATTTCGATCAATGAACATTACAAACCAAGAAAATTGCATGATATATTTAAATACTGTTTGTTCTGAAATCAGCATTGATGAAACATTTTTCTACCCGATTTTAGGAAATATATTTGGTAAAAATGTTCAATATTTCAAACTCTTATGCAACACAATCATTATCAATCAAATTTTGACAAATGATCGATTCGAATTAGTAAAGCATTTCAATCTTTTATTACAGCTTCAAGACATATTATTCGAAGAGAAACTCGTTAAATTCGAGAAAGAAATGGCAGATGCTCCAGAACCAGTCAATTTCATTCAAGACAAATCTTTGGAAATGCTTCTTGATAGCTATGCAATCCAATTGTCTTTATCTGATTATTCAACATTACCAAGATATCCTAGATACCTTTATGCCAAGTATTTTGCTGATGAAATCAAGGATCTCATTACTTTGGATTGTTCAAAAACATTCAAAGATGTTAAACCAAATACAATATTGACTTTCCATAGCACAGAATGTGACGGAAGAGTATATATAAAAGATGGAAATGTAGCAATATTACCTTTTGTTCCACAACTTAGTTACAAAGTCCAATCAAGTCAATTCAGAATCGAGATTCTAGGTCCCACTGGTAAAAAATTCAAGTTTTTCATGGTTACAAAACTTCCAGTTGGTAAGTCTCTCCCAATTAACTTTAGGCAGATCATCTTAAGTGCTGAACAAAACTATAATTTCAACAATGATATTAGAATATGTCAATCTCTTCAGAGAAATATTGAATGCAGTGACTTTTACGGAACAGACAAAAGACTCTTGCATATGAGAACAGAATTCATTAGGAAATTCTCGGTTTTAAAAGAGAAATTCGATTTCCATCTTGAGTGTTCAATATTCGAAGGCTACCAGGCATTTATTGACAAGTGCAGAGACAAATTGCAAACAATGGTCTATGATTTATGTCATGATCTCCGTCACGATTTCAATCTCTATTTTTCAAGAAATGAGGCAAACAAGAAACACTTTAGAATGGGAGGAAAAGGATATATTGAGCAACTATATTCAATAATGAAAAGTAAAGGTATCAAACCTGAAATGTTAGGTGTATTCTTAAGATATTTCAGAGTCAATTTTGTTGGAGAAGGAGGTGTAGATGCTGGTGGCCCAAGAAGAGAAGCTTACGACAATTTAATGGCAGAAATCATTGATTCTGATGAATATTTCGTCAGATCTCCAAAGTCGAAAGAGATGGGTTCAGTTGTAAAAATACCATCATTAACTGCAAGACCAGAATATATTTCTTTGGTTGGATCTCTTGTTGCTTCAACATTTCTCAATGGTGTCAGATTCCCATTCAGATTCGAGAAATACATTTGGAAATCTCTTTTCGGATATCCTATAACAGCATCTGATGCAATGAGTATCGATTCTGAATTAATGTCAACTGTTAATTCGTTGCGCTGTGGATACAAAGGTGTTGTTAGAATGAAAAGTTTAAGTGGAGAATCACTTAAAGCATGGGAAATTACCGAAGAAACAGAAGAAGAAAAAGTACAATCAATACTTGATGAAATTATATCTCAAAGAATTAAAGAAATGAACAACGGTTTTGCACCATTCAAAGATGGTTTCCTTACAGTAATTCCTTTTAAATATTTGAAGATATTATCACCAGATGTTATTGAAGAATTATTATGCGGAGATAATGAAATTACTGCTTATCAATTAACATCAATTCTTCGTTTCAGAGGCAATTATCCATTACATTATACAATGTTCACAAGATGCATTGAAGAAATGACGAATAAAGAAAGAATTTCTTTAGTAAAGTTCATTACAGGAAACACAACAAAACCAGATTCAATTACTGTACATTTCTATGATGATGGCAGAGAACATGATATGAAGAATGGTCTTTTACCATATGCACATACTTGCTTCAAGTCCATCGACATGTATTTATATACATCATATGAGGTGATGCTTTCAAAGTTGAGAACAGCTATTGAACATGGATCTCTTATATCAGATGGAAAATTTGACTTCTCTGCTTATGTGGGAGGTTCTGGCAATTAATATGACTAAGTTTTATTTTTTCCTTATTTTGGGCATTCCATTATTATAGGTCAATACTTTTGATAAAATATTGTTTTTTATTATTATACTTTTCAGTATATACTCTACTTACAAGGTGACTTGATATGTTAAGGATGCAACGAAGACTTTGCGGATTATTAATTTACAATAAATTTGATTCTTATTTTTTATTACTTATTTTTGATAGTTTTCGTTCAGAAATTTTAATCATATTTTAAGTAAACATATATTAGCATTCTTCGCTATTTGGTTGCCGCAATGCGACAACCAAATAGCAAAAAATTCAATTTTTAAAATTATTTATTATTTAATTATCATTCAAACTCCCAGAAAACTGAGAGTTTTCGCTTAGTGTCTTTGGATTGAAAGTAAATTTATGAAAATTGGAGGGGTTCAAATTTTGATATTTTCTTCATGTAACTCTGTCAATGATATTTGCAGCATATGAAATAATTAGCTCAGATGTTTCTTTACAGTTTTTACATACTACATAATCTTTTTCATTAATATTTGTACCATATGAGAGAAGAAGTTCGGTAGTTTCTTAATTATTATAAAATGCTGTATTTTTATTATTATTCTCCATTAATTGTTGCACCATGCGAAATAAGAAATTCAACCATCTCTTTAGAACTAAATACTTCTGCAATACGAAGAGTTATTCCGAATTCACCTTTCCAATTAACATTTGCACCATGTAAAATAAGATATTCGGCCATTTCTTTATTGTTATTAGCTACTGCACATTGAAGAGCATTGCTCACAGCTTCAGATTTTTCATTAATCTTTTCACCATGTAAAACAAGAAGTTCAGTTATTTCTTTATTATTGTTACGTACTGCAATAGTAAGAGGGAAATTTTCATGCATATTTTGTACATTAATATTTGCCCCATGCGAAAGAAGAAGTTCGATTATTTCTTTATAATCAAAAAAAGCTGCTAAATGAAGAGCTGTCTGTCTATATCCATCTCTTGCATTAACATTTGCACCATTTAATAGGAAATATTCGCAAAGGGATGCAATATCAAACATCGATGAATAAAGAAAACATTCGTTAAAATCATTTGTTTGATCATAATAAACTAAAAATGATTCAAGATTATTATAATTTTGGCAGCATTCTAAATCGATCTCTATATTGTACTCATTCATCAAGAATGTAACAAAATCAATGTTGTGTGAAATAATTGCATAGTACATGCATCCACAATCTGGTTTTTGATATTTCAAACATTCACTCATGATCTCTGCATTTCCGCCTAAAAATGATAATTCTAGACATTTTTCAGTTATTTCTGAACTGAATTTTGTTTTCAATAACTTGAAACAATCAACTGCTCCATGGTAACAACATAACTCAAGTAATGTATAGTGAGTTTCTGGATATAATTTACTAACATGTTTTTGATCTTTATCAAATTCATCTCTTTCGGTGAATATGATGAATCTTTCTTTGTCATTATACATAATTGCTCTGTAAATTGTATTTTCTGTATGAATATCCAGATTTTTAAAATAATCTTTTTCGAAATCACGCGATTTGTCTAATTTAATTCCATATTCTTTATAAAACAGGAAGTTTGACAAATCTTTAACATATTTGACCTCTTTGACATGATATTCATCAGATACGAGTTTGGCAAGAGATAAATATGACTTTGTATAGCGATTGTTAAACGGAATTATGTTTAAAATTTCTCTTATAATCACTTGGGGAAGATATTTCTTTGAACCAATCAATTTTGTCTTGATCATTTGGTAAATTGAGTTTAATTCTCCTTCATTTTCGGTTTTTAGCTGATACAACGTATTATACAAATCGATGTAGTTTTTATAAGTACTTCGCAATTCAATGTATTTACTTGGGTGAATATCTTGATCAGACATGAAAAAAATTAAAAGTCATTTATTTGCATTTGACAATAAAAAATTTCTTTAGAATGCATGTTTGAAGGAGAAAATACTATGAATACCTGTGGAAAACAATGACCGCAAAATTTCGGATATAAATTAGTAATTTTGAATCAGATCATGGGTGTCAAATGGCACACCATTGCAAGTAAGTTCGAAAACATTATGATATTCAATAATAGACTTATTATTTTTCTAACATATTTTATAATTTTGCTTATTTAAGATTCAGTGTGAATGTTGCAACAAATATATCATCTTCGAATTCTACCAGAGATTGATCTCTATCAACTTTTAATTGATTAACAAATTTATTGAATCTTAAGATAGAATTGTTAAGGTAGTATAATATTAATGTGCCAAATAAGAAGCTTGACTGTGAAATCTAGTCGGAATTGAAATTTAAATTCTCCGAAATTGTAGTCACATTAATACTAAATATCATAAATGGTTCCTAATCATCATTTCAGAGGTTATAGTAAATGAAATTTTTTATAGAAATCAGAAACAGTGTAAAAATGGATTACATCAGCCAAACCTGCAGAAAATATGCCAATGAAATCACAAAAAAAAAATAAAGAAGTAAGATAAATTAACACATTTTATTCTGACTTTAGAAACCGTAGAGTGTCTTGCCTTGTCTCTTGAGAGCGTAGACAACATCCATAGCTGTAACTGTTTTACGACGAGCGTGTTCTGTGTATGTAACTGAATCACGAATGACGTTCTCAAGGAAGTGACGAAGGACGCCACGAACTTCTTCGTAGATATCACCAGAGATACGCTTAACACCACCACGACGAGCAAGACGACGGATAGCTGGCTTTGTGATACCTTGGATGTTCTCACGCATTACCTTACGATGGCGTTTAGCACCACCCTTACCAAGACCCTTACCACCTTTACCGCGGCCAGACATTATAAATTATGAACTCAAAAAAGTTGATTTTTATTTACTCGCCAAAAGAAATTCCCCGCCAAAAAATTAGAATCGTCTGAATGTTGTTTTTGGAATATCCCATATTATCTAAATACAAAAACTTACTTAAAGCTCGAATATCTGTTTTAATGAGCAGTGATGGAAAATTGAATGAACTTCATTTTGATGATATTCAAATTTTATAGACCTAAAATGTCGAAATAAAAAATTGAATAGATTTGGCGGGCAAAGTTGAGTTCATTAGTTTTCTAATGGCTCGTACAAAACAGACAGCTAGAAAGTCAACTGGTGGCAAGACCCCACGTAAGTCCCTCGGTGCCAAGGCCGCCCGCAAGTCAACACCAACAATTGACTCACAGGGTGCTAAGAAGCAACATCGTTTCCGCCCAGGTACAGTTGCTCTTCGTGAAATCCGTAAGTACCAGAAGTCAACAGATCTTCTTATCCGTAAGCTCCCATTCCAGCGTCTTGTCAGAGAAATCGCTTCTGGTTTCCGTGGCGATCTTCGTTTCCAGTCATCTGCTATTGCTGCTCTTCAGGAAGCTTCTGAAGCTTATCTTGTTGGTCTTTTCGAAGATACAAACCTTTGCGCTATCCATGCCAACCGTGTTACAATTATGGAACGTGATGTTCAACTTGCCCAGCGTATCCGTGGCGAACGTAACTAAACATTATTAATATGAATGCTTTTTTAAAATCTTAAAATTTTTCATTGTTTTCATCTGTAGCCAAAATATTGATACAAAAAAAAGCATTTGATGAATAAACCTATTCTTAAAAATAATTGCATTTTTCATAATAAACAATATTTTTTATAAATATACAAAATCAAAAGAATATTTACAAAATATATAAGATAATATAACAATGAATTAGTGGTTAATCTTCAAACTCTGGTTAACAACAATTGCTCTTCTCTTTACAGGGAAATCTGAAGCTCCAGGGAAAACAATAAACAATCTATCATAAGCTGACATTAATTTCCATAATTCCATGCTATCTTCAAGTGTTGTTGTTCCGTAATCAGATCTAGTCTTCATCTTAAAGGCCAATGTCTTAAATACTTCATCCGGAATCTTAGTAATCTCTTTAATTCTTTCTTTAGCGGCGTCAAATGTCTCTTTCGGTTTGACTAAGAAGTAGAATGGGTCAGAGAAGTAATCGGAACCTTCAGGTCCAAGTGATGAAACTCTAATGAAGAAATCCGACTGGGCAATGTTCATCTGATATTCAGGAACGATCTCTAGCCTTACAGGGTTCTCCAATTCCCTCAAGTTCTCCTTGAGATTGTAAAGTTTTCCGATCTTTCCATTATTTATTCCGCATGCTCTCACTTTTCTATCGTCGGCCACTTCATTCTTTTTCTTATTGAAATCTATGAGATCCGAAATCGTTTCATCGAAGTCATGGATCTGTACATCAGGCTCGCCAACGTGTACAGAATCTTCCGAGAAATATGTAATTAACCTTAAACATTTATCCGTTTTCTGGTTGTCACTTTTTTCGACGATTAACACGCTTACATTATTGACTGTCGGTGACGGTTTGAAAATGAACGATTTGTTTAAGGCTAATCTTGATTCTTGTATTGGCTTGATGTCATTTTCTCTGTACAAGAAACAAATCTGTGTCTGATCATCATAAATCATTCCAGAAATTTGACAAAGGAATTGTCTTAATTGGTCGAAGGAAATTGAAGAAGGAACGATACCTTTTCCGAGTACTTTGTTACCTGTGTTTGATACTAAATGGAATTTATATTCAAGAGACATGTCAGCGAACATTTGTTCTGGAGTCAATGGCATTTCTTCAGGGAAAACATCGTAGAAATACTCATAACCCTCGTCTTCAAATTGAGGAACTAAAGGAAGTCCTTCAGGAAATGTCGCTTCTTTTTTATCACTTGGCTGAAGGAATATGTAGGAACAATGCTTCAAATGAAGTGTCTTAAATGACATAGCCAAATCCAGTTTGGATAATATGTTTCTGTCATTTCTGAAGCCATAACATGTTGGAGGTGAAGTGAAGTTAACTTGAACAGCAGAAAGATGTCTTTGCAATGCTTCTCCGAGTTTCTCCTTTAGTTGTGAAGGCATCATGTACGTGATGTACTTGAATGGCCTCTTCGGAGATTTCCTGTCGTAATAGATCAAGAAGAAAATGTGGATCGACCTCGGAAAGTTTGGTTGCAGTTTCTGAGCGAAAATGTGACTTGTTGGCATTGCTTTGATGGGAGTTTCGTTGTTTGGAACTTGGCCAACGAAAATATCTTTCGCAAGATACCAAAGGATCACGTTCTTCACGTCAGCTTTCAGTATTTCCGCTACTTTGTTGTATAGATCTGTAACTAAATCAGATGTATTCAAAGTAACAGTTACAGGACTGAAAGTGAATGAAGAAAGTGGTTCGACATACTCGCAAACTGATCGAGAAATGCATTCTTCCGTGTAGAGAGAGAACTTAACTGTTGTTTCCAGAGCAATTCTCTCTTCTTCCCTGCGTCGGAATTCCCTGACAACATCGACAATGTTGCTTGGAATGCATTGGCTTGTTATAGGTGCAAAAATTCTGGCAAGTTCGGTCGTTCTGACGTAAACAAGCATGTAGGCACTGTATGTCTTTGGTTTGCCAAAAAATGGACCGTCATCAATCGAACCTTGGCCGCCGTAATTTGTGGAAACGGCTTTTTCTTCTGTGGCAGTGCGGACTGAGGAATCGTTGAAGAGATACCACTGGGAATCATTCTTCGTCTTAAGATAGGAGTAGTAATGGCCGCCAATTGGGTTTCCGGAATGGACAATTACGCCGGTAAGAGTAAATTCGGTGGATTCGTTCGAGGCTTCGTCCATAAAATCTTTCATGTCGATCTCGGTCATGAACTGGTATCTCGTGTTGATTTTTGTCATGGAAAGAGAGTTCGGATCAAATTCGAACCTTTGTAAGTGTAAAATTAAGACGTCTGGTAGATGAGTGAATAGAGTACTAATCATAGCTTTCTGTTTGCCCCATTCATCGGTCTTGTATTCGTCGATTTTTTGCGGTGAGATGTAATGTTGAAAAGATTTGTAAATATCTGGACATTCTTTGACAAGAAGCTGTAGATCTTCGAATGCCTCTGTATTGGAAAGCGATTTTTTGACTTTCGGAAATTCTATATGATGAATTTGTTCTCCGCAAAACATTTTCTGAATTTCAGCTGCTTCTGGTGTTCCTTCAAGCTTGGATTTAATTGCATCCATAAGAACACGACTGAATTCTTCAATATCATGTTGGACATTCGTATCTGCTTCGTTCCATCCAAATGATACTGTCAGTTCTTCTGTAGAAACGGCATATGGACTCATTTCCATGAGGGCAAAGAGTCTTTGTAAGTTAAATACGATTGATGTTCGATGATCTTCGTTTGTGGTGTTGATAGAATAAATTAATTTTCTGAAATAAGGGATATGGTACAAAACTTGCAAGAAGCTGTTCATGTAGCAAGTTGCACCAAGGTTAAGAAGGCCACAATATGGCGCTGCAATGCCGTCTTCGCCCAATAAAATCTGACTCTCCAGGAAGTTGTTCATTCTGAATTGCTTTTGGGATTTTATATCCTGTGCGCGAGATGTAATTCCCATCGAGCTCGTAGAAAATTTTTCTATCTCAGTAACTTGGAATTCACCATCTGAATCTTCGTGCTTTGACTTTCTTTTACGTTCTTTCTGCTCTTTGGGCGCAATTTTAATTCCTTTCTTAAGTCTAAATATCTTGATGACCACGCAGAGATTGTCTTCAATAGTCCAGCCATCTTCGATGATATCAAAAGGCTTAATTGGTAATTTTACGGTCGCGCTTGATACTGCGGCGCTGAGGACAGTATCAACATATTTAGAAACAACGTCGTTAGTGAAGTTATTGGTTATTGAGGCAAATAATCTAAACGTTTGAGGAGATTTAGCACGTTCTAATGTGAATTTTACCGGTATGCAATGCGAGTCGGTTGATTTAATGGTGACTACAAACGCGTTCGACCTAGGTGAATAATATTGAAATTTGTATTTCTCTTTAGGTTCAGACCAATCAACCAATATGCATTCATCTAGCTCGGTTTCGATGCCTTCATCCTTCTTTTGGGCTGGGGCATCAGATTCATCGGAATCGAAAGACTGTGACATTAATTTTTTTTGGTTTTGTGATTCAAATATGTGATGAAATTTATTGAAATTGATTTTATAATTGAATTTTTGATGGAATTAAGTACCTTATCTATAACCTAATAGAATATCGATTAGAAAAATGTGTAAACAGCTCCAAAAAATGAGAAATTAGATTTTATCCAGGAAATTATGTAATTTTTGATAATAATAAATTAATGAAAGTTTTTTTTTTGTGATTTGAAACATCACTGGTTTAGCTCTTAAATCGAAGGAGAAACAAGCAGGAGACTAGAAAGTACGTGATTGTATAATATTTAATTATCACTTGATATATTATAAGGTAAATCTAATGAATTATACATTTACCGATATGACATCATTGTAAGCATAGCACGTGATTAGTGATTTTAAATATTTCCTAATTGAAAACAGCGGAAGAAACAAAAAACAGGTAATATAGTAGTTATTCCAGCCACTAATGTGGGGAAAAAAAGAAATACATTATAATTGATATATTAGATGTTTAAAAATTTTACCGATTTTGAAAATGTATTAAAAATCAATATAAGTAGTACCTATGATGTAATGAGTGCCAGTATTACCTGAAACATGCAGGCCCCTATAGTGTGAAGTTGAAATTAAATTGATGATTCGCAAATACCGATATTTTCCCTGAAGTTCTTTATAAATCAATAGTATATAACAAATGCAGAATGTCAAGATGGATGATAATGGCTTTTGGCTGTCTATCAGCAATCTTGATAATTTGATAATAGTTAAAATTAAAGGAGAAAGAAATGCTTTATATGTACATGGTATAGCAATTAAAATTGTATTAATTTCATTCATTGAAGGAAGACATATTGGAATTTTGGAAATTTGCATATATTATTATTGATTACTAACTAATGTACTAATCAGTTTTTGATCAATATTAAAAAAATCCGAAACTGTAGCCCGATTTGTGAATTGTGGTGCTATCTCAATTTTTGGAAATATTGGCAATGATTTTAGAAACATTTTTAATAGGAATTAATAGTGTTTATTCATCAAATAAATAAATTGAAAAGAATAATATTTTATGAAAAGAAATGTCCTAACATGGTATATATTCAATATTATGAATAAAGATGATTAGAAAATTTGAGAAGATGGAGATTTAGAAATTGAAAAGAAATAATTAAATGTATGTTCATGAAAGATAATCTATTATAATATAGTAATTAATTTGAAAATTGAATAGTTATCAAAAAATTGAAAGGATTTAATATTATTACAGAAGAAAATTATTTTAATATGATTAATAATTTCTTACAATATATTTTCAAATAAGACTGTTAAATTTTTCAGAAAAATTATTGTATTTGAAAAACATTAGGAAACTTGATTCTATAATAATATAAATTTTTTAATTTAAAGTAAATTATGACACTTTTCTATAAAATTAATTCCCAAATGAATCTTCATACTGATGTATTTTTATTTTTTCATTTTTTCAATTTTTATGAAGCTATCTTTCAAATTTTCCTTTTTCAAAGAGCATACAAAAATTTTCAGAATTAATGAATAAACGATTTTTCGTTCTCAAAAGTTATTATCCTCATTATTGTTGAATCAAATCATCTCTAATAATATTCCATATCTAAAATAGTTGAAACAGGAGAGGTAGGGCAACGATAGGTCAAAAAGGCTTCTCTGATAGATTTCCTTGCCTTTTGGATATGCTATAATATATAGCCTAGCATGAGAGGATATGATTTCAAAAGTTAGAACATAACTTAGGATCTTGAGAAAAATGAAAAATAAAAATTACATAAAAAAAGAAAAATTTTATCTAATTTGTTTTTTTGGACCGAATAAGTAATTTTATTGAATTTCAATACGACACATAGATTTTATTATTAGTAATAAATATAATGGTTTACTATTAACAAGGAACCTAAACTAATGAAAATTTGATTTCAAATATTGTATATGATTATCATAGATTACCAAAATATATTGCTATTTATGAGGATATAATATTGATTATTAGTAAATTGTATAAATTTAATAAATATACCATGAATATTGAATGAATTTCTTGATTCATAGGGGTAAAACGCGCTTTTATATGATTTAGACAGAGAATTTATGAGATGTAAATAACACAATAAAGGTTTATATTGAATATTTTCTAAAAATAAATCGAAATTATAAAAAACAATACATTTATTCATTGAAACTACTTGGACAAATATGAAACAAGCATTCAGGCAATACTTTTGAGACTTCAACGCATCTGATAATTTTTATATAACTTCACCTCTTATGCTTAGAGTGGAGGTATTGAGATCGTATAAGTATAGATGAGCTCACATTCAGATATGATGTGTGAACTTCTGTTTTCACTGCAATTTTGAATCAGAATAAACTCAAAACAAGAATAAAATGATATACTCACTCTCTAAATGTGTTCGAGATTTAAAGTTGTATGAATAAAACGATTCATCTTTCGAAGCCTCCCATTTAATGAGAGACTTCGAAAGATGAATGTATTCATGTAGATGAAATACTATATATGACCATGTGTGATACTAAAGATATCAAAATGTTCATTTTTAAGTGCAATAGAAGGGTTATCTCTCGTAAAATCTCAATTTAAGGAAGATTTAGAAAGAACTCCTTTCCTAAGTAGATAGTGTGTGGTTTC
Organism: Trichomonas vaginalis G3; assembly: GCF_026262505.1. Classification (NCBI taxonomy): domain Eukaryota; phylum Parabasalia; order Trichomonadida; family Trichomonadidae; genus Trichomonas; species Trichomonas vaginalis. The sequence goes on from NC_067207.1 coordinate 14,861,122, forward strand.
TGTCTTTTGGTTGATCAGGAACTATGAAATTAAGTCGGACAGAAAGAAGTTCTTTCCAAAACAGACTCCAAATGAGTTGTTCGAAAAGAACTTCCTTCTGTATATGGATAATTGTAGTTACCGCACTGAAGTATGTGATTGTGATGATGGAGTTCTCGATAAATCTAAAATCGGATTAAGATTAATTGAAAACTCAAGTAATTCTTTGAAATCTTGTGTTGTCTGGCACTATAATAACCAAAGAATGAGAATATTATGTTGAATGATGAGTACGTGTGCTCGGCATTCGCCGAGCGAATTGAGTTTAACGTACTATGAAAAGTGACAAATTTGGGCTTTTTTTCTTAGGGTTATGATCTCTTCCTTTCTGCTCAATACGACAGAAATGAAAGAATGAATTTGTACTCCCTAATTGATTACTACAATCTGTATCTATCTTTAACATAGAATTAGCTGCATTGTGATTTATACTCCAGAATTATTCAATTTAAGATCAACCTCGTAAATTTTAATCATATTGCACCAATACTCCTACGTTGAGATAAGAACATGATTATACATACCAAAGCCCCATATTAAAATCAAAATTTAGCACCTCCATTATGCAACCACATTATTCGTCGCAAATAAGTATATTTACGCATATTATGATGCATATTCACACAACTCGTATACATGAAAAGTTATTAAAATCAGACAAAATTATTGCAATAAGGAAAAAAAAACAACTTTCTTATATATGTTAGTAATGAATTACAAATATTTCTACAAAGAATGCTCAATACTTCATATAATCTTCGAATATTTCTTATTACAAGTTAATACATTTTGACTCGAACATGATAAACAAAAGCTGACACGCTGATTACTACATTTATGAAAATATAGTACGTTTCCATTCATCTGTTTACTTGTTTTTGTTGGAATAAAATCATTTTTTTTTCTTTCATGAAATAAGAATTTTGCTGCGAAAGCAATATCTCTAACAATAATTAATACATTACGTCAACTCTGGAATGAGTATTTATCAAATATGATATCAAAATCAAAAATTAGTTGTTTTTTATGAGTAAAAACGATGTAAATTGATTATTTGACTAATTATCAAATACTTTGATTTTCCAAATTTTTTTCGAAATTGATTTTTTCATGTGAAAATTCAAATTGTTTAATTTCATTTTTGAAATTTTGAATTTTTTTTGGAATTTTGAGTTGATCAATTCAGCAGAATTGATAATGCTATTGCTTTAGGGCATACCACAAGGTGATGAATAAAAGGTGAACATTAACAAATTATTTTAAATCGCAAATATCATCCTCATCAACTTTAATTCTAAAAAGAACTGTACTGAATTATGAAAATGCATGATTTACATTATTAAAATCTTTGAATGAAAATAGTACAAGATAAGTTTTTATTCATTTTTAATTAGATTTAAACGAAAAACTACTCCATATTAAAATTTAAGTCGAGAAATCGTATTTTGTTCTTATTTGTTAGCATTTTGTAGACATTCTAATCTTGAATTAATTTGTTACATGATATTATTAACAAATTTATCTGAAAAAATATGTTAATATGGAATAAACCATGATTATATAAGCTATCAATGCTATATATACATATGTAAAAGATTCATATTAACTCAATTAACAAAAATGATAGATTTTCATAAAGGTTCAATCTAGGTTCGTCCGAAAATTTTGATTTTTATATAGAAGACATAGTTTCATATACATAATTAAATTTTCAAACAAATTTGATCATACCATTTATTAAGCAGGATAGTATATTAATTACTATCAGTATAAAAATATAAAAATGATTATATTTAATTATTGCATAATTTAGTCAAAGAGTTATAAGCCTCAAGTGATCGTTATAACCTTCAATGCACGTATACTTTATTGATTCATAGATATTTAATCTATGTTTGACATGTTGTTGTCGTCATTCGTTTTGTTTCCATTCTTCCTAAGTTAGAATTAGAGAATACACCATCCACATCATCTAATTTGGTCCTCAGCGATAGATTGGTTCATTTTGGAGGAGTCCCATCAGACAGTTTTCGAGCACCAAATATCAAATTTTAATGTATACAAATCTTTAGTGATTTATCTCTTTTATGATGAGTAAAAGGTTTCTGCTCATCAACATTTGATTTCCGACATATATGATTTCTAATTGCAATTATTTACTTTCTTTTTATAATCTAACTCTGTGACTCATACCATAAATTAATTATTGGAAAGTGTCAATATGTTTGGCACAACGCATGGCGGAAGATACCAAACCATGCAGGGAATATGATACGTTTAAGATCTCCGAACTTTTTTTCCAAAAATTTTCTATCGTTGCCCTACCTCTTTAATGACTGATCACAACGATAAAAATTTTTGAATACCTTCTCAATCTTGTCTTCATTCTTTTAAAGTTTAATCCACAGAATGAGTCAGAGTCTTCGCAAGACATTTTCAAAGAAGAATGATGAGAAACTTCTTGCCATTATTAAGAATATTGGAACAAGTGATTGGAAAAAAATTGCAGATAAGATGCCTAACTTCACAGCCAGACAGTGCAAGGATCGTTATAACATCTACCTTAAAGAAACCAATAAACAAGAGCCGTGGACTCCAGAAGAGGATCAGCTTCTTATAAAATTACAAGCAGAATACGGTTCGAAATGGACACAGATTTCGCAATTCTTCGAAGGAAGAAATATTAATAATATAAAGAACAGATGGCATAGATTCATCAAATTCAGGGTAGAAGAACAAGCCGAAACTACTCAAGATACCAAACAGGAAGAACAGAATACACCAAAAGAAATTTTACCAAATTTTAGCTTTACCGACCTAATGGATGCTATTGAGTTCCCTGAAAATGATATTTTCATGGAATTATGCTTCTTATAGAGATATCCATTTCAATTTTATTTTAAATAGAGGGCTTCTTTGCTTAACAGTAATGCAGAGTTAAGGAGAAATAATATATTATTACTATTCATTTCTGAAATATAAACATTTCATCTATTGCTTCAAAAAATTTTATTGCTTTTCAAAATTTATTTAACCGAAATAATATACTATTTCTCAAATAATAATCAGTCGCTATTCAATTTTTCTTTTAATTAACAATTCATATTGAATGATCTAATTTAATTGTTGAAATGAGTTATCAAGGCATTTCACAACAAAGTAAATCACGATCTTTTGCAATGAATCAATGTCTATTTTTGGATCCTATCAATTATTTTGCTTCAATTTTTTATTGTATTTATTTTATTAAATAAAACATACATATTTTAAAATCGCAGTCTAAAAATTGAAATATATCCTTTCAATCCCACCTTTCACAAATTTGAATTGCAGATTATAAATTGTATTGACAACTTCGATTTGGGAAGATGATCGAATATTTTGGGATTGTGTCATAAAATGAAATTATTTTTCATCTTATTATATTAAAAGTACCAGTAAAAACCATTGTAATTTGAATTCTAACAAAATTCCCAACAACAATGATATTAATTCTTAAATTCAAATCATAATAATTGATAAAAATTTCGTGTAAACCGTTTTTTACTGGCAATCCGATAAAAAATATGCTGATTCAATTTCTATTCCTTCACCTCTGCTTTCCTAGATCCTTCCTTGTATATGATAAATGAAAATATCTAGATTTTAATTTAAGAGTGACCTTCTAAATTTCACAATCATGTGATTCAATATTTGATGATTCATTTCTCAACATTTAATCACTTTATTTCTTTTTAGGTGTGACATCAACAAGCAATGGAAATTTTCAATATGGCTGGATTTATTTTCATTCAGTTGTCCCATCTTCCTTAAGGGTGCACCCGCATGTACGTTTATTTGAGAGGAGGAGGATTACCCTCTCAATTTTGAAAGCTTCGTTAACTTAATATCTCGATGAATATTGGATTAAAATTGAATTTACCCATACCAATATATCTGATACAATATCCTTAAGTTTTACTAAAAAGAATTTTTTAAAATCCCTGCAGATTCGGGGATTTTTAAATTTTTTGATTTTTTTCGAAAATTTTTCGGAAAAAAATATTTTCAGAAGAGCCTTAACGGCTAAGTTTTATGTTTAATGTTGAGTATCAAAAAGAATGGGCATCTGATATAGCCATCATATATCCCAGAAGCAAATAAAAATTCTGACTTTTTAAGCATAAAAAATGAAATTTTATTTTTTGCAAAAAACAGGCCACCCGGATGTACGTTTATTTGAGAGGAGGAGGATTAAATTTTTGAAAGCACTAAAATTTGTAAATATGCTAGTTATATAATAATATGCATTATTTTAAAAAATAAAAATTAAAGCACGTTAAAATTTTTTTGATGAATTTTTACAAAAGCTACTCAGGATAATGCAAGATATGAGTAGTTAAACATAAATTTCAAATCAGATTTTACTTATAATAATATTTTAAATTTCCGAAAATTAAGTTCAGATCGACTCTATACGTAGTAAATACTAAATAAGGTGCCAAAAACCTATTAAACAGTATCAAAACTATCAAGATTGTAATGTTTTTGGAGAAAAATTTATAGAATTATGGACTTCAAACAGATATTATGTAAATAAAAATAATATAATGAATTTATTTATTCGTATAATAGCAGTAATAAGTCGATTATTCACTTCTACTTCTGAGATTTGAATTTAATTTCGACAGAAAAAGAGATTCAAGAGGAAAATACTAGGGGATACAAACAGCCACCATGACAGGATTATTATGGAGCCAAGTTGTATTTTTTGATATTTTTAGAGTTTTCCTACCTATTTAGGTACCAAGTTATTGCTTAAAAATTAAGGATCTAAATTCTGAAGTTTACATGACCCTCCCGGGCGCACCCTTAAAATACTTTTGAAATCTAGTAAGGTCTTGATATGCCTAATCGATATCAGATTTGATCATGTTTAATTCTTCAGATCAATTTCACCCTCTTTTTATAAATCATTCAAATTTCAATAATTTATCCGAGCCGGGTCGTTTATAAAAGAATTCAAATGAAATTTATTGTAAATCTATCTATTTTTCCAATCTGAATCAATTTATGTGGTTTAGACATAAAATACAAAACTAATTTTAGCAGATTTTATTTCATTTTGTTTTAATACAATCTTTTTACCATTTTTAAGCCTGAAAACATATATTACAGATGATATATCAGGTATTTCCAATGAAATTTCGTATTAACACCAATAGTTAATAAAATTTTCATTCAAATTTGTCTAATATACAATCTTTTACCTTCTCTTCAATAACAACTCTTAATATAACTTTTGATTTCAAGACTTATCTATTACGTCATACATCATTAAAAGATATTAATATAGATATGCATGAATGTTATAGTAACAATGAAATAAAATGCTAAACTCCGACATATATGCAGATCATATATAACTTCATTGTAAATGTTACTTCAGTGCCATAAACTACAACATAATCCATAAGTTTTTTTTTTCAATGAGATTTTCTTATTAATTTTTTTTTTGTGAAGAATACCGGAATATTTCAGTCATGTAAATGAGTGCTTTCCCACAGTTTATATCTTCTGTAACATGTCACAAGATACTTGGACCAGATGATTTAATCAGGGATGGTTACGAAAATTTTCGAACAGGGAAAGCTGGCTTTTCTTCGGGACAATTGTTATTAAAACTTTCTTCTATGAAAAACTTGTTTCCAAGGATCTTAGAACGATTACCAGAAACAACTAAAGAAGGACAACGTGATATTGAAACATGTTTTTCGCGAATTATGATTTTAAATCAATCGTTATTTTACTATATTGAACTATTCGACAGCTGTGCACCAAAATCTGCTCAGTGCAGAACATTATTAGCCCAACTTTACAGTCCTCTGCAAGAAATACAAAAACACATTCCATATCTAGCGATTGCAACAGCACCTACAATGGAGAGGTACTTAGATACAATAAAGAAAGCTATCGAGACATCTCAAGCATGCTTCGAACAAATCCTTGTCAATGTTTTAAAATTTGATATCGCATTAAGCAAAAAATCGAAGCCATTACCAGTAATACAAAGACAATATGCAGTTCTTGTATCAAATGCATTACAAAACCTAGGACTATTTGAGACAAATGCCTTATTTGCCGCATCATTTTACAAAATTTCTCAAGATGAGGAAAAATCGAAGAATATTACTAAGATTTGTACAATGATTTCTTCATATATCAAGACAATATACGAGAATAACAGATTTGAATCAGTTTTCATGACAGATAAATTGAATTTTATTATTTCTCAATTTCCATTCATTTCTAGAGTCATTGGCGAAATTAAAGATCTTATGCCCATCAAAGACTTTACGAGTTTAACTGTTTCAGCCATAAACACGCGAAGATCTATAAATGAATTAATATCCAAACTTGAATTACAAACAATAACAAATGTAATCAAAAGTGTTGCCAATGTATATCTAGAAAATGAGCCAACGCAAGGCTTAATCCAAATGATGAAGTCATTATTGAATATAATTTCTGAAAAATACCAAGAAGGACTTCAAAACGGAATTGATAAGACAGAAATTTCTTCTTACAAAGTGGTTTTGACCCTTTTATCTTCTGATCTCAAATCAAAAGACGAAATTTGTTTGGTTTTGCTGTTGGCGGTTAGATTTACAATTTTAAACTTCCCTAATTTCAGTTTGAAAGAAAATTTGTTACTAACCGTTTCTGACAAAACTGTTTTAATCGTCAAAATAATTTACAAAGAGTTTATTTCTTTGTTGAATGAATTACGAGTAATTATTGACCAAAACGTTGAAAATCTCAATGAAAATGATTTAAATCAATTAAATTATTTTCTGAAGATTACAAAAAAACCGCCGAAATTTGACACCGAATCAGATGATTTTTTATTGAGGCAACAATCGATATTTGATGCTTTCACATGTGTGTTATCTCCTCTTATGAAATTAATCAATAAAACACAAAATGAAACATCCAAAAATAATTTGTCAGATTTTTATAAAAAAGTGACAAATTTACAAAGGAATTTTTCGATGTTTTTGAATTCTTATTACATGTGTTTTGCTGATCTAGTAAGAATAAGAAGTGAAGATTGTTTATTTACATTGTTTTATCCTCTCCAAAATTTGACACCCAAAAATAACGTATTTTTCAATTCTTGTCAGAATTTTACAAATATTTACAATTTATTTTGTCAAAAACACCAAAAATTTTGACATTTGACATTTCAGAGATATTTAAATTGATAAATCTTTTGAACGGATTGCCAGATATTTACAATGATTATTTGATTGGTTTAGAACATGAAATACAAAATCCACTTTACAAAATTTTACAAATTTCTGCCAAAAGTTTACAAAATCTTTGTTTGAAGTTTCCGAAACAAATAATAAGTTTTTATTCATTGTTGAACATCAATGACAAAACAGACTTTTCTATGGCTGTTTTGGCAGGAACATTCAGTTCTTTGAACCTTATAAATACAATACAAAACACAATGAAATTCGATATAACGGTTTTGTATCAAATTTCTTTCCCTGTCACTTTTGCAATGACCACTGACCACTTATTGACAATGAAAGAGGAAAATGTGAACCAAAACATACTACAGAACTCAAATACTTTGAAGAGTTCTTATGACGTAATTTGGCAAATTCTTTTGGATTCGATTGTTTCAGAAAAATCTGTAAAAATTTTGAGTTACGTATCGGCTGTCAAAAATTTGAATAATGAGTTGTATAATTTAGTCTTGGGAATGGATTATCCTAAAGTAAAATACGAATTGCCGCAAAATATTTCGCAATTAAAGAAATATTCTGACCAAATTTCTTTGATTAAAGTAGAACAACTCAAAATAAGTTCTCAGGTGTTCATGAAGTACTTTAGAAGCAACACCAATGTTTTGGACATCTATTTCAGTTTGATCAACAAAAAAATACCAAAAATTTTGGATTTTTTGTCACTTTTTGATCAATTCAATTTACAAACTTTTGTTCAGAAGTTATGTGAATATTCTATATCTATATACTTAGAAAATGATATTCCAATACATTTCAGATCAGTTTTCAATGAAAATTTTGAAAATTTGATAAAATATTCTTCTGATTTCATCAGAAAACCTGATCAAGGTAGTTCAATGTTACAAATTGTAGATAAAATCACCAGATTTGATGCTATTTATGAAATCAAAGACCTCAAACAAAATGATTTTGAAAATTATTACAAAAATGTCATGAGAAACCTCTTGATATCATTGAATAACCTAAAGATATCAATAAAAACTCCTAAGAACAATGTTTTGTTCGGAATCTTAAGTTATTTAAACAAAATTGAAATATTCCAAGAGTTTTGTGGCCAAAAACAAGTTGAAACACAAAAGTCAAAGGAAATAGTTATATCAGGATTCTACAAATCATCAACAATTGATGATTTGATCAATCAATTTTTGAGATATCTGACAAACGTTGATTCTGTTCTTTACCACGGTATCTCAATGATGGTGGACCAAGACAACATGGTCAATATCGCATACGACAAGTCCGAAATCTTCAGAAACGAAATCAAAAAAGGAAAAGAAGGAAAAATTTCGGAAGTTTTCCTATCGGTATCGGACATTTTCGTAATTGTGTCCCATGTTCTTTCGATTTCTGACTACATCGAAACACCTTTGTCGTTGAAATGCTCAATAACTTTCTTATCTCTCATCCAGAAGTTGGCTAAGTACAATTCTGACATGAAGAAAGGCTCAAAGAACAAAGATTTCATCAATAATCTTATAAATGACTTGGATTATCTGATAAATATTATCGAATATCCGAAATTCAAGGAACCATCCACTCCAACATCATTTAGATTATCTCAATATGGTTTCTACAACCTTGTTTTGAGATTATCTACTATTTTTAGTTTCATTATTGAATTATCAACGTGGAGCGTCATTCCTTTGATGTATGAAGAGGGTCAGAGGGACTTTTTAAGCCTAATGAATGCTTATATCCCTATAACACAGACTTGTTCTTCATATTTTTCAAATTTAGATCCAAAAATTAAAAAAATTTACGAGAAATTCGAGAATTCAGCGCAAAATCTCGTAAATGAATCAAAGAACATCAGAATTGGACCTGATTTCGAGTCATTCCTCCCAGCTTTGAACAGTTTTGCTTCAGATTTGATTTCATTATCAAATTCAATCTCAGAAATGAAGCAAGAGATGTCAATAAAGATAGATAAGAACGTAATCAACCAAATACCAGATGATTACATACTCCCTGTCACTCCAGAAATAGGAAGATTGCCAATTTCTGTTTTCAATGAAATAAAAATTTTGTCAAAACCGTTTGACGAAATTTTGACGAAGATTTCAAGTAAATTATCAAGTATCGACGAAAATAAAGTGAAAGAAATCATCAAATCATTAATAGAATTCAGGAAAATCGCAGAAAACTTTTGCGAAATTTCTTTATCAATGATTTCGTCTATTCCTGATTTTTCGAACCAAATTCGAGTCCAAACTGTCTTGTACAACATCAGTTCTTTGATATCATCATTGCAGAACATTGTAAGATCGAAGCTGTTGGGTACTTTGCAAAATGACAAAGAAATTTCTGAAAATTTGACAAAAATAAAGTGTCAAAAAGAAAAATTGATAAATCTGACACAAGAAATATCATCACAGAATGTTGTTAAAAACAATGATGATGCAAGTAATTCATTAACTGTTTGTGCACAAGAAGTAGGTGAAACTCTTTCGAAATTGTTTGTTTTAGACGAAAAACAAAAATCGAATTTCGACTCAAAAATTTTACTTTCTGCTGCAAGAATTGTTGAAAGAGCTCGCCAACTGACAATGATGCAGATAGAGAAGCATGGGCACATTGACAATGAAAAGGGAATGATTCACGCCGCAGGGGAAGTTACTGAAGCAGTAAAATTGTTTTTAATTGTTGCTGAAATGAAAAATGATGAAGATTTGAACTACAAAATTGTTTCAGCTGCAAAAATAATCAATGCAAGTGTTGCTTCTCTTGTCGCCTGTGTTAATGTTAAAGGTGGCGACAAAGAAAAGATTATCAATGATGAAATTAAAAATTTGAAGAATTTCACTGAAAAAATTATCAAAGAAACTGAAGCGAAAATTTTCAAGAAATTAGAAGAAAATGACAAGAAAGATAACAAGAAAGTTATGATACCTGTTATACTTAAACTAAATCTTCAGAATGAGATCAACGCACAATGGAAGAAATGCGAAGAAGAAGAGAAGAAATTATACGAATTTCGAAAGCGCAAAATTTGATATTTTTAATATATAAAAAGTTTGTTTGTTTGATATAATTTAAAATATATTTGTACTCTTTTTTATTAAAACATATTTTCGTTTAGTTTGAGCAGAAGTTATAGAACACATTTAACCTTCTTTCTTTTGTATTTGCGAAATTAGTATCTAATATGTATTTAGTATTCTGAGATGAAATTGATGATGTTAGAGTTTCATGTAATTTCTGGTTCAGGAATGTTTCAAGCAATTGCTATAACCTCAAATCAAGGTTAACACCAATATTGATCCATACTTAAACCATTAAATATAATCTAAAAAGATCTCTAAAACTAGTTTGGACATTGAAAAAATTCCAATCTTTTTTTTACTGATTAAACTGAATTTTATATATTATTTAACCATATCTATGGATATTACATTGAACTTTTTTTCGTAAAGATAATCTGATTTCACTTTTTGAATTCATTTTTAAAATTCAATGACATTCAATGCTGTCGTATCAATTTAAATTCTGAACCTTTCAAAATTGAAAGTATTCGATGGATAAATTATATATCTACAATAGATAAGAATGGAAATTTTGAGATTTTGAACTTTTTAAAACCGTAATTTGACAGAAACTTTCTCTGTCAGATTGATAAAATGGTTCCGAATATTCCAGGTTTCAACATTTTATTGGTCCGCCTTGCCATGGACTTGGCAAATACAGCATACAGTGGCATGCGCGCTTTCACAGGCGGAACTATGATGTATAACAATTCTAGAAGTGCAAAAGGACAACCAGTTTTTTATGTCTATGAAAAGAATTCCGCTCTTTGGGTTTGCATTAGAGGTTCAGTATCACAAGCTGATTGGGAAACCGATTTCGATTACAAGGAATCTCCTCATAAATTTGGAAATTATTCAATAACTTGCCATGGTGGCTTCTATAAGAGTGCCAAATTTGTATATAGTAAGATCAAACAACTTCTTTATGATTATGATGGCTATATTTATATAACTGGACACTCTTATGGTGCATCCGTTTCAACTATCGTTTCGTTAATGGCAATGACTGATCCTAATTTAGCAGGAAAGCTTGACAAAATAGGTGGATTTTGTTTCGCTGCGGCTCCATCTGTTAATAAGATTCCTTCTCCATATGATAAAAAGATTTGCACATTTGTATATAATAATGATATTGTTCCAACAATTTCTATTCCTAATTCCTATAACAATTTCAAACCAATGATTCCGAAATCAAAAGCTTCAAAACCTTTTGTGGTTGGAATCATCCAAGCAGCAATTTCAATATTTAACAATCAGAAGCAGCAATTTAGTAAATCTCTTTACAAGGCCATTATGGCAAAGGTGGATCCAATTGTAGACGACTTAATAACTTATAGTATAAACCAAAGTTACATTAAAGTTTCAAATCTTGTTGGCACTGTATACGCACTAAATAATAAAAACGAAAAACTTGAAGCCGATCTTGTTCCCGGAACAAAATATAAACTTGTCTCAATTTCTGCAACTTCTATGGATGATCACCATCAATCTAAATATATTAATGCTCTTAAGCATAAAACCGATTGATTTATTCTATCAATACATTTTCTCTCTAAACAAAATATTATTCTTTTTTTTTTAATTCGAATTAGACTGAACTATAACTATTTCATCTTTATACTATTAGAAGGAGTTAATTCATAACAAACATTTATTCATACATATTGACAATTCGTTTTCAGGCATAAGCAAATCCACAATTGGTCCTGAAAAAAGACAAGTAAATCCACAGTTACCACTAAATTTGAATCCAAAAACATTCCATGAGGGAACAGCATTTCTTTACTCATTCAAAAAATTCAAATTCAAATATTATCATTGTGATGTTCATGCTTCAATGCATGAAAATGATTTCAATATTCGTATAGAATCATCGCTATTCTATAATATATCGTCCAATACTGATGGTGGTGGTCTTTCCATCACAAAAAAATCTTTCAAAGTTTTAATTTTTTCGTCATGTTTCAATAAATGCTCCTCATCTAACTTTGGAGGTGGCGTTTTTGTTAATACAACTTATACAAAGTGCTCCCATTCGGTCTTTTTCAATAATATTGCTTTATCTTTTACAGCAATTGGTATTATATCAGATAATTCAACCAGTAGCTTATTATCAATTTCGAAAAATTCAATAAAATCTGATTCATTGCTTAGCCATGGATGGACCTATGGATTAACTTGTCAAGAAGCTCACTCACAATACATGAATAGTTCATACAATATCGCTAATCATATATGCTCATATTATTCATATTATAGCGGAAATACTTATTATCGATTTGTACAAGCTTATAATGATGCTTCAGTATTACATCACGTGATGATTCAAGCAGCTTACGGTGGGCGTGCTGAATATTTTTATTCTAATTTTTTGAATTGCACTTTGAAAGGTGATTATAAGCACCCAAATATTAGAGCAGCTGAAGGATCAACAATGCTTTTGGAATATTGCTATGGAAAGAATATTAAGTCCGATGCCAATTCCTTTTCAAGTGATGTCACAGTTCGAAACTCATGTTTTGATAGCTATACAGGCAATGCAAACATTGATTCGACATCTTATTGCACCATGTACAATAACTTCACGTTTGTTCCATTCGAGATTTCTGCAGACGAATGTTACAAATTATTTTCAAATGAAATTAAATATATATCCGATTATAAAACATTGATGCAATCTGCCATTATATATGCTACACCAAATTAACATTGCTTTTCAAATTTCTTATATTTAAACTTTTTCAAACATAATTTCTATTTTTATTGTTATTTCGATTCTTTTTATATTTATTTGATGAAAATATGCAAAGTTGTGAGATGTGGGATAAATTATTCTTTATGATTAATTTGAGATTTGAATTTGAGTATGTATTTTGAGTAATGACTCTTCTCCATTAGCCCATAATGGCCTTTTTGATTTTAAAATATAACATACATACATACTCAAAAACCGAAGAATTTTCATCATTTTTATTTATATTTTTTATGTTTGATGTCACTTTCATCAGACTTGGACTGTGTGCTGCTTTTTTATATATATATATAGTGTTTAAGTGGGGAACTTTGATATTTTTTTCCACACCATAGTAGTTTCACTTTTTGCATATGAACTCTATATTGATTCTGGCTAGAAACTAGAGAAATTAAAATTTTTCAATTTTTGGCCCATTAAAAGTACCTTTTTGAAAACAAAAAAATATTTTTATTAATTGCGTGTGATCTTCGACATATATTCATAAAATCAAGTGATTTGGAGTGATTGGCAAAAAAATCTTGTTTGATTTTAAAAAGTATGATGAAAATTTGAAAACAAATGGTTTAACTCTCTGGATAAGGCCAATTGACTATTTATTAATATTATTTTTAAAATTTATGTAAAAATGAATCTGCCACAATCACATTCAAATTCGGAAAATCTCACATTGAATTCTATTTTACAATTGCTATTAGTATTTTCATCATAAATAAAATAAACTATTCAAAATAATTTTACCAATTCAAAAAAATCCACTATTCAAAATGCATTGTGATATTCATGCATGAATGCATGAAAATGATATCAATGTTCGAATAGTATCATCGCTATTCTATAATATATCATCTAATACTGATGGTGGTGGTCTTTGTATCTCGAAAAAATCTTGCAATGTTTTAATTTTTTCTTCATGTTTTAATAAATGCTACTCGACCCACTTTGGAGGTGGTGCATATATTAATACGACATATGCGAAATGTTCACATTCGATCTTTTTCAATAATATTGCTTTCTCTTTAACAGCAATTGGTATTGTATCAGACAATTTAACCAGTAACTTATTATCGATTTCTAAAAATTCAATAAAACCTGATTCATTGTATATCCATGGATCTACATATTCATTGACATGCCAAGAAGCTCACTCACAAAACATGAATAGTTCATACAATATCGCTAATCATATATGCTCATATTTATCGTTTTATGGCGGAATTAATTATTTTCGATTTGTACAAGCTTATAATGATGCTTCAGTGATACACCATGTGATGATTGAAATAGCTTACAGTGGACACTCGGAATATTTTTATTCTAATTTTTTGAATTGTACTTTAAAAGGTGATATCAGGCATGAAGATATCAGAGCAGCTGAAGGATCAACAATGCTTTTGGAATATTGCTATGGAAAGAATATTAAGTCCGATGCCAATTCCTTTTCAAGTGATGTCACAGTTCGAAACTCATGTTTTGATAGCTATACAGGCAATGCAAACATTGATTCGACATCTTATTGCACCATGTACAATAACTTCACGTTTGTCACATTTGAAATCTCAACCAATGATTGTATGAAATTCTATTCGAATGAAATCAAATATATCTCGGATTATAAAACATTAATGCAGACTGCTATTATGTATGCAACACCAAATTAACGTCATGTTTAAAATTTTGTATGAATTAAATTATCAAAACATGTTTTAGTAATTATTTTGATTCTTTTTATATTCTATTTGATGAAAATATGCAATATTTTGAAATATGTTTTAAATTGCTCATAAAAGAAAAATGTGATTTGAATTCGAGTACCCAGATTTTCCTTACTTTTACCACTCCCCATGTAATTTCTGGGGAAAACGATAATTCATTTTTTTTATGGATGAATAGATGGTTTTCCTAGAAAGGACCTCATATCTCTGGCTAAAAAGAGTGTCAGATCCTAAATAGGTTATTGATCTAGTGTACAAATCCAATAAAAAGCCTATTTTTTTGGCTTTTTTGGTGCTCATTTTTTCGAAGATCTACATGAATATGGGGAAACCATCGGATTTTTTTGGTTAACCCACATCTTCATGTAGTCTGGACTATCTTTCCTCGAAGGACCTCTTTACGGGTGTAAAAACTCATAAAGTTCTCAAAAGATTCATTCTCGATCTCCATGCTGAAAGAATTTACAATAAAAAAGAGATCTACGCATCAAACTACAGCCATAAATGAACTGAACCCCTAAAGCTCAGCTCTTAGTTTATCAAAAACGTCGAAATCCTTCTCATTGCAATCAAATTTTCTCAATAACTCATAAGAAAAATCGAATTTTGATTAAGCCGATGTTATAGGTATCACAAATACTACAAACTTGAGCAATATCGAAATTGCCAGCAAAAGTTTGAAATTGCATTGCTCATATTTGTTTTGTAAACTAAAAATCTGCTTATATTATTCATTAATTTTTTATATATTATTCATATACTTTAATAAAAACAATACTATTTCACCTTAAAAATGAATTTCATAAGTCAATATTATTTTTTTGAAAATGTATCAATTTTCGATTAAAACAACATGAGAATAAAATTTACGCAAAATTATTTTAAAAAAATGGTTTTAAAAATTTCCAATTGATTAAGAATAAGATTGCAAGAAGTTTGGAAGTTTAATTTTAAGAAAAAAAATTCGGATATTATTCATGGATCTAAGTAATCTGATATTTGAGTATCGGCACTATGCATAAAACATATATTTATAGTTTTTTTGGATTTTTATGATTTTAAATATATTCAAATTTGGCAATCCAATAGATTTTTAAAAAATAGGTAAATAAAAATAGATTCCATATGCAGCAGATTTAGAACATGAAACAAATCTTATAGTGACCCAAAAAAAATTCATGATCCAAAAAAGAAAAAAATTAGCTAAATGGGAATCAAACCTTGGCATAATGAATCACTATGTAGGATGTTTCCACTACACTACACCGGCAGTTCGGAAAATACCCTTGGTGGTTCTATTTAATAGCTACTCCCAACGATAGGCGGTGTCCCCAGCTTTTGAGGGGTGGTAAAAGTAAGGAAAATCTGGGTAATAAATTTTGAGAACCGAATCCTCATCATTAGTCCATTACGTTTTTTTGATTTTAAACTATAACACGCATACTCAAATACTGAAGAATCTTAAATAATATTCTCATCATTTTAAACTGTATGTTGAAAATTTTAAAATGAATGATTTAACTGTATGACTGAGGCATTATTTCACGAAATAAAGTATTTTGAATAAATTTAATGCTTCGAAATAGTCGACAAACAATCCAATTGACAATCTATTTATTAGATGTAAAATTTGAGGGTTTTCTTTTTCAATATACACTATCCAATAGATAAGAACTACTTTATTTACTGCAATTACCTATAACCTGATAATTCAGTAAAACATTATGTCAATTTATTATAATAATCATGAATTCCATAGTGTGTCACATCCCATAGATGCTCCATTATAATTTCTATTCATTTATCTCGATTTAAAAGAGTTTCATCTTCAAATGTCTTTAAATTTAGTGACTGATTATAAGGTAAAGATTTAAGGAAAGGCATTTATTGCTCCTAGGGCATAGTTGGCTTGCTATACGATAACATCTCAAATTTTATGATAGATTTGTTAGCAAATTTTTAATTTAATTTTTTGAATTTTACAATCTGACAGTTAAAATGCAATCTCACCAAATTAAGGTAATATTGGTTTAATTTGTCTCAAAAATTGAAAAAACTTCGCTGAAAACTTTCAGAGGCAAATTCAATTTTTTTACTGGAAAATCTAAATCAATTACAGATGTCGAATAAATAATCACCAAGATTATTTTCAAATCAAACGGTTATTTGTGAAACTATTAATCTCAATAAAAACAAAATAGTCATGCGGTCAGCTCGGAGTCGATCGATCAGCTCCATAAAGGATCATGCTACATCAAGCGAAAAGATGTCAAGCGATGACGTGAACGATGAGATTCATCACTCAAGAACAAATAAGAATGGCTCAGCTCATATCTCCAACTCTGCTTCTAACTCAGCCTTGAAAACATTTAACCAAAATAAAAATGATGATCATTATCTCGAAGCAAGCTCCAAGCGTTTCGAACGCTTCGAAAAAGACGATTTTAATCAACTTTTCCAGGAAAAGATGTCTCAGAAGCGTTCATCTTCTTCAGATCCCAATAATGCAAATGATGAAGTAGAAAATATATTTGAATCATTGATTATTGCCATGTCTGAGACAAGCTCACAAAATTCGTTCACTTGTGCTCTTGCAGGTGTAGAACCGATGCCTAAAACTGAATCGAGGGCATATCAACATTTCACCTATGAAAGGGAAGTCATTAATTCTGAAAAAGATCTTGATGATTTTCAATATTACTTCATGGGTGTTGAGAAACCAAAGAAGCGTCGTGGAATGGACTCTTCTCGCATAGCTCCATTCAACGAGAAGTTCCGTGAATGGGAATTAGCTGGCAAATCATATCGTATTATTCCAATTCCTCCTCGTCTTAAGACATACTCGACCTCGATGGATTTTTTTCGAATACGGAATACAAGGCGTTCATGAGTGGATCCGAATACCTTGTACCGGAGTTCGACACGGAAATGTGTTATATGGATTCACAATTAGAGCAAACTCGGCAATTAGATGAATTAACTATTGACTATCTCAAATACAGGAACTCACTTATTCGCAGAACAAAGATTGGCCCAGGAAATCAGCTTTCTTCCAGTATTGATTCACTAGTTCGTAAAAAGGAGAAATGCGATCACATGATTAGAGTTATTAACGATGACCACATATCAGAATATCGTCCGTTCGTATTCATGCGACCAAATACAATTTATACGATTCCTTTCCCGACGATTTCACGCGAAACGCTAGCCAAGCTTTCGTTTTTACTTGTCGTTATCGATGCAAACATACTCAAATCCCCAGAATACGCTCTTTCCCACTGCATAGCGAAAACGATCAAAATTCTCCTTACAATCGAAAAAGAGAAGCCCAACTTACCATTCCATCTCATCGTACCTACGTCAGCGGTCATTTTCATGCACCTATTCATGTCAATGATCTCAAGACTTGAAGAATATACAAATGATCCTCAGTTCTTTACATTGTTTGCAGCTTACGACGTCTTAGGATTACAGTTCAACGTACCTCTAATGGAACGCGACCTCAAGCGCCTCAATAAGAACATAAAAGACGGTGGATGTCTCGCGAAACTTTATTTCGAACTCAAAAACTCGGCTACGAATTTAATTGTTCAGAAGGTTTTAGAGGAATTTGAGACAGGCTTGCTTTATTTGACAGGTAAGAAGGATGCAGATCATTATCACGCACACGAACGAATATACTTCAACGGAAGAAAACTTTCTGCAATGACATTTAAATTTGATGAAAATATTATTTCATGTAAAGTTGAAGAACCGACAGAAATGATGGCAAAGTTCTGCAGGATACCTATCATGCCTCCTTACGATGCATCAAATGCTATGTCGGCCTTTGGACATCAAAATTTCAAAATGTCAGACTCAGATCAGGTTGGATACTTCCAGGACACGTATCAGAGGGAAGGATTATCGTTCACTCCAAAGGTTTCGGCTCATTCCACAAGCAAGAAAGCGAATTCTCTCCAATTCAAGCCTGAATCATATGATTTCTTCTTCAACCTCGCTTGAAATGATGACTGCTTTATAGGCCATATCGACTCTTGATAGTAAGTTTTTTGTTATTTGAGAAAATCAATTTTATATTTTAATATTAGTTGTAATATTTTACTAGTAATCTAATAAATGTTTTTAATACTAGTTTGTTTCTAATAATTAATATCTTTTTTTACATTACTGCTTCTGAAATAAATTTTATTGAAATAATTTTTTGAGTTTTGGTAATGTAGAGCATTAGACAACTTTTTCATGTGCAGGAAAATCAGTTCGTAATACTAATGGCTTGTTTAAAATGCTATATTTTGGAATATAAAATTCGTTGTACATTTGATCTTTTCATATAGACAGAATCTTTGACCTTCACATTGCGCTTATTATCTCAGTAGAATATGTAAATATTGTGTCAAAGCTTTCAATGAAAATAATTATTAAAGGGATATGTAGGAATTTTATGAATGAAATCAACTTTGCTTGTTATTAATCTTTTAAGTCTAGAGTCCAAGAACATTTAACATTATCCTTTCAGTAAAAAAAAAATAAATGGCGCGAATTCCACTTTGTCGTTCTAATGAGTATACAGAAATTGTAGCATCAATATTAACTGGTATTCGCATTATTGTAATTTCTGGACCAGCCTCATCCGGAAAAACTACTACAATTCAGGCAATTGTCAAAAATAAAGATTTAGATATGAGAAAAATCCATATGTTTTGCGAAACAGATATGGACAATGGCGGATTTTATTATAAACTTTCACAAGCTATTGCTCCCGATGATAAGAAAGCAAGATCTTTCCAACAATTTGTTGATTATTATGATTCACCAACACCAACTGCAATATTCATCGATTCATTTGATTTGCTTGGTGATCTTGCTAAGCAATTATTTACAACATTCAAATCCGCTGTAGAATCAAACATTATGTCGAAATATTATTTCATTTTTATTTCAAGAACTTCTCCAGTTAACTTTATTACAGATCCACTTACAGTTTTTAATATTGATTTTGCTCCATACACAGATAATGAAATTTTCCAGGTAGTTCGCAGCTGCGGCAAGCACGAAGATAATGATCAGTTTGATCACTATCTAGAACAAGTTGTGAATGTTTCTCGCCCTCTAACTCATGATATTCGCGATATTATTTATATAACGTACAAGTTACAGAAATCAGAGATCAAACCAGACGATAAATTATTCCCCAAGCTAGTACTTCACGAATTACGAGCTATCCGCGAAACAGTTCAATCCAGAATTGTTGATTTACCAAAGATCGCCAATTTACTCTTAATTGCATCATATATTGCTTCCCATACATCATCATTAGCAGATCTTGCTCATCTTTCTCGCTCTGCAAAGAGACAAAGGAAACATCCGAATTTTCTTCAGGAACACGAATACGTTAGCATTAACAGAATCTTTGCCATTGCAAAGGCTCTTAATTTCCATTATTGCGATGACTTCGATTTCGACTATTCCGCTTATACTCAAATTCAGAATCTTTATTCTTTGAATTTGATTGAAATCAGAGGTGATATCAGACTTGATCCGAAAATAAAATGCTTGGCAACAGAAGATGAGGTCAAATCTGCTGGCCTTAACGTTGAAATTGATGTTAATTATTATGTCTCAGAAGATATGAACTAAGTCATATGAATTTATTTTGTCTAAAAACGAATTATTATTTTATTACTACTTTTTTTTTCCTATTTTAAAATAAAAAATTATTCGAAATGACGATTACTATCATATCTACTAAAAATAAAGGTTGCTTGATATTATGGTGGCATTGATGAATTATTTCGCATATATTTTATAAAAAATTTCGATAATAAAAACTAATATACAACTTTATTCAATATAAAAAAACTAAAGAGAATCTTTATATTCTAAAACTATACTGACTTCTTGTGGTGAAATTTCGAAATATGATTCTAACCGACCAGGATAAGGTCGATTCATATTCAGTCTTTTGTAAACATTCATGACTTCAATTATTTCTTGATCTGCATTTACAGAAATTATTTTGAGCGCCGTTAAAATGTTTTTATCAAGCCAGCTTGAGTCAAATCTGTTTGCTTTGACATTAGCAACTGCCTCTTTAACGTCATTACATTGAATATAAGCGACTTGAGCTAATAAATAATTATTTTCATACTGAGCTAATAAATCTGAAACAGCACGAAAATTAGGTTCAAATTTGCCAAGTGGCGAATCAAGATCGACTGAAGATGGAGAAACGGGAATGGATTTTGCTGGTGGAGGAGAACTTATGACAACAGGCTGAGGGATAACTGTTGCTTGAGGTATTTCCTGAATATTTGACTGTTTTTCTGGAGCTTTCGAAGAATTAAATTCTTTTGATATGAAAAATATTTCCATCTCTGCTCGAATTCGGTATGCTTTTTGATCAACAATCTCAACTACAGTCGTAAGAGTCTTCAAAAATATCTTCCCAGGCTGATTCTGAAAGTTATTTTTAATTAATTCAATTAATTGATTTTTCTGTATAATAGGACTCATTGATATCCTTTTGACTATTTTAACATTGTTAAAAGTTGAAATTAAAATTTCAACATTATTTTGTTTTTTTATTTCTTTTACAATGGATGAATTGATATCCGACTTGGTTTCGAATAATTTGTAGTCAAATTCTGTTTTTGCAAATGTTGAAAAATTTTTTTTTTCAACGTAATAACAATTTGAAAATATGTCCTCTAATTTAATTTTTGAGAATGGTTTCTTGATGTTACCAAGTCTAAAAACTATTTCATAGTCTTCTGACCCTTTTTCATAAATATTTTTAAATTGATCAATAATAACCTCTGGGGTAATGTTATCAGGATAATCTATATCTCCTTTTATAAATCTAATTGTTTTCTGCGGAAAGCTTGCTAAGTTGATTTTATCTTGATCGTATTTTGATGGATTATTGGCAATATATATGTTTTGAATAGGGGATAAGTTAAAACTTTTGATTACAATTCGTTTAAGATCGCCAAATAATACATTTTCCTGTTCAATATACAACTTTTGAGCCAAATCTTCATAGCGTAAATTATACATTATTTTTTAAAAGAAACAAATTCTATAGTGGAAAAAAAATTTCAATAGTATTCAAAACCATTTTTTTGAATTATGATATAGAGATAAAGTATAATAAAAAAACAACAATTTTGAAAAATGAAACGAGGCATCACAAAAATTGAGTATGTTCTGTGTAATTTTGACAACTTTTTAGATTTTAATAATAATGATCCAATTATTCTAACACAAATTACAACAGTTTTGAACGGTTAACCGTTGAGGATGATCTTTTAAAATTTTCAGTTGATGGACAAATTCATGATAGTTTCAAGCTTCAGCACGCTTATATATCACTCACACATGAAGTGCTACATATAGAATGCCAAATAATAATGATATTTAAATTTATTTCAAAAAAATTCTAAATTATCGAAGTTCAAGTGTTAAATCAAATTGTTATCTGCATAAAAACGTTGATATACTCCATCGGTGATAATTTTATTAAAATAAATCAATACACTGAATATATTTACAAAAAAAATATCATTTCAAAATCCCAAAAAATATCATTTTAAAAAATTCAAGAATAAAATTATATATGCAATGTGAAACAAATTAGATCCATTAAAGCCAGCGTTTTCCCTTTCGATCTAAATTTTTAATTTTAATTTAAATATTCTGCATTATTTCAAATAGTTTGATCCGTACCTACTACCTGTTTTTGAAACTAGCCGAAAAACAGTCGTTTTGCTATTTGACGATTTTACAACTTTTTATTTTCGATATATTGTTGTAAACAGAAATTCATCAAAAGTGACACCTCAAAAAAGCTAAAATATTGAATTTTTGGAACTTTTGATAGAGCACGTTTTTAAATATTAAGGGTGCACACGAGAGGATCATGTAAACTTCAGAATTTAGAACCTTATTTTTAGGCATTATCTTGGCTACCTATTTAGGCTCGAAAAGCAAAAAATATCAAAAAATACAACTTGAGTCCATTATGACCCTTTCATGGAGGTAGTTTTTATCCGCTAGTATTTTCCCTTTGAATCTCTTTACAATTCGAAATCAAATTCAAACCTCAGTAGAAGAAAGGAAGAATCGACTTACTACGGTTGTAATACGAATAAATACATATATTTAATTATTTTTATTTACATAATAATTGTTTGAAGCTCATATTCCGTCAAATTTTTAAATAAAAACATTAAAATGTTGAAAATGTTCATATATTTTAATAGGGTTTTGGCACTTTATTGAGGAATTACTACATACATAGTCGAACTGAACTTGATATTTTGAAATTTAAGTTATTTATCAAAATTAAAATTTAACTTGAAATTTATAATTATTTAGTCATATTTTGCATAATTCTAAGTAGATTTTGTAAAAAATCAAGAAAGAAAAATTTTAACGTGCTTTATTTTTTCTTTTTTATAATAATACATATTATGATATAATGAACATATTCATAATGTTTCACCCTTTCAAAAATATAATCCTCCTCTCAAATAAACGTACATACGGGTGGCCTCTTTTTTCAAAAAATTAAAATTTGAAATTTTGGGCTCAAATATTAGAGATTTTTTCAACCTTCAACGATATATGTTGTCTATATCAGACCTCCTTTCTTTTTGATACTTAACATTGTTCCTAAATCTTAACCGTTAAGGCTGTTCTGAAAATATTTTTTTTTTCGAAAAAATTCGAAAAAAATTCTTAAAATTCAAAAATCCATTAATTCCTGAGGATTTTGGAAAAAAACTTTTACATGAACATGTGTAGGGATGCGACGGTTTTACGCCATGACCGTTTAAAAATAGAATAATACGCCATTTTTTGGGCCGAATGGCGGCTACTTCGTACCCGCCATTCGGCCAAATAACAAAACAATACAAAATTATCGCCGTCCTTTTTTTTCTTTCTTTCTCTTTTTTTTTCTCTCTCTCTCTTTCTTTTCTCTTTCCTCTTTTTACTCCTCTTTCTCTTTTCATCATTAAACGTAGAAAGATATATTAATATTATTTAAAATTAAAAAAAATAAAGAAAGTATAATAAGTAATTATTTAGTTATCGATATATATATGTAAAGTGATAATCTGAGGATAATCTGAGGAGTCTGAGGATTAGAGAGGAGTAGTCTGAGGAGTTTGAGGATAATCTGAGGAGTTTGAGGATAATCTGAGGAGTTTGAGGATAATCTGAGGAGGAGTCTGAGGATTAGACCGAGGAGTAGTCTGAGGAGTTTGAGGATAATCTGAGGAGTTTGAGGATAATCTGAGGAGGAGTCTGAGGATTAGACCGAGGAGTAGTTTGAGGAGTAGTCTGAGGAGTTTGAGGATAATCTGAGGAGGAGTCTGAGGATTAGACTGAGGAGTTTGAGGAGTAGTCTGAGGATAATCTGAGGAGTTTGAGGATAATCTGAGCATAATCTGAGGAGTTTGAGGATAATCTGAGCATAATCTGAGGAGGAGTCTGAGGATTAGACTGAGGATAATCTGAGGAGGAGTCTGCGGATAATCTGAGGAGTAGTTTCAGGAGTAGTCTGAGGACTAGTCTCAGGACTAGTCTGATGAGGAGGACTCTAAGGAGTAGTCTGAAGAGTAGTCTCAGGAGGAAGATCTGAGGAGTAGTCTGATGAGGAGGGGTCTAAGGAGTAGTCTGAGGATGATGAGTAATCTGATAAGGAGTAGTCTGATGATGATCTGAGGATAACCTGATGACTAGTCTAGGAGTGGTCTAATAAAAATGTAAAATATTTTCAAAGAAAAAATTCTATAAATTTTATATTTTAATTCTTAGCATTATACTGAATAAAATAAACATAAATATCAAAATTTGAAATTGAACACGCCAAAAAATTGATAATCCACATTCAATATTTTGTAAGTGGCGTACTTTTTGAATACTCGCCATACGCCTTGGAGTTCTCAATTTTGAATTAGCCTTTATTTGGGCGACCTCAGAAAAATACGCCATTAAGAAAATATTGTATGAGATTTTAAATTTGAACACGCTCTACCTTAAGGAATTAAATTTATTAAGATATATTTATATATAATAAACGATTACTTAAAAAAAGAGGATGTTTTATTGTCGTCTGGAAAAAGTGACAAAATTATTATTGTCGTCTAAAAAGGTGACAAAGTATTATTGTCGTCTGGAAAAGTGACAAAATTATCATTGTCGTCTAAAAAATAGATTTTTCAAGCATGTTTCGGTACCTAAATAAAGGAAGAACATCAATTCCATCTATGTATATAGTATGCAAACACGCATGATATATGGAGTAGCTCTTTATCTGGCTAAAAATCCTATTATTTGAAAATTCGTATTGTCGTCTAAAACCGCCAGACGACAATAATAATACCCTTAAAAAAGTATTTCATCGCTTATGTAAGTTTCAAAAAAATCACGAAAATAAAAAAATCAAGATTAAAATTTTATTTTTAATTTTTGAATTTATCAAATGGCGAAATTTTTGGGCGAACAAAAAAAATGTACGCCCGGTCAAATGGCGTGTTTAACGCATCCCTAAACATGTGTATATTATATGAAGTATATTGATAAGGTAAAAATCAAATTTTATTGCATATTCATCGAGAAAATAAACTAACGAATCCCTCAAAATTGAGAGGGTAATCCTCCTCCTCTCAAATAAACGTACATACGGGTGCACCCTTAATTAAAGTAAATGTATATTTTGTAAAGATTCTTTTTAATAAAAAATAAAATTTTGAAGAAGAACACAAAATCTTCTGAAAAATAATATCACATAAACTCATATTATTTTCTAATATATAACTATTTTATATAAAAATCAAATTCAATGATCTTAAAAGCGAAGGATAAACCTCAAAATTTACGAATATAATGAGTGGGAATATAATGCTTATCTATCATAAAACCATATGAAATATTAATTTTTGCTTTACGCCTAATTTTTTGACGACAATTAGCAAAAAATGTTAAATGTTAACACTCAGTCCATTTGAATATGAAAAATAAAATTGACTTTGATTAAATGTTTTTATTTATCATGCAATTCTTCTTGCGACCAAAGATTTGAATAAAAGTTCAAAAAATAAGATAGCTTAAAAAATAATATACGGTAGTGTTTACTAATAGATGAATAGTATATAAATTCTATTAAAATGGATTTGATCCAAAAAAATATAAAATCAAAAATAATTGTTATAATTTAAATGAAGAAGTAATTTAAAACGATTTTATTTATGATCAAATTTTATATATTTTTTTGGATCAAATCCATTTTAATAGAATTTATATACTATTCATCTATTAGTAAACACTACCGTATATTATTTTTTAAGCTATCTTATTTTTGAACTTTTATTCAAATCTTTGGTCGCAAGAAGAATTGCATGATAAATAAAAACATTTAATCAAAGTCAATTTTATTTTTCATATTCAAATGGACTGAGTGTTAACATTTAACATTTTTTGCTAATTGTCGTCAAAAATTAGGCGTAAAGCAAAAATTAATATTTCATATGGTTTTATGATAGATAAGCATTATATTCCCACTCATTATATTCGTAAATTTTGAGGTTTATCCTTCGCTTTTAAGATCATTGAATTTGATTTTTATATAAAATAGTTATATATTAGAAAATAATATGAGTTTATGTGATATTATTTTTCAGAAGATTTCATTCTATATGCCTATGAAAAGTACTCTCAAAACTAACTTTTTCCTAATTATAATTAAATCTAGAATATTGTATTATGCTTAGTATTATTTCATTTTTCTCATTCAATTTAGAATTTACAAATGTCAAAAAATTGAGAGCTGTCACTTTTGATGAATTTCTGTTTATTACACTACATTATTTTTAGTATAAATTTAGCGAAAGGTTATTGTAAATATTATTCAACATTTTTTTTCTTCAATATTAGTTCCAAATAGCTATATTCTGACTTTATAAATTTTAATTTATCAATTTGTAACTCTTTGGCATGATTGGATAGTGATACGTGATTTTGGATTTTTTATATACTTTTCATTAGAAAATATAAAAAGGGTTATTTTAGTATGCATACATTTCTAATCTATAACCATCACATGTTTAACAAAAAACCACTTTGCCAAATGAAGAATATTTCTTTTTTACAACATTTAATGAGACATAATAGCTGGCCAAATCTTTATTCGGCTTACTACTACATATAATCGTGCATATATTCAATTATAATCGCATGAATTATAAAAATCAGATAATTTTACTATTTTCTGAAGTCTTCAAAAATCGTTAATGCTCTCTTATAATTGATTTTGTATAGTGAACTAACACAATAATTTTTTATATAATTGTATATATAAAAATGTCAAATTTATATAGAAAGATTGTTTAGTTTTTTATTTACTCATTAGTAACTAAAGGAACTGTATCGAGTTGAGGAAATACTTGTTCCTTTGCTCTGCAGCAGCAATGCCACAAAAGTATTGCTATCATTAATATCAAACAAACGCCTAAAAATGATGCCATGTATACAATTCTAAGAGTTAAATTTGCAGGAATTTCCTCTTCATCCTGTGGAGTAATTGTAACTCCTGGAGGAACAGGACATTTATAAGACAATGGAACATTAAATGTTGATGATTTCGCATTGACAACAATTGGCTGTATCAAAGTATCACAACCATTAAATTTCGATTTCATCAAAGGTGTCAAATAGAAAACGAAATTCTTCGATTTCTCAGGAATTTCTTCAAACGTAACATTCTTCTCAAAAATATCAATTGTCTTGGCGGAAACAGTCTTGTTATTATCAATATCATATAATCCTGCAATCATTGAATGTGATTCTGGCTCAGATCCGAATTTTTCAGACAAATCCGCAAAAGTGAAGTGAACTGTCAGTTTTTTATCGGTTGTGTTCAATGATTCATATGGTTTCGGACTAATTATCTGTTGTGAACTGTGTTTATTAACATAGTTCACTTGAGATATCTTTCCAAGTTTGTTTTCTCTGTTTTCGATGTAAACAAAAAGTGACACATTTGTCAAATAACAAGGAATTGAAATTTTTGTTTCTTGGTTTGATTTGATATCACTTTTAACCAAAAATCCCGAATTCTTGTCTTTATCGACCAAAAACAAATCAAAGAGATTTTCTGTGTCAGAAACAATTTTGACAGAAAATTCTTCTTCACAATTAATTGTTTGAGGTACTTCAAATTTTAATTCTGAGTCAAAGTATTTCTTTTCGTGTCCATTCTTTTCAGGGAGAGTTGGGAGAGATGGCTGAGCAGCAAATCCATATATTTCGAGCTTGATTTCATCCATTTTTCCTTTCAGTTGGTATTCATTTGATGAAATAAATACTGTCCAATTTCCGTCACTTTTTTCACCAAAGAAACCTCTTATTATGTATTCGTATGTTCCATCCTCATTTTCTGTGTTTGCTGGACGAGAAACAGGTATTTTTGTGCCAGAAGGAGAAAGTAAATCGAGATTCAATGATCTGACGTTTGTCGCTTTGAAAGAAAGCTTCAAATACTCAATAAATGGTATATTTATGTCATTACGTGATGTGATGTTTGCAATTTTCATTCTCGAATAAAGAGATAAATTATGAAAATCGAGAATTACGGATTTTTGCTCTGGAAGTGTTGTTATTTGCTTTGCAACATCAATTGCACGTTCTGTATCTGCTCTACCAAAGCCGTATATGTTACTATAATGGTATTTCGCAGAATTTGTGGTCCATGACTCGTGTTTTGGATCATTTTGAACAGCGGAGATGATTAATGCAGTCTGTATTTCTCTGTAAGTAAGTTTGTTGTTTGCTTCAAGCATTAATCCGACAATTCCAGCTACATTTGCAGATCCAACACCATAAGGTGTGAAATCAGTATCACAACTGGTTGAATCAGCAATTCCAATTGTTGGAGGATATGGTAAGTCACGTTGTGAACCATAAATATTTGAAGATCCTCCTGATAGAGCATTAATTAAAACGGAAGAGCCTTTTCCGGACCAATATGAACGAGATCCTGATGGTGTAGTATCTGAAACTGTGATTACATTTGGATTTCTTGAAATTGGATCAAAGTTTGTGTCAAATCCAGATTTTGCTTCAAAACCCGATGAAGTAATAAAGATAGGAGCATCTTGTGATGTAATAGAACTATCTATCTGTTTGTTTTCAAGTGGTGAATAGAACTTTACATAATCAGAAGAGTCATTTTCTTTGATAAATAATTTTTCTAAAGCGATTAACTTGACATCTGTATTGATATTCTCGTACTTCATTGATTGTATTCTACTATCAACATCATTTTTAGTCGATTTGATGCAAATATAGTTCGATGCGTGAGAAATGCCAGCTGTGCATATGTCATTTGCTTCACCTAATGCTATTCCTAGCAATCCTGTAGAGTATCCTGAGTATTTGTCTGATTGACTTGGTTGAACTTCAGTTGTATTATCATCGAAATTAAAATGTTTGTCTGAAAGTTGATTTTGGATTAAATCTTTATGAGAATTGTAGCACCCATTACCTGCAATAGAAAATACTACGTTTTTTCCTGTTAGATTTTCGTTTTTCCAAATTGGAAATAAATTCAAATCTTCGCCAGCCTCTGAATCATATACTCCTATGTTATTGAGATCAAATTGTTTATCAAGGAGTGGGT
Source organism: Trichomonas vaginalis G3 (assembly GCF_026262505.1). NCBI lineage: Eukaryota > Parabasalia > Trichomonadida > Trichomonadidae > Trichomonas > Trichomonas vaginalis. Next base: position 14,890,635 of record NC_067207.1, read on the forward strand.
CAGATGGCATTTCACATAAAATTTTGCCACTAAGTAAGAAAAACATTTTTTGAAAAATTGTGATTGAAATATCATCGTTTCTAAATTAGGGGTAAACACCCTTTGAAATTATGATATGAGAAATCTCTACGATGAAATTAGCTATTACAAAGAAGATATCTTCATATTGCATGAATATAAAGTAGTACCCCGTGTTGCGCATGGTTTTTAATAAAAATTGAAATTGAAGAAGATTCTTTAGATATTTAGGATGATTTAATAGCATTAATAGAGTTTCTTACAGATAAGGTAATTAATGCAATGCTATATGAAGAACAAATAGCTTAATTTGAGTAAAATATAATGCAATTTGATGTATTGACTGCCCATTAAACATTATTTAGATTTTGTTCGAATAGTTTGTCATATATGCAAAAATTCAAGCTTTCCAGATTTTTATAAAATTTTCAGGAGTACGTTAACAAATGAGCGTGCTTGAGGAGAAATCAGAGGCAAACCTCGAATTGCTCCTCAAGGAACTGGAGGATGGCATTAAAAACATCATCACACCATTCAACGATTCTGAAATTGCACTATGCTCGGGAAAAATTCGAGAATTAAAATTAAAAAAGCGTTCTCTTTTTATAGACAGTTTTGAAAAGCAAAAACCTTTACAAATCAAGCCATTTTACGTAGATGAATGCCTCGATAAAGTCTCTAAAAACGATTTCGAAAATTTAACCACAAACCAAAAAATTGCGGATTACTTTTCCTATGAAATGAACAGAGCTAAAAAAATACGTGATAGGCTTACAAGGAATTGTTCAACTTCAGAAGTTTTTAGTCAAGTTGAACCAGAATTTGTCACTTTATTCCAATCTTTATCAGCGCATATTACTACATGCCAAAATATTATCAATGGACTTACTCAATCAACTATTCCAACATATTCTGATGATGATTTAATTATGTTGCTGAAAGGAAAGTTTGTCAGACATCTTAAGAAGCTATTTCTACATGTTCTTAAACTTGAAGCTAAGCAATTAATAGTTTCAAGAAGATATCAAATTATGAATGACTCATTTAATCGTATTGAAGCAGATCTTACGCGTAATAATACCTTAACTCAACCAGAAGTACCTGTTATGATTGCAGAAACAGCAGATTTAGATAAAAAGTTAATTAGCCTTGCCACTCGTTTTGGAGTTACAGAACCAATGGATTCTCCTGATGCCCAACGATATCTTTACATATGTGATAAATATTTTACGGCAATTTGGTCGAAATTGGAAAATATTTCGTATACTCCAACAAAAACAACTTATAAAATCAATGCTGTTAAAAAGACATCAGAACATATAACAGAAGAGTCATATTTAGCGGAAATACCAATTGAACAGACAGTTAACATCATTTGGGAGAAACTTGCATCAGATAATTTTCCAAAATTACTTGCAATGATAAAATCTGATGCAGGAAACTACAACACACTTGTCAATGGCGAATACAATAAAACTAGAACAGTTTTAACAAGAAGAGAACCTTTACAACTCGAAAAAGTTAATGTTTATTTCAGATTTAGAACTGCTCGAGCTAAATGGCTCTTTTTGATGATCCAATCACAGTTAAATATGTTTGAAGCCATGCTTTCGAATATTTGTGGCTCAAATTACACTTGGAGAGAATCAAAAGAAATTTTACATTTAATTGACGTTCTTGATGAAAATGGAAACTTAGTTATGCTTTCCTCAGCACAAGAAAGATTTGAGGATGTTAAAACAACAATTCTCAAAACTGTTGGTTATTATACAAATATTTATGAAGAAAAGTTGATTGCAAACAACAGAACAGATGTAATGGTTGATAGAGAGCAAATGATCATTAACATGCTTGAAGATGAAGCTATTTATCTCAACGCAAAAAGAAAATTATTGCAATGTCTCTATGAATGTGCAGTTCATCACAAAACAGAGGACACAATTAGAATATTTGCTCATGCCGTTGCTGATAGAGCTTATTTGAATGTTCCTCTGAACAAATCTTACAAGATTGGTTATAATCTTGCAATTCAGCTTATCAACAAGCAAGCAGATGTTATTTCATCAATCATTAAAGTCCAAGTTCTTCATGAACGCCACATTTCTGCGATATTACCAAATGATGTTCCTCTTTTTGACAGATTATGCATCAGTCCAGCTCAATCCAAGTTGTTTATAGAAAGTGTTCCTATTTCTCCACATGAAACCTTCAGACTTTCTGATATTCCAAATCTTATTGAGTTATTATCCAACGAAGCTCTTTCATTTTGCGAGCAAACAGATATTAAGAAGCTCAGATACACAAGATACGTTGAACTTTCCTTATGGAACTCATTTAGTGACAGATTTTCCGAAATTTGTCAGTATCTTCCATTTTCTTTGACAACATATCCATTTAAATGCGAACTTTCTTCAGGACCATATTCATTGATTTCATCTCCTATCATTAACACATTATCAGGAGCGATGAAATTCATGGAAAATGTTCCGAAAAGTCGCAGAACAAGATTTCTGTTGAATTTAATCGTTGCAGTTGATGTTTGTTGGGAATTGCAAGATATTTTGATCAAATGCGATGCATTACAAGATGTTTATATATCACAGAGCAGTAGATGCGGTTTCAATGATCCGAAAGTATACATGAATCCATTTACAGCTCAAATGACACATGAAGTCATTGATATTGGCGACATCATTAATACAGAAAAAGTTTTAGATTTCGGAATGACTGATTACGACAGAGTTGACTTTAATTTCAGCAAATCATATATGCTGATGGATGACATCATTTCAGGTCATTTCAAACAGATGAAAGAAATCAACCAATTCCAGAAATTGCATTATTTCATCATGGATGTTGCTGTTCGTTACAATTTCTTCCTTTTAGATAACGATATAATTGTTGACCACTTTAGTTTGGCCATGGATGAGTCAAGTGATTTCTTCTTGACACAAGCAGGTGTAAATGGTGATACAATACAATCCAGTTTCATCAGATCTTTCATGGCTCCTACAATTTTGTTGGATGCACAGTATATTGTTGATAACTACAAGAAAGCACAAGAAAACAGAGATTGGTATTTCGTTAATATCAGAGCAATAAAGAAAGAAGCCAGATTGATATTAAACGCACAAGCAAAGCAACAATCTATTAACTATGAAACATATATTTCACAGTTATTAGATGTTTTCAGTGGCCCTGCTTATCGAATGGAAGTTGCTTTTGTTTGTAGAATATTCAGACAGTTTTTGCTGTTGAATGCTTTCTCTGATGCTTTTATCATAGAACCAACAAGCAAACAACTAGTTACTGAGTCAGGAAACACTCAGAACTCTTACATTATTCCTATCTGGGGAACAATCTTTATATACTGTAGATCAGCTCCAATTGCAAGACAAGGTTCGATATTTAAAGCTGTTTTGAGTCATGTTTCTTATATCTACAGATTGAATCAGATGATAAGATTCGAATGCTCTCTTTCTCAGCCGAAAAGTAAAGTTCTGATTGATTTAACAACATGCCAATTCCAAATGGAAACAACAATGCCGCAAAGAATTTATAATGAATTGTCAAGAATTCCAGGATATAATGAATTCGATGTTTCTTCACGTTTCTTGTGTGACAAAGTCAGACAAATGGAGATGAGACAAGAATTAGCCATTTATTCAGCGTTCGAACAAAGTTTCCTTACAATGGAATCGAATGATGCAAATTTGAGATCGTATTTAGTAACTTTGTTAAATCAGATGAGTGATTTTCCTGATGTTGATGGAATGGTTTCTTTGAGATATTCTCCAAGTTGGTGCGCGAGATTCTTCTGTGATGCTGATGAATCATCGAGACAAGAATTGTTGAGAAGAATTAACTTGGTTGATCAAAGAGTTGATGGAGATTTGGCTGCAAGAGATATCAGATCAACAATAGAAAGTTACCAAGCAGTTATTGAGTCAATAACATTCATGGGAAGTTTGTTGGCCCATTACAGATTGAAATTTGCTTTCTTCTGCTTGTATTCTGGTATAATGGAGTTCACTGATCCTCTGAGTCAAATGACTCCTCAAATTTATAGTCATGGAAATGATATTTGGGACGAAAGAATTGTTAGTCAAGCTCATCATATTTTAGCTCCTCATGAAGATGAAATACAACTTCTCAAGAAGAAACCACTTCCTGAAATCAGAATCATTGGTGCACAAATAGAAGCATTGAGAAATGAATGCGACAAAGCAATTCTTACAAAACAATTCATAATTGTTAAACAAGAAATCGAAAGATTACCAACAATTTTGTCTCCTGATAGAAACCAGGGAAGACTTGATCCAGAGATGATGAAATTTTCTCTTTCATCGAATGATATCAACAATTTCTTTGATGGTGATGCCAAAAACGCAAGAGCAAGATTAGTTCACAAACTCAGCAATGTTTTGAAGAACGCAAGAGTTGGAGAAATCCAAAATGGAGAACAAACAATTAATTTCGATATTGTTGAAAGAAAGATGCATCATTTAACACCTTTCTTGTACGAATATGAAAAAGAAAGTTTAGAACAACAATCTTCTTTGTGGCATGGAATTTTCGGATTCATGTTAGATCTTTATAATGAAGATAATAACACATTGAAATTAATTGACATCTTTGAGAAAATTGTTTTAGGAAGATACGATTATGAGTTGGCAACAAGTTTGTGTTCAATGTTAGGCAGTGATTTCTTAAAGATCAATAATCTTGAAGACAAAATCAGATCGAGAAAGAAGGCAATTATTTATGAAGACATTGATTCAACTGAAGAAATCAAAGCTGAATTCGATACTTTATTGTATGATCTGAGGAGACAAAAAGATAGAACTAAGAAATCTTTTGCAAAATGCAGAGAAGAACTATATGGATTAGTTCAAAGCAGACTCAAAGCTGCAGGAGAAGTCCAGTTCTCTGTAGAAAGATTCAAGAAGATGACAATGCAAGGATTCAAACAAGATACATCGAGTGAATTCAACAGTGATGAAGAAAAGAATGATGAAAGAAGTATGGCAGTTAAAAAGGACATAGAAGCATTGAGAAAGAAGATTACTGTTATGAGAATAGTCAGATGTATGTCTAATATTGCTACAAGGAGATTCTTCATTAAAAGAATTGCTTCATCAACTTCCGACATGAAATTTGAAAGCGCAAAAATGTGGGAAGGAAAAAGAGATTTTGAAGTTTATGAAGAATCAACTTTGGCATCATTAAAGAGATATTACAGAGCATTATCTGATAACTCGATAGAAGCAGCAAGAATGCGTGTAATGATTGACAGTGAGAAGCAGAATACAATTCAATTAGTTCATTGGAAAGCATTAAACGCAAAGAAAGAAGATGAATTGAACAGAAAACTGAAACAGTTTGATGGTGTTGGAGATGTTGATGTTTCTGCTTTATTACATAAACTTGAAGCAGCACAAGCAACACTCAACAAACTCAAAGAAGACTCAAATAAATTAGATGCACAAGCAGAAATTGACATAAGAAGACCAATGACAGCAATTGAAAGAACAAGAAAGAAAATTGTTGTTTCAAAGATAGAAAGAACAAGAATTATCTCTGAAAGAGTTCCTGCAACATTATCAAGAGCTGCATCAACATTAAATGCTACAGCTTTAACTAGTAGTCATACTTTAACTTCTGATGGATTGTTACAAACATTACAAAGTGAAAATGAAATGTTATCTGTCAGAAATGAATATTTAAGAAGACAAATTGCTGATTGCGAAGCAGCAAAGAATTCAATGCCTCCTGAATCATTGGCAACAATGGAAACTGTTGTTGTTCCAAAGAAACCAAAGCCAGAACCAAGAGGTGTAAACAGCGGAAGACCAAAGAAAGAGACAGGAATCACAAGACCTTTCTCAGCTGCTGTTTCATCAAGATCAAATCTTACAAATACTACGGCTCCAAGCTCAACTCCACCACTTTCGCTTGGTCCATCAAGGCCACATACAGCACAAGGCACAAAGACAGCTAAACCTTTGAATGATACTACTCCAAGAAGAGAAAAGAAGAAAGTTACAATTAGATTTAAATAAATGTTTTGTTATTTAGTTATTGTTATACGAAAATAATGCTATATTTTCCATAACTAGAATAATTTCTATTCCTTACTAACATAAATGTCTAATTTGTTATGAGCCGAAAATCAAATAATGGATATTCTTACTCTCATTTGATAGTTCGGTTCCACTTACCGTACACATCCTATTTGTTATGATATAAAATATTTAGCAAGCAATACAATCCGAAATTTTCATTATTTTATAGATTTTCTTCTGAATTTGCTTTTCTAGAACACAATAATCGATGGAACTTTCACTAGACGTATTTTTAGAACTGTACTCTAACTTGAGGTCTGGCAAAAATGTCCAAGAAGTGTCTAATTTGCTTGAGCAATGTTATTTAAATTCAGAATCTATCCAAATCAATTTACAGATCGCAGAACAAACAGATGATATCGTTCTAATGCAGTATGCTCTTTATGGTGTCTGCGTTTGTATTCGAAAGTTACAGAAGAAAATCGATGATTCGATCATATTACAAGCAAGAGCAAAGATTTTAGAATTCCTAACAACGGCAACAGAACCAACAGTAATTAACTCGATAATTGCTGTTATCGCTGAGTTGATAACTTATTGGCAAGAATGGCACGAATTCACTGCATTGATATTCGACCAAAACACGCCTATAGAAACTGTTTTAAAGTTACTGTCACAACTTATTAATAGCATCAAGAGTACTAAAGTCATTCAAAATCTCGAATTTTTTCAAAATTTAATTCAGAGAGGTTTAGAAACATCAGAGTTTGAGTCGATTTCATACGCCATACAGCTTTTATTTAACCTTGCCATACCAATCAAGAACTATTCTAATACAGATGAAGCTTTAATTGAGTCATTTAATAATTTTGGTGAACCACTACTAGCAGTTCTCAAACAAATCATTCCGCAAGGTAACCTAGAAGACTTTATGAAGGTTTCCACACCTATAATCAGTGGATTAGAGAAAGGTGTTTCACTTTTACCTTTTGAAGAGACAATTGACTTCTTCATTACATTACTACAGACGCAGAGTTTCGAAATCGAGTATTCTCTGCATCTAAACAATTTCATTTCTTCGATGATCTGTTATTCCGACGATGTATACTTTGGAGAGACAGAAGAAGAGAACAATGAGAAGCTGTCTGTCATATTCCAGTTAGAAATCGCACTTTCGATGAACTTTTTCGAATCAGATGATATGGATCCGACAATGAACTGGCTTTACGACTTCGATCAGATGTATAACCAAATATACGGACGTTTAAAACCTTCCGACGTCATAGAATTGACTCAACAAGGAATTAATGTTTTAGATGCTCTGGAAACGCCTCAATCGAGAGCTGCTTTGTTGCTTATGATAGAGAATGCAATGTCCGCTGAACCTTGGGAGTTTAATTTGAAGAGAAACGACATTTTCGAATTATTAATGGAATCTTTCAGATCCGAGGACTATATAGTAGTTAGAATGGCCATGAGGTTCATAGATGTACATGCTTCATTGTTTTCTCAGAAAATTAATGACAATTCTACAGATTTTATTAATTTTGCCGTAAATTTGATTCATGGAGAGGATCCTTCATCAGCATCGAACATGTTGAACTCTGTTATTGGTGTTTTGGTCGATTCCGACCCTGTTTTTGAAATAATTTTCCAAACTTCTTTTCAATTGTTGCAATCAAACAATCCTGGGCTCCAAATCAATGCGGCAAAGTCATTGTCGGACGCAATACACCGCTCCAAGTCCAAAATTGAAAGTCTTTTCAACGAAATTATCACCCCAACTTTAGAATTAATTGGACAAGTGTTTTCTGAGCAAGATTCCATGACAAGTATTATTTCCCCTCTATTTGGAGTCATTTCGTCCCTTGCTTTTCGTTGTCCCGACCAAATTGTTTCTTATTTCGAAGATATTTACAATATTTTGCTAACAGCCATCTCCTCTGACGATAAATATACATGTATTGATGCCCTGAACTGCTTCACGAGCTTAGTTTCTAGTATTCCTGAAGCATTTGGTGATAAATTCAGCCAAATTCTAGATTTGGTCCGACCACTCTTTGAACCTCACTGGAATATTGAAATGGCTCAACTGAACAGGATGAAAAACAGCAAAGGCCTCGAGGAACTGAGTTTGAAATTTGATGCGGCGATTTGCGGATTGAAACTCATGATTTCCATCTCTAAGGTATCAGAAGATGTTGGATTAATCCACGAATCACTTGTTTTCATATTAACTATACTCGGAGTCCCAGATATTAACGGAATCATTTCAGGTTTCGATTCTTTGTGTCGGATTAGCGAAATAATATCTGTTATTGAAGTTCCATCCGAAATATTTGAGCTATTTTTCAGAATGATTCAACAAATTTTTAATTTATTAAATTCTCTGAAAGATAGGAACATAATAACCTCTGCATTGCATGTAATATCTCAGATTGTGTCTCTTTTCGGTCCTACTGTCCTCGGAGACTATTATCAGATGTTACCTCCGATTATGTTGCAGCAAATCTACGAAACGTTCAACTCCAACAACGGATATTATGTTTACATCGATGCTATATTCGATAAAAACGTTTATTCCGTTTTAATGATAGATTTGCTTATGAAATTGGACTATTCCATCATTTCCAACGCTCTTCTACCTATTTTCGATCATCTATTGGTTGAACAGAACCCAGATGTCACATCTTTTGCCATAGATGTCTGTTCTTCAGTGATTGTTGCAAATCAAGAGTGTTTTCCATCAGAATTCCAACAGAAATTCATGGATTTGCTACTAAAATACATCGCTGAAGGTACTGCAACACTCGCAAAGTCTTCAACAAACTTTTTCTGCCAAATTTTGAAAACAAATTCTTCTTTTGTTGAACAAATAGCGGAAAATGTTTATTCGTTATTGATACAAAGACTTCAACAGCAGAATTGTGATGATATAATGACAAATGCAGTACAATTAGAAGAATTTTTGTCAAATTGCATTTTGTTGTTTTCTTCTGCCTTCAATTTCAACTTTTATGATCATGTAGAGATAGTTCTTAGATCTCTTCCTTATCAGAATGAAGTTGAACTGAATAATTCCGCATTTTCTTTCATTTGTTCAGTTTCTTCTTCATTAGATATCAATTTCGTACCTTATTTTGTGCGTCCTTTAATATCCTTATTCGCACGGACTGTAAATCAGCTGAAAAATCTCGAAATTGAAGATCAAATTTTGAGATCTTGCTTAGAAACACTGAATTCCCTACTTCAGAACTTCCCTGACAGAGATTCTTGCATTTCTCAGACACTTAACGGAAACCAGGAGTCAATTGACCTCTTTAGAAACACGATTTCGGAAGTTGAGGCCTCTCTTCAATCATAATAGCTTTGTTTTTAAATGTTTTGTTATGTATTCTTTTTATATATATTTTATTTAATATTTCATATCTCAAAATATTATTCAGATTCATTATGGGGAAATTAATTTAAAGTTATCAAAGAGTAAAGACTTATTCATTCACATAATTCAGATTCAATGTCTCTATTAAAAAGATAAAATCTTAATGGATTTTCTTATAAGATAAACTCTATGATATAAAGTCGTCTAGACTTGATTCAATCCATTTAAATTCATTGCTGGATTCGAAATCCGAAATAAATGAAGAAATAGGAACTATTCATTCAAAACATTTTGATTGAAAAAATTCTCAACTATATTTGGTACACAAACTTGTGATTTGATTTCGGCAGTTAATAGTGATTTTTATTGAGTAGTTAGAAATGCAATGAGATAAAGGTTGTTATTGCTTTTGCATCTGCAGAATTTGTTTTGTAAAATAGTTTTGTATTTGATCTTAACGAGAATGCAAAGAGAGATTATGTTATTATTATTTAATTCAATATCTCCATTCCCTGATGTGATCATTTCTATTTTCTGGTTATCAAGAAAGCACTTATCAGCAATGATATCTGAACTTGATTCAGTTGAATATAATAAAATTTTCCCTGAATTATCTTTCATGACTGAATTAGAAATATAAATTTGCGAATTTGCACTGGCAAGATTAATAATTCCCGGTTGAGATGCGGTTGAAGATGAAGAACTATTTAAATAATTACTGCAATGAATATAATGTTGGGAATACCAATGCCAATAGCACATTAAATCTGCTTTATTTGAAATAAATTGACAAAATTTTGTGCTTGATGTTCCTGATGCATCATTATAAATAAGATATCCAACTGCATATCTTGTTTTGCAGTTACTTTCATTGATTGAAACAAATGAAACATTTCCGTTCTTGTGCCAAAGTACAGAGCCTGATGTTTCACTTGAATAACCTGAAATTGATGATTCTTCAATCAGATTTAGATCATAACTATTCTGTCTAGCTAGAACTGATGTATGAATTCCATTATGTGTCAATCTTGTAGTGCAGTCTTTTCCTGTAACTCGATATTGGAAAAATGATCCATTTCGAAAAACAGTGCATGGACAGTGATCATCTGCACTGCATTTATTAAATTCTGTTTCACTGATTCCTAAATAGTTCGGACCTACTGATTCAACAGAGATACATTTCGTCTTTAAGTCTCCAAAATTACAGTCTGTAACAAAATATTTTCCATTTGGATCTGATTTCAGAAATTGCTTAGATCCATCAGTATTTATGACTGTTGGTGGATCATTGAAGTATCGATTCCAATCATCTCTCGATTTATGAAAAAACAAAGTAAAATATCGAAGTCTATTTGTGCAATATGGTAAAGCATTCATGTGTTATATAATTAAAGTGATTTATTGTAGAAGATTTTATAATAATAGGGAAAATTCCTTTAAATTGATGGTTCAGAAAGATTTTGTTGAGGATTAGCATGTTTAGTTGAATTGTATGTGAGAGTTAAATGATTCTATTTGTTTTTCATCTCGATAATTCTTCGCTGAATTTTTAAATCTTTGAATTTTGATAATATTGAGCATTGTTAGAAATTTGGTAATGAATAAAAGATTCAATAAATGAATCAGCTATTGTTTATTCGATTAAATTCTGGGAATTGAAAGAAATTAAAGTTCAAATCAAACATGAATTTTAAAAAAAAAATTCGAAAATGTTTATGCGTGATGTTTCCAATGCAATTTACAGATTTATTGTTGATGACGACGCAGAATCATTAGCCTCAATCCTTTCAAATTATCAAGATCCTAATTTGAAACTGACTAAACCAACAGACTACAAGTATCCAGCTTTAATAACTATTTGGCCTTGGCCAATTCATGTTGCTGCGTTTTTAGGATCTGAACGTTGTTACAATTCCCTCTTAAATTATGGTGCGGATGAAAACATTAAAATTGCAAAAAAATTGGATGTGCGCCATTATGCTGCAGCTGGAGGACAATTATCTATTCTGCGCAGATTCTCAGATTTTGATGATTATTCTATGATTTATGCAATTCAGTATGGAAATCTTGATTGTGTAAAATTCATTTGGTCGAAAGGTATTGATTTTTCAAGTGATTATGTCTTTGTTCATGAAGCTTGTGAATCTAAATCCCTCGATATTGTTCAATTTATTTATGATCAATGCCCAGATTTTAAAAAAATAGCTAGTAGATTATATGATGATCACACTGGTTTAATGCGTGCAGCAAAAAGCGGCTGTGTTGATATTGTCAACTTTCTTCTCAAGTTAGGTTTAAAAGACAATGTAACTTCAAAATCTGGTCTTACGGCGATTTTTCTAGCAGCTAGATATGGATCTCTTTCATGTGTTAAAGCACTTGTTGAATCAGGATCTCGCTTCAAGAGCCGTAACAGGAAGTATAACTGTTTCGTTGAAGCAGCAACTCAAGGACATTTGGACATAGTTAAGTACCTTCTCGACAAAGGAATTGATATCAATATAACTACAATCGATGGGTATGATGCACTCGCATGTGCAATTGAGAAAAGTAGACTTTCTGTTGTTAAATATTTGTTAATGAAAGGAGCCAAGAAAACCAGAGATAGTAAGGAATTTGCACAGACAACTCCAGAAATATATGATTACTTCATAAATCACGATGGTGCCATAGATCCTATTTCAGTATTAGAGAAAATTGTGTTAGATAATCTCAAAAATATTAAGTTAGCAAAGCATTTATTTGAAAATTACATAAAATTGGATGATCTACCACATGATCTGATCTCAGAAATGTTTAAACGTGATAAAATTATAACTAGAAACTATAGGGTGTCCAAAGGTGCGTTTAGCACAGCGCTCTATATGAGACTATTAAAGGAGATATATGCTGATTATAAATATATAATAAAAAATATGAATATATGTATATGATGAGTATGTTGTATTTTGGCGCCATGCCGGGATATAAAATGAATTTTGAGACAAGAGGCGGTTTCGCGGGAAATTTTGGCGGGATTTTTTTCATTTTTTTAATGAATCATAAAGAAAACATCCTCGCTCTTGCAAAAAAATGCAAAGACTGTAAAAAAATCTACGAGACATTGGTAAAATGCTTCGGTATGGATGCTCCTAGCTATTCCACTGTAACGTATCATGTTAGGATGTATCACTTCATGAACAAAAAGGCGCCCATCATAAAAATTGACAAAAAATCGCCGGATCAAAGAAAAATCAAAGCAATTCTTCAAGCGCTAGATGAAGACCCAAGAGCATCACTCAGAAGGATAGAGGAGATGACAAAGATACCACGTACAACAGTCAGTTATTATCTGCACAATTATTTGAACTACAAACTAGCGTATACACGTTGGGTTCCGCACAGTTAGTATGGTTATCTTGGGTATGGTGGCACTACGCTCCACCCCACCCAAGATAACGGTTTGACACTTTACAAAACCGCTAACGTATATTTTACAACACAAACACAAACACTAACTTAACCTTAAACATTTACAAAGCCACCAACCACTTCACCTCACTAACGTTTTCGCTAACGACTTCACTAATGAAAAAATAAACGTTCCCACTAATGTTCTCATTTACAAAAGTATTGCAGCGCTTCCCATTGCTGTGCTTCACATAACAGCTCATAATCTTCTGACTCACTTTCTTCTTCATATAGGTCAAAATCACTGTCATAGTTTATACCTGTAAGTTTTGACAAAGCTAATGAAACACGCTTACCGTTTGTATCTATTGCTTTTATATATCTCCCATTATGTTTGTTGTCGTAAACGCTCAAACTAACTTTACCCTTTCTCCCTCGTATCTGATAGAATGTATTTTCACGAGGAACAAAGAACAAATTCTTGAACTCATGACCGTTGTAGTTTGTTATCTCAATAGTTTTCGTCATTTACATCCAAATAAAAATTTTCAGTAAAAATAAACTTAAAAATAAATGATATCACCACCCTCACACGTATGAAAATATAGCACAAAAATAAATTTAGGTGAAGTGGTGAGATCTCACCTCTTTTTTCACCTCTTTTTTTTCACCCACTTGAATTCATTGTTTTATAACTCTCTTCCTTTCTCCAACTCTTCTAACTTCTTCTTAAGTTCAGCAATGTTGTCCTCATGAAGTTTAATCTTTCTCAAAATTCCTTCTTTATCTAATGGTTGCTTTATCTTTCTAAACTGAACTCTACCATCCTTCATAGTATGAATGTAAAAACCTTCTGGAATAGTTCCTGATTTAATGTATTCTACCAAAAACTTTTGTTTCATTGCTTCAGTGACTTTATTTGTCATTTCAATCAAATAAAAATTTTAATATTAAATAAAAATAACGTTATTTTTTCAGTAAGGAAACGCAGGAGTTTTACGATTTATTTGAGGAGTAGGTTCTGGTTTAAATGTTGGAGTCGGTTTAGGAGTTGACTTTTGAACAGGAGTTTGTACTTCCATAGGTTCAGGAGTCATTGAAGGTGTTGTTTGTGAAGGCGTTGGTTTTGACGAAGGTGTTGGAGTTTGTTTAACTTCAGCTACTTCAGTATTATTTACAACATTTGCTTTATTTCTTTTCAACATCATTACTGCTACTGCTGTAGCTAGCAAACCTAGTGGGAGACCATATCTTATATAAGGACTTGACCAAATGCTATTTTTGACAGGAGCTGGTGGAACACCTAACCTTGGTGAGACTGCTCTTTGCCATTGTGCAGCTCGTAAGAAATATTCAATAGGTGCTCCATAATCGTTTGGTAAAGTTTGTTTCATAGATGGTGAAGGTTCACGAGAGCTTGATGAAGAACTCATTTATAAGCTTTAAAAATAAACGTTCATCCTTTATTCTTCACTGTCGTCAGTTGCTAAGTTATAGTCGTCAAGTCTTATTATTGGTATGCCTGACTGTCTTACTTGTATTGCAAAGCAACAATCCCTCATAAATCCAATAAGTGGCTTTGGTACGTTTTCAGTTGCTAGTTCAATAGGTCCTTTAACAGACAATTTGTATGTTATTGGAGCAGTAGATGTTTGACCTTGCTGGAAGCAAAAGTCCACTTCTGTTGGAAAACCACATAAGAAATGTGTGTTGTCATAGCTATCCCATTTATGTTCCACACTACCATCATCCACCAATGACCTCATAACATCTTCATTAAATCCTATCATATCATTGTTTGTATTGCAAGCGTTCGCAACCATTTCATAAAATACAGGTCCATATGATTTTTCAGGTTCTGCAGGCATATTTCCATAAGCTCCCATGGAAAGCTGAAGATATTTAAACTTAGGGTTCTCAAAATTAACATAATAGTTGTCTTTCTTTCTAAATAGTGCCCAAATACTTTTAACATTAATAGGCGTATAAGCTGCTGTAAATGTTGCACTTGAACTATCTGTATTCTTTGAGAATGAACCATCCATAGGAATCCAATCCATAACTTTAACAGGAAAACATAAAGCCTCGTTTGTATAATGTTCTACAAGTTCTGTATAAATGTTAGGGTCTAAAGAGAATGACTTTGGATGAATGAAACATTCATTAAAATCCATCTTTGTTCGAAATAGTTGCTGGTTACAGTTGTAATAGTAACTGTTCCACTAGCTTCTACTGCCTTCGTTATCATAGTGAATGGTTCATTCCATGGAACAAATTTATTTGTCGGTGGATTTGAATCTGAAGCAAATGCAACTTTAAGAGTTGGATTGAAAGCAATGATATCATTTACAGATATAGATGTGCATTGTAAGGCGTCGCTACTGAACTTTACTTTAAGCTGAATGTTTCCTGCAAAAGCTGGAATAAATCGAATAGCTTCTAATGGAAGGAATCTTCTAACAGGAATTCTTAAACGAAGCTTAAAATCAAATGATTTTCCTGCTGTAATTGGACCACTAACAATTTGTCCTGTTCTGCATGTTCCCGAATGACTCCATACATCTTCATGTCGAGTCTTTGAGAAAACATCTACTTTCTTTATTTGTTCGGTAGTTTGTGAGTTTGAAGTTATATATGCTTCTTCTCTTGCGTTGTCTTGAGAATATACGATACGACCATTTGCAAGGATTTGATATCCAGCAACTGCATAGAAAGCGTCATCGAAACCAATCCAAAATCCTGGTGGGTTTGTTTTATTGGAACCTGAACCAATTTCTTTATCTACAATAAATTGACCTTCCATTTTATACGTAATGAATGTATTGTAAAGGTCCAACATATTTTCACCAGGAGGTGAGAGATTGAATGTTACCCATGTGTTATCTTTAGCAGTTCCAGGTTGTGATGGAATCTTTGCGTCAGAATATTTTCTATTAGTGTCACCAATTTGAACTGCATTGTCTATGATATCGAAATATGAGCGAATCTGATGAATATGCTCTGCTGGAGTAAATTCGTTTAACTGTTCGTTCTGCATGTATTTACTTCGGATAAAAATATCTATTTACTTCATTATTCTCACTCTTCTTCTTGGCATTCGTGGTGGAAGTTGTTTCTTGACATTTTCAATGAACTGTACATTCTCTTTTGTCTCAACTTCTTTCACTGGTGGGTCAGGGTTCTTTGACTCGGTTTGTTTTTCAATGAAATTCACGAACTTTGCAATAAGCTCTTGGTTCGTTATTGAAAGTACATCTGGCTTCTTTTCTTCTGGTTCTTTTGGTGGCTCAGTTTGAACAGAAGGTTTTATATGGGCTTCGTGGACTTCACCCTTGCCATGCACCTTAATGTTGTCGCTTTCTGCATTCGCTAATGGAACCTTTCTTTTTCTTACGTATATTTTACCATCTTTACTCTGACTTACGTAATAGAAAGGATGTTGTATTCCTCTGGCGTCATTTAATATAATAGACTCTCGTTCTGATTTTGACAAGCTCATTTTACATCGGTTAAAGTTTTAATTTTGTTTTTTATCTGCAGTCAAATGACTCAGACAAGTCCTACGGACAAGACCCAAGGGGTCATAGATGTTGAAGCATTGAAGAAAGAAATTCGCGAGCAAATTTTATCCGAACTGAAGGAACAAAAACAAGAACAAAAGCCAGAGAGACCAAAGAGAAAACTTAGTGAAAAACAACTAGCTGCATTAGCTGCTGGAAGACAGAAGAACCCACGTTTGCTCGCGAAGAAAGCTAGAGAAGAAGCTGAAGCAAAAGCTAAAGAAGCTGAAGCAAAGAAAGAGTAAATGGTTTATTTTTATCCGAACTAAATGTATAGACAAATACCTTTATCTGTTGCGTTCAGTAGTGAAAACCCTGACGTCAAAATAAAGGGGAACAGAGTAACGTTTAAGTTTCCAACAGACTGGATTGTGAACATAAATGAAGAGAAGTACATTGGCATAACATCTATGTATATAACACGTGCATTTAGGAAAGTTGACTTTATACTTCAAGTCGAGATAGAAAATGACGAACAGTCTTTAAGCGCCCAAAACATTCACATATACAAATACTTTAAAGACGATACAACATTGTTGCAATGTATGATTTCATTTAATGAGATGTTCGAGAAAAAGTTTAACATTGAAGTACAAACTTTACAGCCTTTACGTGAGTTTCTTGCACAACTGAAAGAAGAAGGTAGTCAGCCACAACTTATAGACTTTCATTATGAATTTAATGAAAATGAAGATGGAACTCATGACTGTCAGTTTGTTGTATTCTCACCATTCAATGAAGTCGCTAAAGAGAAAGAAAATCCATTACGTATAAGATTTCAAATCTCTGAACCAAGTGAAGACTTCAAGAATGTTTTCAATTATGATGCAATGCTTCCGAGGAAAAATGAATTTTCAAAGATTGTAACACCTGGCATTTGGGATAGAAAGCAAGCTATATTATATTCAAACTTAAGTAAGGGAGTTGAAAATGAGTTCATTGGTCATACAAGAACTACACCACTTCCTAACCCTAAATACTATAAATTAACTGGCTTCAATCGTGAGTTTTGGATAGACATGTTCTCCACTCATGACCATAACTGTCCAGTGTTCTTACCTCCAGACCATAAGGACTGTCTCTACATTGAAGCACAACTCTTAAACTCTACCATCGCAGTATTGTAAATGACCACATGGGCTTATTTTTATCACGAATGACCTCATTGCTGACAAAAATAAATGACCTCATTATTTTTCTCATTCATGACCTCAGAACTTAAGCTTTCTTATGAAAGAAGTCTTAGTCTGAATAGAAAAGTTAAACTTCTCTTCAAATGCAGGTGTAGCAGACTTACATAAGTCAAATCCAATCTCTTGACCGTCATAAAGTGCTTTATATAACTTCATAACACTGAACTCAGAGTCTTTGTCATATGTTCCTTGCGGAACCATTAAACCTTTATCTTCATCATAGAAACACTGAACAGAGTCAGGAAACATTTCATTAGCGGTTAAAGCAATAACATCTTGCTTCACGCCTTTCATTCTGCAGTGAAATGCAACTTCATTTAAATCATTCGTGAGTAAGTCTATGTAGGTCTTCTTTCCACAAAATATTGACTTGTATGCTAAACTTTGTTTTCCAGGTGTTATTTCTGCAAAGTCTATGAAATTGACCAAGGTTTTTACCAATGAGAACTCTTCCATAACGTTTCTCAAACTCTTCAGCGAGGGTATCTTCATTATAGGTGCATCGTCGTATCGCTATAGGCTATTACAAACCCATATCTTCTGCAGTACAGAATACTTCACACATTATTCTCTTCGACATAGATAGAATATTAACACCAAGTGGACAAAGTTAAAGTGTCTGCAAATGCTTTTCGTTAGCTTGAAAATAGTTTTATCTGAACCATCCAAACCTTCGAACTTCACTATATGGTTGTAGTTTCTGATGGCATATCTTATAGCATCTTTGTCATTTACTATGGTTATTTTTGACTCAATAGGAGATAGAATAGTTTTGCCATAAATACTGTTCAGAATGAGCTTTATATTTTCTTGCAAAGGATTTCCTTCTTTCTTATACTTTAACCTTAACTCAAACAACTTCTTTACTTCATCTCTTATTCTAATATCTCTGTTTCCATCGTAATAGTATCCTTGCAACACTTCACATTTGACACCTTGATATTTTATGAGGTCTTGTAATGTTATATGGTCAACATACATGAGACAGCAAGTGTTTGAACTTCTGGGAACGTTAAGTTCTGGATTTAGTTCAGGGTCACAAACTATTAAAGGAAAGTGTCTATGTATTCCAATCTCTGTTATCTTAATGAGAACAAAGAAGCCAGACATAAACTTTTCACCAATGGGTTCCTTTTGGTCGTCATCGAATAAATGTCTCATGAGATACTCTGTGCTTAACATCTTCATCCTTCAATAACTTTGGAATTCCTTCTAAAGTATAAATCTTGCTATAGCGGATGGATATAATGAAACAGCGTCGAAGTCAGCAATGAGTTTCTTTTTGCTCTTTTGTTTAATGTTATCTGACAACATACATCTTCCACCTTGAATGCATCTGAAATAAATTCTCTTGGTTTATTTGAGAGGTCATAAATTTCCATTCGGGAAGTACACTCTGTTCTCAAAAATTTGTTAGCAATAGAACAAATACTAACGTAGTCATAAACGTTTAAATCAAATCTTTCAATATGTCATTGCGGAACTTAACAAAACCTTCTCTTAAAATTCTTACATCTTGTTTGCAATAAAATGTACTATACTTTTCTAAGTCGAAATGGTTTTCATCTATTCTGCAACCTTTGATGGAATCTATGTTCTTCATGAACGTATCTGCATCCTGGATAAACTTACATGCTTCAGAAATGACACCAGTTTGTTGTCATTTGCTAACAAAAACACTGCTGTAGTAGTTATATGGAAATACTTCTTTCGGTCCTGTTTGTAAGTTAAACATAGCAGGAAATAGTTTAAGCTTCTTATTTATAACACTGTAAGAGTCTTTTATAATAATTGCCCTTCCTTTATATAAACCAGTTATTTGCATTGTTCGTGAACCTTTAATGATGGGAGTTCCTTTCACTTCTGTCATGTGTCTTAAGATGAAGTTTATATCATAACTGAGGTTATGGAAATATATTAAACTCTTGTCAGGAAGTCGTTCCAAAAATTCTGTTGCACAGTTCTGACCCCAAATGCTTTCACTCACTGAACCATCTTCATGTCGTAACATATGTTAAAAGCTTTATGAAAGCCATCGGTACTACACTCAAAGTCAGCAAAGAAAACATGCTCAGGAATGAACTTGCACTTATTTTTATTTACTTCTTTTGACTCTGCTTTCTTCTTCAGTTGTACACAATACTTTGGAGCATATGTCAAATCTTTAAATGGTGCAAGGTTCTGTTTATATAAGTCAGTCGTATATGTGAAAAGTTCTCCATAAGAAATAGGTTCGAAATATTTGCACTCCCACAATGTTTTCATAACATCCCATAGCGGTGTAGTTCTATCATAACGAACTACATATTTGTTCTCTCTCTTTGTATATATTTTCATCTGTTTCTCAATGTTCATTCCACCACACTCCTTCAAGATTTCTATATAGTTGCGAATGAAATATGTTGTCATTGGTAATCTTTCGTTTAGCATGTAGTGGTCTTCAACAAGAAGTAAGTCAATAGTTCGAACAGTTTTACATTCTTTTGGTATGTATCTCTTTATTTCATTATGTCTTGAGTCATTGAAATAACCAATGGTAACATTAAATGCTATACCTGTTGCGTCAGAAATTTCTTGTACTTTACTTTGAGGAAAGTCTCTAACACGAATGACTTCTCTCATGTGGTCAATAGTTTCTTCATTTACTCCAGCCTGAATGCAAGCATAAACGAAACAATTGTCTCTGTCATAAGTGTTGCAGTTCTTTTGTTCAGTTCATTGAAGATTTGGTAGCGTTCAAGATTTATAGGTAATGTGCAAAGATACTTCCAGAACTGACCGCTTCTCTTCTTATAAAACTTCTTTTCACCATTATCTTTCCAAAAGCTTTCTATAAGTGCTGGGTTTCCTGTTTGCTTAAGAGCTTCCAAAATGGCTTTCTGGTCATTTGTCAGTGTGCTTTCATCTCTATATGGTCTCTTTTTTGGTTTGCCTTTCTTTACATCTGACATCGTTAAGCCTTCATATTCTGTTAAATCATACATCTTTATTTCAGTAAGATTCTTTATGTTTGTCAAGAAGAAGTCATAGTGCATTTCAACAATACCTGCAGCATTTGCTTCTATCTCTGATATAAAGTTCTCCTTCAAGAGCTGATGTAGTAATGTTCCAATATTATTGAGGTTTAACGTAGAACATTCATACTTTCCACCAAGTTTATAACATACCATCCATCTCTGTTGGGAGTTTATTTTAATCTTCTCTAAGAGTCTCATGAAAACCTTACCGAAATGTTTGTGTAAGTAGTCTCTGTTTGGTTCATCTAAAGCTTCGATGTTAAAGTCAATGAGTCTATTGCCTGACTTCACATTTCTCTTCCTATTCTCTTCATCTTTCTTTAACCATCTCTCACCTTCTTTTGGTTTGTCGTCAATGGAACGAATGACATCGTTAGCTTTGCGAACTTGTTCTATAGCACTTTTAAACATCTCTCTTCTCTGTTGTTTCAGTGTGTCGTCTCTTCTTCTTGTTTCACCAACGTTTGCATTTGTTATGTCAAACATTTCTTGACGAACATCATGCGAAAGAGCTTTACGAGTATGACCAACGTTTGCATTTGTTATGTCAAACATCTCTTGACGAACATCATGCGAAAGAGCTTTACGAGTATGACCAACGTTTGCATTTGTTATGTCAAACATTTCTCTTCTTACTTCATGAGGTACTGAACGTCTATGATATAAGTCAATAGCAACGTCATTTAAAGGAAATGCTCTTGCATGGACTTCGTCCTCGCCGCGTTGCGGCTTTATGAACTCATGAATTCTATCATAACTTATTGCACCATTATAGTCTTTAATGAAGTCAGCGAGTGCTTTTTTGTTTGTTGCGTAATGCTTTGCAACATCTATGTTAGCTTCTGTAAGAAGTTGTTTTATTTCCGAGTGTTCTAACTTAGACAACTTCCGATACATCTTTAGTAGGAAATAAAAAAAATATTTTTGAAAAAATTAGATTAGATTTTTTTTAAGTTATTTTTCAAAATAATTTAATATTTTTATTATAATGAAACACATGCAAGATTGCAAGTTCTTTTCATACAATGCTCTCGCTAATGCCATCAAGAATGAGTTCAATGGTGCTTCAAACGTTAATGTTATCTTTAACAAGAAGTTTGTGAAAGAATCTAAGTTCGGTCAGTATGTCAGACCATTAGCTATCGTCATTGACCGCAAACGTTATACTTCACAAGAGTTAGCAGTAGTTTTGAAACAAAAGAGTTTCTTCGTGAATGTCAAAGATACTCATTATACTGTTATAAAGAACTCTAATATTGACTTCTTCAGTATTGCTATGAATCTTTCCGAACAGAAAGAATATAAGAAGGGTGAAACAAATGTGAAATATTATCCTTCATCTCTGAAGACAATAACGAACAAAGATGTTATACATAAGCTCCTACCAAAGGTTGAAGAAGCTTCTATTGACATTGACGAAGGAAGTGAAATGGTTGAAGAAATTGACCCTGAAGTTATTTAAGCAAAAATATATTTTTGGTTAGTATTCATATCGATATTTTACAACAATTCCCCAATGTATAAACTTTTCATACGCTTTTTCATAAGCTTTATATACCTTCAGAAATTTTGCATAATCTTTAGAAGCATTTAGATATTGTTTAAATGCTTTGTATGTCTTCAGAAATTTTGCATAATCTTTTACATGTTGTTCGTTCTCTTCTTCTGTCATGAGTTCCGAATATTCTAAATTCATGTTCTTTCATATGAGATAAAATTTTATAAAAAAAATAAAATTAGCTTAGATTTTCATTCTTCCTCTTTGAAGTTATCGAAATACTCTGTTATTTTTTCCTTCAGTAATGGTAAGTCTTCTTTGAATGTAAGTATTGTGCAACCTTTGATGTCATAGTGTGTTTGAGGAAGAGTACTTTTGACAATTTCCTTTATTTGCTCATTCGGTGTCATTGAAATCGGTAAGTTTTCACGATAGAACCAGTTTCTGTCAGATTTATATATCTTAGCGAGGTCGTAAAAGCTTTTGTTGTTTCTTCTGACTAAATGCAACATAACCATATCTCTGTCTTCTTCATTTTCCATCTCTTCAGTATATATCATATACTTATAACTCTTTTCCTTTCCTTTTGGTACTGAACGCGGTATTCTTTTCTGTATGCTTTTGTCTTTGGATTCAATGACTTCGTCTTTTGCTTGAAGTTTCTTTTCCATCTGTTCGCGTTCTTGTCTGTGAATTTCGTCAAGAAGTTTACAAACATACCAAGCATAACGAGGTGAAGCCCACATTGCTACAGCATTTACGAGAAGTCTATGAACATAATATCCTCTCAAACCGTTTGGCAATTTTTCACGATTTTCATAGAGTTTTGGCGACTGGGGTTTCTTCCCTACTCGCTGTGCTTCGCTCAAAAGTTCTTGTGTGCTTTGGTTCCTAAACCAGTCTTTAGGAAGTTTAGTATCTGGTGCAAAACATGCTGTCAAAATACTTTGCATTTGGTACATATCGTCTTTGACCGAACGAATGAGACGGAGTTGTTTGTTAAACTGTATGTACTCATATTCTTCATTTATGGCTTCATGAACTATAACTGTTGTTGTGTTCTCGGTTGTTGACATATCTGTCTTTACATACAAAATAAAAAAATAAATAAAAATAAAACTAACTTTATTTTCTGACTTTCACAAAAGACCAAAAATAAACGCTTTACATGTATTTTTCAGCAACTTCGTCAAATAATTTTATAGCTTTATCTATCTCATCTACTTCAAACGTTTCTTTACCTTTTATGGGAGCACCATACATTTTCTCAAACTTTTCAAGTAGTTCTGTTTCAGCAGCTCTCATATCATTAACTAACACAACCTTGACTCTATTGACTGTACTGTCATATCTTAGAGTTATATTATATGTCCTTCCTATCTTATATCTTTTTGTGTTGAAGTCCTTCGGTTTCTGAACGATGTAAAGTAAGCCTTCACTGCAACGTTCCGTATCGAATGAACCATATGTTATGAAGTTATATCCAACAACTGGGTCAATCCATAACAAAACTATTGGTATAAGACTTTTGTCTATAAGATATGCTGCAGTTCCATAGAATTTTACCGATATCATAAGCTCAGGATTTCTTGTCAAAATTTTCTGAGTAGAAGCAATTTTAACCCAGTCCTGCGGTCTCTTTCCAGATGGAGATATAATGTCTGACAAAGAATATTTGTTGTATTTCTTTGAGTATCTTACGTTTAAATCACCAATTCTAACCAATTTGGTGTCATTGTCTATCTTTTTAACTGTTTCAAACTCATTGTTTGACATATCTTTCTTTAAGTCTGCATAGTCGTTTCTCATACGTTCTATCTCTTTGACGGAGTAGTTATATTTCCTCATTGCTGCTTTACATTTAGAACATTGCGGGTTCATTTTTGCGTTATATTCTGAAACCTTACCTGCTAAAACAACTAAAGCGTCAATTGCTCTCTTCATCTCAAAAGTTGCTGGTTTTATTTGTTTGTTCCATACTTTGCCTCTTCTATCTTTATCTCTTATCTGCCATACACATTCAGCAACTAACGAAACAAAGTTGTCGTAGGTCTTAAATTCTTCAGATTTATATATGTCAGAAACATTCTTATATACTATGTCGCAATCTTTGTCCATAACCTTATGGTTGCAATGAAATCCTAGAAA
This sequence comes from Trichomonas vaginalis G3, assembly GCF_026262505.1. NCBI lineage: Eukaryota > Parabasalia > Trichomonadida > Trichomonadidae > Trichomonas > Trichomonas vaginalis. The sequence goes on from NC_067207.1 coordinate 14,914,906, forward strand.
CTCATAGTTTACCTTACGAATGAACTTCTTTATTTCTACTGAGTCAGTTGCTTTGACTTCTATTTCATCGAATTCAGGAATAGTGAGCTTTTGCTGCTGAATTTCAGGCAATTTGGGTAAATGGTCGATGAGGTCCTGCATTTCATAAAGATACTGTTCATTTGTTTCATCTTTCGCACTACAGTCTAAATTATTTGTTAAAAGTTCTTGCTTTATCTTCTGGATTTTTGTTTCGAAAGTATATGAAGAAGGAATGAAGCTTTTCATCTCTACTAACATAGATGTTGGATTCATGACTAACGAGTTTGGTGCTGTTGTTTGAATTGTTGTTGTGCCGATTGTGGCTTGAATTGTTGTTGTGCCGATTGTTGAAATCATATCTTTTATACAAAATAAAAAAATAAATAAAAATAAAACTAACTTTATTTTTCTATCTTAAGGAAATTCATGAAAATTCATGAGGTGAAAAAACAGGTGAAAAAGGAGGTGAGATCGCACCTCTTCACCTAAAATATATTTTTGGTGTAAATTTATGACAAAAATAAATGGTACCATTAATGATATCATGACTGTTCTCATTCATGTCTGATTTACATCTAATGAAAAAGTTTAGAAGAATTTTCTTATTCTTTCTGGCATATTTTTGTCTTTCCAGTACTCCCGCTCTAATGGTCCCAGATGTGTTGGCTTCGACTCTCTCAAGTTCTTAGATGGTATAACATCTTCAACGCCTCCTTCATATCTTACTTTATAAGTGTCATCGTTTGTGTTATAGCCAAGTATTTCAATAACCACTCCTCGCTTTGCTTCGTCAATGGTTTCAGCAAGTTTGCCATTACTACTTTCGACTAATTTATGACGAGGGTAAAACGCTATGGAGTCGTCAGCAGCTTTTATAAGATATCCATTACCTTGCGTAGAGTCTACGATATAATAGTTTCTACTTAACCTTAAACGTTTCTTTGTCAACGGTTTGTCGTCAAGAACTACACGAACTTTTGTTCCAGGAATGAGGGTAAATTGTGTTGAATTTCTGATATTTTGTGTTTGGCTTCGTTTCTTTTGTATATACTTTTCTTCTTGTTGTTGTGTCATTGAATTTGGTGTATGGCCTGTTGTAGAATGCGTTGAGGAATTATATACTTCGAGAAAATGTTTCATTGTTTCTTCGGTAAAGTCTCGCTCTTGGTTTAAATCTCTGAGCGTTCTTATGAAGCGGTTTATGATGCCGAGTATGTTATGGTTATGGTCTTCAATAGTGTAGTGAGTTATGTTATGTTTAATGAGAAAATCTGTGATTTCATTGCTGAGGTAAGCACTGTCTTGGTCTGATGTTAAAGTACTTGGGCTATGTTCTGCTACAAACTTTTGTAAAACTCTTAACACTTCACGAGTTCCTTTATTCCTCATTGGATATGCATATGCTTTGCGAGTGTTAACATTTATGAAGATGAGGAATGGTTTATGTCCTCCTTTTCTGCTTTGAATGAGAGTGTCAAATTGGTATGCGTCAGGAGCGTTGGAGTAAATTGGTAAAAAGTAGTCGTAAGGGTTTATTTTTGTTTGATGTACAACATTTTTGTCAAAGAACCTTTTCACTTCAGCTCTGTTAGTAAATCCCCAACTCTTTGCAGCTTCATTGAACTTCTTAAATGACCTCCATGGATGTTGTTCGAATACTTCTTTCAAGCTCATTTATGTAAAGTTAAAGATTTTATTCTAGGCTCAAGCGCGTTCATTGAACGCGGTACCATGCAAATACAGTCACAAATGGTGGCATATAATCTGCACCCAAGCCTGTTGGATTTGTTGTGAAAGTATGGGCATGATTTCCTGCGGTTCCACAGAAAATACCTGCGCTTGAATCTACTGGGTCACTTGAAATATCATATCTATGCATTCCCTGTCTATCCGAACCTGCTGCAAGATTTGTATAACCTCTTTTTGTTATTGAATGTGAATGACTACCTGTTGTGTTTGTAGTTCCTGTATGAGTGTGCGGTGGAAGGTTTGCTTCAGTAATTTTCTTCGAACCTCCTGTTTGCTTTGAAGAGTTAGCACAGTATAAGAATTTGTCTACAATCTGCTGCCATGTACCAAAACCTAAAACTGTTGCTGGATTTGTTGAGTTCATTGACGTATAAATAGAGCCTATAGGATATAATGTTTGAAGCATTTCTGTCTTTAATGTTTGAAGCTCTGTTTTGTCTGCTTTCTTGTCATATAAATCTTGAGCAGTGAATTTAATATTATGTTCATCCTTCATGACATAAACATCTTTACATCTAATGTTTCTCATCGTCGTTATGTTTTCATTCGATGTTAAACCTTGTGGAAAGTTAGGAGGTTTACAATATAATGCAGCCGCGTGCGGCGGGGCTCCGCCCTCCCCACCAGTTCCGCCAACCGTTCCTTCAATACTTTCTATAGCAACAGTTGAGAAGGAGTTATGTGTATGTTCTTTATCTGCTTTTTTATCTAACATTGCTGGTAGTTCATGTGTTTCAAAGTTTCTGACATGACCTTCGATATTCATACATTTACTATTTAAGGAGTTTAGTGTATCTTTTACGCTTGTACTTGGATTCTCTAAAGGTGCACTTGAACCAAGGGTATAGTTCAATATTATGTCGTCTGCTCTAACAGTAGTGAAGGATTCATGTGTATGGTTCTTGTCAGCTTTACTATTTAATGTAGCTTGAAGTTCATTTATATCGGAGATATTGTGTTTATGAGATTTCAAAACTTTGTTCGTTGCGTCAAGTTCATCTTTGTCAGCTTTACTTTTAATAGCATCTTCAAAAGTTATTTTGCCTTAACTCTCAATGTAAATCTTGGTTCAACTAATACACCGTTAACAAAGAAGTATGAAGCATAAATTTCATCGTTATAACCAAATGCTTCTGGTGCTTTACCTGTGTCATACTGTACTACAGTACAGCTTATGTCATAACCTTTAGCACGAATGAATTTATATCTTCTTTCATTAACATCTTCAGTGCTTATTTGTTCATCCTGTGTTAAATATCCATGGTAGTCCGTTATAATCTGTTCGTCTGAACTTATATAATGAACATGGTTTTTATCTGCTTTTTCGGCTAATTTCTCTTCTATCTCATTTATTTCAAGTTCATGCCTACCACCACCTCCCGAAGAAGTATTTTTCTCAGCTCTTGAAGAACGTCCACTTCGCCATCTTTGGTGTCAATAATGAGACTTTGTGTTAAAACCTTTCCTGTCTTAATGGATGTTTGTAAAACTTCTTCTTCACCGTGTTCGGGGTCATGGTCGTCATCATATCTTGTGAAATCAGAGATGTTGTCATACATTAAGCATATCTGTCTCAAAAGTTCTGCTATTTGAAACTGGAACGAAAGATATACAGAACTTTCATCATCTCCTAAAGTCAAGTCTGCTTTCTTAAGTATTTCTTGAATGTATGCAATGAGAACAGAGTACCTTGGAAAATATTCGAACAATATTTCATTAGCTGTTGGTTTTGGTGGTTCTTCTGGAGTTTCTGTTGTTTCAGTTCCTTCTGTAGGTTCTGTTGGAGTTTCTGCATCTCTTGACTTCAATGCTCTTGCTCTCAAAGACCTAAATGTTAGAGCACTGGGTTTTACAAAGGACTTTATAAATGCTTTAATAGTTCCTGGTAAGTTATTGTTAGCATTAAGTAAGTTCCTTATGCTTCCATCATGTACGTCCATAGCACTATGTAAAAAATCTATACTTTTCTTGTAGTCAGCAATAGACTGACTGTGATTTTTTAAAGATTTGTCAATACCTTTAAGCCAATCTTCATGCATGTCTGATACTGAGCCAAGAATATCATTTGCTTCCTTTAGTGTATTTTGTGCTTGTCGTAAAGTATCCAATCCCGTACGTGCATTGTTTGCTATACGTCTTACAGTATCTATTTGACTCCTTGTTTCTTGCATCCAACCAGATAAAGTTTTAATAGTATCCGAACCATTTGAAATGAAGTTCAAAGCATTTTTAACGTCATCTAAAGCTTCTTCACCAAGTACTGCCCATATCTTTCCGATTTGGTATTGAAGAACTCCATATGAAGCAGCTGTTAAACCAGTATTTATAAGGTCCCATATCCATGATTTAGCAGTTTTTCCATCCTTTCCATCCTTTCCATCCAAACCGTTTTCGCCTTGAGGTCCTTGTATTCCTTGTATTCCTTGTATTCCTTGTATTCCTTGTGGTCCGGTGTCACCCTTCTCTCCTTTCAGTTCATCTTTATGTTCGTTATAATATTCTAATGTCATAAGGTGTACATCATTACTGCTACCAGCAACGCCGAGAATTTGTTTCTCATTCATGACTAAATTCTTTAGGCATTTAATGTTGTCGTCAAATCGAAAGCTCTTTAACAATTCAATGAGAACATTTAATACTTTCACTAATGAGGCATCTACTGTAGAATTTATATATTGCACCGTTCCATCATTTATGATGGGAACCTTGCTTGTTGTAATGAATGGGTCATAAGTGTTAAAAGTATCGAAATCAATGACTTTTTTAGTTTTTCCATCGTCAATGACTAAATCATTGCCTTCAATGGTTAAAGTTGAGTTTTCGTTTACTAGTTCATGTGCTCTTCTTGCTTCATTTGTTTCATACGCATATGCAGCAATAGTCATATTTTAATGAGAATAAAATGTTGTTCTATTTGCAAAGTACAGACCCAAACGAATACGGGACAGTAAAGCTACAAACAAACTTAGGTCTTCAGAATGAAGCGCTTGCTTTCAGAGTTGTTGACTTCAATACTATCGCAACTTTTGTCATAACAGATGAAACAGATTTCATGGAGTTTGAAATAGATGACAAAAGAAGTTTTATAGCATTTCCTAACAGAGCAGAGTATAGAATAGATAAAATTGCTGGAGTCATAGGTACTCTCATAAATGAAGAAACTATTGACAACATAGATGTCGAACTCTCTTCTGAGGGAACATTGAAGTTCAGTAGCAAGAAAGAGTTCAAGATAACACGAATGAGTCATAGAGTACAACTTCTTTTGGAGCATACCATATGACATTTCCTTTGAAAAGTGTTGACAAAACGATTGAGATGAAATCTGTTCCATACGTATGTTATGGTAATTGTTTATACATTGAGTCTAAAATAGCTAATGTCACAGGCATTTCAGGAGTTAATAGTAAAGGTTCAGTAGAATATAAGTCTTTCTGTTATGCAGTCAATTCAATGTTCATTCCAAACGTTCCTGTCATAGCAACTCATTTAGGTAAATGGGTTCGCATTAGTCCTCATAATTTGAAAGACATGCAATTCAGAGTTGTTGACTTTCAGGGCGAGCCTGTAGAACTGAAGGCACCAGTGCGAATGACTGTTGAAGTTGACTTTTTAGAAAATATTAAATGCAACAGCTTACAAGAGAACTCAGAGCTAAAAATATAAAGTATGAATGTTATGTATTAGGTCATGAACTTTGGTTGTTGCTGTTTGATGAAACAAATGAGTTAGTTATGTCAGTCAAGAGAACAGAAAAAGGCGTCAAAGGCGCCGAGCGCAAAGCGCTATATTGTGTTAGTGAAAACTGCACCAAGTCAATAAGATTAGGTTTGCATTATGAAGATGAGTTCGATACTGTTGAAGAAGTTTTGGATAGATATTACAAATTGCTTTAATTTACTAAAACATATTTCAAGCAAAGTTTATATTCTGTTGAAAGTTTTGTATACTCGTTCGAATATTTATACTTAAACTCAACTCCTGTAGTTCCTGGTGTTTCAATGATGCGGATGTTACCTATTTTCATGAATATTGGAGTTTGACCACAGCATTCGATTTCAGGGTCGAGATAGTCAATGACACATTGTTTCCCTGTTATTCGTGAGATAACATTTTCAAGGTCCTCCTTTGTTAGAATTATTTGGTTCTTGCTTATAAGATTTGTCAAAAGCTCCTTATCGTCTTTGAGTAAAATTGTTTGGTATAACTGAAGAAGGTAATGGTCTACGTTATCTGAAGGATTTGTTTGAACATTTATGTAAGGGTTGTCGTTGGCTTCTCTTGAAAGAATTTGGTCCAGTGGTGGATACTCTAACTTAACATCTGATGTAGCGTTAGCGTTTGAAGCTGAGTTTAAATTCACGGATTTCAGTTCTGGTTCTTTTTCTTTCAAACACTCTGAACTATAGTTCTTTATGACAATATTGTTTGTCGTTCGTGAGTCAACATTTGATGTTGGTTCAATTGGAACATTAACGGCACCAGCTAAGATGGATTTGCTTCTCATTTCATATAGAATAAAAACCTTTTATATGTATGAAATGAACAATATACTCGACAAGGGTTTGAATGTAAAGCTAACGAATGAAAATATTGTTGAATTCACTGAGACAGGTGCTGTGTATAAAGATGTAGAACTACTGAACAAAAGAGCTAAGGGAAGAAGCAGGAACATGAACAAAGGGTGGAAGCCTATAAAAATTTATGTCAATGATGGCTCAGGAGGTTCAAACATAAAGTATGCAGAAAGTTATAGAGTTTATGCGCTAAAAGGTGAAAAGCCTTCATTTAAGAACAGCTATTCTAACGCATATCCTCAAAAGCTAACGGATGGGGAAGTGGATGATATGAATGACAGCAAAAATATTAACAGAAATGGCGACAGAGATGCATGGAATTTGTTTACCATCAGTCAATTGAAGGTTAAACTTTAAAACAATGTTGGTCGTTCCCATGGAATATTTTTGACTTTAATGGTATTAGTCATGATATGAATCTCAAGGTATGAACGAGGAGAGATGAGAGACTTATATGCTTCCCAAATTTCTTCAAAAGGTAATGTTATACCTGACTGTTTCCAAATGAGTTCAATATCATAACGTGAGAAACCTTGAAAGATAACGAAGTCAGTTATGAGACGTTTTATGTTTAAAGCTAAAAACCTCCATGTTTGCATAAGTATTGCTACAGTTAAGTGGTAATGTCTGACTTTAGTTATGATGTTAGCTAATGGTGAGTCTGGTTTTGACACTAAACCTTTTCCGGCGAAGTCGTCACAAACGAGCAGAGTGTTTGAAGGATACTTTTTGAAGGGGTATTTTGAAAGTTTTGACAGAATGTAGTTTGTAAGTCGTTTCATATCGTAAACTCCTGAGTATTGACGTAAGTGGTGTTTGTCAATAATTCTTTCCATCTCCTCAGAAGTCTTTTGCATTCCTGACTGTATAAATTCAACGATGGCATAATATTTCCTCTTACGTCGAATGTAACGTTGAAGAAATTCAATGAGTTCACTGTCTGGAACTTTAACGACAGAGGCTTGAACTTTTGACATAAATGTTTTCGCTGTTGAATCCATAGAGTCTGAAGTTGCTGATATAATGATTTGGTCATAGTAAGAGTCGTTTCCTAAACGCTCTGTTATGAGTATATGACGAATTAAATTAAATGTCTTACCTGAACCCATCTTTCCACAATAGAAATAAACACCATTTGAACAGAACTCATAGTCCTTACTGAAAGGAAGAATGAGAGAAGAGTTAAGTTTGTCTGTAGTTTCATTCATGTCTTCATCTACGTCATGTATTAAATGCTTCATTTTATCTCCATTAAAAATGCAAGTCAGAAATATTCAGAACATAGCACCGAGTCTAACTGACAAGAGTATAAAGATATACTATGAACATGTTATGATGAAACCTACCAAAATTCAAGAAAGTCAGTATACTTATGAATATCCAAGACACTGGGTAGAGTATGTAGGAGGTGAGAAAGCTATTGAAATCAGACAGGTTCGAAGTATTCCAGCAGGAAGAACAATATTATTGAAGAACTTTAATGTTTTGAGATATAATGATGAAACAAAGAAGCAAGATAGTTTCCCTGTTGCTGTGTATGTGAACTTAGATACAGGAGATGACATGAAAGTTTTTAATACAAAGCTTCAAACGGTAGTGAGAGAACAACTGACTGCGGAAGGGCATCCATTACCTTCAGAAGTTACCATAGCATATAATTTTGAAACAAATGCAATAGATTTTAAAGTCGTCTCTGCAAAGAAGTCAGGTTTTACATTTAATGAAGCAGATGTATATTCGAATGAAAACTTCAAAGCTATTGCATGGTTAGATAATGACGATTGCTTTAAGAAAATATTTAAATACAGTGACTCAACGATGTCAATAGATGACCTTCGTGGAATGTTACCATCGACGTTTACAGTAGAAGGTTCAGCAGGATTGCTTACAAGATTGTCAATTGGTGGTATTTGGTCTCGTGAGAACATTGTTATAAAATCCAGTATAAGTGAATTTGCTGAAGAATCTATATTATGTCTTTCAAACTACATGTATTCGCCGCCAAAGCATTATAGTATAACAAACTTTGTCAGTAAGTTTAACATAAGACTTGTCGAACCTTCTTCAATGAAAGATGTTGTGCTACCCAAAGACGGAAAGGATGGACTCATTATTGAGATGATTTTAATAGCATATTAAATGAGCTTGTTCTTGAAGGTCATTCATGATGAAATAACTGTTGTAGAAGATGTTAGCAATTGTTCAGATATTTTATTGAGAATAGATGAGATAAGAAAGAAGTTTATGAATGAGAACGCTTATGTTTCATTGACTTTCTCCAGTAACGAGAACTTTTATGAGATAATATTGAAGAGAGATGATTTTAATATGGTGTAAATGGTAGCTTGGGCAGCTTTAGGCGCAATGGGAACAAAAGCATTAGCATTTGGAGCAAAAGCACTTGGAGCTTATGACGCAGTAAATAAAATGAGTGGAGGTAGGGTTTCGAAGACATTAGATGCAAATAAAGGGAAGATTGGAGGCTGGGTTGCAAAGAAGTTAAGATTAAATAAAATAGGGCTCATAAATAAAGCATCCAATTTGGTTGCGACTGAGTCAGAAAATGCTTTAGGAAAGGACGATGAGTTTGCAAAACACGTAAAAGACTTTAATGACCAGCTGAAAGGTGAAACAATGCATTTAAATAGAGTCGATGGAACTAAAGAAGATGTTTCTTCTCCACCAGTAGTTCTTCCGTATGGTCCCTATGGAATGTATGGAAACCCTTACGAAAGACCATTTGACCCATTGACTGGTGGAAGTAACTGGTATCATTACGGACGAAGAAGAAAGACAGTCAAGTTGGAGACAGACATGAAGAAAGCAACTAAAAAGAAACCAAGGAAGAGAGTTATAAAGCAATGAATTCAAGTGGGTGAAAAAAAGAGGTGAAAAAAGAGGTGAGATCTCACCACTTCACCTAAATTTATTTTTGTGCTATATTTTCATACGTGTGAGGGTGGTGATATCATTTATTTTTAAGTTTATTTTTACTGAAAATTTTTATTTGGATGTAAATGACGAAAACTATTGAGATAACAAACTACAACGGTCATGAGTTCAAGAATTTGTTCTTTGTTCCTCGTGAAAATACATTCTATCAGATACGAGGGAGAAAGGGTAAAGTTAGTTTGAGCGTTTACGACAACAAACATAATGGGAGATATATAAAAGCAATAGATACAAACGGTAAGCGTGTTTCATTAGCTTTGTCAAAACTTACAGGTATAAACTATGACAGTGATTTTGACCTATATGAAGAAGAAAGTGAGTCAGAAGATTATGAGCTGTTATGTGAAGCACAGCAATGGAAGCGCTGCAATACTTTTGTAAATGAGAACATTAGTGGGAACGTTTATTTTTTCATTAGTGAAGTCGTTAGCGAAAACGTTAGTGAGGTGAAGTGGTTGGTGGCTTTGTAAATGTTTAAGGTTAAGTTAGTGTTTGTGTTTGTGTTGTAAAATATACGTTAGCGGTTTTGTAAAGTGTCAAACCGTTATCTTGGGTGGGGTGGAGCGTAGTGCCACCATACCCAAGATAACCATACTAACTCGCACAACCTTAATTCAGTTCAAAAAAAATCTAGAGTCCAATCTTCGAAAAAGCTCCTCTCTATATTGGGTGCGTATCAATCCAAGAAGTTTCGCTTTTTAGTAACAGGGGACGAGTCTTGGTTTCAATATGCAACAGAAGTCAAAATCATGTGGATCCTGAAGGATGAAAATCCGCAAACATTCCCGAAGAAAAAAATTGACACACCAATGATGATGTTGTCGGTTTTTTGGGGCGTGAATGGCATCATCGCAATTGATATTCTTCAAAAACCTAATACGATGAATGCTCAGTATCTAATTGACAATGTTCTTACTCAAATTATCAATTCTGATGAGTTTGAGAAATCCAAACAACAAAAACAAAAGTTTGCAATTCATTTTGATAATTCAAGAGTTCACAAAAGTCATAAGGTAATGAATTACTTGGTGGAAAACAATGTCAAAGTTGTTCCAAACCCAATTTATTCACCTGATATTGCACCCTCTGACTTTTATTTATTCGGCACGCTAAAAAAGAGAGCTGAAGGACGCGAATTCGCGAGTCCAGATGATCTTGAAAATTTTGTAAGAGAGCAATTTGAGCAATTTTCTCATGATGATTTAAAGCGTGTCTTTCAAGCCTGGATCGATCGCTGCGAACGCGTGATTGAATCCAATGGTGATTATATTTAAATAAACTTTATATATATGTAACTTGTTTATTTCTATTCGCAGTATTCAGGTTTGTGCTAAACACACCTTTGGACACCCTATATTTAACTAGCAATGGCCCTCTGAAGGAAATTTGCGATACGAAAGGATTTTTAACTAGCAATCAAAATAACCCTCTCATTTTTTGCATGGATAGTAAGCAGTTTACTCTTCTTTTCAATAGCGGATTCAGACTTCCTAAGGGTTGTAAATTGAAAAATTATATAATCGAGGACGCTTTAACTGATAACAGATTCACAAATTGTAAATTCATTGACTTTATTGAAGATTTTGAATCACTCGATGCCCAGCATATCATTTACAAGCTAATCAGAAATTACAATGAAAAGGATGATCAAAACAAGGAACTCAATCGAATTATATTTGAAAGGATAAGACAAGCAGGGAAGATTAAGAATGGCCTATTTCCATGTGAATTTCTATGTCGTAGGACCTTTCTTTCATCATCTGAATTATTCAGTTATCCATATTTTAAAGAGAGCTTCGATGTAATGGATGATAATGCTAAGTTCCAAATTTTCTACAATCAATTCGATTTTTCCACAAGGTGTTTGGACAAGTATGAGCATATGCTAGAGAGCGGTTTCGATTTTTCCTTTCTAAAATGTGGAGATAATCTTCGTGGATTCCTAAATTATTCAAATCTCTATTCTGTTGCGGAGTATAAGAAATTTACTGAATTCTTCATCAGAGTTGGTTTTAATATCAATCAAAAGGATAGTAATGGTGAAACTCTACTATTTCATACTGAAAATCCAAATGCAATACAAGCACTCCTTGAGTTCGGAATTGATCCAAATATTCAAAATGATGAAGGTGAATGTATTCTCAATTCTTATTATAGTTTGAAAAAATTGTACTTAGTGAAGCTACTACTTGATTATGGAGCAGATCCAAATAAAAAATCAAAAGAAGGAATGACACCTCTTGCCACGGCTATAATGTCGAATTTACCAAATATTGCAATTTACTTAATACAACATGGCGCAAAAATAAGTGAATTTCCTGGCGGTAGTGAAAGCTGCCTTCAGCATGCAAAAAATCTAGTTACTCCAAATTTAAATGTTAAAAAAGAATTAATAGATTTGATATCTTTAAATCTATAGACATGAATTTGTAGATAATTATTAACTTCCTTTATGTTTAAAAAAATTTACGTCTCGGGTCACATAAAAAAGGATTTATTAAACTCTAACACAAATTTTCAGCATTCACTTTTTTTATTGCGAGTAGAATGTGTTTTTGTATATTCACTTCTATTTGTGCATCATTTGCTATCTCAATTAAGTTGAGTCAGTAATCGTCATATTCTGATTCATTTGTATTGTTTTTTTCTCATAATTTCTGTTCAATTTTCTTTTTGATGAGATCCTTTGTAAATTCAAATTCATATAGAAAGATATGGCATGACAAGTGAAAGTGATATTAGAATTCATAGTCCCTTTAGCAACTTTAATTGTTAAAATATCAGAAGATCATGATTGCTTTACACTAATAACATGTTAGATATAAATAAAAAAATTACAGTCAAAATTTCAAAAACTTTTTGATTTATAAAAAAAATTCACATTAAAAGAAAAAGAATATAAAAAATATATATCAAATATAAAAAGAAAATAGAATAGAATAACAAATATAAGTAAGTTATCCGAGTTTGACTTGTTTCAGACTGCCAACAGATCGATGTGAACCTGCAGATGATAATGCTGAACCTGCGCCACTTCGAACACTTGGGGTGCCTGAACTTCGGTAGCTAGATAAACGAGAACCATTACTTGATGGTGTTCGTGAACCGGAGCCTGTGTCTGGTTTGATGATTCGTGCACCTTTAGGAATGATAGAAGGAACTTCGTTGTTCGATTGAAGTGCTGGAAGTGAGTTAAGTGGAATACCCATCTGTGTCAAACCTAATCGAAGTTTAGACAAAACTTCTGAATTAGATTCTGCAAGGCGATTCAATTCAACTAATGAGAGTTCAACATTAGCTTTCTCCATGCGAAGTTCGATATCCATTTCAAGAAGTGTTTCTGGATATTTGGCTGTGGTAGGAACATTCAACTCAGTACGGTGTTTTTCGCGTGCTTTCTGGATAACTTTCTGAACACGTTTGATCTTCTCTTTAAGTTCCGTGTTGTCAGCAACTGCGCGGTCGAGTGATGGCTTAAGTTTCATGATGTTGTTCTTCATTTTCTCGATAACAGCTTCTTGTTCTTGTGATGTCTTCTCGCGTTCTTTCTTCTCTTGTGCAATAGAGTTTGCTTGTGCACGACGTGCATTCAAACGTTGTTGTGCAACACGAACTTGTTCTTCTAAGACTTTCTTGCGTTCCATGTCATTGTCCGACTCTGTGACACTTGTGAATGCTTTACGGAAATCGGTGTTATGTGCATTAAGTTTGTTCATTGCTTTCTCAAGTTGTTGAAGTTCTTTCGTCTTCTTACGAATCAATGCATCTAATTCATCACCACGACGTGAAACTTCTTCACGTTCTTTTGCGAATTTGATGACATGATATGATTGACTGACTTCTTCGCCTTCGACTTGGTATTTGCCCATCATGACTTGGTATTTAGCTTCTAATGTTTCTGCACGTTTTTGACGTTCTTTCAATTCGATACCGGCTAAATGACGTGCTTCTTCTTCTGTCTTCAACTGTGTTCGTAATGCAGCAATGTGGGCATCGATCTCAAGAACACGTTCTTCCATACTCAACTGAAGTTGTTGACGACGGTTCTCGAGACTGATGAGTTCATCACTCTTCATGTTAACTTGTTCAGTAAGTTTCTCAACTTGCAAACGCAACATGTTCAATTGAACAAGAACTTCTTCTTTCTGTGAGCGTGATTTAACGGTGCTCTTGTCAAGTGAATCTTGATCTAACCGGATCTCGTTCAATTTAACTTCCAATTGTTGATTCGATTCTTTCAAACTCTCTTTCTTTCGTGCTGTCTGGCGCAAATCTAATTCTAATCGGTGTAACTGCAATGAAAGTGTCTTTTCGATCTCTTGCTTCTTCGTTAATGTGTCTGTGAGTTGTTCGATCTGTGCTTGAAGTTCCATCTTCTCTTCTTCTGTACGTTCGCCTTCGATTCTTGCGATCTTTCGTTCCATTTGTTGGATCTGGAAGTTTGAGTTGTATAATAATTCCATTTGCTTCTGAGTCTCGCGATCGAACTCTTGGATCTTCAATTGGAGGTTCTTTGCACGTGTTTGTGAACCTTCCATCTCCGCCAATAAGTCTTTCTGCTTCTTTTTAACTTCGGAGACATCTTGGGATAATTTGAAAATCGAATCTTTGCCGGCGGCGATTTCTGCGTCGATCTTCTTGAGATTGACTGTCTGTTCTTTAAGATATGATGTCAAAATTTCGGATTGTTGATTGAAATCCTTAGTTGCATCTGATTGAGTGGCCAATGCTTGTTCTGTGAGCTTCAGACGCTTGAGATATTCTTCTCTCTTCGCGATCTCTTGGGCTGTTTTGTCTTTGAAGTCTTGGATTTCACCACGATAAAATGCTTCATCGCTTTCAAGCTTTTCTAGCTGATGGCACTGGGTCTCAACGGTCTTAATAAATTCGGCAAGCTCGGTTGAGTCCTTTTCGTACTGTTTGTGCTGTTGTGAAACCTTATGATCTCCAATTGTCAACTGGCGCTCGATACTTTGGTTTTCTGTTTGAGCGGCGTCGAGGTTCTTCTTCTCTTCTGCAACTTCCTGGTGAAGACGATCGACTTCGACTTCTCTTTCTTTGATAGATTGGTTATTCATTCCAATTCTGCTATGAAGGTTATTTAACTGCTTCATGGTTGCTTCCCATTGAGAAAGAAGCTGTGTACGGTCATCGTGGAGCTGTCTAAATTGTTCTGCAGTCATATCTAATTGGATTTGCAAAGCTCTTGTTGCTGTAACTTCTTGTTCGAGCTCCAAACGCTTTGCTTCGACAATACCTGTAGATTTCTCGATTTCAAGTAACATTTCGCGAATCTTTGACTCATCTTTTGTTTGATAACGTTGAAGAACAATAAAATCTTCTTCTTTCTGTCTGGCGATAGTTATCCATTGTTCAAGTTCTTGCTGATTCAACTTGTACTCGTCTCTGAATGTTTGCATTCGTTTTTCTGATTGGAACGTTTTACTTTGTACATTTTCCCATTTTGAGCGAATATCATTTCTCTTTTCTTCTATCTTTGCGATTTCTGAAGCAATTCTGCCTTTTTCTCGTAAAACAAGTTGTGTAAGATGTTTTTCTTCTTCAACTTGAGAATTTTTAGCTGTAAGGAGTTCTTGTGTTTTGGTAACTTCTGCTTGAACGTTTTTGAGGTGTTCACGAAGAATGTTTACACGCTCGTTTAATTCTTGGCATTCGGCTTTAACTCCTTGGAGCTCTGACGAGTCTTTCTGAATTTCTGCATGAAGGTCTCTGTTTTCTTGATTTGCCCAACTTTCCAACTGATCATAAAGGTTGATTGGTTCGTTATCTTCCATTTTCGCCTTTCGACGCCGAAAAGTGATTGAGTACGTTATTTCATCAATTGTAAACTTATTTCTAATTTGTTGCATTTATGTTATCATTATACTATACTATGTATTTAAAGTTATTTTTCCGCATAAATGTAATCAATTTGATGAAGATTAAAATGACTGATACCCATGTCAAGAAGATAAATTATGGATCTTTATGTATTGTTTTAATTAATTTTGATATTCATTATTGGTTTTTGAAAATTTCAGAATACGAAATCCTCAATATTGATTTAAAAATTTATTTTATAGGATTTTTACTATGGCAGTCCCAACGGGAACCGCGGTAATTTACCGAGGTTTCCGCACACCGGTTCCTTTTTTTAGGAATTTTTTAGATTAAAAAATATGCTTTGTAAATCATTTTTTGTAAATCGGCAAAAATTTGGAAATATTCTGACGACAATAAATCTGGGAATAGTATTTGAAATACGAGAACAACCTATTTAAAAGTGTTTCGCTCGATTTTGTATAATTTCAAATTTTCGCATATAGCTTTCCGTGAATTACCGTGATTTTACCGCCACATCAATAGTTTACGACACTTTTCCCGTAAATTGAGTAGTTTACTGCACTTTTTCCGTAAAATTGAGTTACGGGAATCTTACGGATTCCCGTACCTCACTTCTAGTTGAAAATAGCATTAGTATATAATAAATAGATATATTATTCATATTTTTGATTTTGAATTACGGAAAAAGTGAGTTCAGAACTTCCAATTATTATTTGATTAATTATGTTATGTTGTAAACAGAAATTCATCAAAAGTGACACCTCAGAAAAGCTAAAATATTGAATTTTTGGAACTTTTGATAGAGCACGTTTTTAAATATTAATTAAAGTAAATGTATATTTTGTAAAGATTCTTTTTAATAAAAAAATAAAATTTTGAAGAAGAACACAAAATCTTCTGAAAAATAATATCACATAAACTCATATTATTTTCTAATATATAACTATTTTATATAAAAATCAAATTCAATGATCTTAAAAGCGAATGATAAACCTCAAAATTTACGAATATAATGAGTGGGAATATAATGCTTATCTATCATAAAACCATATGAAATATTAATTTTTGCTTTACGCCTAATTTTTGACGACAATTAGCAAAAAATGTTAAATGTTAACACTCAGTCCATTTGAATATGAAAAATAAAATTGACTTTGATTAAATGTTTTTATTTATCATGCAATTCTTCTTGCGACCAAAGATTTGAATAAAAGTTCAAAAAATAAGATAGCTTAAAAAATAATATACGGTAGTGTTTACTAATAGATGAATAGTATATAAATTCTATTAAAATGGATTTGATCCAAAAAAATATATAAAACTTGATCATAAATAAAATCGTTTTAAATTACTTCTTCATTTAAATTATAACAATTATTTTTGGTTTTATATTTTTTCGGCATTTGATTATAGCATTTGAAAGTCATCTCGAAAATCGATTAACAAGACAATTTCCCAAACATCTACATACAAGTAGATGATGGTAAACCCATTAGAGTTGTTTTGCTATGATTCCTCCAATCTTATGATGAGAAAAATCATATCAAAACAGCTCTAATCGAACATTCTACACAGCTTAGCATCCAGCTAGTTCCAAGTAATGCGATTACAACATCAACGGCCAAAGCCTTTCAGAGTCCTTTAATCATTTCTTCTCATCTCAATGTGAAGTGGCCCCAAACGAACAACAAGCTGACGTTACAACGCATTACAACCCGGTTAATACGAGCATATACATTAGAGCTGCTTTGTTATGATCTCCCTCATCAATTGATGAGAGATCTCATTATGAAGCAGCTCCAATCGAACTAAAAACCTACATACAAATGAGTGAAAACAAATTCATTAGAGTTGTTTTGCTTTGATTTCTCTCATCAGAAGATGAGAGATACCAGAACAAAACAACTCTAATCAAACTTTCTACACAACTCAGCACAGTATCAATGCAAAGTAATGCGTCTGTATCGTTAACAAGCAAAGTTGTTTCGGGTCCTTCCATTTTGGAAGAATTCGGAACAACTTTGCGAATTGATAGTGTAAACCCATATACATGAAAGCGTGCATGCATAAAGACAGGTATTGTCAGCAATGACTACCTGCCCAGCTATGAGTGATCAGAGAATTACCATCTCAGGCTTTTTGAGAACGTTTCAGCCAGGACCCTCGTATGTTGACTGTGAGAAAGGCATCCTTTATCTGAAATAGATGCTTTTCCAACAATCAAATTCGAAGATCTTCGACGTTGTTGTAAAAAGAGAAGGAGAAGGAAAGAAGAGGAAGGAGAGGAAGAAGGAAAGGAAAAGAAGAAGAAGAAAAAAGAAAAAAAAAGAAGGACATATTAAATATAATGCGCACTTAATAGTGCCGAGGCGGCGGAGCCGCCGAGGCGCGATTTTTTTGACCCTATATTACCACACGGCAATGTTTTTCTCGATTTTGTACAGCCCTAATTTTTACTGTAACAAATATGATTATTGTAGATTATATGTGTTGTAAACAGAAATTCATCAAAAGTGACACCTCAGAAAAGCTAAAATATTGAATTTTTGGAACTTTTGATAGAGCACGTTTTTAAATATTAATTAAAGTAAATGTATATTTTGTAAAGATTCTTTTTAATAAAAAAATAAAATTTTGAAGAAGAACACAAAATCTTCTGAAAAATAATATCACATAAACTCATATTATTTTCTAATATATAACTATTTTATATAAAAATCAAATTCAATGATCTTAAAAGCGAATGATAAACCTCAAAATTTACGAATATAATGAGTGGGAATATAATGCTTATCTATCATAAAACCATATGAAATATTAATTTTTGCTTTACGCCTAATTTTTGACGACAATTAGCAAAAAATGTTAAATGTTAACACTCAGTCCATTTGAATATGAAAAATAAAATTGACTTTGATTAAATGTTTTTATTTATCATGCAATTCTTCTTGCGACCAAAGATTTGAATAAAAGTTCAAAAAATAAGATAGCTTAAAAAATAATATACGGTAGTGTTTACTAATAGATGAATAGTATATAAATTCTATTAAAATGGATTTGATCCAAAAAAATATAAAAAAAATAATTGTTATAATTTAAATGAAGAAGTAATTTAAAACGATTTTATTTATGATCAAATTTTATATATTTTTTTGGATCAAATCCATTTTAATAGAATTTATATACTATTCATCTATTAGTAAACACTACCGAAAAAAAAAAAAAAAAAAAAAAAAAAAAAAAAAAAAAGGTAGTGGGGCTTCCAGGCACTTCGTGCCTTCTAGCCCCGAAGATGTTTAGTATAAATGAAGTCTTAGAGGACAAACATGACTATGAGTTTTGATATGACAAGATAGAATATGAGAGAGGTCCTATAAACCGGAGAAAGTGTTATATAAACATCTGTCATATTACTCAGAATATTATACAGAATTCAATAAAAATATATTTTAGGTGAAGAGGTGAGATTTCACCTGTTTTTTCACCTCATTTTTCACCTCTTGAATTTTCATGAATTTCATCGTAAAGACTTTGTCAAGATTTCATCGTAAAGACTTTGTCAAGACTTCTTCGTAAATGTTTTGTCAAGACTTCTTCGTAAATGTTTTGTCAAGACTTCTTCGTAAATGTTTTGTCAAGACTTCTTCGTAAATGTTTTGTCAAGACTTCTTCGTAAATGTTTTGTCAAGACTTCTTCGTAAATGTTTTGTCAAGACTTCTTCGTAAAGACTTTGTTGAGATTTCTTCGTAAATGAGTGTAAATGACCCAAAAATATATTTTAGGTGAAGAGGTGAGATTTCACCTGTTTTTTCACCTAATTTTTCACCCTCTTGAATTTTCATGAAATTTACACCAAAAATATATTTTAGGGTAGAAGGGTAGATTTCACCTGTTTTCTACCCTCTTTTCTACCCTCTTGAATTTTCATGAAATTTACACCAAAAATATACTACTAGGGTCATTTACGAAGAAATCTCAACAAAGTCTTTACGATGAAATCTTGACAAAACATAGACAAGAAAGTTCATGAGAAATTAGATGAAGAAGTCTTAACAAAGTCTTTACGAAGAAATTCATGAAAATTCAAGAGGTGAGAAATGAGGTGAAAAAAGAGGTGAAATCTCACCTCTTCACCTAAAATATATTTTTGGTGTAAATTTCATGAAAATTCAAGAGGGTAGAAAAGAGGGTAGAAAACAGGTGAAATCTACCCTTCTACCCTAAAATATATTTTTGGGTCATTTACACTCATTTACGAAGAAATCTCAACAAAGTCTTTACGAAGAAGTCACAATAAAACATCTGTCAAAAGCCGCTTTTTAACTTCACTTAAAATGCCACGTAAGCTACGTAAGAATATACGTAAGAGGAAGAGAGCATTGAAACATCCAATAGTAAAACTAACACCACAACAACAGTTGCAACAACAAATGCTGAATGACCCCACTATGTTGCAACAAATGTCAAGCAATCCTATGCTTTTAAACCGAGTTGTTGGTGCACAGAGTGGAGGTTTAAGAGCGGCACTTTTAGCGAAAATGGCAGGCTATGGTGGAGCTGCAGACGGAACAGCATATAACCCTCAAAGTCAAATGAATTTGAGTTCACTCAAAAATCAAATAACAGATGTCAAAAAGTCAAACATAGACATACAGAAGCAAATAAGTGAAAACGAAAAGAAACTAGAATATGACAGACACACAAAGAAACTCAATGAGTTAAACGTAGAGAAAAAGAAGAAAGAAGAACAACTGAAAGAACTAAGTACAGAGGAATATGCGAAAAAAGTGTCAGAAAAAGCAGCAGAAGTAGCAAAAATGGAACAAGATGTTATAAATTTGAAAAACCATACTACTCAATATAAAATACTGAAAGATGAAGAGATAAAACAAAAAGCCCTGAAGACATATATGGATAGCGATGAGTATAAAAAAGAAGTTGAAGCAAATGTAAAGGCAGAAAAACTTTTACAGTTGCAAAACCAAACCGTACAGTATGAAACTTAGCACAAGAAAGTAAAAATAACGACGCAGCCATGCAAAAGGCAATGAAAAGCTCAGAATATATAAAAGCTAACAATGACTGGTTAGATGCCCAAGCCAACGCTAAAGCAGCCCAGCTTATAGGGTCAATAAGGACAAAAATACAAGCGGATGAAGACAGTTCAAATGAAGCTTTAACAAATGCTGACTTTAGAATGCCTTCGAAGCTCTTCATAGTAAGGTGAAACAAGTGAACGACTTCTCATCTGGAAAGAAACTGAAGTCTGAAGGTTTCGACAACGAGTTAAGAGAAGTAGCACAAAATATGACGAAAATAACAGATGCAGCAACAAGACAGGCAGTTCAAAGTGCCTATGACGCCGTTAGAGCAACTGTTGTGAAAAGTCAAAAAAAAGAGTTACAACAGACCAAAACAGACCTAGTAAATGCTTTCTTAAAAACAAAAGTCAGGTAGGACATTACGCTGCAGATGGAACATATGTGCCAGCTGGTGGAACTTATATACCACCAAACCCTCCAAGAGAAGCACCTGCACCAGGACTACCTAGAACATTTACATCGTCACATGGACACAGACACAGGCATGCACAACAACCAGCACAACAACCACCTCCACAACCAGCACAACAACCAACACAACAACCAGCACAGCAACCAACAGTTCAAAACCCTGCACAACAACAACCACAAACAGAGCAAGGACATAAAAGAAGTAGAGAACAAGGAAACCAAGAATTCTTAAAAATGCTGAAGGAAGAGTATGGTTACCCAGATACTATTGACTTTAGTGACAGATATAAAGAAGCTATTAGAAAGTTCAAGGATGGAAATACTGACCCGAACCTATTTAGCTTTATGGCTCAGCACCAAATGGGATATAATTTCAAACCTGGAAAATACAAGCTCGCTAAGGGATATGATTTAATAGCATATCATCCAAATGACATGGATGAATTTACTCCGAGATATTTGGTGTCAGAGCTAAATGACAATACAACTCTCTTCATGAAACGCGTAAAAAATAGAGACGGAACGAAAGAAGAAAGGTTTATGAGTCCGGATGACTTAGATAGGGAACTTGTTAAAAACGGTCTCGGAATATATGAAATGCCAGCAGATGAGGTACAAGAAACTCCACAGGAAGAAATAGTTCAGATACAACCAGACATGGAAGAAATAGTTCAGCAACAACAGCTAGAAGAGCCTGAAGGAAACAAACAAGTCACTCCTTTGGAAACTAACTTCACAGAACTAGATGAAGATTTGGAACAGCCGAAAAATCTTGACCCTCAACAAGAGTATGCGCGAGAATATGGAATATTTCCAAGAGTCTAAAAAAAATTCGGCTGACATAGTAGAAGAATATCGAAAAATGTTTGCCGACATACAAAAGACTCCAACATCAGATGAAAATATCCAGCATAGAATGGAAGAACTGAAAAAAAATGTACACAAATACAACAACCCTTTTTACTTACGAGCATTTAACGTTCAATCTTCGGATGAACTCGGTGAAGATAAAGGTTAAATTTCAAGAAAACATATAGAAATGAAACATTGTTTAAAGTTCATTCAGAACCTAACCAAGATGGAAACAAACCTACTTTTGTTTCTGCAGACGATGGAACTACAATGAGATGGGGTCATAAAGCTAATCCGGATAGGTGGTTCATAAACTTACAACCACAATTCCAAGAAGTTGTAGACGCAATGGAAGTGAATGGTGAACCAGATGTAGCTGGTATTTTCAGCGCGGCTTTAATGCCATTGAAAGATATGAAAGATGCAGATATTTTGGACCAGTATGAAATGAACATGGCTGATGGAAATATAACACCTGACGTTCTAGAACATTTATCTCAAAGAACTACACAGAACCATAGAGATGGTATATTTGGTGAAGAGTTTAGAAAGAAAGTTAGGGAGGAGAAGGAAGAGAACCTATTGCATGACCTTGCAAACGAAAGTTTACAAAATGTCATAAAAACTTACTTTGCAGACAATGAACCGAGAAGGGATGAATATTTAAGAAAACTCAAATGGACAGTACCAAATGAAATGTTAGTATTGAAAAACATGTTCCTTGACAAAATAAAACCAACTACAGAAATAAACGACGCAAGACTGAAAGATTGGGTAGAAGCTTTCCCATTCACAAAAGATATAGTTGGTAACATGGAAAGAAAACCAGAATGGCTACAAAAACATATATTTGGAAACGAGCTTATTCCATATGGACAGGCACTGTTTGAAGAGCTTGAACCAGAAACTCAGGAAAGAGTCATGCAAACAATACGCGAAGACTCAAATACAGACTATGACAAACTCTTTCTAGGATATAGGTTACCTGAGATGGGCGACCAGAGCCAAAAGGCAAAAAGGACATGGGAAATTTGCAACATACTAGATGAACATAATGCAAAGATGCAACAACTTCAAGCAGAGGGCAATGAAGGAAAAAGAAGAGTTAAAAACTCAGTCAGGAAGAAAGTAAAGCTTGGTCGGAGTGGGTTCTATTATGACATATAAATCCAACTATTCTATATTTTTACTCATATGAAATGTACGCCGCTCAGAATATAACGCCAACAGTTTTGGATGCCATGAATGGAAATGTTTCCGAATGGTATAACGAATGCGACAATGCCATTAGAAGGTCAGAAATAGTTCCTGGAACTTACGAATATACAACTGCTGTTTCTTATGGAAACGTAGGTGAGTTTGGAGAAGGTTCTTCAACAACAGTAGATATTGCTTGCGACAGGTTTCATATTATTTCTATTGACAACTCTTTCTTATACGTGGAACAAGACATTGAAATAAAACCTTCTGCCAAGTTGTCTGACAAGAAAGGTTGCAATGGAATTTTCTATGTCGGATACCAATATGCTCCAGAAGTTTTCATGGGATATAAGATATATTCTAACTCTGACCTAGTCCAAACAGTAACATGGGCAAACTATGAATGGTTCGCTTTGAGAAACTCAGTACAACCACAAGCTAGAGAACAAACAGACCAGTATGCAACTATTGAGAAAATAAGAAGACTTGACCCTAACGTTCCAGGAGTTTATGTTAACCTTTCTGGTTCAGATGGAAATGCTGTCACTAAAGTAAAACTGAAACTTAGAGTTCCTTTGTCATCTTTCCTCATCTTCAGGTTTTTAAGATACTTGCCAAACTGGGCAGGAAAAATTTCTATCGAACTTACTCCAAGCAAAAATAACTTAGTCATTGCACCAACACAAGACCCATTCACTCTTACAGAAGTAGTGGGAACAAATAAAATGTCATTCGCCGACTTTTGCAAAAACAAAGTTGACTTAGACTTGGTTTCTCAAACCTCAACACTGAAGTAAACTATTATTTCAATGCTGCTGGAGATGCTTGGGACCCAGTTAAGTTCACATGCGAAAAATTTGAATGCAAAGAGAATAGAAAGCAGACTTGCAGTCTATATGTTGGACCCAGATATTTCAAATGCTTTAGCTGCCAATATATTGCAGTTCCACTTATGTTCCCTATACACCAAATATCTGTCAAAGACTTTGCAGGTGAAGTTGGAAACCAAAGTGCTGACCCAGGTGCAAGAACAGATATTGCCTTAACAACTGCATGAAACATGCAGATACTATGTTTGTACTGTTCAGACGAACTATAAATGACTATTCTTGTTTCTACAACCCTGGTATTAAATATCATATAAACATAGATGGAAATATTATCCAAGAGAAGAATATTCTACAGTTGAGGATATGAGGTCATACAACTTGACATTAGATGCTATGAACTTTAACAACAACTTCACAACAACCATTAACCCTGAAATGCAAAGTTCTATTATGCCATATGTGAAGTATGGACTCATACAGGAGCTCAAAAAACTCAATATACAAATGGAGACCGTTCAAACTTTTGGCTTGGCATTCCATTTGCTGACTCAGAAGACTTTATGGGTGGTATTTCAACTTTGTACAGTTCAAATACAATATACTGGTGACAGAGACGGTCCAAATGAATTGAAAGCAAAGAAGTTTACAAAACCAATAGCACTTTTCACGGAAGATGCTCTTTTGAAGATTCGTTCGATGAAACCTTGGGCTCCTCAGATTGGCATAACGACAGCTTCCATCGAGCAGATTTTGGCAGCAGGTCAGTAAGTTGTTCTTGAACTGACTTCTCTCCGTCAAATATTGACAGTACGCCAGTTTTGACATAAAATTGTTTATAAACTTACCTTTAGAAATATCTGTAAGTTTTGTTGTTATATTTTTGTCTGCTTCAAGAACTTTCACCATTTCAGTTATACCAACTTTCTTTGCTTTATGAAAATATTTTGGTTCAGCAAAGACTGCTATTCTATAACATTTTCCATTGTTTGTATAAAGAACTATTCTGTCAATGTATTTGTATTGTTTTGTGTGTAAACTTTGTTCTGCTTCAATTCGAAGAGATACTCGAATACGTCCATCTTTTTATTCTAAGTAAAATGTCATTTCCGAAAATAGAAGCGTAAGTGTTTCAAAAGGTTTAATGGCGATGGCAGATGTGAAGTTAAATTCACCAACTCAAACAAACAGTCAAAGTGTTGTTGTCAATGTCAAAGAAAGAGATGTTGAAGTGGGGAAACCTACGAAGACGAAGATGTATAGCAATTGTTCCTGTAAAAGAACAACCAACATATCCTGAGTTAGCAGAGACTTAAGTTCTGTTGCAGATATTCGAAACGACTACCAACAACTTAAAGACAAACTTAAAACTCAGGAGAAGATTTGTCAAGCTTTAGGTATAATGTTAAAACTTGGTCGAAACAACCCTGTAAAAGTGAACTCATATGTCATCGCACCTCATGAAATTTTGAAAGAACTATTTGAAACTTTTGACAGAGGCAGACGATATAAACATCAAAGAAATAGAACCCGACATTAGTTGCTGTGGTGTTTCATATAATGTCATTGACAAGATATACGTTATGAAAGGAGGTGAAACGTTGAACTTAAAATATAGTTTCCCAGACGTCATAAAAATATTTGACGACCACAACATTTCATTAAAGTTTGTTTGCTAAGTAAATGGCAGAAGACATAGTGGTTTATACTATTACGACTAAAAACCCTGAGTCATATAATTCTATAACAACAAACTTACAAAGTCCTCAAGGACGGTATTGTAAACTGACCTTAAACACGATGACGACTAAAGCCTGTTTTGCTCTTTTGACACCAGAAGACTTTGTTGTTGTGAATGGTAAAAATACTTCTTTGAAGATACTTACTCAGATATACCACCAACAGGTTTTGTTGACTTATTTAATACTTTAAGGACGGATGTAACATGTGCTGCAACTAGAGCAGGTTTCATTATGTTTGGATGTCCGACTGAGTTTAGTATAAACGATATGAGCTATAATACAAAACTTATATCTGTTTTTACTACCAACAGTTTCTATAACAGGAAAAGGTGTCATACAAGGAATGTCTATTCCATTGACTTTAAGTACACCTATTTTATATATTGTTTCAAACTTAGGTTCAAAGTGCTATTCGAATGTCGACAGAACTACTATGACCAAAAGATACTCATGCGTATAAACAACACTTTCTCTGCTGGTTTGCCTATTGTTCATTCGAATGCAGAGTTTTCAGCTTTAGTAAACTCAAACACTTTAGCAAACATAAACTTAACCTTAGTCGACGCAAACTTTGTTCCTGTAAAACTTTTATGTCCTATGTATTTGTCAATGACGGCAGAAAGAGTTTCGAATTGGAAGATGCAACTGGTGAAAGTATTGTACTACAAGAACAACTTCAACAACAAATAGCTCAAGAACAACAAATGCAACAAATGGAACAAATGCAACAACAAAGTCAAGAATAAAAAAAATATTTTTTTTTATTTTTATAAAAATGTACAGAATAGACGTTTCAGATTTTTATGACTTCCAAGCGTTCAGAAATATGTGTCCATTTAGAGACTATAACAAAGCAGTCGAGAATTTGAAACGTTTAGTCATTTATGTCGACTCTGCCCCAGAATGTTATGTCATGAAAGAATGGGATGTTGTCTTTAACAAACCAAGAGCAACAATAGTTTCAGAACAAGAATGTAGACAGAAACTTAAGAAAATAAAAGTCGTACAGGTTGGTATGAAGATGTTAGATGCTTGGGATATCTTATTGTCAAAGTTAGAAGATTTTTCAGTTCGTGGTATAAAGTTCTATACACCTTCTCCAAACTTCTATTCTATCTTCACTGGATATAAATACGAACAAGTAGAATGGAAACACAGTATTATAGAAGCTTGGTTAGACCATGTCAAAGAAATTATATGCAATGGAAACGAAAGAGTCTATGAGTATATCTTATGTTGGTTTGCAAATATCTTACAACATCCAAGTGCTAAAAATGAAACTGCTCTCATTATAATTGGAAAACAAGGAACTGGTAAGAATACTTTCTTTACAGATATTTTGTGCAAACTGTTAGAAGGTTATTCGAACCCTAATATGACAAACTTAGAAAACATCTGTGGCAAGTTTAACTCCTCAATAGAGAATATGAAACTTATAGTTTGCAATGAACTTCAAAGTATAGATACAACAAAAGTTTTGAACTCAGATGCTTTGAAGAGTCTTATAACAGACAAAGTTGGAGTTGTTGAAAGAAAGTATAAAGACCAAAGAGTTTGTGAAAATGTTGCAAACTTCATTATGGTTTCAAACAATGTTGTTCCGATGAAGTTAGAAAGTTCTGACAGAAGATATGTAGTTGTCAGAACGTCAGATTCTCATATGCAAGATACAGAATATTTTGACGACTTAGCAGAAACTTTGACACCTAACTTTTACAACCACTTGTTCTCATATTTCATGACATTAGATATTTCTAAGTTCAATCCAAGACAAATTCCATATACCGAAGAAAGACAAACATTGTTAGAAGCAAACAAGAGTGTATATGAACTGTTTATAGATGAGACTAACTTTGAGTGTTTAGATGAAAGGTCATTGTACGATTCATATAAACAATATTGTCAAGAGTATGGTTATATGGCAGCGTCTAAACGTACATTCTTGGCAAATGTCAAAAGTCTTTTAGACATACAGAATGGTGTATATACAAAGAAAAATTTTTATGAGTAAATTTAAAAAAAATATTTTTTTATCCGATAGAAAAGATGACGAAATATATTTCAGTCAACAAGTACATGACAGAAGTCAAAGAAGAACTAGACCCATTCATATATTTGAATGTTTACTTCTACCATTTTGAAAAGTCTACATTTGACAAAGTTTGGAACATCGAACCTGTTAAGTTTGCTATTGTGACTAAAAATGGTGCGAAATTTGAAGACTTAGACATAGAAGGTTTGTTAGCAGTCAAAGAAAATTTTGACAGAAGGTTTTCAAACCTTAAAGAAGGCAAAGCATACAAACTTGTTATACCTTATGAACCAAAGAAAGCAGACGACTATGAATATTATGAGTCTAAGATAGTTGAAGTTCAAGGTAAATTGGGTAAAAAGATTTTAGAGTCTAAGCCAGTGTTTGCTCCTAAAGAGGAAGAGAACATTGACATTGACCCAGAAATGTTCTAAAAATAAATTTTATTTTTACATGTCAAATTTCTTTTTCTCTGGAACTGGTTCAGGTTCTTTCTTCTCTTCTTCTACTTTCTTTTCTTTTTTCTCTCTCTTCTTCTTCTTCTCTGGTGGAGTTATGTCAAACTTCTCAGAACCATATTTATGTAAAAGTTTTTGTCCTTTAATAGCTCTTCTATTCTGTTTTCTATTTCATCTTCAAGAACAGCGCATGTGTCTTCTTTGCATTCTAAGAACTTTTGTTGGACTTCATCTCTCCAAGAGGCGTCATCTCTGTCAACAAGTCTGTCATTGACAAACTTAAAGACTTCTCTGCCTAATGTTTTATGGTTCTTGTCATATTCCCAGAAACAGAACTTTAGAACAAATTCACCTTTCTTGTTTACACTATGTAAGATTTTATGGTCGACAGATGTTTTGCTGTCAAAAAGTTTGTCTCGAATATAGATAGCGAAATCGCTAGACATTTTCAAAAAGATAAAAATTTTAATTTTTCTAAAAATATGTTAGAAAAAAAGTTTGCTGACATTGACAAGAAATTTGAGAATGTTTTAAATAAGAACAAGAGGAAGTTAGAAAATGCTCAGATAAAACCCATACATGACAAGTTCTTATTTGCTCAGAATGGTATAACAGGTCTAATCGCACCGCCTGGGTCGGGTAAGACTTTCACTTATCTTAAAATGGCTGCACAACAACAAGAACTAGATGAGAAGAACCCATTCTATGAGTTAGTAGTCATTTGTAGTACTTCTGGTCAATTCGATCAAACCGTCAATTCGTTCAAAGATATTATAAAAAAGTCTAAGTTAGTATGTATAAAGGATACTGAGTTGTTAGATTGGATAAAGAAGTACCAAAGAAGAGTTTTGAAGTACAATGCTATAAATGAGTATGTCAATTCTAAGTTTAAAGACCCAAATGAGGAAATGCAGAGAATATTAGAGAAGAAACACTTCAGAAACAAACAGAAAGAGATAGAATACATTTCGAAGAAATTGCAATCTTACGATTGGAAGACTTACCCTCACAGATGTCTTCTTATCTTAGATGATTTCGCCTCTCATCCTTTGTTAAAGAACAGAGAACAAGATATGTGTCGAATTCTTAAGAAGCTCAGACACTTCAACATCTCTGTTGTCATTTGTGTACAGACAGCAAAGAGTTTAAGTAAGGATGTTAAAAGAATACTTACTGATATCATACTTTTCCCTGGATTGTCCGAAGACGATTTCATGGAACTTATGAAAGAGTCCATGGCAGGTAAGTTTGACAGACATGAACTATGGGAGAAGTACAAAGTCATACAAGACCCTCATACTTCTTTCAGAATTCATATCTACGCGAACAAAGTTCAAATTGTAAAAAGTCAAGCGTAAAAAATGTAAGTGTTTGTCTTAGTCTGTTGTGGTGCTGGGGCTGTCGGTTCTTCTGGCTTTGGAAGACATTCAGGAAGAGGAACGTCGGTCATTCGTTTGTGTCCTGTCGGAAGGAAGAACTTTTCCTGTTGGAAGGAAGAACTTTTCCAGTTGTCGGGAAATTTTTTTCCAGTTGTCGGGAAATTTTTTTCCTGTCTGAAGGAAAAATTTTTTCTGTCGTTCGACCAAAAAGTTCTCAATTTTCGAAAATTTGAATGGTTTACGGACGAACAACAGGAAAATTTTTTCCAGTTGTCGGGAAATTTTTTTCCAGTTGGAAGGAAGAACTTGGAATGTCGGAAGGAAGAACTTGGAATGTCGGAAGGAAGAACTTGGAATGTCGGAAGGAAGGACTCGGAATGCCAGAAGGATTTGACAAGACAATTTACCTTATAGAGCTACCTGAGCCATCTGAAGTCAAGCTTGAAAAATAAATGGTTCATCTACTCTACTTGTTTGAAGTTGTCAAAATACTCTGTTATTTTTTCCTTTAACAATGGCAAATCTTCTTTGAAGGTAAGTATTGTACAACCTTTCATATCATAGTGTGTTTGAGGTAACGTATCTTGAACTATTTGTTTCACATCTTCATTCGGTGTCATTGAAATCGGTAAGTTTTCGCGATAGAACCAATTTCTGTCAGATTTGTAAATCTTAGCAAGGTCGTAAAAGCTTTTGTTGTTTCTTCTGACTAAATGCAACATAACCATATCTCTGTCTTCTTCATTTTCCATCTCTTCAGTATAAATCATATACTTATAGTTCTTTTCCTTACCTTTTGGTACCGAACGTGGTATTCTTTTCTGAATGCTTTTGTCTTTTGCTTCAATGACTTCATTTTTTGCTTGAAGTTTCTTTTCCATCTCTTCACGTTCTTGTCTATGAATTTCATCTAACATCATGAAAATATAACAAGCGTAACGAGGCGAAGCCCACATTGCAACAGCATTTACAAGAAGTCTATGAACATAATATCCTTTCAAACTATTTGGCAAATTTTTACGATTTTCGTACGGAATCTCGTTCCTCGGTTTTCCGAGGAACGCAAACATATGAGGAAATTCTTCTAAAAGTTCTTTTGCCTGCTGGTTTTCAAACCAATGATATGCTTGCTTTGTAGAACGAAGAGCTGTCAAAATACTTTGCATTTGGTACATATCGTCTTTGACCGAACGAATGAGACGTAACTGTTTGTTATATTGTATGTACTCGTATTCTTCATTTATGGCTTCATGGACTATAACTGTTGTTGTGTTCTCTGTTGTTGACATATCTGTTCTTACATACAAAATAAAAAAATTTGTTAGAAAAAAATTAGCGTTATTTTCTTACTTTCACAAAAGACCAAAAATAAACGCTTTACATGTATTTTTCAGCAACTTCGTCAAGAAGTCTGTAAATATACCATGCATAACGAGGTGAAGCCCACATTGCTATTGAACTAACTAGGAACTTATGAACATATATACCTTTTAGATGCGATGGTAAGTTTTGTCTGTCTTGGTACATCTTTTTAAGTTCTACATGTTCGAACTCACTCAAAAGTTCATGAGTGCTATTTAATTCAAACCAGTCTTGTGGTTTCTTAGTATCTGGTGTAGCACATGCTGTCAAAATACTTTGCATTTGGTACATGTCATCTTTGACCGAACGAATGAGACGGAGTTGTTTGTTATACTGAACCCACTCGTATTCTTCATTTATGGCTTCATGAACGATAGCAGGTGTTGTGTTCTCTGTTGTTGACATATCTGTTCTTACATACAAAATAAAAAAATAAAAAAAAAATAAAACTAACTTTATTTTTTCTATCTTAAGGAAATTCATGAAATTTCATACGGAATTCAGCAAAAAATAATGTTTAGGTGAAGAGGTGAGATTTCACCTCTTTTTTCACCTCTTTTTTCACCTCATGAATTTTCATGATTTCATCGTAAATGTTTTGTCAAAACTTCTTCGTAATGAGCGTAAATGACCCAAAAATAATGTTTAGGTGAAGAGGTGAGATTTCACCTCTTTTTTCACCTCTTTTCTACCCCAGTTATTTTATAAGCGTTTTACATGGTAAACATTGTGAATTCGTGAAATTCTAAACAGTTTTGTAGCTTCTATTTCTTCGCTGAGGATATCGAATGTTTTAACTATGCCGAAAGTTTCTTTATATTTCTTCTTGACATCAGATAGAAGGAAATCTTCTGCTGTTGGATAGTTTTTGTTCAGAAATTCTAACATGTCCATTTTATTTTCTGCTGGCTTTTCTGCTTCTTTCTTTAAGTCTGCATAGTCGTTTCTCATTCTTTCTATCTCTTTGACGGAGTAGTTATATTTCCTCATTGCTGCTTTACATTTAGAACATTGTGGGTTCATTTTTGCGTTATATTCTGAAACCTTACCTGCTAGAACAACCAAGGCGTCAATGGTTTTCTTTAAATCTGAAGCAGTTGGTCTTATCTGTTCGTTCCATATTTTACCCCTTCTGTCTTTATCTCTTATCTGCCAAACACATTTTGCAACTAACGAAACAAAGTTGTCGTAGGTCTTAAATTCTTCAGATTTGTAAAGGTCAGAGATGTTCTTATATAACATGTCGCAATCTTTGTCCATAACCTTATGGTTGCAATGAAAACCAAGGAATTCATAGTTTACCTTTCGTATGAACTTCTTTATTTCTACCGAGTCAGTTGTTTTTACTTCTATTTCATCGAATTCTGGAATAGTGAGTTTTTGTTGTTGGATTTCAGGCAATTTGGGTAAATGGTCAATAATGTCCTGCATTTCATAAAGATACTGTTCATTTGTTTCATCCTGTGCGGTGCAATCTAAATTATTTGTTAAAAGTTCTTGCTTTATCTTCTGGATTTTTGTTTCGAAAGTATATGAAGAAGGAATGAAGCTTTTCATCTCTACCAACATTGAAGTTGGGTTCATGACTAAAGAGTTTGGTGAAGTTGTTGCTAACATGTTCTTACAATAAAAATAAAAAATATTTTTTTAAAAAAACTAACTTTATTTTTTCTATCTTAAGGAAATTCATGAAAATTCATGAGGTGAAAAAACAGGTGAAAAAACGGGTGAAATCTCACCTCTTCACCTAAACATTATTTTTGCTGAATTCAATAAAAATAAATGGTTCATTTACTCACAATATTTTTGTACAAAACGACCCCAAACTTTTAACTTCTTTTCTGCAGCTTCTAATGAAATTTTAGCGAGTTCATATTCTCTAAATTCTCTCTTTAAATCTTCTTGTTCCCATTGGTCTAGTTCGTATGGCGAGTCTCTATAACCAGAACATATCTCACGTTCATGTTCTATTTGTTTTTCATGCATTTTTCCAACTTCTTCTTCGAACAAAGGTTTTGCATTCTCTGCTGTATCTTCAAGTTCTTCTTCATCTAACTTCTCATGAACTTTCTTGTCTATGGAGTCCATAATTTTTCCAACTGCTATGCAATATTTTGGTGAAGCCCACATTGCTATATAGTTTACAAGTCTTGGGTCTACATACGTTCCTCTAACCTGTTTGATTTCATCCGGAATTCCTGCATGAACCTTGTATAAAAAGCAACCGCCGGAATTCCGGCGGTTGGTATATTCTTCACAAAATGCCGTATAATACTCTTCCCAGGACTTATTTTCCAACAACTTTCTAAAGTCTTTCCCAAACTGCTGACACATATTTGTTACATTTATATAACCATCCTTGTCTCTACGTAAGACTTCAATACCGTTGTAAGTGCCTTTTGTGAATGTTTCGCCATTAGATTTGTTCGTGAACGTTTTTGCTTCGACTGTCATTTCAGTACGTACAATAAAAATAAAAAATATTTTTGAGTGGCTTAACCGTCGGACATCCGTTTGTGGCTTAACCGTCGGACATCCGTTTGTGGCTTAACCGTCGGACATCCGTTTGTGGCTCGACCTCAAAACAAGCATTTTGTGAAGAATATACCAACCCGCGGAAAACAGCGGGTTGCTTTTTTTATACAAAATTCAAGAGTTTTGTGTGTTTTCTACGATGTTGTCAAAATGTCGTGTTGTCACACTTTTTCAGAGAAGTTAAAATGACCTGGTGACCTGGTGACCTGGTGACCTGGTTCCACCTAAAATATATTTTTGCCGAATTCAAGAGTTTTGGTTGAAAAATACGGTGGAGCCAAAAATGGCTCGACCTCAAAACAAGCATTTTGTGAAGAATATACCAACCGCCGGAATTCCGACGGTTGCTTTTTTTATACAAAATTCAAGAGTTTTGTGTGTTTTCTACGATGTTGTCAAAATGTCATGTTGTCACACTTTTTCAGAGAAGTTAAAATGACCGAGGCACATAGGCACATAGGCACACCTAAAAACCATCTAACCAAAACTCATTTTTCAATACTTTTTCAGCACTTTTCCGTAGTTGTATATGAAAGACAATTCGAGATAAAATTTCTTCATCTGATATAGTCCTACCGGCATTTGTAAAGATATAGTCTAACGGTTTTGTATCTGCTACTTTTGTTCTTTGTTTTTCAACCTGAAGCATTTTATATATGTAAAAATATATTTTTAAAAAATGTTTTAAAATGGTATGCAATGTTTTATTTCATGCAATGTTTTATTTCTGTGCCGTCTTCAAGTATACCCCAGTACTTACGCTTGGAGAGAACATGAACTTCGGAAAATACCTTGTCTAGCTTAAAACAGCCCATTTTCTCACCGACCATACCCATTTCAATGAGTTTGTTATAGCCTTCTTCGTTCGTCATGAGTGCGTCAATGTTCTCATAGTATACCTTCACTTTGGATTTAACTTCGGAGAAAAATTTGTTGTAGTTGTCAAGGACTGCCTTTGCGAACTGAGGATAAGACCAATGTTCGACAATAGGTTTTACTGTGGTTACTGAGCCACCTTGACCTTCGGTGAACTCGTATTTCAAAACAAAAGGAGAAAACCTTTCAACAAAGTTGTCGACCTTCTCATAATGTTTACTCTTCATCTCTTGAGGTTTCTTAATGGAATATCCCCATGTCGAATTCATAAGCAATTTGAGTGTCATTGCAAGTTTGGGGTTTGAAGCTTTCCTAATATCATACAGTTGTTGTATGACTTTTCCAACTGTATAGTTCCTTCCTGGGAACTCACCGTCTTCGTTTGGAATTCCAGTCGGGATATATTGGACGAACCTCATGTATGCAGCGTTAAGGTCGACATAGTATATCTTTTCGTTTGAGTCGAACTTGTCGCAACCAATGGGTCCAGTTCGTGGAAATTCAAGTGAGTCTCTTATCTTCTGAGAAACTTCGCCTGCTATCTCATAAACATCGTCGAAGCAACCTGTTTCATATAAAACCTTCTGACCTAACTCCGATGCTCTCCAATACAATTTGACGTCAATTGGATGTCTCAATGGAAGTTTGTTTATAGCATCTTGAAGTTCTTGCAACCTCATTGGAAGTTCTTCTGGTTCAGGTTGGTATCCGAACAATCCAACTCCTTTTGGAACAGTGTACTTCTTTTGTGCTATAACTTTGTCTGGAACAACTTTTGGTCTTGCTAACAATGAAAAGTTTGTTTCGTCTTTTGGTACAAAAGTTTCTGTCAGCTTGTCATCTGGAATTGGTTCCAACAAACCTTTCTCGAAAAGAATGTTTACAGCTCTGACAATGTTGCACTTGCCTTTTCCGAACATAAGACTTTCGTTCAACATGAAGTGGTTGTGGACAATTACAATCTTCAACCATGGTAATTTGAAGTCAACAACATAGTCGTCGTGTGAAGAACCTTTCTCAGTCGGAATGTTAACTCGGATATTGACATTTGCCAACGGTGCAATTTTTGCCAATTGACCTCTGAGAATGTACCTTGTCTTCACACATGACTCAAGATACTTCATCTTCTCATCTGTAACAAGACCAGAGTTCCTGAGACATGTAAGAATACAAGGTTCATTGACAATTGTTTCAATTGAATTGTAAATTCCATACCTTGTCAAGTCAATGTCAGACTTATTTATGAACGGGAAGTATCCAGCATGTTGTCTGACTGCTTGAGGGTTAGGTTGGTACCATTCAAATTTTACACTTGCAATTCCTTCAATTGCATTCAAAATGTCTGAGTCGGAGTCAAACATTTGTTCTCTCTTTGTAGTCTTGAAAGCGTCAAGAAGTTGTGCAGCTGTTGTGACATTGCCATGTGCATAGTAAATGTGACCGTCCAAATCTGTTACGGTTAGTCTGAGATTGTATCCTTTCTTATTTCCGTCTTGAATGGCAGCAAGTACTCCCATGAAGCCTTCTTTGTTCTTTCCTTCGTCAAAGTTTACTGTAAAGGTTCGACCAGATGTAATTTTACTTCTAACTTCACGGTACTTTTCATATGCATATCTTGTTCTTTCCATGGGAGCATGTGTGTCTTCACCTTTTCCTTTTTTCCTTCTCAAAGGATGCAATTGTTCGTCATGTTTCCAGTAGAATCTGGCAAAGCCGTCTTGTCCTTCAACCTGAGGCTCACTAACATCGAAAGGCATGTTCATAAGACGCTCTTCCTCTAACCTCTCTAGTCTGTTTGGATAATTGGCGCGTGCTGTTTCAAGGTCCATTTCGTAGGTCAGACCAGCCAGTTTGTCATAGACTTTTATTGGCTTTCCCTTCCTATATTTAAACTTCTTTGAAACTTTCCAACCATATCTTTGCAACTCTGCTTTTATTCTAGCAGACCTTCTATCCATTCTATGCGAGGGCATTTTTATAAAAATAAAAAAATGTTTTTTTTAAAATGGTATGCCATATAGCTTCTTGAATTTGTTAAGAAGTATTCGAACGTATTTTCCATCTGTATCTCTAGCGTTTACATAAGCATAGCCATCCTTAGTAAAATATACTTGTAATTTTCTATAGTTTACGCCGGTATAAAAGTAGAAAGAGTCTTGTTCTTCGCTATAGTAGTAAAACTCAAACGTATGCTTACCATAGTCTGTAATTTCAATTGCTTCATCTTCTAGTTCGTCGACAAATTCGAATACTATATCTCCAAATTTGCCTCTGTTCTTATTGTTTTCAGAACAAGTGACCCAGCGTAAGTTTTCAAGTCTATTGTCGTTTCTTATACGGTTTATATGGTCTACAAAAGGTAAATTGTTAGGGTTCGGTATAAAATGAGTTGCAATGACAATATGTTTAAAATAGCATTTCCCACCAATCCTCATCCTAGCATATCCGTCATTTCGCTCACATTCGCTTAAAACTCTTTTTGTCTTTTTGTTTCTGACTTCAAATGACTCACAACAGTGAATTTCATATTTCTCATCTAACAAACAAGTTTCCCAACGGTCTTTTCCAACAAACTCGGCGTACATTTCAAATAAAATAAAAAAATATATTTTAAAAAATATATGTTTTTCTTTATTTTACATAACCTCCCGCTACCAGAAGTCTTTGACGCCAACCCATACCAGCTAATGAAGGTTGACTTGGTTTAGTTTGGAAACTAACCTTTGGTTTTGGTTTTTCTTCAGTTTGTGGCTTCCCTTCTTCTATCGGTTTTTCGTCACTTTTCGGTTCCTCTGACTTTACCTCACTTGCAGGTATGGTTGTGTCGTCAACATCTTCATAAATATCATATGCCATTTGTTTTTGTTTTCCTTTCAACTTTTTGTGTTTGTTGTAAAGTTTAGAATATTTCGACTCTAAGTCAATGAGATGTTCTATAATGAACTGTTGGTCAGTGAAGTAAACTTTTCCATCTGTTGTCTCGAAAGCTCCTTCAGACTTCAATATTTTATTTGTGAGAGTCTGTTTCTTTTTTGAGATACTAGCCGTTCCATTTCTATGAAAAGTGACTTTGTAGTTAGGGTTTGTATTTCCAGACCTGGCACTTTCTATTATTGAATTTTTCTCTTCATCTGTAAGTTCTTTGACAGGTTTTGACAATGGTTCTGAACTTTTTGTTTGTGGTGTCAAATCTACCTGAAGTCATTTTTGTTTGTGGTGTCAAATCCGTTTACTCTCTTCGTCATTTCATTTCTCAGTAAAAAGTCGGTCTAAAACTTCTTGAGGTATAGGAAGAACTTGACAAACACGTGGTTGTGTAACTGCTGGAAGCCGACAAATCCATCTTGAACCCATTTGTCTCAATGCTGTATTGTTCATTTCATCTCAGTAAAAAAATTTACATTCCCCACGTTTGAGGCGGTTGAGGTTGGTTATTGTTTACCCATTGTTGTGCATGGTTATATCCTCTGTTAAAGAATCTTTCACCTTGGTCCATATAGTGTCCTGCTTGGTTATAGTAGTCATTTGCTTTGTTATAATAGTTTCCTGCTTGTCTTCCTACATTGTCCATCCATCCTTGAACTTTTCCTCTTGTTTCAGGATTTGGAATAAGATTTGCTGCATCTCGTGCTACATCCCAACCTTTCTGTACAGTTTGTATAATAGGTTGTGCTTTCTCTTTAAGTATACCTAATGTACTCAAAACTTCCTTCCAACTCCAAATACACCTCTGGCTATTGTTCCCACTGCGGGCAAAAATCTGGATGCAACTCCTGCTAATGCGCCAAATAAACCCATTTCTTATGGGTTAAAAAATGACGAATCCAAACAAGGACCCCTATGTTTCTAAAGCAACAAAGAAAGCACTCATGGTAAAAATCTTTAGTTCAACACCAAATGCTTGGTTTATGGATATCTTGGAAAACATTCCGAGGTATAGAGAAGATGGACCACCATACTGGCTAATATTTGTCGGTCAAAACACAAGATACTGTGAAGCCATACCATTACAGTCCAAAAATATTTTAGATGTGAAAACTGCTTTGACAATATTCGTTGACAAATACCATCCAACAAAACTGACATCTGACTGTGAAAGTTCTTTCAAATCAGACGATATTAAAAACTATCTGCGTTCAAAAAATGTAAACCAATATTTCATTGTCGACCAAAACCATTCTGCTCTTGGTGTCATTGACAGTTGTATAAAAATCTTAAGAGACTTAAACCAACCACAAGGTGGTGAGGTAGATGAAATGTCATATGACGACAAGTATAGACATTTCTCCATGGCAAAGATGAGACAAGTTTTAAATATTTACAATAGCCGTAAACAAAAAGGTTTGGGAAACCACTCCCCCGAAGAAATGAAAAACAACCCTGACTTAGAGAAAGACTATATATTTAACAATTTAGTCAAAAGAGACAAACAAGAAAGAATGCCGGGCTTCAAACTTCAGAAAGGTGACAAAGTAAAAATAGAAATACCTAAACGCGACCCATATGAAAATACTATTGACTATGACAACAATGGGAACCCGACAGGTACTCACATTCGTGTTCGTAAAAATAGAAGAAAGTATACAAGAGAATATTATGAAGTTTTAGGCAAACATGGCAAAATGTACAGACTGCAAGCAGAAGATAAAACGACTATTGTCAGACCTCGTTTCAAACTTGTTAAGGTTCAAGGTGGTATACTTTCAAAGACAGTTCCTAACAAATATAAGACAACTCCTGACGAATATGCTAAAGAAGTTGAAAATGACGACTAAGCAATTCTATACCATGCGTAAACTGTCATGTAAGGTGGCATGTAGTCTTTACTTTGTCCCGTTGTTTGCGTATATCCTGAAACGCGATGTGTATGGTTTCCATCTCCCTGAGTGTCACTCCAGTAACAATTTATAGCAAACTGAACGTCGTCTTTAACATCATATCCTTTACCTTTTTTCAAGGCGTGCCAATCCCAAAATTTATGCTTATGCCAACCTGCTTGAGATGTACTTAAATCTACGTAGTGACTGTGTGCAGGTAGGTTTTTCTGAAATCGTTTTACTTCCACCTGTTTCCTTTGAAGAGTTTGCACAATACAAAAACCTGTCGACTATTTGTTCCCATGCACCAACACCAAACATTACTTGAGGACCTCTTGCTTCCATAGATGTATAAATAGAACCTACTGGGTTCATTAAATCAAACATATGAGATATTATAGGATTGTCTCTTTTGAACTTAAAATATAGTGTAACTATTTCTGGTTTCTTCTGGTTTGTGTCAGAATATTTTTTATAATATAATCTTATGTTTTCGGGGTAGGTAAAATCTTGACTATAATATTTATTTCTGTCATCTTCATAATAGTATACTATTCTCGTTTTTTCTATTGCATTATATCTTTTATATCTATAATATTCTAAATATAATGTTTGCTTTTTTGGGTCTACACGTGCGTCAACACCATAGTCATAATAATGTGGTACTGGAGCTGGGTCAGGCAATGTCATATCTGTCATTTCATAAACTCTTAAATATTTCTTTTGTTCGTCTCCATATAAGTTTAAGTAGCAGTTGTTGTCTAATGGAACTTTAACTTGTGTACCATCGTTCTTTTTATAGCTTACATACATTTCATTGTTATTTTTCGGAATGAGTTTATACCGTGTACCATTTTCTAAGGACTGTACCAACTGCCATCTAAAATATTTGTTTTCTTCATTGACAGAAAAGTCACCAACCATAGTTTCAATATTTTTTGTTCCAACTAAACTTTGGTACATTTCATTGACATATGTTTTATCTGCTTTTGTCTCTAATGTTTCTTGTAAGTTTGTAATATTTGCAATGGTATGTGTATGTCCAACGTCACTTTTCCTGTTTAAGGTTTCTTGTAAGTTTGTAATATTTGCAATGGTATGTGTATGTCCAACGTCACTTTTCCTGTTTAAGGTTTCTTGTAAGTTTGTAATATTTGCAATGGTATGTGTATGAGTCTTTTTAGAATATTCTTTGTCAGCTCTTGTCACTTCACTTGACATTTTATTGTCAACATATGTTTTGTCCGCTAGTTCAGGATGAGTATGTTCTTTTGTTGCATATGTTGCATCTGCTCTGTCATGTTCTTCTTGAACTTTTTCAATGACATACTCTTTGTCAGCTTTGTTGTCAACATCTGCTTTCGTTGCATATGTTGCATCTGCTCTGTCATGTTCTTCTTGAACTTTTTCAATGACATACTCTTTGTCAGCTTTGTTGTCAACATCTGCTTTCAAAAGAAGTTCTTTTATAGGTTTCTCGTTTAAAGTTCCTTTTGTTGGATTTATACAAACAGTATGGTTCTTACTGTCTTGAAATAGAAACTCGTCTGTCAATGGGTTTAATGTCAGTTTTAAGTTTCCTTCTTTCAATGACTCAGATATCTTAGAATAGTTTGAAAAGTTTGTTGTGTTCTTATTTAGAGCTTGCAAAATGAGTTGTCGGTTGTGTTTTATTTCTCTCATAGACGCTGTTTCTTTCGACATTTTTATTCTAGATAAAATATGCTTTCAATAGAAAAAGAAAATTCAAGAGTTGCTACAACTAAACCATTAGATGAACTTTTTACGAATGTCGGTCAAAAGTTTGAGACAGAGACCGTAAAGCATGAAGGCTATCGTTTTGACTACCCATTGAGATGGTTAAGAGACCCATCCGTCACAAAAGCTATTGGCTTTCGTAGAATGAAGTTTGTGTCTGTAGAAGATAAAAGTTTTCCATTTATTGTAAGGTTTCATATAGATTATATATCTGAAGGGAAACGAAAAATGTGGGAAGAAATTGAGCTAATACAAGTTGACCTTTCATCTTCTCTACAGACTGCGTTAAAAAATATAGAAGATAAAATAAATTCATGTTATGCAAAATATGCTGATGAATATGCAAATACCGAGAGCACACTTTATGTGAGAATTGTATATGACAAACAAAATTCACAAGTGTCATTTCAAATCTACGAAGACAATCCAAAGAAAGACGAACAAATATATACAGAATTCACTGCAATGTCATGGTATTATTTGCAAAGAATGTTAAATCAGAAAGTCGAACTTCCTTTAGCAAATATTTACAGTCGATATGCAAGAGATGAACCATATTTATTTAAAGATGTTTTCGACCCAGCTGCTATTATTGTTCATGCTTCATTTTCTGGCGCCCAAAACTCTTTCTTATGCTTGGCAAATGACTTTTACGAAAAACCTACAAAGCTATATGAACCACCAAGTGGAAGTATTTCAGACTTTCAAGTATGGTTTACAACAGATGGAAGAAAGAGAATAATTCCATTATACCATGCGTTTTACTTAGAACTTAGTTTCATATACAACTACTATCGAACGGTAAAAAATATAATTTTTTAATACGGTTGAGGTGTTGGATTTGGTTGCCAACTTGACTGTGGTGCAGGTTCAGGCTGTTGTATAACAGGAGCTTGTTCTTCTGGTTCAGGGTCTTTAGTATAATACCAACGAACTGACCTACTCTTTTACCAATATTTTTGACTCCGTTCCAATTCCTCTTCCTACGGTTTTTATTCCATTCCATATACCTCTTCCAACATTTCGAAAGAAGTTTCCTATCTTACTGAAGAAACCCATTTTACTATATGTAAAAATCTAATGTCCGCCTAGTCTCTTACGTTTCCTGTTGAGTTCCATAGCATTCTTTAACTGGAGCTCATACATTCTGTTTCTCCTCTGGTAGAAAACATATTCTGGGTCAACTCCTGTGTTCGCGTCATCTGCATAGAGTTGTTTATATCCCACTTCAGGGTTTGTATAAAACTCTTTCCATCTCATATTTGCATACCATGGTGGCAAACCTAACGCAGCGTCATTTGACATGGCAGTTTGCATTTGTACATCTGTTGGCACTTGACCATAGTTTGCCATTGCAGTTTGTATTCTAACTTCATTTGGAATATTCTCTGGGTTTGGTTGTCCAGGTTGCTGTGCATTCGCTAAGTTCTGTGCGTCCATTTAATATTAGATAAAAATATCTCTTACGAGTACATATACTGAACATTTGCAGGCATTGGTTCATCTTCATATTCTCTGTACCTTTCTGCCACGTCAAATAAGTAAATGACACAATGGAAAAAACCTAAAACAAGTAGTCCTATTTCAAACCACATTTAGTTACCAATAAAATTTCTTTGTTATGACACTTTTTCCGGTTTATAGGACCTCTCTCATATTCTATCTTATCGTATCTAAACTCATAGTCATGTATATCCTCTAACCATCTCATGACACTTTCCAAACCACTTTTATCGGATGTAAAGTAAAAGCATGGATGGTTATGTAAAACGTCTAAAGTTTCTAAAGAGTCTCTCAAAGTCCAGTCTACTTGGTATTGAAAATCGTATGTGTTAAAGAACGGCGGGTCTACTATAAAGAAAACATTTTCCTTGTCTTTATATTTTTCATACAACTCTGTCCAATGACATCTCACAAACTCTATACCCTCAATATATTTTTCTATGTTCTCTTTGAAAACATTTGTATAGTTAAGATATAAAACTTTTGACATAAGTGTTTCAATGTCATGAACTCTTATAGCACCACTATATAATAGTCTAGCAGATATACTATCCCAGTCAATATACTCTGCCTTTTTCAAAACCTCTCTGACAGTATTTTTCTTATCTAATGGTATACGTTCCATCTTACCTATAGGTATCTTTTCTTTTAACTCTTTCAATATT
This sequence comes from Trichomonas vaginalis G3, assembly GCF_026262505.1. NCBI lineage: Eukaryota > Parabasalia > Trichomonadida > Trichomonadidae > Trichomonas > Trichomonas vaginalis. Next base: position 14,957,569 of record NC_067207.1, read on the forward strand.
TTGTTTGTGTCTGGTATATGTTTGAGACGGTTCATATAGTTGTCGAAGTCATTGCATATAATCTTTGAGTCAGGAAATATTGTATGGCACAAATGAGATATATAGAAACTTCCACCGAACAAGTCTACAAATGTTAGACCATTCGGTAGTTTCTTAAGTTCTCTCAATATAATATCTTTACATCTACTCTTATTTCCAAAGAACGGTAACGGTGGTTTTGTAAAATTCATTTATATATAATAATAAAAATGTTTTTACCCGAAAAGTGACAGAAAAGTGACAAAGCATTTACGATGAAATCATGAAAATTCATGAGGTGAGAAAACAGGTGAGAAAAGAGGTGACATCTCACCTCTTCACCTAAATTATATTTTTGGGTCATTTACGCTCATTACGAAGAAGTCTTGACAAAACATTTACGAAGAAGTCTTGACAAAACATTTACGAAGAAGTCTTGACAAAACATTTACGAAGAAGTCTTGACAAAACATTTACGAAGAAGTCTTGACAAAACATTTACGAAGAAGTCTTGACAAAACATTTACGAAGAAGTCTTGACAAAACATGAAAACATATATAATTTGTGAAAAGCTCCTGGAAGACCTCCGAATAAAAACTTCATTTATGTGGGCTAGAAGGCACGAAGTGCCTGGAAGCTCACCCCAAGAAAAAAAAAACTTCATTATATCAATCATCCTCAGGGCTAGAAGGCACGAAGTGCCTGGAAGCCCCACTTCCTTTTTTTTTTTTTTTTTTTTTTTTTTTACCGTACATTATTTTTTAAGCTATCTTATTTTTTGAACTTTTATTCAAATCTTTGGTCGCAAGAAGAATTGCATGATAAATAAAAACATTTAATCAAAGTCAATTTTATTTTTCATATTCAAATGGACTGAGTGTTAACATTTAACATTTTTTGCTAATTGTCGTCAAAAATTAGGCGTAAAGCAAAAATTAATATTTCATATGGTTTTATGATAGATAAGCATTATATTCCCACTCATTATATTCGTAAATTTTGAGGTTTATCATTCGCTTTTAAGATCATTGAATTGATTTTTATATAAAATAGTTATATATTAGAAAATAATATGAGTTTATGTGATATTATTTTTCAGAAGATTTCATTCTATATGCCTATGAAAAGTACTCTCAAAACTAACTTTTTCCTAATTATAATTAAATCTAGAATATTGTATTATGCTTAGTATTATTTCATTTTTCTCATTCAATTTAGAATTTACAAATGTCAAAAAATTGAGAGCTGTCACTTTTGATGAATTTCTGTTTATTACATATGTGTGTTCTGCAGATAATATACTCATCAAATCCTAATTTTTTACACTTTTTGGAGAAAAAAATTGAAAATATTTGAAAATTTCGACAATATACATCTTTACGTCATTGTTAAGAATTACAACTTTTATTTTAAAATCTTTATGAATATCGTAATCTCATCAAGTTTTTGGATCTGATCTTAAATTTGAATACCCTCTCAATTTTTTTAGTACAATGTTAGCGATTTTTCCTCTGTTTATCAGGTCAGATTTAAATGTTTGTATTGATCAAACAGAGGAATACAACAACTGTCCTACAAAGAATTATCAAATTATTAATAATACCGATGATTTATATCATTTACTCGAAAATACATCTTCAAAGTTCCATTTAATCACATTTTTAACAGGCGAAAAGATACTAAAGCTGCCAGTAACAGAAAACTTTCCAAACAATTTAATCGTCAATGGAAATGACGCTAATATAATTTTACAAAATCCTAATTTGTTTCGTGAGACAGTATTTGAATTTCGAAATCTCACTCTTGATGTTGAATTAGATTCTAGCAATAAAAGGCCATCATTTAAAGCATTTACAGCAGATGATGTAATTTTTACCAATAATTTTTCCGAAATCTCAGTTACTGGCGTATTATCTATTGACGTTGCGTCACTACGATACTTGAAGAATGTTATCGCCGTACAAATTATTTTGAATGACATAAAATCTCCTTTAGATCAGAAAGTAACATCCACAATAACTGATGTTTCTTTGCAAAACGATGGATTCAAAGTTTATTTATCCAAGAACACATTCAACATGAAATTCACCGATACTTTAATATATTTCAAAAATGAAATCATAAATTACACAATTACTATGGCATGTAGCAAAGAACCTACTTCCAGAATAGAGTTATCTGATCAATCAATAGATGCCACATTAAATTTAACCTACCACAGGAGTTTGCATTTCTTCATTCAAATTTCTGTTTCGAATCAAGCCAAATTACATGTTTCCAGCAGTACAAGTGATAATGTAAAAGAGTCTCTCGAAATAACAGTCCAAGATTCCTATGTTTCCTTTGATTCTGGCTTGAATTTTCCTTTAATTTTAAATACAAATGGAAATTCAACAATTTTCACTCAAAGTAACAACATAAGTCTGAAAAAGATCGATATGCAGGTAGGCGCACTTTATATTGATGCTCCACCAGACACTGTCTTTGACATGGTATCAGTTTCGATGCAAGATTTCACGAGTTTAATTTCGAAAAATAGTTTTCGTGTTTTTGTTGATTTTGCTGAATTTAAAGGCAACGAAATCTATTCATCAGACGAAGTATTGTGGGATGTTGAATCTGCAATCGAAGTACGTGATGCAAATGTTTCAATTGCAAATCTAAAATCATATCCTGATCTAAAAATTTTAAACAGAATCGGTTTATTGGTAAATTACACGGGAATTCACATCCGAAATCCAATTAATTATCTGAATTGGAATATAGAAATGAGATACTCAGGATCAGCATTGCCAACAGAAGAAAAAATCCATCAACACATCAATCAGACATACAATGCTTTTTGCGCGAAAAACAACATTTGTAAAGATCATTTATATAATTTTGAAACAGCAGAAAAAGGAATTAAATTCGAACCAACGTGTAGACAAATAGATGATGACTATTGCATTGGCGGATACTACTCAGATGATCCAAGAATGATTGATCTACACATTTGTTACGCGTATAACATTAAATTATGCGCAATGGAAGATTATTCTTATTTCTGCACTGTTTCTAATATTTCTGACATCAAAAATTATGTTCAAATAAAGACAAATAACATAACATATACATTTAAGTCTACTGCTGATGTTGCTGTAGGAATGGGTGATTTACCTATATCGGATTTCGATTTAGAAATAAGAGGTTTTGACCAATCTTATATAAAATTTGATGTAATTTTGCCAACATTTAACAAACTCAGAAATCTGAAACTTAAATCAACAAAATGTGAGTTCAACATCCTTACTCATGATAATTTAATCACGCCGCAGATTGATAGCATCACCATGTTAGATAACAGTGTTCTTCTCTTGAATGATAGGGATTTTAAATTCGATATGTCACATATTAAATCATTTTGGATTGACCAAACTTCTCTCAAAAATTTCAAGGCTTATAATGGAACCATGGCAAATTGTTCTTTACAAACAAATAATATAAGTATTTCTTTGATGAAGAATTCTATATATATGGATGGTAATATTCATTCGCTCTCTAGAATCAAATCTGTTTTGTTTATTTGTCCAAATAAGACAATTTTAGTTAATGTAAGCCTTGAATCAACATTTTCTGATTATGCAACAATTAATTTTGCTGGTAATCCTAAATCTGAAATCAATATCAACTTCCTCAATGGTTTTGATAATATTCCATCCATGAAAATCTTCAATATCACATCAATTGGAAAAGTTTTTATTAGGTCTTCTTCTCTTTATCTTCCACTTGCAATAACAAATTGCAACGGAGTTTTTTTGTCAACTTTTTCATCTGCTGTTAGTTTGCAGTCATTAACAGTTGATAACTTTAATTGTACAATCAAATTCCCTAGTGACAACAAAAATAGAACTTTAACTTTTCAAAAATTGATTATTAATGGAACTTCATCAGTTTCTTGTGAATTTTCAACAATAAGTGATGCAATTGTTGAAGAATTAATAATGGATAAGTTCGCTACTGCTCATTTTGCTGGTTTGAAGTTTACTAATTTGGTAAGTTTCAGTTATGATACAACTGTTTCTTTCTCTAATTGTGATATTTCTAAAATGAAAATTGCTTCTATAATAGAAAACAATTCTGTTGCAGACATTGCGTTAAGAGATGCAGATATATATGAAATGGTTCCTCCTATGAATCATTTTGTTATATTTAAAGACTTTAACTTCGATCCTTCAAAGGATTTCGTCATTGTTGATGCTTACTCGAATCAATTAGCAAGACTTTGGGTAGATTCTGTGAAAATTGATCCGAAAGTTGTTAAATTAAATGGTGTGAAATACTACACGAAAACAGAAGTATCCAATGCTGTTGTGAAAGTTGTTTTATCTAGCAATGAAGAAGCGAAACTTTCAACAGTTCATATTTCTTTGATTGCTGGCTCTGTAATTTTTGTTTTCTTATCTATTGTTGTCGCTGTTTTCTTAGTCATAAATTACAAGAAGAAGAGACTCGCAGCAATGAAAACTCTTGATTCGAATTTGTTGTTCGAAATCCAATAATATTCATTTTTATATTAATGTTTTTTGTTATCAATATATTATAAATTGTAAATATACCATTTGTGCTATTTTTCATTCGAAAATTCATTCTTACTGTTATGTTATATCAAAGTTACTCACGTGGGATTATCCAGTTCATTTATTGTTCTTTGTTGCACATTTTTGGGGTATCTTAATCCAATTTACTTTTCAAAGTTGTATTTGTTAATGAAATTCAGGCGATTTGAGAGAATGATCGTTTTTGTCTCAATTTTATATCACATTTCGTCAATCCTGCCTTCTTTTTAGATTATAGACTGTAAGCTAGTACGGAAGAAGCTTGAAATAACTTTCAGAATAATTAACTGTGAATATTCAGAGCAGGTAGAATTCAAATTGCAAATAATCTGAATAATAACTTTAAATCTTCACGAATATCATACAATATCTTTGCATCATTTTCATCTACTAGCAATGGAGGGAGCATTTGTAACATTAATTCTAAAATACCTCTTGAAATTCAGAATTGTGTTTTTATTAATAGCTCATCTTCAACAGAAGGTGGTGCATTATATCTATATAATAGTCCAACATACTTATCTTATAATTACTTTTATGGCTGTTCAGCTAATTCTAACAAAGATGGAAAATTTGGAAACGCAATATTTATGCGTCAGTCCCAATCAGACCTTAATGAATCCTCATTCTATTCTTGCGCCAAAGATTATACGATGTGTTCTGACAGCTGCGTTTGTTTGGCCGGTGAAAAATACATATCGATTTTATGTAACGGAACTAATAACTATGGAATATTAGGTTCAAGCCTGGTGTCGATTTATGATTCGAAACCTGGGACATTTGTTAAATTTAATAAAGTTTATAAATGCTTTGATATGTATTTTATTGAATTTGTTCGATCTAGTTACATCGCATCATTTTGTGATTTTGTAGATATATCTGGCCAAGAAAGATGTTTTTGTGTACTAGATGCCATTGCCACATTTGAAAAATGTATTTTCATTGATGCATTAAGTAAAGAAATATCTAGATTTGGTACCACTGTAATCAACTATATAAATTGCTCATCCAATGTAAATTTTCAAAGTATGAATTTAACATCGATCGATAAGATGAATTATCAGAGAACATTCTATTATAATCAATTAGTTTGTAATAATGGCCATTGCTCAAAATTATATCCTGAATCGTACCCTTATTTACATATTGTCATGCTTTTTGTTTTATGTTAAAATTGTTTGTGGTATCCAAATATTTGTTTGAATTCATTTTTGATTTTTTATGAGTCACTTACACCATATATGGCCTTCAGTTCTGGCGTTTAAGGTTGATTTTCGATGACACTTCACGACTGTTGTCAGAAAATTGAATTGATCAGGGTAAGTACGCTCTTATTAATCGCGATCAGATCTTAACGAAACTTCTTTCAATTCTTGTGTCAAAGATTATACTAAATGTTCTGACAGCTGTGCTTGCTTGACTGAAGAAAAATGCATATCGATTTTTTGTATTGGAACGAATAATTACGGCACAATTGGTTGTGGCCTTGTGACGATTTATGATATGAAAGTCATGACATTTGTAAAATTTAATAGAGTTTATCAATGCTTTGATGCATTTTATTTTGAATTTGTTAGTTCTAATTATGTTTCTTCATTTTGCAAATTTATCGTTTCTATTTAGGCAAAACATCTTTATGCTTGGGCTTACTCCATATTTCAGCTGATCTGAGTTAGGATATTCTTATTTCAATCAAAAAGCGGAGAGAATATCTAGTAGGTAAGCGTTTTAAAACTAAAAACATATTTACATAATGATAGTTTTATAATATATATCTAAAAAAATGTTTTTGTTTTGTCAATAACAAATATAAACAAATAAATTTATTTGATCATTGATAGTGCTAAATCTCTAGCAGCATTATCGCCGACCTTTTCAGCCATATCCTTGGCCATCTTAATCTGCAAAATGTACTCCTTTCGCTTCTTCTTCATCAAGTTCAATGCGTCAATCAAAAATCTATTCTGCATGAAAATTCCTATCTTTGCTCTCTCTGTTTTCACGCATGTGTCAATGAACGCTCTCAAAGAGTTCCTGTCAGTTGTCAACTGTGACATTGCCGACATTATATTGGAAACTGTTGTTTCATACAACGCTTCATCCTTTATATTCATTGCAAGACAGTATTTGTTCAATGCAATTGGTCCGTTTTTCGCCAGTTTTCTGACAAATTCTTTGAAAACAGATGTAGGTTGAACACCAGTACTCAAGACATCGAAAACCAAAGAATACTCATGGTTATTCAGAAGAAATACAGCTGTTGATTCCGCGTTTTCTCTTGATCTGATGATTTCCAAATCAGGATTAAACGGAAGTTTGTTTTTCATTGCATAATTAACGATACTTTCTTGTACTTGTGTCCTTGTCAACATCATTGAAAGGTTTTCCAAAGAAAGAATATTTCTTTTCTGTGCAATTTCGCTTTGTTCCGATGAAATTCTCTTCTTTAATCCGTCTTTTATACAATGAACAATTTGCAAACACGTTGACCATTTGTTTGCCAAATGATAACCTTCGACAGCAGATTTAATCGCATCTTCATAAAGTCCTAGTTTCATTTGGATGTCGTACAAAGTTCGCGTCATGTTGCTCTTCGACAAAAATTGGAAGAAAATTTCAATAAAACTGATTCTTGACGCTAAAGATTTGTATACCAATCTCCAGAGTTTGTTCCAGTTTGAGTTTGCCAATGCTGGATAAACAATAGTGCTTCTAAACATGGTCATCCGTTTTTGTTGTGGCACTTTTTCTAATTGAGAGAAAACCGTTTCAAATTCTCCCAAAGTTGACAACAAATAAATCAAACGTCTGTTTTCATTAAACGATGCCAAGCATTCGCAAAGAGATTTCATCTGTTTGGAGCTGAATGTGACACTGTTTAAATTGGTCGACCATCTATTCAAAATTGGAAAAGTGTCAATACTTTCCAACAATTTAAATGTGTATTGCATTATGTCACAAGTATTTTTATGTTTAGTCATGTACATGAGGCATTCGTTACTGAATACATCCATGATTGCTTCATACAATTCTCCTCTTCTTCCCTTCCATTCGCGATCTTGTTTGATCACTTCATCTCTCATGTCAAACAACAAATTTCCACTCAAAATTTGAATCATTTGTTCGATCAATTCTTTTGATTCCGTAGAAACACTTGAGATCTTCGCGTGATTAGAGAAAACAACTGTCTTGACCATCTCTAGTTCCTTAACTCCTTCGTCTATAAACGATTGTCTGAAACAAACAATCGCTCTCTTAAAAAGAAATGGACAAAAATCTAATCTCCACAAAGCGCAAAATTGTAACATCAATTGTCTTTGGTTCATCTCTGAACAAATAGTAGCAAAAACATAGCCTTTGTTCTCTGCTTGAAAATCATGGAAGTCATATTTTTTGGCGGTTTTTGTAAACGGGAAAATTGACACAAATTGAGACAAAGTAATTATTTTGTCAATTGTTGATTCTCCAGTTATATCTCTCATCTTTTCGAGTACTCTGTTGCATCTTTGCATCATTACGTTTGCGCGTGCTTCTAAGCCACCAGAAAATACAGTTAAAAATGATACTTGTTCAACAATTCTTTTGACAAAATATTCTGTCAAATTTTGTGGTGGCAAATTTTCTCTTTTTATGTTTTTGAAGAGTTTTATGACTTTTGGTAAATCCTCATAAACTTTTGATGGATTTGGAATGATCTTCTCGAATTCTTGTTTGAGTGTTTCGTAGTAAGAATAGCTCTCTTTTTGTGGAAATTGTTTTGTCAAATCTCTGAATAATTTTATCGGAGAATTCCTCAATTTTTCAACAATTTCTGGATTCTGTTTACAAATCATTGTCAATTGATTTAGAATATTAACTCTAAAATCTTCAGAGAACTCGTACAAGCCAACGAAATCACCAAAGTAAATAAATGTGTTTACAACAGTTTCTACGGGCGTGAAGTATGTCAAACCTAATTTTTGAGCTCTTACAGTTCTTATATATGAGAAAACATGTAATCTAGATATTTCAGATGTAGTGTATTCGAGAGGATTCATTCCGATAAACAATGTTTCATCTTTTTCCCAAATTAAATTCATTGCTTTAACAGATCTTTCTTTAATAGCAATTTCAGCACATATTTTAAGTATATCATTGGGAATTTCCATGAAATTGTCTTCGTAATAATAAATAATTTCAAAAACTTCTGACAAATTTCTTGGAATTGCTTTGATTGTCACTTTTTTAAAATTAGAAGTATATTTTGCAATAATTTGAGAAACAAACATTCCGCTATCTTGTTTTCTATCAACAGCAATCGCAATCGCTACCAAAGGGAAGTTAGTTTTCAGCAATTTGAAGAAAACAGAATCCAATAAAATCCTTCTAGAAAATTGCAACGCGACTTCCAAAGCGTTTGGTCCTAATAATGTTGTTATGTCTTCCCACGAATAGTTTGATGAGTTATTAAGGATATCAACGATTGATTGAGCACCAACATTCGTTGAGAAGCCACTCAACTTCTTTATCAAACCAATGTAAGAACAAAAACTTGAAAACAAATTGTATTTCGGAAAAACTTTTCCTTCAAAGAAACCAATGTCGTAAAATTGGATTGCGCTTGCCAAAGAATCTGTTTGGATGATGTCTAATGCTTCTTGATTCCTAAACTCCTTTCTCCTCTCAACAACAATCTTTATATCATTGTCATCGGAGTTTAATGGTAAAATTGAGTCTCCAAATGACAAGAAATATTCAATTCCAAGCAAATCTCTGTTGTTTATCTCGATTTGCCAAACGAATTTGCCTTTCATCAGCTCTCTGATCTCTTTTATCAAGAATATTTTATCTAATGTGCTTTTGTTCCCTTGGCAAAGTTGTAAGGCTGGAGCAATGTCTGATTCTGAATTTTTCAAAAGTGACAAAATGACGGTTTGAGGGTGAACCAAGCAAGATTTCAAGTCCTGGAAACCTCTGACTCTTGCGTATGTTAATTTCATGTTTGCTGAGTTAAATAGGACAGGATTATTCAAGAAACCAGTAATTGAAGACAAGATTAATTCTGCTTTTTCAACATCGCAGATATATTGGGTTCCGACTTGTAGGAAAATCAAGGACATGATGTCTATGATGACAGCATCCATTACTTCATCATCTTCGATCATTTCGAGGTAATAAGTTAATTTATTTGATTTCTTGCGGCCAATGATGATCCCCATGACTTCAATGAGTGCGAAATAGGCATACATGAATGAAGAATCTTTCATTCTATCACTATCACTGATGTTAAACAGAGATTTTCCAAAAATTGATTTTAATTGAGCGACAGAAAGGGAATCCATCATTGGATATAAGATGAATGGAACAGATTTGGTCTCAAATGTCTTTAAAGTTACTTTGTTGCCTGTAATTTTGTATAATAATGATAATAAATTTTGATCATTGTTCATTGCGTCATAAACTGATGTTAGTACCTTATGTTTAGTTGTTTTCATGACAGAAACCAATATCTTGACGAATTTCTGCTGGTCAGGCTGAGTTTGATAAGATGCCAGAACAATATAAGGATAAAACAAAGGTAAATCGTTAGCAATGTCATGTGATACCTCGTAGTTTCCTGCAATGAGTTCTCTGATTGAGTATGTAATGATTTCGTCGAGAAAATGCGTTGTATTTCCCATTTTATTTTTTCGAATGACTTGGTTTATTAATGAAAAGATTCGATTTTGTTCAAATAGTGTAGATTTCCTTGGATACGGTTCGCTGTATATTGCAAGTGACTGCAATCTCATTACGTCCATCGGATTTTTCAATAAAACTAATAATGGGGCAAATTCTTTCATATATTTCTGTTGCAGGAATTCGATTGGAAAGTATTGTATAATGTCATTGTTGATATCTGATTTTAATATGAATAAATCGAGTTTTAAATAAGAAAATAAAGTAGGTCCGGGAATTTTCGATAAAACTCTGTTGATTGTTGACTGAATTGCTGTATACAATCCAGGTAAGTATGAATAAAGCATGACTAAGATGTCAAGGAAACCTTGAACTTCCAAATCTGGAATTTTCTGGGTAATTCCTAATTTAAGATACTCTCCAAGTTTATTCATCCATTGGAATGGACTCTTGTCAAGCAAAGAAAGGAAAAAATCTTCAGAAGGAACAAAATTAGAAGGTATATTGAAATATGCAAGGACTGAATACGCACTCCATTTAACGTAGAAGTATATAGGGCAAAAATCGCATGGTTTCCATTCGGCTGGTTGTCCTGTTTCCAGTAATGGTCGTAATATCTCTTTTAATTCTGATGTAGTGAATTTTTCAGCGTTAAGGATGCATAACCTTCCTTGCCCACGAAAAAGGTGTTTGATTGTTTGCGAAAGATGGAACTGATTACTCAGACATCCTATCGAAATCATCAAAAAACCTTTTTTGGGAGTGTCAAATAGCAAAAAAAATTTATTTTATCATTACGACGAATGTTTCTCATTAATTCTTTACTTTTAGCTAAAACTAATATGGCAGTAGAAACTACTAACTGCATGTACAATAATACTTACCGCGATGAAAACAATAATTGTGTTTGTTTGCCAGGATATTTCAATGATCCCGAAAAAGGTATTAATGATTGCTATACATGTAAAGATGGATGTCATAGTATGGCTTTATGTGTTCATCCCGGTATATGTATTTGCGCACAAGGTCTTATTGGTGATGGTCAAAAGTGTTGGTTCCCTCTTCCAAAGCAATATGTATTCGATATACCAGAACCACTTGAAACAGGTGGTTACAACCTAACCATTAAGGTCAGACATCCAAAAAATCATATTGTTTATAAATTATATTGTCAGATTGGAGGAGAAATATTCGAATCACATAGTTTCAATGTTACGGTTGCTTATTTCATCATTCCTATGTCAATTTACGGTTATCAAAATATCACAATTTCTTACGATAAAATGAATTGGTCTCCTGACGTCAAAAGAATATACTTCCAAAAGACTTATAGCCATCAATTTATTAACGAAAGTACTCCATTCGTATTCGCTCTTCTCGTAGTCGTTCTCATTGGTACGTGTTTGTTACACGGAAAAGGAGCTATTTTTGATAAAGAGGAAGAGATACCACTTCCTCATGTCACAGACAATGCTAAATAAAATTTGTTTGTATATTTTTTATTTCCAAATCATATGGTTTTTGAGAGTTTTCCTAATGTTTTCTTATTTGTTGTATGGAAATCTAATAATTGGTAATATTAATATGATATAATGAACGTATTTTATTTCGGATTTTATTCGTTACTACAGGATTTTGATCAGTTTTTTGAGTTTTTTATTACAAATGATGACAAAGAGAGATTTTAATAATGAAAAATCTGTTCTCAAAATCAAGATTTTATCCTGTCACCTTTTTGATCTCTGTTGACTCGAAACGAGAGAAAAAGTAGTCCATCAACATAGGACAGGCAGTATTTAGCTCTGAAATGATCTTAGTATTGAAATAAATACCGTACATATTCAACTAAACCTATATATTTCCCAATAATTGAAAGATAATCATGGGACAGAAAGTTGATATGAAATGTCTCCAATATTTATGTATTTTAATAAATGATAGGAATACAGTAAGAATAGCTATAAGATATCGAATTTTGGAGAGGGTACACAAAAATTTTTGGATGATGGCCATGGGTTCTTCCTATCGTCGTCCTATTTCATTTTATCATGCCGCCAAAAGCGCGCACAGAAGAAGAGATCGATCCAATCGAATTGTTCAAGATCAAGCGCCTCATCAACTACCTTCGTGATGCACATGGTGATGGCACTTCCATGGTTACAATTCTTATTCCACCAGGTGATGCTGTTCACCGTATGCGTCAGAAGCTTACAGATGAACTTGGTACAGCCTCAAACATCAAGAACAGAGTTAACAGACAATCAGTCGAAGCAGCCATTACAGCCGCTATTCAAAAACTTGGTCAATTCAACAGCACACCTCCAAATGGCCTTTGCGTCTTCTGTGGCACAATCATTGAAGAAGGCAAGGAAAAGAAGCTTATGAAAGATTTCGAGCCTTTCCGTCCACTCCACCAATCTCTTTACATTTGCGATCGCCGCTTCCACGTCGAGCCACTCGCTGATCTTCTCCAGACCAACGAAAAGTTCGGCTTCATCATTATGGATGGTCAAGGTACTCTTTACGGTATGGTCGCTGGTGCATCCCGTACAGTCCTTCACAAATTCTCTGTCGACCTTCCAAAGAAGCACAACAAGGGTGGTCAGTCATCCATCCGTTTCGCACGTCTTCGTCTCGAAGCCCGTCACAACTACGTCCACAAGGTCGCTGAATACGCCGTCCAGCACTTCATTCCAGATGGTGCTGAGCCAAACGTTACAGGTCTTATCCTTGCTGGTTCTGCAGATTTCAAGAACGTCCTTGCCCAATCAGATCTTTTCGATATCCGTCTTAGAAACATCATTCTTGGTATCTACGATATTTGCTATGGTGGCGAAGAAGGTTTCAACCAGACAATCAAGATGGCTGCTCCACTTCTTGCCGATGTCAGACTTGTTCGTGAACAAGAGCTTCTCCAGAAGCTTTTCGATACAATCGGTACAAACGGCCCATGCGCTTTCGGTATCAAGGAAACAATGATGGCCTACGATTCCGGTGCTATCGAAACAATGATCTTATGGGATGAACTCAACGTTTACCGCTGCACAATGGAAAAGGATAACGGTGACTCAGAAGTCGAGTACTATACAGAATACCAGCTCGAAAAGGGTGACCACCTCAAGTCCGAATATCACCACCTCAAGGAGAAGATCCTCCTTACAGAATGGATGGCTGATCACCATAAAGAGAAGGGTGCTAAGCTCGAATTCGTTACAGATAAGAGCCCAGAAGGTGCTCAGTTCATCAAGGGCCTTTCCGGCATTGGCGCGCTCCTCCGCTTCCAGATGAGCTTCGATGTTTATAAGGAGAACACAGACGACGACGGATTTGACTCTGACTTCGATGACGATGAGGATCTCCTCTAAATTGGATAAAGTATTTTGCAGAATATTAAGCTTAAACTCATTATATTTAATTTCATTTAAATAGATTCCTTTTTATGATTCTATTTAAGATTTCAATAAATTTTATGAATTTGTTTCGATTTGTTGAATGTAAGAAAGAGCTCTTCATTATTCTGCAACTGAAGATAGCAAAGAGATAGCAGAATTTCTTATACAATGGATAAATTCGGAAAATCTGTTCATCACTATGCAGTATATGGGAAAATATCAATGAAATTAAGTCATTGTTCCATCCAAACAGTTAAGGAACACAGTCCCTTGCTAATTTTGGTGAATTTTTATTTTTCAAAAAAAATTATCGGGAAACTTATATTAAAATTAATGGAATATTTTGGATTCTAATTGATTTACTATTTGTTTTTGCAATTTGTTAATGAATTTCAAGTTGAGAGCAAAAAGCGGTTTTGATGGACCTTTGTTATGAAGAGTGTCCAAGTTTTTGGTCGTAAGAAGACAGCTACAGCCGTCGCTTACTGCTGCGAAGGAAGTGGTCTCATCAAGCTTAATGGCACACCAATCAACATGGTCTCCTCTGAGACTCTCCGTGCTAAGATCCTTGAACCTCTTCAACTTATCGGCGAAGAGTCATGGGGCAACCTCGATATCCGCGTTCGCGTTCACGGTGGTGGCCATGTCGCTCAGGTCTACGCTATCCGCCAGGCTGTTGCCAAGGCCATCGTTGCATACTACCAGAAGTATGTAGATGAGGCTACAAAGACAGAAATCAAGAACACACTCCTCGGCTACGATCGTACACTCCTTGTTGCTGATCCACGTCGTATGGAGCCAAAGAAGTTTGGTGGTCAGGGTGCCCGTGTCCGCAGACAGATGTCATACCGTTAAAGATTTAATAATTATACTAACTTTAATGCAAATATATTAAATACAACAAAAAATTAATAATTTATTTTTACTTACAATATCTCTACAGTTTCTAACACATTAGATCTATTCATTTCATTTGATATTTGAGTTGCAACTAATATTTCTTGAAATTTCTATTAAATAAATACAACATCGCCAGAATTATAAAGATGCTCAATTGCATCATATTTGGCGAAGTAAATTTGATCTTTGACAATGTCAACAGGTTCAGAGTCTTGGAATGCGGTTAATGATTGTGAACCACTTGTACGAAGAGCTTTGAAGAATACAAAGCCATGATCAACACTAGCTTCACTCTCTGGGGTGAACTCCAAAGTGGCTGGTCCTTGATTGTTTTTCATTGCATTAACTAAATTTGTTACAAATTGATTTTCTACTGAAGAGAGATTGGCTTCTTCCGGTATTATACCTCCTTCTACGTATTTAACAATCTTGTTGAATCTTGTTTGATAATATGATCTGATTAAAAATTTAATTCGAAGTAAATCGAGTTCTTGTGCTTGTTGGATACGACGTAATATTTTGGATCCATCATTATCAGCTGCATTTTCGCGAGCATTATCTCTCATCTGTTCGAATTTTTCTGTTTCTGCATCAACTACTTCTTTTAATGCTTCAACATTCTCTGGTTTATATGGTAATATAAATTCTGTAGACTTTTCGTTGCTTAAGTCGTTTATGAGACGAGGTATTAGTTCTTGGCTACTCATAATGGACGTTTTAAAAATAAATTGCAGTAACTTGTCAACCAAAAGTATCTTTATATGTTCATCACAATGAGTGCGTTATCCTTAATTTCACCAGATCCTAAAAAAGAAATAATGAAATTATTGAAAAACTTTTGATTATCAAGCATCTTCACTGTAAATTAATGTTTGTTTGGTGTTTGTGTATGCAAATTCTTATAATACGTATATCATATAAGAGATTTTGATTCATATCATGGTTTTAATCAAGCAGATAATAGATAAATTCTAAATTAGATTATCACGATTTATACAATAAGTTTAAAAATAAATACAAATAAAAAATAAAAATAAAAAAAAATAATATTAAGCTTTTTGAGTAAGTTTCTTGTAAGCATTTACAAGGATATTAGATTTAACATCCCTGTACATTGGATTTATATCGAGTATGCATCTGCAAACATGCAAAGCTTCCTGTTCTCTTCCACTCCTCATCAAACAAACAGCCAAATTATAAGCCATTTCCAAGTCTTTTCTATCAGTTAGTTCCCAGCACATTCCGTATGCATTTGCTGCTTCATTGTACATCTTAATCTTTTGGTTGAATGTTGCAGACAATTCCCAAGCAGCGAAAGAACTTTTGTTGATACTCAAAGCCAAAGATGAATCATGTTTTGCTGATAGATATGTTCCTGACTGTGACATTACTGTTGCTCTGATCAAATAAGCTTCAACAAAGAAAGAATGTGTCTCGTGTGTTATTGGTGATTGTACGAGGTTATAAACATGTTTCAATGCGATATCAACCTTTTGTTGTCTCATTCCACATCTTGCACATCCAATTGTAGCTGCTAATGATATTTGGAGAAGTGGATTTTCGCTGTTACTTTCAGAAATAGCACTATAAATCGTGTAGGCTTCTGCAACACTTTTTTCATCATTTCTAGCACATAAAACATCGGCATTTAACAGTTGTTTCTCGTATGCATCGATGTCCATTGTTTGGATTAAGCTCTTGGCTTTCTCAAGGTTCTCATCTGTACTCAATTTCTCTTTCGTCATCCATATATATCTGCATTTCGGATTTGTCAGAATTTGGAATGCGACCAATTTTGCGGAAAGTCCCCACATTCTGCTGGCAAAGATCTTTGTCATGAGCTTGAGGCTGCCATCTGTATCTCCTGAGTGCATGAGATAGAGTCCTTGAACGAAAATGAAGTTGGAAGAAGTGTTTTGGAAATTAACAAAAGGTTTTGCAAGATCTAGTTTTCCTGCACGTGCGCAAATCTCTATAAGACGAATTGCAGCACGAGAATAGTTAGGATGTTCTTGTAAAACCGTTCTAAGGCAATTTATCAGTTCATCATATTCTCTGATGTCCAAAGATGTGACCAATAGTGCTATATTCTCGCGATCTGTGTTCTTCATGATGTGATCAGATACAATGGAGAGACATTTCTGATAATTATTTCTTGACCTGTAAAATTTGAACAATTCCATGACTGCATCTGAGTTCATTGGCCATATTTCGAGTGAATCGTTATAAAAATTGATTGCTTCTTCATCCCTGCCTTGCAATGAAATGACTTTTCCTAAATAAAAAGCCGCTTTTGAGGCCATTTCGTTGACAGCATTGACAAAACAGTTATGTATGTTCTTGGGAATAAAAGCTTTGTAGATTGCAAGAGCTTTGATGTAACTTAATTCGGATTTTTCAAATTCTGAACATTTCATTGCTGTGAAACCGATTAATTCATGGTATTCAGCAGCCAATAATTGCATTTTATCCTTCAAAGAGTTCGCAGATTCAAGGCATTGAAGAGCTTGTTTGTATCTCTTCATTCTAATGAGAAGTTTAACGAAGAACAAGGTATCTTTGAATGTTGTTGAGCTTGTTTTCTTATAATTTTCAATGGCTTTTTCATATCTGTGAGCATTAAACAAAGTTTTGATATATGTTGGGGCAATTGATTGATCTTCTTTAAGAACGAATTCATATGCCTCTGCCGCTTTATCAAATAGCAATAATTTTGAGTAAGCGTTGCCTAACAAAGAATAATTTCTTGTTGTTGGATTTTTCTTGCAAAGTTCTTCGAATAGCTTGATGTACTGGCCTTCATCCTTCATGTAGTAATAATAAATATCAGCTTTACATAACAAAGCCTTCTCTGCGTACTTTTCATGTCCTTCTAATTTTTCTAATTGGGCAAATGCTTTATCGTACATCTGTTTCGAAGCGAAAACATAACTTTGTCTCAAAAGAACTTCCACTTTGTCTCTTCCTTTTATTATTTTTGAGATACATAATTTTGTAATTTTCGCTGCTATGTTGTATTCGCCTATTTTGAGGCAGATATCGACAAAGTCCAATAAGAAATGTAAATCTATACCTTCACTTTGTCTTTCAAAAAGATCTGAAACTTTCATTGCGGCGTTATGGCCATTTCCCTTCGCAACTTCACATTTTAGCCATATTAGATTGAAATGTGGGGTCTGCGCTATGGTTGGCTTGTAAGCAATGCTTTCTTTTATGCATTTTTGGGCAAATTTCATTTGATCTGTTTGAATATAAGCAATTGCTGCGTAGCTAAGGCACCATTCCTTCTTGTATTGCCAGTCGCTGATCATTATGTACCTTGCAAGGTCAATTGCTTTTTCATATTTCTCATCTTGCACTAAACTGACCAAAAAAACATATTTGAATGGGCTGAGTCCAGGAACAAGCTTGATTACTTTCGAAATTTTGTCTGAATACCCCTTTCCGTAGTTTTTAATAACTAATTCAATGAAAACATCAGTAACTGAGTCGAATCTGAACGCTATGTACTTGTCAAAGGCATTTTCGACGATGGATTCGAGGTCATTTGCGAAAACCGATTTTCCATTTTTAAAATTTTCGTTTTTTTGCAAAATTTTTTCGAGAAGAAGGTCGAAATCCATGTCAACATTATTTACTTTCTTCAATGCATACATCTTCAAAGCGTCAATTGAGAAATCCAAGTCATCAGGTAAGAAATCAATTTGATCTCGAACTTCTGAGAATCTGTTTGAATCTACTGTAATCCTTAGCTGCGCTTCGATGCCAAATGATGAGATAGGATCGAGGAAAAGTCCTTTGTTGATTGAATTTATGGCAGAAAAATAATTTCCTGTTGCAATTTGAAAATGTCCGAGAATAAACAAAGGAAGTGCAATTCCTGGATGTGTATCAGCTGTAAATGTTACGAGAGGTAGTAATCTTGAAGCAATTAATGAATTTCGACATGAAACTGAATAAAAAAGAAAACATATTGCATTTTGTAGTTTCCAATTGAATCTTTCGTATATATGCATCTGTTTAATAACTCTATCTATTTTACGTAATGCAAATTCGAATTTTGCGTCGATAGTAATTGAATATATCACTTTGTAGATATTACATTCAAGATTTGATATTGTAGTACCGCGAGATCTGTTTATATGTTTTAAAAGAGCTTCGTAATTTGTTGTAAACAAGGTACATCTGATTTGTTCGAGAACAATTTCGGGAAATTGATATGTTGACTCGATTTTATAAAAGTATTCCGCTGAATCAGCAAATTTATCTAAGTAGTATGAGGCTAATGCCTTTCCATAATATGTCATGCAATTTGGGCCTTTAAGTTTCTCTAAAGCAGAGTTAAAGTAGTCAAGACTCTCTTGTATCTTATCCCTGAAGAATGATAACCACCCTTTATACGCAATAAACTCTGGTTCTGTAGAATCTCCAATAATTTCTTCGCAAAGGTCGAACTCATGAAATATTAACGCAATAAATATTGATGATAGTCTAGAGAACGTATTTGCCTGGCTAATTTTTTGCTCGCATTCGTATTTCAGCAGTTGATACGATTCTGATTTTTGGTCGGGAGATGTTTTAGTAATTACGTATTGATTAACAAGATAGAGGAGCTCTAAATCCTGTCTACAATCGAGTACTTTTATAGAATCGAGAGAATTGATTGTTGGTTTTTGAATATGAGTTGCAAGTGTTGCCCACATTGCTATAAACAGGTCATTTTGGTTAGTTTGTTGCATTTTCTCGCATAAAGCAACCACATGGCCAAAAAAACCGTGTCTCCAGTAGTAGAAAACCCGCTCCTGGAGGCAGCTCATTCAATTTCTAAAATTTTCAAAAATCGGATGTACTGAGAAATAATATTACCCATTCGATTGTTCATATTTTTCCTTTAATTCAGTTTTCTGTAGGATCTTTTCAATTTTTTTCTAAACGTCAAATTTCAATTAGTCCGAGTTTCAGATTGAAAAATTGATTTTGTTTTTTTACAATTTTTCGCACCTTTTCACATTTTAGTTCTTTAATAGAAGTGATGATTCCCTTTGTAGAAACTATTTTCCAATACAAGGAGGTTATCCTTAAAGTTAGGAAATGGATATCCAGTTCATCTGCAAATCTTATTTATCATGGTATAAATATCGACTTACTCCTCTTTGTTCTGCCAAATCACTTAACTATAAAGAAATATCATGGTTTCTTGTATCAATTGATCCCACTACCGAAGAAAATGAATGATAGTACAAAATTCTGTAATTGCAGATAGAAAAGTAGTTGTGGTAGTTATTTCATAGATTCATGTTCCATCAAAGAATGGTCAAACCTATAAAGAAGAAAGAAGAAGACTGTAACACTAACTCTGACGAAATCTAATATTTAGCTCGTCATTAATAAGATGTGTGCTTCATGTATAAAAGGTATATTCTTTTGATTTCTTTTTAATAATACCCAGATTTTCCTTACTTTTACCACCCCTCTAAAGCTGGGGACACCGCCTATCGTTGGGAGTAGCTATTAAATAGAACCACCAAGGGTATTTTTCGAACTGCCGGTGTGGTGTAATCGAAACATCTGATATAGTGATTCATTATGCCAAAGCTTGATTCCCATTTAGATAATTTTTTTCTTTTTTGGATCATGAATTTTTTTTTGGGTCACTATAAGATTTGTTTCATGTTCTAAATCTGCTGCATATGTAATCTATTTTTATTTACCTATTTTTTAAAAATCTATTGGATTGCCAAATTTGAATATATTTAAAATCATAAAACTCCAAAAAAACTATAAATATATGTTTTATGCATAGTGCCGATACTCAAATATCAGATTACTTAGATCCATGAATAATATCCGAATTTTTTTCTTAAAATTAAACTTCAAAACTTCTTCCAATCTTATTCTTCAACAATTGTAAATTTTTAAAACCATTTTTAAAAATAATTTTGCGTAAATTTTATTCTCATGTTGTTTTAATCGAAAATTGATACATTTTCAAAAAAATAATATTGACTTATGAAATTCATTTTTAAGGTGAAATAGTATTGTTTTTATTAAAGTATATGAATAATATATAAAAAATTAATGAATAATATAAGCAGATTTTTAGTTTACAAAACAAATATGAGCAATGCAATTTCAAACTTTTGCTGGCAATTTCGATATTGCTCAAGTTTGTAGTATTTGTGATACCTATAACATCGGCTTAATCAAAATTCGATTTTTCTTATGAGTTATTGAGAAAATTTGATTGCAATGAGAAGGATTTCGACGTTTTTGATAAACTAAGAGCTGAGCTTTAGGGGTTCAGTTCATTTATGGCTGTAGTTTGATGCGTAGATCTCTTTTTTATTGTAAATTCTTTCAGCATGGAGATCGAGAATGAATCTTTTGAGAACTTTATGAGTTTTTACACCCGTAAAGAGGTCCTTCGAGGAAAGATAGTCCAGAATACATGAAGATGTGGGTTAACCAAAAAATCCGATGGTTTCCCCATATTCATGTAGATCTTCGAAAAAATGAGCACCAAAAAAGCCAAAAAAATAGGCTTTTTATTGGATTTGTACACTAGATCAATAACCTATTTAGGATCTGACACTCTTTTTAGCCAGAGATATGAGGTCCTTTCTAGGAAAACGATCTATTCATCCATAAAAAAAATGAATTATCGTTTTCCCCAGAAATTACATGGGGAGTGGTAAAAGTAAGGAAAATCTGGGTAAAACAATATCTACTATCATTTTATTCTAATTTGAATTTCTTTTATACAAGAAAGAGAATGTTCTTATTTACAAATAAGAAATGCTAAAATCATACTTCAAGCCTTTATAATTCCTTTTGTGTCACTTTTCAAAATGCTGTTAAAAAAGGAAGTCTATCTTATAGGCATGGCTTTATCTGCTATTGTTTTTCTTGCCTCGACATTAGTTTCTGTTTCAAATACTGCCATTCTTTCGCATGATCATTGCGATTCTTTACCAGATATCCAATTTCTTAACAGATCTGAAGTTCATACAGAATTAAATGCTGCGTTTAGTAATGCCAAAGAATCAATAACTATTATTTTAACGTCATATATTCTCGATGAAGAGTTACAACTTTTGAAAACCATTGATCAAAATAAAATCAAGACAGAAGTCATTTTAGGCAACGACGATAATCTAGAATCAAAACTAAGAGACAACGGATTCAAAAATTTAGTTAAACCAGGTTCTATTAAAAATACTCTTGATTTAAACGCAATTCGTGTCGATAATACCATATATTTACTACCAGATTATTTCATTGGAAACAAAACCGAAGGAATTCCTTCTACATCTATGATACAAAGGATAAAAATTGAAAATTGCCAACCATTATACGACGATTTCATTTCTTTTCTCGATTTTTACAAGTTACAAATCGAAGGATCAAGTAGATACAAAGAATCCTACAGCCAATCATTAATTGCTCATTCATCTGCAGTAAGACCAACAATTGTCGGTGAATCTTCAGTTTACGCGTTCCATTCATCGATGTCGCAGATGCCATTTAGGATTAGTGCCCATGACGTAATCAACAGATCCCTAAATACTGATATTGACGCTGTTCCAAAAAAATTATGGTTATATTCAACACAATTCCCTAGTATTCCACAAGAAGAGCGTATTAAAAACATAGGAAGCCCAGATGTATTCCTTCTCCTCAAAGCCCTTCAATTTCTCAATCAAACTGACATGAAATACTTAATTTTCAAAGATGCGCCAAGATTAGTAGGCGCTGATGACTATCCGAGTGTAGAAGTAAGAACACTAAGCTCTGAGAACAATGGCCCTTCATTTATGGTCTTGGATGATGAAATTTTCTTCTTCGGACACGATATCAGTTATATTGAAGGAGATTTGCTATCGTACAACCTCAGAATTAACGATAAAACAATACAAAACAAGACAATTGAATTCTTTAACTCAATTTGGGCGAAAAGTCCTCATATTAACAAAAGTGATTAATTTGTTTCTTAAAAATGTAAATACTGTTGCATGCTAAGTAGTGTCAACGATAGAAATTGAGAGCCTATTAATCGTCGAGGAAGTACGATTATTTTTTGGGCGAAAAAGTATCTTAAAATATGATTATTAATATGTTTTTAAAATAAAAAATTTGAAAGTTAATTTGAGATTCTCATATAATTTTTTGAATGAAAAAAATAAATATAGTCTATATGAGTTTTTGAATAATCACACTTGAGATATATCTAAAAAATAATTAAAAATAGAGTTTGAGAAGACTTTTCAAGGTGTAATGAAAAGTGTGATATAGAAAATAATTATAGATATTTTAATTTTATATATTGTGCTAAGCATTATATTAAATTTTTAGGAAAAACACTTTTCAGAGGTAGGGCAACGATAGGTCAAAAAGGCTTCTCTGATAGATTTCCTTGCCTTTTGGATATGCTATAATATATAGCCTAGCATGATAGGATATGATGTCAAAAGTTAGAACATAACTTAGGATCTTGAGAAAAATGAAAAACAAAAATTACATAAAAAAAGAAAAAATTTATCTAATTTGTTTTTTTGGACCGAATAAGTAATTTTATTGAATTTCAATACGACACATAGATTTTATTATTAGTACTAAATATAATGGTTTACTATTAACAAGGAACCTAAACTAATGAAAATTTGATTTCAAATATTGTATATGATTATCATAGATTACCAAAATATATTGCTATTTATGAGGATATAATATTGATTATTAGTAAATCGTATAAATTTAATAAATATACCATGAATATTGAATGAATTTCTTGATTCATAGGGGTAAAACGCGCTTTTATATGATTTAGACAGAGAATTTATGAGATGTAAATAACACAATAAAGGTTTATATTGAATATTTTCTAAAAATAAATCGAAATTATAAAAAACAATACATTTATTCATTGAAACTACTTGGACAAATATGAAACAAGCATTCAGGCAATTCTTTTGAGACTTCAACGCATCTGATAATTTTTATATAACTTCACCTCTTATGCTTAGAGTGGAGGTATTGAGATCGTATAAGTATAGATGAGCTCACATTCAGATATGATGTGTGAACTTCTGTTTTCACTGCAATTTTGAATCAGAATAAACTCAAAACAAGAATAAAATGATATACTCACTCTCTAAATGTGTTCGAGATTTAAAGTTGTATGAATAAAACGATTCATCTTTCGAAGCCTCCATTTAATGAGAGACTTCGAAAGATGAATGTATTCATGTAGATGAAATACTATATATGACCATGTGTGATACTAAAGATATCAAAATGTTCATTTTTAAGTGCAATAGAAGGGTTATCTCTCGTAAAATCTCAATTTAAGGAAGATTTAGAAAGAACTCCTTTCCTAAGTAGATAGTGTGTGGTTTCTGTCTTTTGGTTGATCAGGAACTATGAAATTAAGTCGGACAGAAAGAAGTTCTTTCCAAAACAGACTCAAAATGAGTTGTTCGAAAAGAACTTCCTTCTGTATATGGATAATTGTAGTTACCGCACTGAAGTATGTGATTGTGATGATGGAGTTCTCGATAAATCTAAAATCGGATTAAGATTAATTGAAAACTCAAGTAATTCTTTGAAATCTTGTGTTGTCTGGCACTATAATAACCAAAGAATGAGAATATTATGTTGAATGATGAGTACGTGTGCTCGGCATTCGCCGAGCGAATTGAGTTTAACGTACTATGAAAAGTGACAAATTTGGGCTTTTTTTCCTAGGGTTATGATCTCTTCCTTTCTGCTCAATACGACAGAAATGAAAGAATGAATTTGTACTCCCTAATTGATTACTACAATCTGTATCTATCTTTAACATAGAATTAGCTGCATTGTGATTTATACTCCAGAATTATTCAATTTAAGATATCAACCTCGTAAATTTTAATCATATTGCACCAATTCTCCTACGTTGAGATAAGAACATGATTATACATACCAAAGCCCCATATTAAAATCAAAATTTAGCACCTCCATTATGCAACCACATTATTCGTCGCAAATAAGTATATTTACGCATATTATGATGCATATTCACACAACTCGTATACATGAAAAGTTATTAAAATCAGACAAAATTATTGCAATAAGGAAAAAAAAACAACTTTATTATATATGTTAGTAATGAATTACAAATATTTCTACAAAGAATGCTCAATACTTCATATAATCTTCGAATATTTCTTATTACAAGTTAATACATTTTGACTCGAACATGATAAACAAAAGCTGACACGCTGATTACTACATTTATGAAAATATAGTACGTTTCCATTCATCTGTTTACTTGTTTTTGTTGGAATAAAATCATTTTTTTTTTCTTTCATGAAATAAGAATTTTGCTGCGAAAGCAATATCTCTAACAATAATTAATACATTACGTCAACTCTGGAATGAGTATTTATCAAATATGATATCAAAATCAAAAATTAGTTGTTTTTTATGAGTAAAAACGATGTAAATTGATTATTTGACTAATTATCAAATACTTTGATTTTCCAAATTTTTTTCGAAATTGATTTTTTCATGTGAAAATTCAAATTGTTTAATTTCATTTTTGAAATTTTGAATTTTTTTTGGAATTTTGAGTTGATCAATTCAGCAGAATTGATAATGCTATTGCTTTAGGGCATACCACAAGGTGATGAATAAAAGGTGAACATTAACAAATTATTTTAAATCACAAATATCATCCTCATCAACTTTAATTCTAAAAAGAACTGTACTGAATTATGAAAATGCATGATTTACATTATTAAAATCTTTGAATGAAAATAGTACAAGATAAGTTTTTATTCATTTTTAATTAGATTTAAACGAAAAACTACTCCATATTAAAATTTAAGTCGAGAAATCGTATTTTGTTCTTATTTGTTAGCATTTTGTAGACATTCTAATCTTGAATTAATTTGTTACATGATATTATTAACAAATTTAACTGAAAAAATATGTTAATATGGAATAAACCATGATTATATAAGCTATCAATGCTATATATACATATGTAAAAGATTCATATTAACTCAATTAACAAAAATGATAGATTTTCATAAAGGTTCAATCTAGGTTCGTCCGAAAATTTTGATTTTTATATAGAAGACATAGTTTCATATACATAATTAAATTTTCAAACAAATTTGATCATACCATTTATTAAGCAGGATAGTATATTAATTACTATCAGTATAAAAATATAAAAATGATTATATTTAATTATTGCATAATTTAGTCAAAGAGTTATAAGCCTCAAGTGATCGTTATCACCTTCAATGCACGTATACTTTATTGATTCATAGATATTTAATCTATGTTTGACATGTTGTTGTCGTCATTCGTTTTGTTCCATTCTTCCTAAGTTAAAATTAGAGAATACACCATCCACATCATCTAATTTGGTCCTCAGCGATAGATTGGTTCATTTTGGAGGAGTCCCATCAGACAGTTTTCGAGCACCAAATATCAAATTTTAATGTATACAAATCTTTAGTGATTTATCTCTTTTATGATGAGTAAAAGGTTTCTGCTCATCAACATTTGATTTCCGACATATATGATTTCTAATTGCAATTATTTACTTTCTTTTTATAATCTAACTCTGTGACTCATACCATAAATTAATTATTGGAAAGTGTCAATATGTTTGGCACAACGCATGGCGGAAGATACCAAACCATGCAGGGAATATGATACGTTTAAGATCTCCGAACTTTTTTTCCAAAAATTTTCTATCGTTGCCCTACCTCTCACTTTTCATAAGTATTCAATATTTGAAAATACGCTCCAAAAAAGAATAGATTCTTTTATATTCGCTTATATAAAAGGAGACTCTCTATCAGATGCGAATGCCTGAATTCAGCACCTCTGATAGAGAGTTTCCTCTTATATAAGCGGATCTTTTTCATGAGTTATTGTTAATATAAAAACATAAAAAGCTACCAATATGAGAAATTAAACCCTGCGAGGTGCCAGTTCTAGACTGGCACCTCGCAGGGTTTAATTTCTCTTGACAAAATACAATAATCAAATGCTCCAAAGTTTTCAAATTTTTATTAGGAATAGGAGCCTACAAAGCACTGATTATATATCAGTGCTGGTAGGCTCCTATTCCTTCTCTCAATGGGAGAAACTTTGTTTGAATAAGATAACATGCGAACAAAGTTTCTCCCATTTAGAGTGGGATTTGGAGGGTGGGAGGTACATAGATAGACTATGTATCTCTCACCCTCCAATTCCCTCGGGAAAGTTCGAAAACTTTGGTGCAATCAGCAACGATTGCACCAAAGTTTTTGCGTTTAATTGAAGGAATTGCTCTTTATGATATATACAGTTACAATGCATATATCATAAGGAGCAATTCCTTCCAGATATCTGGCAAACTTGCTCGCAATGGTTCACAATTGCGAACAAGTTTTGTCATTTGTCAAGAGAAATTAAACCCTGCGAGGTGCCAGTCTAGAACTGGCACTTCGCAGGGTTTAATTTCTCATATTGGTAGCTTTTTATGTTTTTATATTAACAATAACTCATGAAAAAGATCCGCTTATATAAGAGGAAACTCTCTATCAGAGGTGCTGAATTCAGGCATTCGCATCTGATAGAGAGTCTCCTTTTATATAAGCGAATATAAAAGAATCTATTCTTTTTTGGAGCGTATTTTCAAATATTGAATACTTATGAAAAGTGTTTTTTTCTAAAAATCTCAGAATATATTTACAATAGTAAAATAAATAAGATATTTAAATTTATTTTTAAATGCTTTTTTTTATATGAGATTCTCAAAAGTTATATCAAAAGTCTGTTTTTTCTAAAATCTAATATCATAATCTATTTCTCATTTTAAGTACATCTTAATTCATTTTATTTTCTATATTTTTTCAATATTTTTGAGGGAATTGTGTTGCTTCCCCGACGATAAAATTGAGAGGTTTACACATTGACACTACTTAGCATGCAACAATACTGTTTGATTTAATTATAATCTAATCTATTTTTAATGTTAGATTCTGGAAGATATTTTATGAAAAATTTTATAGTCGAAAAAGTCAAAAACAAATTATATGAAATTTTTTCATATCCTAATATAAACAATTATGACGGGAAAATAAAGAATTATTGAAAAAGGATAATAATGAAATAGAATATATAAACTTTACCTGTTTAAATATCTAATCCGAATGTAATCAAAAAATCAAAAGGTTTATTATCAAATATAATACGGGAAAGGAGGGGAGTATTTATCCGCAAATTGGTGAATTGCTACCAGCAAGTGGTGATTCACCATCAGCTGGGGCTTCACCTTCTGTAATCTGTGCATTGTATGGAACTGTTGTTGGCTGTTCTTCTTGTTTCTGTTCGTTGCCGTTTTTCATTGCCCAATCTGCTGAATCGAAAAACTTTACACCACCACGGCGATTACGAGCCTTTGGATTTGCTTTTAATTTACCATAGCCTGAACTCTGCTCTTCTTGAGCAGGTGCCTCTGAGCCTGGTGCCAGGAAAGACATTAAAAAATGGCCAAACCGTCAACTTAATTTTTTATCGGTGATTTATAATTATTTTCTGCTTAGATTTATATGCGTAATTTGGATCCTTGAACTATAAAATTTTTTTCTGACAATATGCAACTCCACCTCATTTTTTTTTTCAAAGTTCTTGTCCAATATTTTATTTCGCCTAATATGTTTCCCATGTATATTTGTATGACAAATGATCAAAAATTTGTTTTGATCAGGCCGATTTTTTGTGTTCATCAATTTTTTGTTTGCCAATTTTGGATACCTTGAAATCTACTCAATTAATCAATCGTAGATATGTTATCATAGTTCAATATAATTACGATGAGATGATTTCCATTCATTCTGATTGATTTTCAAGAAAAATTTTTCAAATTTTCATTTCAAGTTGAATTTCAAAGAATTTTGTTGAATTATGTAAAATCGTGGTATATAAATACGCATTTTTGTATCGGACAAAATGCATTTCAAATAAAAAATCAAATGAGATAATTTTATCATAAGCAATTTCCAGATCATATTATAGTTCATTAATTTCAGCGAAAGAATGTCAAATAAATTTTATTGTTTCAATGCTCTGAAACTTGATATTTTACAGGGTTTTAGAGGAAAATTTGCACGTTTTTTATAAAATTTGTCACTTTTTGTTGAAATTGTTTACAAAGAATGGATGATTTAGAACAAATTCTTCGCCTGACTGACATATCATGTGATGGTGAAGCAGTTGAATATAACAAGAACGGCAATCCATTCATCACTGTATCAAGGAACACTAAAGCAGAAACGCGAGAAAGTAGAAACAACAGATTATCTCGTGAACAGCTTGAATTATCTCAAAGATCACTTGAAGAGCGAGCTGAACAAACTCGTGTGCGTGTTCCTGTCTTAATTACACCAGCTACTTCCGCTCATCAAAGTCGTGCAAATTCTCGTGCAACTTCTGCTGCGTCAAAATCATTAAATTCAGTCACTATGAACCAAGTGAAAGCAAGAACTAAAACAATGCCTGAAAAAATGTATCAAATGCGTCAAGTTTATTTAACTCAGTTATTAATCAATAAAAAGCAGCATGACATCGCAAAATTGCATAGAATACAGGTTAATACGGAAGCTCAAGTCATCAAAGATGAACAAGATTGCGCAGATGAAGCAAATGAATATAAAATTTCAATGAATAAACTTCAGGCTGCACTTTCTAAGAGCAGGAAGCAAGCAGCAGAGAACTCTGCGATGTATTCTACTCTAAACAAAGAGCTAATTCAATTACAAGCAAGTGTAAATACAAAAACCTCAATTATCTCCAAAAACGAGGAAATTTTGGAGACTTACCAAGAGTGCGAAAAGTTTTTGAAGGGATTTCTTAATGAAGGATATAATAATATTTTTGAATATTTCAATCACCCTTCTGTCCTTGTTGACGAGCTTGATCTTCTTCAGAGTGAGACTCTCAATCTCGTGAAGTGCTACAATCATTACGTTGAAGCTCAGGGAGTCATAAATGAAAAAGTTCAGAAAAAAGCCAGCCAACAAGAGCAAGAAGAGAAAGATATAACAGCCTCTGAGAACAAGCCACGTGAATTAGAGTCCAGGGACTACAATGGAACAGAGGCTGCGAAGAAAAATGATTCATTAGATCAAGAAATCGCCAAATTAAAGCAATTGGTTACTGATACTTATGTAGCTTGTTTTGGAAGCAAGCCTGATATCAGTCCCATGAATATGCTTGAAAAAATCGAGTCTTCTCTCGAAAGTATGATCAAAATTGAAGATACTGTTTCCTCTGACATCCTTTCTGAGATCAAAACGAAGAAGGATGAAGAACGTAAGCTTAAAGAACGTTTGGATGGCCAGGAAAAGCGTCGTCTTGAACAATTGCGAAAAGTTGAACAAGCTTTGCAGAGAGCGAACAAATCTATTCCAAAGCATGATAAGAAGCGTTCCATTGAGCGTATGCTTCCTTACAAGCTTGTTACAAAGCACCGCAACCAATCTGATATTCTTGCCGCCCAACAAGAAAAAGAGAATGCTCTTCTCTTTGGCCCACCCGAGTAAATTTTGTTTGTATGTGTTTTTTCCAATTAATTTAACTTTTTTCAAAATATCTTTTTATTCCTCCAAAATTACTGCTATGCTATATATGAATCATTAGTCGCACTAAGATCTAAAGGTTTGTATGTGTTTTTTCCAATTAATTTAACTTTTTTCAAAATATCTTTTTAATAATGCAAAATGACTGCTATGTTATATATGAATCATTAATAGCACTAAGATACAAAGGGTTGTATGTGCTTTTTCCAATTAATTTAACTTTTTTCAAAATATCTTTTTAATAATGCAAAATGACTGCTATGCTATATATGAATCATTAATTGCACTAAGATCTAAATGTGTCAAATTACTTGTTAATGAATTAAATCTCATAATTCAAAATAAAATTTCAAAAACCTTTGATTTTTAGATTGATTATTTAATGATTCAAAAGTACATTTGATACGTATTTTCTTTTTGCTGATATCAAATCCATGTCCTTTTCACTAAAATCTTGTAAATTTTCCTATCGTCGCAGGAGCACAATATGGAATCATTACCAAAGCCACAAGATATATTTGATACGTTACTCATTGTCAATGCAGCTAAAAAGGTTAAAGCTGATGATGCTGAATATGTTTCTGGTATTTTAAAGCAGGCTTTTGGTAAGAAAATACTTGAAATTCATGTAATTGATGCCCAAAAGCTTGTTTTTGGAATCAATTTCGACCAGGCAGAAGATATTTCATCAAAAGTAATTAGAGGTCCTCATCCAAAAGCAGAAGATGCACCAGATTTTGTAAAGTTTTGGAATAACAAGTCAACAATTCACAGATTTACAGATGGTTCACTTGCAGAAGGTATCGATTTGAAGACAGACAATCCTGTTATTGAAACTGCGCAGTTAGCACTTCAAATTCACTACGATCCAAAAGTTTCTATAGAACTTGCGAACCGTGACATCAATTCAATATTCGAGATAGGTGGCAAAGAACTTCCACAAGCAGATCCACAGTCAGCATTCGACGAACTCACTACAAAACTCATAACTCTTCAAGATTTAACAATTTCTATTTCAAACGTCATCCCAACTTCCCCATTCTTGAGAAAAACCGCCGTATTCCCTTACTCACTCGTTTCCGAGAAGTCTGATTACAATTCTTTGGCTCCAGAAGTTATCAAAATTATTATTAAGCTCGAAGGCTTCTCAGCCTGGCCAACACGTCAAAGAGAAGTTGTACCATTCAAAGTTGCAGCGTTTCTCGCAATTTCAAAGGCTTTGGCCAAATTAAATATTGAATCAAGAACTACGCCAACTGGCATCGAAATACTGTTCCGCGGATACGTGTTTAGTGCTGTAGGTATCCACAACAACGAATTGAGTGATTTTGAAGGCACAGTTTATGGAAAACAATTAGAACAACTAGAACGCGTTGATCGTTTACAACACGCGAATGTTTTAGCCATGTCAAACAAATACAACTCATTTTCCATTGCTGTACGTGCTGCAATTCGTTGGATGCGCTGCAAATGCGTTGCATCCGAATTATTTACGAGCGAAGCCATCGAACTCTTAATGATTTATATCTACGAGAACACAATACCACCAAAATTTGCGTTTACAGCCTTCGCAAGGTTCCTTTCCCTTTTATCTCATCTTGATGACAGTCATCAGAACGTTTTCTCCATTTTGGAGGCTTCTCCTGACCTGGCCCATGATGACAAGCGTCTTCTGATCGTAGCTGCACCGCACTGCAGGAAATCTGAGTACACATCTCGTGGTCCATCTCAATCTGTCATCAAATACATCAGAGCAGCGGCCAGGGACAGTCTAAAGACAATTGTCGAGAGGGAACTGAAGATTTCACAGCATCAGGCAACGCTAGAAAAGGTTTTCGGAACTCCAACAAACAAATGGAACTTTGTCATCAAAGTAAACCACAAGGAAAGGCCATTCGCGGGTAGAGTAATATTCTCTAAGCAGAATTTCCATGGTAAATACGATGTAAGAGGAAGTGGAGTCGCTCCGAAATTAGATTCTTTAATGCCAGGCTTTGATCCTGTTCACATGCTTGTAGAAGAGATTGCTGAGAGATATGGATCTGTCCTCTCTATCTGGTATAACGAATTCGGCGGTCCTTCAATAGGTTTGTCTTTATCTGAGGACACATTAAATAAAGAGCTGCCTTTGGAGCCACAAAACATGAATAGCGCCAAACTAAGTGAGTCAGGAAAGCTGAAACTAGATGTAGAAGACGTAATGCAACAAATCCGAATTATTGGTGGAGAAATTATTAAATCTCTTGACCATAAGTTATGAAATATTTTATTATTTGAACAATAGAGTAATATAGAGTTGGAATTTTTTTATTTATAAAGATTTATACTTTTTAATTTAATTCTTAATTTAACTTTGAAGAATAGAGTAATATAGAGTTTGAATTTCTTCATTTTTGAAGAATAGAGTAATATAGAGTTTGAATTTCTTCATTTTTGAAGAATAGAGTAATACAGAGTTTGAATTTCTTCATTTTTGAAGAATAGAGTAATACAGAGTTTGAATTTCTTCATTTTTGAAGAAAAGAGTAATACAGAGTTTGAATTTCTTCATTTTTGAAGAATAGAGTAATACAGAGTTTGAATTTCTTCATTTTTGAAGAATAGAGTAATACAGAGTTTGAATTTCTTCATTTTTGAAGAAAAGAGTAATACAGAGTTTGAATTTCTTCATTTTTGAAAAGATTTTATTTAACAACAAAAAGATAGTTTATATTTGGCTGGAGTAATGACTTAAATCAGAGTGTTTTATGTTCTAAAGCCATTTTTTGTAAATTAAAAAAAATGGGAAAAAATATTGGATGAATTCAGTATTTAACTTTGTATTAAGCTACCAAGTCCTTAATGACGGAAATGGGTTCTGAAATATCTGGTTTCCTAAGAACTTGGATTTGTGGATCAAAGTTTTCTTGACTTTTATAGTTATTTTTATCACCCATTGTTTTTTCGATATTCGAATTATTTGATTTGATTGCTGCTTCGAGAGAATCTCTAAATGCTTCATTATCTTTTTGAATGGTTTTCTTTTTATAATTTGATAGTAGTTCCTTAAATTTGCTTTCATCTAAGTGTTCTATAATTTCTTTATGACTTGGAATTTCTGTAGGATTTTGATTTTCGTTTGGTTTGTTATGCAACATTTGTGTTAGTAATTTTTTACCTGATGTTTTTGTTGGTTTGTCTTCAACAAAACCTAATGATTTGCATTTTTCGACATTCCATTTGTTAAAATCTTTGGTCAGCTCTCCTATTTTAACTGCTTCAGAAACTAATTGTTCCATTTTGATTGATTCAATGCCTGTTTGAGAATCTGTACTTGGCACTGGATTAGAATCTGAACTAGACATCAAAAAAGTAAAGTGTTGGAAAATTAATTAAATTTGAAAAAAAAAATTGACAATTTTATCGAAAATTTTCATCTCTTTGAATATATCTGTTAAAAATTTATGGAACAAAGATCTGTGTGATGCATTTTCCAAGGTTCAGCCGAACACAAGATCCGCATTGGAAACAATGCATTATTAACAGTCAGATGTTCAACGTTTAATAGTATTGCTGCAACTCAAACTCTTGTATATTCAAACTCAGCAGTAATCTATCATTACTGTATCAAGAGCACAGCCAATGCATCATCGAAAGGCTCTATAGTTTCCCGTAGCGGTTCTATGTATAATGTTATATACAATAATATCACCTCATCATAAATGCCTTCAATCCATATGAATACTCACTAAAATATAGTTTTATTTATCAAAATTAACTTTTGATTTTGTTTGCGTTCATTATACACCTAGAAAACATTGAATTTGTAATTAGTTGATTTTTTTATTCGTATCAATGTATTAATATTAATATAAATCACTGAATACAATATAAAAATTTGTTTATTTCATATCAATGAATCACAAATACAATCATATGGAATTAAAAGTTTAATTTCTTCGATAGAATAGTTCCTCCAACGCGATATGACTTATCGAAGTCAATAACATATAATGGGAACTTTGATTCAAACTCTTTCAGCAAGTCTGACTTTTCAAACCACATGAAATCGATTTCAAATCTTACTTTTCCTGTTGATTTGACTGAAATGTTGAAAGGAGCACTAAACGGAGAATATTTGAATAATACAGAATAATCTGTGAAATATGAAACGTTATCAAACCCGCTGATACTCTTAATGCAGTGAGATTCTTCGCATTTTCCAAAAATGTAAAGAATATCTGCTTTTTGATCATTGTTTGGAATACTTAAATCAAAACCATCAGAGTTCTGAGTTAAATTGTAATCCGGCCATTTAGCAATGAAGTTTGGCAAACTAACATTATCATGCTTAACATAAAGAGCTTCTTTATCAAACAAACCAACAGAAAACTTCTCATCAAATTGTAAGCCATTTATTTGGACATTTTTCTGTAAAGTTTTAATTGGATTCTTTCCATTTTCAGGCATGAAATATACCTCGCTTGTAAGATTTTCATAGATATACTGTCCGAACCATCCTTTAACCTTGTATGTTGTGTTGTAAGGAGGATCAGTAACACAGAAATAAATAACAATACAAATCGGAATTATCAAGAAAAACAATCTGTATAAGATCATATCCTTATTCAAACCACAATTACAAATGGGTTCTTTTGGTTCATCATGATTAGATTTGTTAGATTTCTCTTCATTTTTATCACTTTTTTCATCTAGATTTTCATTATCATTTTCTTGATTTTCATTATCATTTTCTTTTTCTGGATTTTCTACATCTTTGTCATGATCTTTTGCGATGTTATCTAATTCGGCTTCTAAATCTTCCTCATTTGATCCTTTTGGAACAATAGTAAAACTCAAGTAACTGTAAAAGAATTTGACAGCAAACAAAAATGAAACTGAAAAAGGAGCAATTTCTCCCATCAAATTTCTCATATGAACTGTGTATCCGCATACAGCTCTAAACAATAATGTATAAACAAATATTGATGGAATCAAGAACATCAATTCCAAGAAGAATTTGATACCTCTATGGCAAAAATCATTTGAAACAAAAGAAATAGCTAATGTTGAACCAATCCAGAATATAACCAATGTGCAAAGGTCGAGCTTGATAACAATAAATCCAAAAATTACATCCAATAAGCATCTCGTCATTAAAATAGAGTTTTCAGATATATTAAAGAAACTTACAACAAAAGAATTAGTTAAATAAAAAATCAATGGCAGCAAAATTGCTGCTGCTGTCGGCATACTTCCATAACTTACTGGGTTAGCTTTCCAACAAATGAACATATAAATATAATAAATAATAATCGATATAATTAAAGAACAAATAATAAATAAGCCAATTAGCAAATCCCTTAAACTAAAATGGGGAATCATTGCAACAATTGTTAATATCATCATGATAATGAGCAAAGCTTGAGCCCATTTCAAGCTAATAACAGCAACAAAAGGAGAAACTCCAACTAATATTTTGTTGTCTTCTTTTTCATAAACTTTGAATTCATTCAAAAAATTCGTCAACAAATTTCCATGATATTTAATGTCATCTCTATTTTCCAATAAATCAAGATGGGTATGATAATGCGATGGATTTCCTGTGTATACTAATTCGGCACCTGTTACACCTAATTTCTCGTATGTCCTGAGATCAGAAGTTGACTTAATTAAATTAGTTTTCGCCAAATCATTGAAATAAGTAAAACCGATTGCGCCTTTTACTTTAGACCATGCTCTTACAACTGATTTAGAATTAAATGCTTTTGTCGTCATGACTAAAGGTCTTCCTGTAGCAATGACTTCCATGTTTAGTATATGGCCTTGCATAGTAAAGTTTGCTACATAAGCTGTGGAACCTTCTAATCCGTATTCTTCGCCACCAATGAATAGAAATTGGATGTTGAAATCAAATGATTTGTCACTTTTTGAGATTTGTTGAACGAGTTGTAGCATAACAGAAATACTAATAATATCATCATAATATGTTGGACCAACAGCGTGGCCATCAATATGAGCAGAAAAGTATAATGTTTTTGATTTATCGGAATTAAAGTCGAATTTGACGAGAATTGTTTTGATATATTGTCTAATACCGTTTAATCCTACTGCTTGATAATGATAAGCATCTGATTTGAAGAGTTGATACGTAAATTTAATTTTGCCAGATTCGTTGTATTTCCGTAGCTCTTCTAATATATAATCAACAGAAAATAATAAACAGCACCCTCGTATGATACAATAATTATTACACTGGCCTAAACAAAAATTAATGAATATCCATATCTCAAATTCCACTCAAAAAAACTTTTACTGGAAGGCAGAAATTTGGAACAAAGTTTCAAATTTCTCAAGCTTGCATTCTTGGCGCGTAAATGCCAAGAATGCTAAAATGTACGTAGCGCCGATGCTGAATTCACAATTAATATATTAAAATCGAATAGTTATTACATGCTTATGCATTATATCAATTTACTTAACCTCTAAATCTATAAAACATAAATGAGATAACATTGCAGATTTGTGCGCCCTTAAGTTAATTTTCTCAGTGAGAATACTGTTAATATTCACTGTATAAAGTCCTTTTTATCTTTAATACTTCTATATCAGTTAGTAACATTCTATACAAATCTTCGAACAATGTGAAAGAGATGTATCTGATAAGATATAAGATATATGTATTAAACATGTAATCCTGGCATGAGCTGTGCATCTTTATTGTCGTATTGTAATTAAAACTTGATCAAAATATTCATCTATGTATAGTTTGGATAGAGTTTTATGACAATCATGTCATGATGCTATTTCTTTTTAGTGAAAAAAGCAAATAATGTATTTCATTCTACGTAATACGATCATTTTTTATTCAAATTATCAAAAAATGGTGATCGATTAACATTTTAAGAATTTGGAATTGCAAATCCGAAATGAGTGCTGGAAGCCTCAGCATATATCAGTGTACCCGTATCATTCTTGCAATCAAACAATAATTCAGAAGATCAACGATAAAAACGATGACAAAAAAATCATATTTATGGAGAATACTCTCTTCCGCTGGGATAACCCATCCCAATCATGCTTCGATGCTGATGGTCGCATTCAACCACTTAACTGCAAGAAGGGTGAGTTATCAAACAGGATCATCACCGTTGGAGATCCGAACAGAGCTTTAAAGATTTCACAATCATTCGATAAGGACTTCCCGGTCATTGTTCGCAAGTCAAACATGCAGCTTACAACGTACACCGGCAAGAAGAACGGCGTTCTTATTTCTGTTGTTGGAACAGGAATGGGATTCACAATGGTCGACCTCTTAGTTACACAAGCACGTGCAATCCTTGAAGGACCAATCTATCTCATCAGATTCGGTACTTGTGGATCCTTACACGCTGATGTTCCAGTTGGCTGCTTCGCAATCTCGAACAAAGCTTACGGTATCCGCCAATCATACGAAAACGAAGAGTTCCCATATGAATTGTCCACAAAACCATTCATTATGGACGAAGATCTCATGAACCGCATTTACAAGGAATTCACAGAGTCAATGCCTCAATACAGAAGCGTCATCGGACCAGTCTGGTCAGCTGATACATTCTACGGATCTCAGGGACGCCAGGATTCCAACTTTATCTCTCATAATGAGAATGTTATTTCAAAGATTCTCGAAATTGAGCCAGAATCATTGAACTTTGAGATGGAAACTTACATCCTTGCCTTCCTTGGACATATGTTCCCACAGGCACAGCTCAGAGTTGGCGCTGTTTGCATCACTCTCGCACAACGTACTTCTGGTGCATTTTTGTCCAACGAAGAGAAGTATACAATGGAATGTACCGCTGCTGATGCACTCCTTAAGATTCTTAGTGATTTATAAAAACTTTCAAAATTATTTTAATAGAAGTCAATAAATGATAGCTTATTTTTACGATTTCATTCTTATTCTAATTGAATTACTTACATATTTCAATGTATATTATATATATACTTTCTCTTGAGTAGATTTTGAATTTAAAGCTCAAACTATTAGAAAAATAATGATTCTCATCCTTATCGAATTCATAATTTCCACATTTATCGAATGCATAGCAAATATGAATTACTTCAAATGAGATAGATAGCTATCTATATAGGATTTTTTTTCTTCCACTTCACATTCTCTGGCTCTTAACGAATAATGGTGAGTGTAAATTTGGATGTTTGAATTAATTTGCACAATACTTATTATGATAATAAAATCCAATCCCATATGTATTCTTCCTTATGCTATGCAAGTTCCTTCTTATCCGATTCATGTTTCAAACTTTTTAAATAATTTGATGAAAGACAAAATGTCAAAAATTGAATATCCAGATGAATGTACATTGAAACGAAATATTGCTCAGTATGATATAATAATATTTTTTTATTTATTTATTTAGTAAGATGTTTCCAGAAAATATGTGAAGAAGGATAACGTGAAGATTTGATACTTAATCGATTCTTGGAAACATGAACAATATGACATAAAATCATAAGTCTTCGAGGAATACCAGAAGACGCAATCATTTGAATATAATCAGGAGATATTCTCAATAATAACAGGGCATCGAATAGAATTGCAGTCATAGAATGCATCAATCTCAACATCTGAAACTGAACGTGGGAAATTGATGTATTTGAGATTGAAACAGTTGTAGAATGAATATTTTTCAATAATGGAAACTGTATCTGATATAATTTTGATATTATCAATGTTGTGGCTGCAATTGAATGAATAACTACATATAACACTGCAATTAATGTTGAGTTCTTTGTCTTTAGAATTACTTAAATGAAAAATAAGTTCCCATTTAGAATTGTTTATTTGGTAAATAGTATTATCAATACATTTGTATTTGTTCGATAAAAAATTACTGATATTTGTAAGAGATTTGCATTCTGAAATAGAATTAATTGAAAATTTCTCAAGTAAGTTTGTTTCACAGAATATAATTGATTTTAGTTTGTAACAAAAAAGAAATGAATATTCTGAAATAGTTTGAATAGATTGTGGAATTTTAATACCTTCTAATGAAGAACAATTCTCAAATGCTTTATATCAGATCTTCTCTAATCCTTCTTGAATTGTAACTTCTTGTAAATTAGTACATCCACAAAAGCATTGATAAGGAATACTTGAAACATTGATAACATTCTTTAATGTAATGCAATTCTCAAATGCGTTTTTCATAACAATCAAATTTGGAGATGAAAATGTAAAATTTTCCAAATTAATACAATCTTTAAATGATGATATTCCTAATGTTTGTAAATTAGGAAATGAATAATTAAATGATCTCATTTTTGAACAATTTTTAAATGCATCATTTTGTATTTCAATGATTTGAGAATCTTCTGTGAAATAAAACTTCTCAATTGTTGAATTTTCAAATACTTTTTCTTCGATTTTTGTAACAGATTTGGGAATTGTAATATTATCATAGTTGTATCCCCAATATTCATAAATTATGGTTTGATCAGAATCCATAATAAAGTTTTTTGGTGTAATAATAAGATTTGGTTTATTCCTATATGAAATTGAAACATTTGTATTTCTTGAAATTGAATTATATGAAAATATAGTTTTGTAAGTGAATGACAAACTGACATTTGGCGTATCTGTTGTAACAAAATAAGATCTATCAACATTCATTGGTGAATTAGGAAATACAATTAGTTCAAGATTTTTACAAGAATAAAATACCGAATAACCTGTTGTGCATGAAAATTCGGTTCACTTCACTTCTGACAAAAGTGACAAGTTTACATGGCAAAAATATATAGGGTATTTTTTTTAAAAGTAGTTATCTTTATATATAAAAATAAAACTTTTGATATATTTGAGTAAATGATTTATTAATTTATTTATTTATTTTTTTTAAATCAAATCATATAAATATATATATATATAATAGTGAAATAGAACAAGAGATAATTATTGATGATTAAATTGTAGACGAGGATAAAAGTTTAGATAAATTAATAAAATTAGTGTGGAATCAGACAAATTTCGGGTTGTTTGGGAAGGAATTGTTGGCTATGATGTACTGATTCATGATCAGTACATCATAGCCAACAATTCCTTATACAAAGTTCAAAAACTTGGGTGCAATCAGAACTGATTGCACCCAAGTTTTTGAACTTTCTCGAGGGAATGAAAGGGTAAGAGGTATACATTATGAATATATACCTCTTACCCTTCCATTCCCTCTCTGACAGCGGGAAACTTTGTCTGAATGTTAAACTATTCAGACAAAGTTTCCCGCTGTTTGCGAAGGAATTGTTGGCTATGATGTACTGATTCATGATCAGTACATCATAGCCAACAATTCCTTATACAAAGTTCAATTTTCATATTTCATGTATGTAACTCTCTAAAACTATAAATCTGATTTTCATTTGGCAGATCCACTTCTTGTCTTTCCATTTTTTTTGAATCAATTTATACAAATAAACTTATAAAACACAAAATTATTATTTTATAATATAATTCTTAGATAATACATCCGATATGTAAAGTGTCAAAAATGAAGTGAACCGAATTTTCATGCATTACAAAATACCGAATAACCAATGAAATCTATTCGGCCTAAAAAAGTAACATTTTTCAAATATCTACAATTGTAAAAGACTTTATCTTCAATCCTTTTCACATCTGTTGGAATTGTAATTGTTTTGATTAATGATTGATAAAAGCACGAATTTCCAATAGTTATGACTGAATTTGGAATTTCATAACCTGTTTTGTTATAAATAAAAAATAAAATACTTCCATTTTTTGAATAAATGGCCTTTCCATCTGTTGTTAAGTAGTTATTATTAGGATGAATTGTAAGATTTATTGATCTTTGATTTGAAAATGAAAATCCATTGACCCTAGAAACTTTTTCTGGAATCTGAAACGAATAAATATTAGTACCAGTAAATAATTCATGTTCTAATGAAGTTAAATTTGATCCTTCTTCAAAAATAACATTTCTTAGATGATAGAGATCAAGAAATGCATTTTCACCTAGTATTTTAATAGATGCTGGTATAATAATACTAGTCACATGATAATTTAATTGAAATGCACCTCTCCCAATTTCAAGGAGTCCTTCTGGTAAAAGTATCTGTTTGACATTAAAGGTTTCAGCAAATGCATAATTAGATATTTGTTTAAGTTTACTGCAGGATAATAGATTTATAATAGTGAGATTTGTGCAGCCACTAAAGCTTTCGCTTCCAATAGTTGTTAAGTTAGGTTTTTCTTGAAAAGTAAAGGAAAATAACGTTTTAAGATTGCTAAAGCAGTAATCTTGGATAATCTCGCATGAAGATGATATTCTGAGGTTGGGTGATGTTTCCTTAACTTTTGAAAGGATTTTTCTATCTTTTGAATAATATTGATAGTCAATATCAGTTAGTATCCCTAAGTCGTGTACTGTGGCACTGCGCGCCTCCGTACACAATTTAGCGGTTTTGACACTTTACGAAACCGTTAATGTATATTTTACAACACAACCATAACACCAACTTAACCTTAAATATTTACAAAACCATCTGACACATAAACGACTTCACTAACGACTTCACTAACGACTTCACTAACGACTTCACTAACGACTTCACTAACGACTTCACTAACGACTTCACTACCGTCCTCACTAAATAAAAAATAACCTTATTTTTATTTTTTTAAATTTTTTATTTCATTACAAAGACATGTCCGACTACATTTACTATGACTCTTTCCCAGAACGTTTCCGTGAACTATTCAAAACTCAAGTAAAACTGAGAAACATGCATTTTAACAAAGACAGACCCATTGACGATGAAAGAAACCCTGAATATATTACAATCCCTTATGACGCAAAGTTCATTGCATACATTCCTTATGGACGTAGAGGAACGAAAACTATTTCAACAATGACGAAAAATTATTTCTGGAGCGATGAAGAAAATTGCCTTATCTACATAAATGCATACTTAAATAAAGCTACATATTGTACAAAAGAAGGTTGGACTGGATTTGAGCTCTACATATACGACGACGATGGAAACAGACGTTGTGTATACCCATACGATAATATGTACCATTGTTTTCATCAAGCATTAAACGAATACATAGTCAGTAAGGGTCTCATTCCTGTTGAGTAGATATGCTTTATTTTTGTTCTGTCATTTATATAAAAATAAACTTAAAAATTAATGATATCACCACCCTCACACGTATGAAAACATAGCGCAAAAATAAATTTAGGTGAAGTGGTGAAATCTCACCTCTTTTTTCACCTCTTTTTTCACCCACTTGAATTCATTACTTTATAACTCTCTTCCTTTCTCCAACTCTTCTAACTTCTTCTTAAGTTCAGCAATGTTGTCCTCATGAAGTTTAATCTTTCTCAAAATTCCTTCTTTATCTAATGGTTGCTTTATCTTTCTAAACTGAACTCTACATCCTTCATAGTATGAACGTAAAAACCTTCTGGAACCGCTCCTGATTTAATGTATTCTACCAAAAACTTTTGTTTCATTGCTTCAGTGACTTTAGTCGTCATTTTACTCTAAATAAAATGTTCAAATAAAATAAAACTAACATTATTTTTTCAGTAAGGAAACGCAGGAGTTTTACGATTTATTTGAGGAGTAGGTTCTGGTTTAAATGTTGGAGTCGGTTTTGGAGTTGACTTTTGAACAGGAGTTTGTACTTTCATAGGTTCAGGAGTCATTGAAGGTGTTGTTTGTGAAGGCGTTGGTTTTGACGTTGGTTTTGGCGATGGTGTCGGAGTTTGTTCAAATTCAGCTACTTCAGTATTATTTATAACATTTGCTTTGTTTCTTTTCAACATCATTACTGCTCCTGCTGTAGCTAGCAAACCTAGTGGGAGACCATATCTTATATAAGGACTTGACCAAATGCTATTTTTGACAGGAGCTGGTGGAACACCTAACCTTGGTGAGACTGCTCTTTGCCATTGTGCAGCTCGTAAGAAATATTCAATAGGTGCTCCATAATCGTTTGGTAAAGTTTGTTTCACAGATGGTGAAGGTTCACGAGAGCTTGATGAAGAACTCATTTATAAGCTTTAAAAATAAACGTTCATCCTTTATTCCTCACTGTCGTCCGTAGCTAAGTTATAGTCATCTAATCTTATTATGGGGATTCCATTAGCACGCACCTGAATGGCAAAGCAACAATCCCTCATAAATCCAATAAGTGGCTTTGGTACATTTTCAGTTGCTAGTTCAATAGGTCCTTTAACAGACAATTTGTATGTTATTGGAGCAGTAGATGTTTGACCTTGCTGGAAGCAAAAGTCCACTTCTGTTGG
This sequence comes from Trichomonas vaginalis G3, assembly GCF_026262505.1. Classification (NCBI taxonomy): domain Eukaryota; phylum Parabasalia; order Trichomonadida; family Trichomonadidae; genus Trichomonas; species Trichomonas vaginalis. Next base: position 15,001,072 of record NC_067207.1, read on the forward strand.
AAAACCACATAAGAAATGTGTGTTGTCATAGCTATCCCATTTATGTTCCACACTACCATCATCCACCAATGACCTCATAACATCTTCATTAAATCCTATCATATCATTGTTTGTATTGCAGGCGTTCGCAACCATTTCATAAAATACAGGTCCATATGATTTTTCAGGTTCTGCAGGCATATTTCCATAAGCTCCCATGGAAAGCTGAAGATATTTAAACTTAGGGTTCTCAAAATTAACATAATAGTTGTCTTTCTTTCTAAATAGTGCCCAAATACTTTTAACATTAATAGGCGTATAAGCTGCTGTAAATGTTGCACTTGAACTATCTGTATTCTTTGAGAATGAACCGTCCATAGGAATCCAATCCATAACTTTAACAGGAAAACATAAAGCCTCGTTTGTATAATGTTCTACAAGTTCTGTATAAATGTTAGGGTCTAAAGAGAATGACTTTGGATGAATGAAACATTCATTAAAATCCATCTTTGTTCGAAATAGTTGCTGGGTTACAGTTGTAATAGTAACTGTTCCACTAGCTTCTACTGCCTTCGTTATCATAGTGAATGGTTCATTCCATGGAACAAATTTATTTGTCGGTGGATTTGAATCTGAAGCAAATGCAACTTTAAGAGTTGGATTGAAAGCAATGATATCATTTACAGATATAGATGTGCATTGTAAGGCGTCGCTACTGAACTTTACTTTAAGCTGAATGTTTCCTGCAAAAGCTGGAATAAATCGAATAGCTTCTAATGGAAGGAATCTTCTAACAGGAATTCTTAAACGAAGCTTAAAATCAAATGATTTTCCTGCTGTAATTGGACCACTAACAATTTGTCCTGTTCTGCATGTTCCCGAATGACTCCATACATCTTCATGTCGAGTCTTTGAGAAAACATCTACTTTCTTTATTTGTTCGGTAGTTTGTGAGTTTGAAGTTATATATGCTTCTTCTCTTGCGTTGTCTTGAGAATATACGATACGACCATTTGCAAGGATTTGATATCCAGCAACTGCATAGAAAGCGTCATCGAAACCAATCCAAAATCCTGGTGGGTTTGTTTTTTGGAACCTGAACCAATTTCTTTATCTACAATAAATTGACCTTCCATTTTATACGTAATGAATGTATTGTAAAGGTCCAACATATTTTCACCAGGAGGTGAGAGATTGAATGTTACCCATGTGTTATCTTTAGCAGTTCCAGGTTGTGATGGAATCTTTGCGTCAGAATATTTTCTATTAGTGTCACCAATTTGAACTGCATTGTCTATGATATCGAAATATGAGCGAATCTGATGAATATGCTCTGCTGGAGTAAATTCGTTTAACTGTTCGTTCTGCATGTATTTACTTCGGATAAAAATATCTATTTACTTCATTATTCTCACTCTTCTTCTTGGCATTCGTGGTGGAAGTTGTTTCTTGACATTTTCAATGAACTGTACATTCTCTTTTGTCTCAACTTCTTTCACTGGCGGGTCAGGATTCTTTGACTCGGTTTGTTTTCAATGAAATTCACGAACTTTGCAATAAGCTCTTGGTTCGTTATTGAAAGTACATCTGGCTTCTTTTCTTCTGGTTCTATTGACTTTTCAGTTTGAACAGAAGGTTTTATATGGGCTTCGTGGACTTCACCCTTGCCATGCACCTTAATGTTGTCGCTCTCTGTATTCGCTAATGGAACCTTTCTTTTTCTTACGTATATTTTACCATCTTTACTCTGACTTACATAATAGAAAGGATGTTGTATTCCTCTTGCGTCATTTAATATAATAGACTCTCGCTCTGATTTTGACAAGCTCATTTTACATCGGTTAAAGTTTTAATTTTGTTTTTTATCTGCAGTCAAATGACTCAGACAAGCCCTACGGACAAGACCCAAGGGGTCATAGATGTTGAAGCATTGAAGAAAGAAATTCGTGAGCAAATTTTATCCGAACTGAAGGAACAAAAACAAGAACAAAAGCCAGAGAGACCAAAGAGAAAACTTAGTGAAAAACAACTAGCTGCATTAGCTGCTGGAAGACAGAAGAACCCACGTTTGCTGGCGAAAAAAGCTAGAGAAGAAGCAAAAGCAAAGGAAGAACAAAAAGCAAAGGAAGCTGAAGCAAAGAAAGAGTAAATGGTTTATTTTTATCCAAACTATATGTATAGACAAATACCTTTATCTGTTGCGTTCAGTAGTGAAAACCCTGACGTCAAAATAAAGGGGAACAGAGTAACGTTTAAGTTTCCAACAGACTGGATTGTGAACATAAATGAAGAGAAGTACATTGGCATAACATCTATGTATATAACACGTGCTTTCAGAAAGGTTGACTTTATACTTCAAGTCGAGATAGAAAATGACGAACAGTCTTTAAGCGCCCAAAACATTCACATATACAAATACTTTAAAGACGATACAACATTGTTGCAATGTATGATTTCATTTAATGAGATGTTCGAGAAAAAGTTCAATATTGAAGTACAAACTTTACAGCCTTTACGTGAGTTTCTTGCACAACTGAAAGAAGAAGGTAGTCAGCCACAACTTATAGACTTTCATTATGAATTTAATGAAAATGAAGATGGAACTCATGACTGTCAATTCATTGTATTCTCACCATTCAATGAAGTCGCTAAAAAGAAAGAAAATCCATTACGTATAAGGTTTCAAATCTCTGAACCCAATGAAGACTTCAAGAATGTTTTCAATTATGATGCAATACTTCCGAGGAAAAATGAATTTTCAAAGATTGTAACACCTGGCATTTGGGATAGAAAGCAAGCTATATTATATTCAAACCTAAGTAAAGGCGTTGAAAATGAGTTCATTGGTCATACAAGAACTTCACCACTTCCTAACCCTAAATACTATAAATTAACTGGCTTCAATCGTGAGTTTTGGATAGACATGTACTCCACTCATGACCATAAATGTCCAGTGTTCTTGCCTCCAGATGGGAAGGACTGTCTCTACATTGAAGCACAACTCTTAAACTCTACAATAGCTGTATTGTAAATGACCACATAGGCTTCGCCCATGCCGCTAGCGGCTTATTTTTATCACAAATGACCTCATTGCTGACAAAAATAAATGACCTCAGAACTTCAACTTACGAATAAAGCTTGTTTTAGTCGTTATTGAAAAGTTGAACTTTTCAGCAAAGCAAGGTTGACATGACTTACATAAGTCGAATGCAATCTCTTGACCATCATAAAGTGCTTTGTAAAGTTTCATTAAACTGAACTCAGAGTCTTTGTCATATGTTCCAACAGGTATGTGAATGTTCTTATCTTCATTGTAATAGCATTGTATAGCTTCAGGAAACATTTCATTAGCGGTTAAAGCAATAACATCTTGCTTCACGCCTTTCATTCTGCAGTGAAATGCAACTTCATTTAAATCATTCGTGAGTAAGTCTATGTAGGTCTTCTTTCCACAGAAAATACTTTTATAAGCTAAACTTTGTTTTCCAGGTGTTATTTCTGCAAAGTCGCTATGAAATTGACCAAGGTTCTTTCCTATAAGTTCTCTACCGTATCTCTTCTTAAACTCTGCTGCAAGCTTTGGGATGTCTTCATTATATAAGTGCATACTGTCGGTATCCTGGTAAAATATTTGAAGACCCATGTCCTCTGCAGTACAGAATACTTCATTCATAATACGTTTTGACATAGACAGAATATTAACACCAAGTGGACAGAAGTTAAAGTGTCTGCAAATGCTTTTCGTTAGCTTGAAAATAGTTTTATCTGAACCATCCAAACCTTCGAACTTCACTATATGGTTGTAATTTCTTATAGCATATCTTATAGCATCTTTGTCATCTACTATGGTTATTTTTGACTCAATAGGAGATAGAATAGTTTGCCATAAATGCTGTTCAGAATGAGTTTTATAATTTCTTGTAAGGGGTTTTCTTCTTTTTCTTATACTTTAACTAAAACAATTCTTATATCTCTTATTCATATCTCTGTTTCCATCGTAATAGTATCCTTGCAACACTTCACATTTGACACCTTGATATTTTATGAGGTCTTGTAATGTTATATGGTCAACATACATGAGACAGCAAGTGTTTGAACTTCTTGGAACGTTAAGTTCTGGATTTAGTTCAGGGTCGCAAACTATTAAATGAAAGTGTCTGGGTATACCAATCTCTGTTATCTTAATGAGAACAAAGAAGCCAGACATAAACTTTTCACCAATGGGTTCCTTTTGGTCATCATCGAATAAATGTCTCATGAGATACTCTGTGTTTAACATTTCTTCCTTCAATACTTTTGGAATACCTTCTAAAGTATAAAGTCTTGCTATAGCTGAAGGATATAATGAAACAGTGTCGAAGTCAGCAATGAGTTTCTTTTTGCTCTTTTGTTTCATGTTATCTGACAACATACATCTTCCACCTTGAATGCATCTCGAAATAAATTCTCTTGGTTTATTTGAGAGGTCATAAAGATTTCCATTCGGGAAGTATACTCTGTTCTCAAACAATTTTGTTAGCAATTGAACAAATACTAACGTAGTCATAAACGTTTAAATCAAACTCTTTCAATAAGTCATTGCGGAACTTTACAAAACCTTCTCTTAAAATTCTTACATCTTGTTTGCAGTAAAACGTGCTATATTTTTCTAAGTCGAAGTGGTTCTCATCTATTCTGCAACCTTTGATGGAATCTATGTTTTTCATAAATGTATCTGCATCATGGATAAACTTACATGCTTCAGAAATGACACCAGTTCTGTTGTCATTTGCTAACAAAACACTGCTGTAGTAGTTATATGGAAATACTTCTTTCGGTCCTGTTTGTAAGTTAAACATAGCAGGAAATAGTTTAAGCTTCTTATTTATAACACTGTAAGAGTCTTTTATAATAATTGCCCGTCCTTTATATAAACCAGTTATTTGCATTGTTCGTGAACCTTTAATGATGGGAGTTCCTTTCACTTCTGTCATGTGTCTTAAGATGAAGTTTATGTCATAACTGAGGTTGTGAAAATATATTAAACTCTTGTCAGGGAGTCGTTCCAAAAATTCTGTTGCACAGTTCTGGACCCCATATGCTTTCACTCACTGAACCATCTTCACTGTCGTAACATATGTTAAAAGCTTTATGAAAGCCATCAGTACTGCACTCAAAGTCAGCAAAGAAAACGTGCTCAGGAATGAACTTACATTTAGCTTTATTTACTTCTTTTGACTCTGCTTTCTTCTTCAGTTGTACACAATACTTTGGAGCATATGTCAAATCTTTAAATGGTGCAAGGTTCTGTTTATATAAGTCAGTAGTATATGTGAAAAGTTCTCCATAAGAAATAGGTTCAAAATATTTGCACTCCCACAATGTTTTCATAACATCCCATAACGGTGTTGTTCTATCATAACGAACTACATATTTATCTTCTCTCTTTGTATAAATCTTCATTGTTTCTCAATGTTCATTCCACCACAAGCTTTGAGAATTTCTATATAGTTGTGAATGAAATATGTTGTCATTGGTAATCTTTCGTTTAGCATGTAGTGGTCTTCAACAAGAAGTAAGTCAATAGTTCTAACAGTTTCACATTCTTTTGGTATGTATCTCTTTATTTCATTATGTCTTGAGTCATTGAAATAACCAATGGTAACATTAAATGCTATACCTGTTGCGTCAGAAATTTCTTGTACTTTACTTTGAGGAAAGTCTCTAACACGAATGACTTCTCTCATGTGGTCAATAGTTTCTTCATTTACTCCAGCCTGAATGCAAGCATAAACGAAACAATTGTCTTCTGTCATAAGTGTTGCAGTTCTTTTGTTCAGTTCATTGAAGATTTGGTAGCGTTCAAGATTTATAGGTAATGTGCAAAGATACTTCCAGAACTGACCGCTTCTCTTCTTATAAAACTTCTTTTCACCATTATCTTTCCAAAAGCTTTCTATAAGTGCTGGGTTTCCTGTTTGCTTAAGAGCTTCCAAAATGGCTTTCTGGTCATTTGTCAGTGTGCTTTCATCTCTATATGGTCTCTTTTTTGGTTTGCCTTTCTTTACATCTGACATCGTTAAGCCTTCATATTCTGTTAAATCATACATCTTTATTTCAGTAAGATTCTTTATGTTTGTCAAGAAGAAGTCATAGTGCATTTCAACAATACCTGCAGCATTTGCTTCTATCTCTGATATAAAGTTCTCCTTCAAGAGCTGATGTAGTAATGTTCCAATATTATTGAGGTTTAACGTAGAACATTCATACTTTCCACCAAGTTTATAACATACCATCCATCTTTGTTGTGAGTTTATTTTAATTTTCTCTAAGAGTCTCATGAAAACCTTACCGAAATGTTTGTGTAAGTAGTCTCTGTTTGGTTCATCTAAAGCTTCGATGTTAAAGTCAATGAGTCTATTGCCTGACTTCACATTTCTCTTCCTATTCTCTTCATCTTTCTTTAACCATCTCTCACCTTCTTTTGGTTTGTCGTCAATGGAACGAATGACATCGTTAGCTTTGCGAACTTGTTCTATAGCACTTTTAAACATCTCTCTTCTCTGTTGTTTCAGTGTGTCGTCTCTTCTTCTTGTTTCACCAACGTTCGCATTTGTTATGTCAAACATCTCACGCCTTACTTCATGAGGTATTGAACGTCTATGATATAAGTCAATAGCAACGTCATTTAAAGGAAATGCTATTGCATGGACTTCGTCCTCGCCGCGTTGCGGCTTTATGAACTCATGAATTCTATCATAACTTATTGCACCATTATAGTCTTTAATGAAGTCAGCGAGTGCTTTTTTGTTTGTTGCGTAATGCTTTGCTACTTCTATATTAGCTTCTGTAAGAAGTTGTTTTATTTCCGAGTGTTCTAACTTAGACAACTTCCGATACATCTTTAGTAGGAAATAAAAAAATATTTTTTTGAAAAAATTAGATTACATTTTTAAGTTATTTTTCAAAATAATTTAATATTTTTATTTTAATGAAACACATGCAAGATTGCAAGTTCTTTTCATACAATGCTCTCGCTACTGCCATCAAGAATGAGTTCAATGGTGCTTCAAACGTTAATGTTATCTTTAACAAGAAGTTTGTGAAAGAATCTAAGTTTGGTCAGTATGTCAGACCATTAGCTATTGTCATTGACCGCAAACGTTATACTTCACAAGAGTTAGCAGTAGTTTTGAAACAAAAGAGTATCTTCGTGAATGTCAAAGATACTCATTATACTGTTATAAAGAACTCTAACATTGACTTCTTCAGTATTGCTATGAATCTTTCCGAACAGAAAGAATATAAGAAGGGTGAAACAAATGTGAAATATTATCCTTCATCTCTGAAGACAATAACGAACAAAGATGTTATACAAAAGTTCTTACCAAAGGTTGAAGAAGCTTCTATTGACATTGACGAAGGAAGTGAAATGGTTGAAGAAATTGACCCTGAAGCTATTTAACCAAAAATATATTTTTGGTGAAGAGGTGAGATTTCACCTGTTTTTTCACCTCATTCTCTCTTCGTTAATGTTGTCGTGACTTCTTCGTTAATGTTGTCGTGACTTCATTCTTCCTCTTTGAAGTTATCGAAATATTCTGTTATTTTTTCCTTCAGTAATGGTAAGTCTTCTTTGAATGTAAGTATTGTGCAACCTTTGATGTCATAGTGTGTTTGAGGAAGAGTACTTTTGACAATTTCCTTTATTTGCTCATTCGGTGTCATTGAAATCGGTAAGTTTTCACGATAGAACCAGTTTCTGTCAGATTTATATATTTTAGCAAGGTCGTAAAAGCTTTTGTTGTTTCTTCTGACTAAATGCAACATAACCATATCTCTGTCTTCTTCTTTCTCCAACTCTTCAGTATATATCATATACTTATAACTCTTTTCCTTTCCTTTTGGTACTGAACGCGGTATTCTTTTCTGTATGCTTTTGTCTTTGGATTCAATGACTTCATCTTTTGCTTGAAGTTTCTTTTCCAGCTCTCCACGTTCTTGTCTGTGAAGTTCGTCAAGAAGTTTGTAAATATTCCAAGCATAACGTGGTGAAGCCCACATTGCAACTGCATTTACTAAAAGTCTATGAACATAATATCCTCTCAAACCGTTTGGCAATTTTTCACGGTTTTCATAGAGTTTTGGCGACTGGGATTTTTTACCTACTCGCTGTTCTTCACTGTTTTCAGAAAAAAGTACGTCTCGCTGTGCTTCACTTAATAGTTCTATGGTGCTTTGGTTCCTAAACCAGTCTTTAGGAAGCTTAGTATCTGGAGCAAAACAAGCCGTCAAAATACTTTGCATTTGGTACATGTCATCTTTGACTGAACGAATGAGACGTAACTGTTTGTTATATTGTATGTACTCGTATTCTTCATTTATGGCTTCATGAACGATAGCAGTTGTTGTGTTCTCTAATGTTGACATTACTGTCTTTACATACAAAATAAAAAAATAAATAAAAATAAAATTAGCGTTATTTTTTCTGAGATAAACACTATTTCTTCACAACATTAAATTTTATCTTGTATGAAATGACTTTAAAAAGATTATTGACTGACTTCGAATACTATCTCATTGACGCACTGACAGACCCTCAAAACTGTGTTGAAAGTTCTTTAAGCTTTAAGATTGAAGGTACGACGCATTTTGTCTTCACTTACGTATTGAAAGAATATGACCGTTATCATAACGAAGTGAATCAAACACTAATAAAATTTGTAGATAAAAAATTGGTTAACAATGAATATTTTAAACGTGAAGACCCAAACACTGCTGGAGATGATGAAGAATACAGACAAGCTATTGAAAAAAATAACGCAAGATTAGATGCAATAGAAAAGAAGTTTAATGAATGTCTTACAAACACGTATGAATATCTTATGCGGTGGGAAGCTAGATGGAAATAAATTTACGTCAAATATGCAATTTATAAAATCTTATGTCGACAGGCTACGTAGCACAGTGGTCTAAGGTGGTGTTATGGAGGGGTCAGAGTCTGTGGTTCGAACCGCGACAGCGCCGTATTTTCTTATTTTCTTTGTTTGTCTTGTTTGTCGTGAATAAAAAGTGTCATAAAAGTGCTCTATCTTCCACGGGAATAAATAAAAAATTTACTTTATTTCTTCTTTATTTCTTTGTTCCCGTGGAAGAAGGGTTTTGCTGTTTTTTCTCAGCCGAAATCAATGATTTTTTCATTTTTGGAATCCTTAGCGAATGAGGAATCTTTTCTCTCGTGGAAGCTTTGAACAAAAATATAATTTAGGTGAAGAGGTGAGATTTCACCTCTTTTTTCACCTAATTTTTCACCCTCAGCCGCTAAGCGGCGAGACCCAAAGGGTCTTGACTTTGTCATAACTTCTTCGTAAATGCTTTGTCATAACTTCTTCGTAAATGCTTTGTCATAACTTCTTCGTAAATGCTTTGTCATAACTTCTTCGTAAATGCCTTGTCAAGATTTCATCGTAAATGCTTTGTCATGACTTCTTCGTAAATGAGTGTAAATGACCAAAAATATAATTTAGGTGAAGAGGTGAGATTTCACCTCTTTTTTCACCTAATTTTTCACCTCTTTTTTTCACAAGCGTTTTACATGAATTGTACGATGTATATTTGAAATCCTAAACAGTTTTGTAGCTTCTATTTCTTCGCTGAGGATATCAAAAGTTTTAACAATGCCGAAAGTCTCTTTATATTTCTTCTTGACGTCAGATAGAAGGAAATCTTCTACTGTTGGATAGTTTTTGTTCAGAAATGCTAACATGTCCATTTTATCTTCTGCTGGTTTCTCTACTTCTTTCTTTAAGTCAGCATAGTCGTTTCGCATTCTTTCTATCTCTTTGACGGAGTAGTTATATTTCCTTATTGCTGCTTTACATTTTGAACATTGTGGGTTCATTTTTGCATTATACATTGAAATTTGACCTGCTAGAACAACTAAAGCGTCAATTGCTCTCTTCATCTCAAACATAGCGGGTCTTAGTTGTTCGTTCCATACTTTGCCTCTTCTATCTTTATCTCTTATTTCCCAAACACATTCAGCAACTAACGAAACAAAGTTGTCGTAGGTCTTAAATTCTTCAGATTTATATATGTCAGAAACATTCTTATATACCATATCGCAATCTTTGTCCATAACTTTATGGTTGCAATGAAAACCAAGGAATTCATAATTTACTTTACGTATGAACTTCTTTATTTCTACTGAGTCAGTTGCTTTGACTTCAATTTCGTCGAATTCAGGAATAGTTAGTTTTTGATGCTGAATTTCAGGTAGTTTAGGTAAATGGTCGATGAGGTCCTCCATTTCATAAAGATACTGTTCATTTGTTTCATCTTTCGCACTACAGTCTAAATTACTTGTTAAAAGTTCCTGCTTTATCTTCTGGATTTTTGTTTCGAAAGTAAATGAAGAAGGAATGAAGCTTTCCATCTCTACTAACATAGATGTTGGATTCATGACTAACGAGTTTGGTGAAGTTGTTGTGGACAGAGTCCCGCCGTTCGCGGCTTGAATTGTTGTTGTGCCGATTGTTGAAATCATATCTTTTATACAAAATAAAAAATAAATAAAAATAAAACTAACTTTATTTTTTCTATCTTAAGGAAATTCACGAAAATTCAAGAGGTGAAAAAACAGGTGAGAAAACAGGTGAAATCTCACCTCTTCACCTATAATATATTTTTGTCTGATTTACATCCAACGAAAAAGTTTAGAAGAATTTTCTTATTCTTTCTGGCATGTTTTTATCTTTCCAGTACTCCCGCTCTAATGGTCCCAGATGAGTTGGTTTAGATTCTCTCAAGTTCTTAGATGGTATAACATCTTCAACGCCTCCTTCATATCTTACTTTATAAGTGTCATCGTTTATGTTGTAGTCAAGTATTTCAATAACCACTCCTCGCTTTGCTTCGTCAATGGTTTCAGCAAGTTTGCCATTACTACTTTCGACTAATTTATGACGAGGGTAAAATGCTATGGAGTCGTCAGCAGCTTTTATAAGATATCCATTACCTTGCGTAGAGTCTACGATATAATAATTTCGACTTAACCTTAAACGTTTCTTTGTCAACGGTTTGTCGTCAAACTACACGAACTTTTGTTCCAGGAATGAGAGTAAATTGTGTTGAATTTCTGATATTTTGTGTTTGACTTCGTTTCTTTTGTATATACTTTTCTTCTTGTTGTTGTGTCATTGAATTTGGTGTATGTCCTGTTGTAGAATGTGTTGAGGAATTGTAAACTTCGATGAAATGTTTCATTGTTTCTTCGGTAAAGTCTCGCTCTTGATTTAAATCTCTGAGAGTCCTTATGAAGCGGTTAATGATACCGAGTATGTTATGGTTATGGTCTTCAGTAGTGTAGTGAGTTATGTTATGCTTAATGAGAAATTCTGTGATTTCGTTGCTGAGGTATGCACCGTCTTGGTCTGATGTTAAAATACTTGGGCTATGTTCTGCTACAAACTTTTGTAAAACTCTTAACACTTCATGAGTTCCTTTATTTCTCATTATATACGCAAAAGCTTTGCGAGTGTTAACATTAATGAAGATGAGGAATGGTTTATGTCCTCCTTTTCTGCTTTGAATGAGAGTGTCAAATTGGTATGCGTCAGGAGTGTTGGAGTAAATTGGTAAAAAGTAGTCGTAAGGATTTATTTTTGTTTGATGTACAACATTTTTGTCAAAGAACCTTTTCACTTCAGCTCTGTTAGTAAATCCCGAACTCTTTGCAGCTTCATTGAACTTCTTAAATGACCTCCATGGATGTTGTTCGAATACTTCTTTCAAGCTCATTTATGTAAAAATAAAGATTTTATTCTAGGCTCAAGTGCGTTCATTGAACGCGGTACCATGCAAATACAGTCACAAATGGTGGCATGTAATCTGCACCCGAGCCTGTTGGATTTGTTGTGAAAGTATGGGCATGATTTCCTGCGGTTCCACAGAAAATACCTGCGCTTGAATCTACTGGGTCACTTGAAATATCATATCTATGCATTCCCTGTCTATCCGAACCTGCTGCAAGATTTGTATAACCTCTTTTTGTTATTGAATGTGAATGACTACCTGTTGTGTTTGTAGTTCCTGTATGAGTGTGCGGTGGAAGGTTTGCTTCAGTAATTTTCTTCGAACCTCCTGTTTGCTTTGAAGAGTTAGCACAGTATAAGAATTTGTCTACAATCTGCTGCCATGTACCAAAACCTAAAACTGTTGCTGGATTTGTTGAGTTCATTGACGTATAAATAGAGCCTATAGGATATAATGTTTGAAGTATTTCTGTCTTTAATGTTTGAAGCTCTTTTTTGTCTGCTTTCTTGTCATATAAATCTTGAGCAGTGAATTTAATATTATGTTCATCCTTCATGACATAAACATCTTTACATCTAATGTTTAACATCGTCGTTATGTCGTCATCCGATGTTAAACCTTGTGGAAAGTTAGGAGGTTTACAATATAATACATCCCCACCAGTTTCTTCAACCGTTCCTTCAATACTTTCTATAGCAACAGTTGTAAAACTTGTATGTGTATGAGTCTTATTTGCTTTTTTATCTAACATTGCTGGTAGTTCATGTGTTTCAAAGTTTCTGACATGACCTTCGATATTCATACATTTGTTATTTAAGGAGTTTAGTGTATCTTTTACGCTTGTACTTGGATTCTCTAAAGGTGCACTTGAACCAAGGGTATAGTTCAATATTATGTCGTCTGCTCTAACAGTTGAGAAGGAGTTATGTGTATGATTTTTGTCAGCTTTACTGTCTAATGTAGCTTGAAGTTCATTTATATCGGAGATATTGTGTTTATGAGATTTCAAAACTTTGTTCATTGCTTCGAGTTCAACTTTGTCAGCTTTACTTTTAATAGCATCTTCAAACGTTATTTTTGACTTAACTCTCAAAGTAAATCTTGGTTCAACTAATACACCGTTAACATTGAAAGTAGAGGCATAAATTTCACCGGTATAACCAAATGCTTCTGGTGCTTTAGCTACATCATACTGTACAGTACAGCTTATGTCATAACCTTTAGCACGAATGTATTTATATCTTCTTTCATTAACATTTTTTGTCTTCGCTTCATCACTTCGTGTTAAATATCCATGGTAGTCCGTTATAATCTGTTCGTCTGAAGTTATATAATGAACATGGTTCTTGTCCGCTTTACTATTTAATGTAGCTTGAAGTTCATTTATATCGGAGATATTGTGTTTATGTTCTTTATCTGCTTTTTCGGCTAATTTCTCTTCTATCTCATTTATTTCAAGTTCATGCCTACCACCACCTCCCGAAGAAGTATTTTTCTTCAGCTCTTGAAGAACGTCCACTTCGCCATCTTTGGTGTCAATAATGAGACTTTGAGTTAAAACCTTTCCTGTCTTAATGGATGTTTGTAAAACTTCTTCTTCACCGTGTTCGGGGTCATGGTCGTCGTCATATCTTGTGAAATCAGAGATGTTGTCATACATTAAGCATATCTGTCTCAAAAGTTCTGCTATTTGGAATTGGAACGAAAGATATACAGAACTTTCATCATCTCCTAAAGTCAAGTCTGCTTTCTTAAGTATTTCTTGAATGTATGCAATGAGAACAGAGTACCTTGGAAAATATTCGAACAATATTTCATTAGCTGTTGGTTTTGGTGGTTCTTCTGGAGTTTCTGTTGTTTCAGTTCCTTCTGGAGTTTCTGTTGGAGTTTCTGCATCTCTTGACTTCAATGCTCTTGCTCTCAAAGACCTAAATGTTAGAGCACCGGGTTTTACAAAGGACTTTATAAATGCTTTAATAGTTCCTGGTAAGTTATTGTTAGCATTAAGTAAGTTCCTTATGCTTCCATCATGTACGTCCATAGCACTATGTAAAAAATCTATACTTTTCTTGTAGTCAGCAATAGACTGACTGTGATTTTTTAAAGATTTGTCAATACCTTTAAGCCAATCTTCATGCATGTCTGATACTGAGCCAAGAATATCATTTGCTTCCTTTAGTGTATTTTGTGCTTTTCGTAAAGTATCCAATCCCGTACGTGCATTGTTTGCTATACGTCTTACAGTATCTATTTGACTCCTTGTTTCTTGCATCCAACCAGATAAAGTTTTAATAGTATCCGAACCATTTGAAATGAAGTTCAAAGCATTTTTAACATCATCTAAAGCTTCTTCACCAAGTACTGCCCATATCTTTCCGATTTGGTATTGAAGAACTCCATATGAAGCAGCTGTTAAACCAGTATTTATAAGGTCCCATATCCATGATTTAGCAGTTTTTCCATCCTTTCCATCCTTTCCATCCAAACCGTTTTCGCCTTGAGGTCCTTGTATTCCTTGAGGTCCTTGTATTCCTTGTGGTCCGGTGTCACCCTTCTCTCCTTTCAGTTCATCTTTATGTTCGTTATAATATTCTAATGTCATAAGGTGTACATCATTACTGCTACCAGCAACTCCTAATATTTGTTTCTCATTCATGACTAAATTCTTTAGGCATTTAATGTTGTCGTCAAATCGAAAGCTCTTTAACAATTCAATGAGAACATTTAATACTTTCACTAATGAGGCATCTACTGTAGAATTTATATATTGCACCGTTCCATCATTTATGATAGGAACTTTACTTATTGTAATGAATGGGTCATAAGTGTTAAAAGTATCGAAATCAATGACTTTTTTAGTTTTTCCATCGTCAATGACTAAATCATTGCCTTCAATGGTTAAAGTTGAGTTTTCGTTTACTAGTTCATGTGCTCTTCTTGCTTCATTTGTTTCATACGCATATGCAGCAATAGTCATATTTTAATGAGAATAAAATGTTGTTCTATTTGCAAAGTACTGACCCAAACGAATACGGAACAGTAAAGCTACAAACAAACTTAGGTCTTCAGAATGAAGCGCTTGCTTTCAGAGTTGTTGACTTCAATACTATCGCAACTTTTGTCATAACAGATGAAACAGATTTCATGGAGTTTGAAATAGATGGAAAGAAGCATGAAATAAGATTTCACAATAATGTAGAATATAAGATGGAAACATTAGCTGGAGTGTTAAATGCGCTCATAAATACTACAATAAACAAGGAGAACGAAGAAAACTTAATGAATGTTAAACTTATTGCAGGAGTTTTGAAGTTCAGTTATGCGAAGGAGTTTAAGATAACACGAATGAGTCATAGAGTTCAATTGCTTCTGGGAGCATACCATATGACATTTCCTTTGAAAAGTTTTGACAAAACGATTGAGATGAAATCTGTTCCATACGTATGTTATGGCAATTGTTTATACATTGAGTCAAAAATAGCTAATGTCACAGGTATTTCAGGAGTTAATAGTAAAGGTTCAGTAGAATATAAGTCTTTCTGTTATGAAGTAAATTCAATGTTCATTCCAAACGTTCCTGTCATAGCAACTCATTTAGGTAAATGGGTTCGCATTAGTCCTCATAATTTGAAAGACATGCAATTCAGACTAGTTGACTTTCAAGGAGAGCCTGTAGAACTGAAGGCACCAGTGCGAATGACTGTTGAAGTAGACTTTTTAGAAAATATTAAATGCAACAGCTTACAAGAGAACTCAGAGCTAAAAATATAAAGTATGAATGTTATGTATTAGGTCATGAACTTTGGTTGTTGCTGTTTGATGAAACAAATGAGTTAGTTATGTCAGTCAAGAGAACAGAAAAAGGCGTCAAAGGCGCCGAGCGCAAAGCGCTATATTGTGTTAGTGAGAACTGCACCAAGTCAATAAGATTAGGTTTGCATTATGAAGATGAGTTCGATACTGTTGAAGAAGTTTTGGATAGATATTACAAATTGCTAACTTGAAATTTTTTTGACTAACGGCGCAAAGCGCCAAGATGGGCTCAAAGAGCCCTCCTGACTGCTTTAATTTACTAAAACATATTTCAAACATAATTTATATTCTGTTGAAAGTTTTGTATACTCGTTCGAATATTTATACTTAAACTCAACTCCTGGAGTACCTGGTATTTCAATGATGCGGATGTTACCTATTTTCATGAATGGTGGCGTTTGACCACAGCATTCGATTTCAGGGTCGAGATAGTCAATGACACATTGTTTCCCTGTTATTCGTGATATAACATTTTCAAGGTCCTCCTTTGTTAGAATTATTTGGTTCTTGCTTATAAGATTTGTCAAAAGCTTCTTATCGTCTTTGAGTAAGATAGTTTGATATAACTGAAGAAGGTAATGGTCTACGTTATCTGAAGGATTTGTTTGAACATTTGTGTAAGGGTTGTCGTTGGCTTCTCTTGAAAGAATTTGGTCCAGTGGTGGATACTCTAACTTAACATCTGATGTAGCGTTAGCGTTTGAAGCTGAGTTTAAATTCACGGCGCCATGCGCCAAGATGGGCTCTTTGAGCCCTCCCGACTTAAGTTCTGGTTCTTTTTCTTTCAAACACTCCGAACTATAGTTCTTTATGACAATATTGTTTGTCGTTCGTGAGTCAACATTTGATGTTGGTTCAATTGGAACATTAACGGCACCAGCTAAGATGGATTTGCTTCTCATTTCATATAGAATAAAAACCTTTTATATGTATGAAATGAACAATATACTCGACAAGGGTTTGAATGTAAAGCTAACGAATGAAAATATTGTTGAATTCACTGAGACAGGTGCTGTGTATAAAGATGTAGAACTACTGAACAAAAGAGCTAAGGGAAGAAGCAGGAACATGAACAAAGGGTGGAAGCCTATAAAAATTTATGTCAATGATGGCTCAGGAGGTTCAAACATAAAGTATGCAGAAAGTTATAGAGTTTATGCGCTAAAAGGTGAAAAGCCTTCATTTAAGAACAGCTATTCTAACGCATATCCTCAAAAGTTAACGGATGGGGAAGTGGATGATATGAATGACAGCAAAAATATTAACAGAAATGGCGACAGAGATGCATGGAATTTGTTTACCATCAGTCAATTGAAGGTTAAACTTTAAAACAATGTTGGTCGTTCCCATGGAATATTTTTGACTTTAATGGTATTAGTCATGATATGAATCTCAAGGTATGAACGAGGAGAGATGAGAGACTTATATGCTTCCCAAATTTCTTCAAAAGGTAATGTTATACCTGACTGTTTCCAAATGAGTTCAATATCATAACGTGAGAAACCTTGAAAGATAACGAAGTCAGTTATGAGACGTTTTATGTTTAAAGCTAAAAACCTCATGTTTGCATAAGTATTGCTACAGTTAAGTGGTAATGTCTGACTTTAGTAATGATGTTAGCTAATGGTGAGTCTGGTTTTGACACTAAACCTTTTCCGGCGAAGTCGTCACAAACGAGCAGAGTGTTTGAAGGATACTTTTTGAAGGGGTATTTTGAAAGTTTTGACAGAATGTAGTTTGTAAGTCGTTTCATATCGTAAACTCCTGAGTACTGACGTAAGTGGTGTTTGTCAATAATTCTTTCCATCTCTTCTGAAGTCTTTTGCATTCCTGACTGTATAAATTCAACGATGGCATAATATTTCCTCTTACGTCGAATGTAACGTTGAAGAAATTCAATGAGTTCACTGTCTGGAACTTTAACGACAGAGGCTTGAACTTTTGACATAAATGTTTTCGCTGTTGAGTCCATAGAGTCTGAAGTTGCTGATATAATGATTTGGTCATAATATGAGTCATTTCCTAAACGCTCTGTTATGAGTATATGACGAATGAGGTTAAATGTCTTACCTGAACCCATCTTTCCACAATAGAAATAAACACCATTTGAACAGAACTCATAGTCCTTACTGAAAGGAAGAATAAGAGAAGAGTTAAGTTTGTCTGTAGTTTCATTCATGTCTTCATCTACGTCATGTATTAAATGCTTCATTTTATCTCCATTAAAAATGCAAGTCAGAAATATTCAGAACATAGCACCGAGTCTAACTGACAAGAGTATAAAGATATACTATGAACACGTTATGATGAAACCAACCAAAATTCAAGAAAGTCAGTATACTTATGAATATCCAAGACACTGGGTAGAGTATGTAGGAGGTGAGAAAGCTATTGAAATAAGACAAGTTAGAAGTATTCCAGCAGGAAGGACAATATTATTGAAGAACTTTAATGTTTTGAGATATAATGATGAGACAAAGAAGCAAGATAGTTTTCCTATTGCTGTGTATGTGAACCTAGACACAGGAGATGACATGAAAGTTTTTAACACAAAGCTTCAAACGGTAGTGAGAGAACAACTGACTGCGGAAGGACATCCATTACCTTCAGAAGTTACCATAGCATATAATTTTGAAACAAACTCAATAGATTTTAAAGTCATCTCTGCAAAGAAGTCAGGTTTTACATTTAATGAAGCAGATGTATATTCGAATGAAAACTTCAAAGCTATTGCATGGTTAGATAATGACGATTGCTTTAAGAAAATATTTAAATTCAGTGACTCAAAGATGTCAATAGATGACCTTCGTGGAATGTTACCATCGACGTTTACAGTAGAAGGTTCAGCAGGATTGCTTACAAGATTGTCAATTGGTGGTATTTGGTCTCGTGAGAACATTGTTATAAAATCCAGTATAAGTGAATTTGCTGAAGAATCTATATTATGTCTTTCAAACTACATGTATTCGCCGCCGAAGCATTATAGTATAACAAACTTTGTCAGTAAGTTTAACATAAGACTTGTCGAACCTTCTTCAATGAAAGATGTTGTGCTACCTAAAGATGGAAAGGATGGACTCATTATTGAGATGATTTTAATAGCATATTAAATGAGCTTGTTCTTGAAGGTCATTCATGATGAAATAACTGTTGTAGAAGATGTTAGCAATTGTTCAGACATTTTGAAGCGTATAGATGATATAAGAAAGAAGTTAGATAGACCGCAAAGCGGTGAGGGCGAAGCCCGTGAGAATGTTTATGTTTCATTGACTTTCTCCAGTAAAGAGAACTTTTATGAGATAATATTGAAGAGAGATGATTTTAATATGGTGTAAATGGTAGCTTGGGCAGCTTTAGGCGCAATGGGAACAAAAGCATTAGCATTTGGAGCAAAAGCACTTGGGGCTTATGACGCAGTAAATAAAATGAGTGGAGGAAGAGTTTCGAAGACATTAGATGCAAATAAAGGAAAGATTGGAGGCTGGGTTGCAAAGAAGTTAAGATTAAATAAAATAGGGCTCATAAATAAAGCATCCAATTTGGTTGCGACTGAGTCAGAAAATGCTTTAGGAAAGGACGATGAGTTTGCAAAACATGCAAAAGACTTTAATGACCAGATGAAAGGTGAAACAATGCATTTAAATAGAGTCGATGGAACTAAAGAAAATGTTTCTTCTCCACCAGTAGTTCTTCCGTATGGTCCCTATGGAATGTATGGAAACCCTTACGAAAGACCATTTGACCCATTGACTGGTGGAAGTAACTGGTATCATTACGGACGAAGAAGAAAGACAGTTAAGCTGGAGACAGACGTGAAGAAAGCAACTAAAAAGAAACCAAACCAGAGGTAAGAAGGAAGAGAGTTATAAAGTAATGAATTCAAGTGGGTGAAAAAAGAGGTGAAAAAAGAGGTGAGATTTCACCACTTCACCTAAATTTATTTTTGCGCTATGTTTTCATACGTGTGAGGGTGGTGATATCATTAATTTTTAAGTTTATTTTTATATAAATGACAGAACAAAAATAAAGCATATCTACTCAACAGGAATGAGACCCTTACTGACTATGTATTCGTTTAATGCTTGATGAAAACAATGGTACATATTATCGTATGGGTATACACAACGTCTGTTTCCATCGTCGTCGTATATGTAGAGCTCAAATCCAGTCCAACCTTCTTTTGTACAATATGTAGCTTTATTTAAGTATGCATTTATGTAGATAAGGCAATTTTCTTCATCGCTCCAGAAATAATTTTTCGTCATTGTTGAAATAGTTTTCGTTCCTCTACGTCCATAAGGAATGTATGCAATGAACTTTGCGTCATAAGGGATTGTAATATATTCAGGGTTTCTTTCATCGTCAATGGGTCTGTCTTTGTTAAAATGCATGTTTCTCAGTTTTACTTGAGTTTTGAATAGTTCACGGAAACGTTCTGGGAAAGAGTCATAGTAAATGTAGTCGGACATGTCTTTGTAATGAAATAAAAAATTTAAAAAAATAAAAATAAGGTTATTTTTTATTTAGTGAGGACGGTAGTGAAGTCGTTAGTGAAGTCGTTAGTGAAGTCGTTAGTGAAGTCGTTTATGTGTCAGATGGTTTTGTAAATATTTAAGGTTAAGTTGGTGTTATGGTTGTGTTGTAAAATATACATTAACGGTTTCGTAAAGTGTCAAAACCGCTAAATTGTGTACGGAGGCGCGCAGTGCCACAGTACACGACTTAGGGATACTAACTATATCTATGTATCGAAGTACTAAAAACAGAATCATGATGAAATACTTTAGTATACTTTATTCTTCGCTTTTCTTTTTGATTGTAATTTAAGACTAAAATAGGGATGAACATTTGTCTGGGAAATTTATTAATTATTTGACCTTAGTCCAAAAAAATAATGCTACTGTTATCTCTTCATCTCCATTTAAGTGGGGTTTTTTTATATGTAAAGCAGAAGCGATCCCACTCAAGAAAAAAAAGTTTTGCTTTTTCTTTATTTAGAATTGGCATATGATGTAGATATTAGACTCATAGTTAGTTTGTACTTATTCCTAACGTGCTTCATTCGATTTTACTCTTAAAATGTAAAATGAGAGAGGGTCAAAGTTGCTATTTGTCACTTTTCCACAAGAATATAATGGGGAAAAAGTTATCATATAGTTGATCTCATTCACTGAGGTGAGAGATGCATGTAGTGTAATTTGATAAACAGTGGGATTGCTGCTCTAAGTCCTAGGTTCGAGACACATTGGCTTCATTTTTCTCTTTTTTATTGACGTAAACTATTCAATTTTTGTGTTCTCCATTCAAATTTCAGAATTTTTTTGCAGATTTCACGCTACATTCGAAGTTACCTTTTGTAACAACCACCACTGCCTACGAAAGACGAAAGTGTGTCACGATTTCACCCGGAAATCCGACGGTTGTTTAAGAGTAAGCACTTTTGGCACCTACTCAATGTAAAATTTCTCACTTTTTTCATATTTCGAATCTGATTTATAATATTATTTTCCAGGATAAAAGTAAGGATCCCAGATGGCTAAAATCCACTGGCAATAGCCATTTCCAAAAAAAAGAACCTTCGCCAAGATTTTAACCTCTTTTTTTACTTTTTGCAATTTTTTGGAAGGAAGAAATGTATTTTTATCATACGTTTATCATCAAATTAGATCTATTAAAAGGGAGGGAACTTCTACTTTGAATGCATCGAGACTTCTAACTATTACTAATAGATAATGTATCATAGGACCTTATTCGAATAAAAAAGTTTATTTGGATTAACCGGCTGTAATTCGAATAAAGTCCATATGTAATTATGATTACTTTTGTAATTAGGAATAATTGAGTTTCTCGGAATTGAAAATTGAATGGAAATTCCAACCTTAATTCGTAATTCCAACCTTAATTCCTTAGTAATCAATTCAATTTCAATTCGAATAAAGAAGGTCTTATTCCAACTGAAAATAATAATAGGAATTTGGAATAAACTCAATTATAAGAATTAGGAATATTCATTTCCAAAATGGAATTAGGAAATGGATTAAGGAATTGACTAGATAAAATAGCAGATTAATTAGGTTCCTTATTTAAAATGATCATATTAATCATGAAGGATGATTTTTTAGTCTAATCCTGATAATAATCTTGAATCATTTTTTATCTATTCCGATCAAACTTGTAATATTAACATAAAGTTTTGATTTTTCAGCGATGTTTGATATTCCATCACTTTGTATATATTTTTCTCCCTTGGAGCAAATATCAATCAAAGGGATCACTTTGGAGGAACTGCTCTTCATACTGCAGCACAAAATAATAAAGAATTATTAATTTAGTTTCTTCTGCACCATGGTGCAAATATCAATGAAAAAGATGAAGAAGGAAGAACTGCTCTTCATTAGGCAGCATGGAATTATAATAAAGAAAGAGTTGAATTTTTTTTCATAGTGTAAATTTCAATGAGAAAGATATTGCTGGAATAACAACTCTTCATATTGCAGATGATAAGATCATTGAATTTTATTGATATAAGAATTAAAGCTGACTTCCATTCAAATTTCCGATCACTGGGGTGAAGCATCATTGAAAATTAACCTCATACACCAGAATTGAAGGCAATGTCATTCTGTTGAAGGCACAACCTTTTTTCTCCTAAATTTTTCCCCCTACCTTTATTCCTATAATCAATCCAATATTCGTAATTCGATATTCCTATTCCTAGTTCTTATAATTGAGTTTATTCCAAATTCCTATTATTATTTTCAGTTGGAATAAGACCTTCTTTATTCGAATTGAAATTGAATTGATTACTAAGGAATTAAGGTTGGAATTACGAATTAAGGTTGGAATTTCCATTCAATTTTCAATTCCGAGAAACTCAATTATTCCTAATTACAAAAGTAATCATAATTACATATGGACTTTATTCGAATTACAGCCGGTTAATCCAAATAAACTTTTTTATTCGAATAAGGTCCATATAATTAACGTTTAATTGAGATTCAATTTATGGCTAATTTAAACATAATTTGTAATAAGCTTTTAAGGGTGCACCCGCATGTACGTTTATTTGAGAGTAGGAGGATTACCCTCTCAATTTTGAACGCTTCGTTAGCGCAATATCTCGATGAATATTGTATTAAAATTGAATTTGCCCATACCAATATATCTGATACAATATCCTTAAGTTTTACTAAAAAGAATTTTTTAAAATCCCTGCAGATTCGGGGATTTTTAAATTTTTTGATTTTTTTCGCAAATTTTTCGAAAAAAAAATATTTTCAGAAGAGCCTTAACGGCTAAGTTTTATGTTTAATGTTGAGTATCAAAAAGAATGGGCGTCTGATATAGCCATCATATATCCCAGAAGCAAATAAAAATTCTGACTTTTTAAGCATAAAAAATGAAATTTTATTTTTTGCAAAAAACAGGCCACCCGGATGTACGTTTATTTGAGAGGAGGAGGATTAAATTTTTGAAAGCAGTAAAATTTGTAAATATTCTAGTTATATAATAATATGTATTATTTTAAAAAATAAAAAATTAAAGCACGTTAAAATTTTTTTGATGAATTTTTACAAAAGCTACTTAGGATTATGCAAAATATAGTAATTAAACATAAATTTCAAATCAGATTTGACTTATGATAAATATTTTAAATTTCCGAAAATTAAGTTCAGATCGACTCGATACGTTGTAATTACTAAATAAGGTGCCAAAAACCTATTAAACAGTATCAAAACTATCAAGATTGTAATGTTTTTGAAGAAAAATTTATAGAATTATGAACTTCAAACAGATATTATGTAAATAAAAATAATATAATGGATTTGTTTATTCGTATAATAGCAGCAATAAGTCGATTATTCACTTCTACTTCTGAGATTTGAATTTAATTTCGACAGAAAAAGAGATTCAAGAGGAAAATACTAGGGAATACAAACTGCCACCATGACAGGATTATTATGGAGCCAAGTTGTACTTTTTGATATTTTTAGGTACCAAGTAATTGCTTAAGGGCGCACCCTTAAATGATCTATGCTGACTAAGGTGTCAAATTGCTAAAACCGCTTTAGACCTTAGTCTTTCCCTCAAAAAAAAATAAAAAAAAATATTGAACGAATTTGCGATAGAATTTTGACTCAATTAGTACCATTCGTAAAGGTGTTGATGAATGTATTTACGTTCGATTCTTTCTTAATTGAAATCTTATTACATTTTATTGCAAAATACAAAATTGCATTTTCTTAGATGAATAAATATCCAAATTATACAATCGACATTTAGGCTTACGATATTATTATATTAACATTCTTGATTCAGATTACAAATGTTTTTATTAAGTTACTTTTTACTTAAGTTGACTAATACATAGTTGGTGGAGTAAAAATGATCGAAAAAAAAGTTTACTAATAACTATTTACTATTCATAATGAGCAACGTTCTTCTGGGTTCAATAAATTCAGGTTTGATCTCAGAAGTGAAATGCTCATTTGAGATAAGTGACCGTAATATATGGATGATCGTGAGATAGCTATGCGATAATCTGGAAATATGAGAAACTTTATTCTGGAATCTCTGAATTATTTTACGAGGTACAAAAAGAACATCCTATCAAGTGTATTAGATATACGTGATAACAAAAACTTACGTACTAGCTCACGACGAGCAAAGTTCTTCCGGGATTTAACTTTATTGAATATGTTTTATTACTTTGATTACAAGACAAAAAATGACTAGGATCACCTAAATATGAATTTGATTTAAGGGTGCACTTAGCACTTTCTGACATTCTCTCAGTTTTTTTGACATCTCCGATTTTTGATATAGATTTCATCGCATAAATATTATTCTTAATCTTTTTTGCTAAAAATGAAAATATAGCATATGTATACGTTTTAGGTTAATATTTCTTCGTGTTCAATTCAATTATGAGCAAGCATTTTCAAATATGATATCTTGTAAAGTAAAAAATGTGACATTTTGTAAATAAAAAAGCTCTCAAAATTCCAAAACAGAAAATTGGAGAGCCTAGCCCTTATTTCTCCAAACAAGGTCCTTATTAAATTTAGTGATTTATAATAGCATTTTATCTTTCAAAAAAATATTTGACTCTCAAAAATAAAGATTTCAAATAAGAAAAGTAAAAAAAATTGTTTATGCGAAAACTGTCTTGAGGTCATTGACAATTGAAGCAGTGAGTGGCTGTGCCTTTGTCAAGACTTTGAAGTCGACTTTCTGGTTTCCAAACTTGACATGAATCAAAATCTTGAATGGGGTAGAAACAAGAATACCCATGAAAATCTCTTCCTGGCCAATTCGTTGGACTGTTTTGACTCCAATTGCCAAATTCATGAGTCTAGAAACTTCATCAATTGTAAGTCCTTCACTGCGAGGAATTGTGTATACAATTTCGCTTCCACCTGACTTCCAAGCAGCACCAAATTCAGCTGTTGTTGACTGTTGTGGAGCGATGAAAGTCAACAAGTTTGCAGGTAATGGAACATTGATCTTCTTTCCATTATATTCGATATTTGCAGCAAACTTGAATTGAGGGAATCCTTTCATTGTCTTCGGGAATGAATAAGTTGCCAACATTGTAACAGCGTTTTGTGGTGGAATGCAGTTAATTGTTTGTGGCTGAGAAACAACATCTTTGTTGAGAACTTCTGGTCCATCAATAGACAACTTGAAGTCAACAATTGGATTTGATGTTGCATTCATTGCTGCAAGTAATATCTTTCCATTTGATGCGCATGAAATAACTTTAATTGTTTCATCGGAATAAACAGGTTGTGGAGAAATTCCTGACTGAGAAAACTCAGCAATTTGTTGTGGAGGAGGTGTTTGTAACTCTTGTGTTGCAGTTTCAATCATTTGCAACTGTTCAGGAGTTAATTCTGCTGGTTGAGAAACTGGCTGTTCAACTTGTTGTTGTTGTTGTTGTTGTTGAACTTGTTTTGGTTTCTTTGCAATTGGTTTAACACCTTTGAATATTGATGCAGCCAATTTCTCTTTCTTCTCATCCTGGTTGTTTTGTGCCTTCTTTCCAGCGATAGAAAGTTTTGCAAACATTGATGGTTTCTTTGATGGAGAAGATGAAGAAGAAGAATCAGCAGCATACATTCCATCAGGTAAAACAGCTGGTCTAGCTTCTTCTTCTGGTTGTTCAGTGACTAATCCATCTTGTCCCCAAACAGCAGCAACACCAGCAGTGTTCAATGATGTATTATCTTCTTCAGGAGGAGCAGCAACTGGACCACTTCCACTGACACCTTCACTGCTGTAAACTGATGTATTCTGTGGATAAGCAGTGTAAATCAAAGTTGGTTTGTTGGAAACAATTACATCTGTATCTCTGTCATCAATTGGGATGTATTGTTTTCCTCCTTTAGCAATTGCATCATTGACGAAATCATCTAAGAATGAAAGTGTTGGATCCTCTTCAACATTCATTGTTAAAATGATGTTCAATGATTCTCTGAAATTCAATAATTGCAATGCTTCATAACAAATGTTTTGAACAATGATGGATCTCGATTGTTTGTAGTTCTCAAATACATCTAACACTTCTTGAGGAACTTCTTCAATCTTTGGTAACAACTTCAGAATAGCGTTCAAAACCCATTCTCTTGGATTATCATATCCATCTGCCAAATCACACAACAACAAAATAATGAAAGATAAATCGTATTCATCAGATAACTCAGCGTAATTACCAATTACATGGGCAATTACTGTAACAAATACATCAGATAATCTACGAGCAGACTGTGCGACATCCAAGTAAAGATTGACAATTGATCTTCTCATTTCTTCATCGCATTCATCATCAATAATTTTCATGACTTGGAAAGCAACTTCAGGGCGAACTAAATCACCACCAATAGAGAAGAGCTGCTCCATTGTCTTTGCAAACCATATTGGTGATGGAGAGTATTTGGAAGCGATGTCTGTGATTCTATCAGATAAATCACGTCTGATTGTTTCGTTCTTTGTTTTTTGTAAGAACTTCAACATGTTGACAACAATGATTTGTGAATTATCAGGAGAAGCCATCGCGTGAAGGAGATTGAGTGTGATCAATCTGATGGATGGATCAGGATGCTCCAAACAATCAATAATAATGCCTTGGAACTCAGTGGCAAAGTCTGGAATTGATGATAAAAGTGACAAACCAATATATTTGTAATTTTGTTCTCTTGAACTCATGAACAAGGAAATTGCACCTTTGAGTTGAGGAATCTCTGTAAGTTCGAGGCAAATAGCTGTTCTGATGGCTTCATACAGGATGGAAGCTGATGCAGGTGATTCTAAAGTTCCTGTTTGTAATGATTGGGTAATTAAAGGTTCAATCTGTTCACTGATGCCTTCCGAGTTGGCTGCAATCTTCTGCATAAGTCTGTAGATGTTTACAAGGATGAATGGAGCATTAACCTTCTGATGAACAAATTCAATTTTTGTATTCGATGTAAGGATCTGCTGGGCTGTACGAACAAGGTCTGGAACAAGTTCACAGATCTGACGGATGTTAAGTTTGTTATCGAGAAGTGTTGTAAAGGTTGTAACAACTGCATTTACGATGGAAAGGTCTGTATCTGAGAGAAGACGGCAGAGATCTGGGAAGAAGTCAACAACACAGGTTGGATCCTTCTCAATGAAGGAGTGAACACACATTACAGCCTTTTGACGGATAATCGGAACTGTATGGTTAAGACATTGACCAACAAAGCCTATAACTGGTTGAATAAGCTCTGGTGTAACAAGTTGCGCGATGGCTGTTAAGGCCAAAGCCATTGATGTTGGATGGCCGGATGAAAGGTCTCTTTGAGTAGAGTTGACAATGAGAACAATGAGATCTGACTTCGAATCGAAGAGTGCTGAGCATGCCAAATAACCAAGAGCCTTTGTCATCATTTGTGAATCTTGTGTAAGATTAACTGCTTGGATTTGACCAAAAGATGTATCATAGCCGAGAAGTGTAAGATGAACTAATGAGATGACATTCTCGTAAAGATCTGAAAGACCTATTTTTGACTTGCTTAATGTCTTCTTTACATCTTGCATCCACTGGCCAACGATTTGTTCTTCAGCTTCACGGCTCTTACACTCACCTATGTTGACGCAGATGTCGTGGAATGATTTTGAAAGCTTGATCTTCTGAACACCTTGACTGAACATTGGATCAAAAATTTGAATATCGTTTGCTCGATAATTGATAAAAATATAAAATGCATATAATCTTCACCATTGAGATGTTAATATTTTCATTTCCGATAATGTTCGGCCGATCTGTCAAATCAACGATAATAAATTATCTCAAAATTATTTGTAAACTTCTGAAAGAGTTCGTCTTTCAAAATCAATAGCCTTTAACTTGTGGTTTTAAAAATTATTAATGGCCAATGTTTTCAAATCAAATTAACACAAAAAAATCAAAATATTAGTACGATCATTAAATTGATTCATCAAATTATAAAATGTGGCGGCTTTTCAATAGAAACATTAAATATTCTACTAAATTTTATATTTTGGAATATTATTGTGGGTCAAATAAGGGTGTTTTTACCACTTTCTGACATTCTCTAAATTTTTTCAAATCTCTAGCATTATATTCAATGATTTCATAAGGTAAAAAGTTAATATTTTTGGTCGGGAAAAGGTGATATTAAATTAATGCATAGTACCTTATTTGGCAGCTAGATTTTATGAGAGGATGTCAGAAGAAGTAATTGCATGAGCAAAGGAAATTGTCAAATATTTTAATGCACCTTAGCTCTCATGTTTGATGTAGTTTTATCTCATGCACTATCCAAGATTTAATGGAAACTCGATATCCAAAATAGAAAAACTATTGGATTGTATTATGGATAAAATGAATGCAATGCAGTTTGATTAATGGATCTCCTTTGGATTTTCGTCCATTTTCCCTATCCATATAAGAGTTTCATAACTAATTTCATCATTTTCTATGCATGCTTCTTCCCTCAATATCAAGTAAAATCTCTACGATTTTAAAACAGCTCTATTACTTATATATTTTTATTCTCAGAACGGTTGAACATCAAAGCCGATCTTAGTTATAATTCTATATTAATTGGTGTGTTAAATTCTGTAATATTTTCTTCATTTTTTTCATCATTATCTGCAGACAAGCAATATATAATGATCGCTAATGGAATGTATGTTATCAATATAATGAAAATGGTACTAATCTTTAAAACAATTTCGTATGCTTTTGCGCCACATTTGAAATATAAATAATATTCAACCCATAATGTTCGGAAGAGCATATTATGCAGCTGGTTGTATAGGAAACCAAAAACTAAAGTAAATGCTAAAGATTTGAGATGTTTCCTTAAAAAGTATGGCAAATATTCTTCAACTCTTGGTGATAGTAAAAAGTAGCTAATGAGATATCTGCTGATTCCAAGAAAGTATAGAGTGATCTCACCGAGCTTTCGTTTAAAAATTGTTATTTTATTATTCATTTCAACGTCGAGACGAATGTAAATAAGAACGAATAATGCGACACCGTAAATTAGATAAAGATATTTAAGAATCAAAAAAAAGTAAATGAATATTGTTGTATATCTGATACCAATAAGATTAAAAGAACGAAAACATTGAGCAGTATATTCAAATAATGAAATGTTGATAAGTTGTTGTAAAACTTGATAAATCTTGTAATAGCTGTCGTCATTTGTATGGTAATAATAATTGAATACATCAAACGTAAATGCATATGAAAATAATTAAAATATCACTGCTATGAGTAGGCCAATACCTTTAAAATTATGGCTTTTCTTCATTAAATTTTGAGTTCGCAGTGTAAAGGAAATATAATAGATAAAAGGAAGAAAAACTGTCATATAAATGAACAGGTCTGAATAAAAATATGGGTTATCAAACTCGTCGCCACTTATAAATGTGTGCCCCCTGGACTCATTAAGATACTCGTCAATCCGATATATTATAGGAACATTTATATTCCCCATTTGTAATGATTAAATATTGTTTTTATAATGTTTTCACTTTTTGTTCAATCTTATTTTTATAATTAATTTGATGGCTTTACGTAGGATACCGGTTGATATAAATTTTATAATCTTACTTGGTTTGAACGTTTACTTTTTTTTAGTTAATTTTCGTTCTAAACATTAACAAGAGTATATGTACTCAGAAAATATATTTTATAGCATAAATTCAGTTTAAGGTTTTTCTCAGACCAAACGGTCTGTATCGTCTTTCATATCATATTTCTTTACTTCGAGCGATTTTGGCACTTCGAACATGAAAAATTTCATAAAAATACAACTTGAGTTCTTTTAAATGCTCATATGTAGGGCATTATAACCTCATAGTATGAAGTCCGGAAATGCCGTTTTTGATCAATCTTGAGTTGAATAAACTAAAATTTTATCACAAATATTGTGTTTGAACTGCATTATATGCAAACAATCAGTATGTAAAACATATTCTTTAGTTTATTTTGTAATCTAGATGTCTCTTAATGTTAAATTATTTTGATTTTCCAAAAAAAAATGTTATAATATTAATCTACGAAATTCACCAGTTGCGAATACTCATGTGTTGGATTACTGAATTTGATTCATTTTCGATGTTTGAACAGAACTTCTCAAAATTTGCAATTTTTCACTCAATATATCTCATTCTCTGAATCAGAGAATACAATCAGAAGGTGTTAAATAATATTTGATTGGTATCTGAAAAAATATGAAATTCATTTTCAAATAGGTTTGAATTCACTACGTAATGTATAACAAACAGATTACATAAGCCTATTATGTATTATTTTGGTCAAGAAATTCAATAATTAATAAAAAATAAAATTTCATAGGAATAATTAAGCAAAATATGAAAAAAGTATCGATGAAAATGCATTATCTCAGTAAATACATGGTAAGTTATGATCAAAAATCTCAAAATACTTACTCATATTATCAAATTAATTATTTCTCAATAAATTTGATTCGTATTATTATATATATCAATTATATTGTATATGTTTCTCATGATGTAAGTCAATCTCTATAAATATCCCATTTTTGGCTGGGAATTTAGAAATATTGAAGTAAAATTCGTAAATTACCAACTGAGGCATGTTAAAATTATATTATTTCAATAAAATTTATAACTATCTGTTCCATATTCGATTAAGTATTAGCTAGAATATCCAGATTCAGAGTCATAAGACTTACTTCTTCTTTCCTTCTTTTCTTTCTTTTCGAGCTTCTTTCGATGTTTCCTTTCTTTCTTTTCACATTTGTCTTCTTTCCTTTCGCGTTTTTCTTCTCTCTTTTTTTCTTTCCTATCTTTCTTTCTTCTTCTCTTGGAACTTTCCATTTCCGATTCAGAACTTGACGAATTATAGGATTCAGAATCATATCTATACGGCTCTTCAGGCGGCTTGCTGTAAACTTCGTTTTGGTCGTATAAATCTCCACGATCTGACTCAAATCTCATTGGATCTGGTCGTGAATAGCTGTAGTCGGACTTCTTTTCGTATTCGGATGATGATGGTGATGAAGACAACGACGGAGAGTCTGATGAAGAAGATGAAGAGGATTTCTTTGATTTTCTATGAGAATGGTGATGAGAATGACGATGAGAATGAGGGCGCCTGTGGTGATGGTGGTGGTGGCGATGATGATGGCGGTGTTTGCCTTTTGATTTCTTTGATTTTCTGTCATCAGAGTCACTGTCATCGCTTGAAGAGCTATCACTCGAGGAATCATCATCTGGAGCATGACGAGAATGATATCGATCGTATCTTGCATAGCGCTCAGCTCGGAGTTCCTCTGGACTCTTTTTCAACTCGACAGAAATAAAACGATTGCCAATTTTCGTTTCGTTCATCTTCAAGGCTGCTTTAGCTGTATCGTGATCTTTAAATTCAATGATGGCGCTGCCCATGAAGTCCCCATTCGGTCTTGTTTTTAATGTGACGTTTAAAACCTCACCAATACTATCAAAATGAGTCTTGAGTTCATCTTCTGTAACAGAGAGTGGAAGATTCGCGACATAACATAATTTTGTCGTCTCACTCATAAAAAAAATTGAAAAAAGGTGACAAAAGTCAAGAGAAATTTGTCAGAATATAATACTTTCTGATTTGCAACTTATAAGCTTACAGTGGGAATGATCTATTTGAAGGAATTTAGGTCAAGTTTTGGATAAACTCCACTTCAAATTGCACTAAACCTCAACTTTCTGTTTCTAAGTTTTATCATAGGTATCACTTGCTATAATCAAGAATTCAATGACATCAAACTTCGAAAGCTTTCATACGACTGAAGTTATAAAGGAAATCTTGTATATCTTAAAAATTAGGAAGAAATTGTATGTTTTCATTGGAGCACACTGCATTACACGCTAATTTCATTATCTTTTTAATGGTAATCTGATAATAAGAGTTTGTATTTCATTACTTGAATTAATTGTTTCAAAGAAGTAACTCATCAATAGCTTATATTAAGATATACTCTGTCAATTTATGATATTCTAAAAGTACTAGATGCCTTAATTACCAAAACATTATATAAATTTTACTATAATCAGCATAATTTATTATAAGAATATATAAAATACCTGGCAAAATATTAAACATTTGTTTACTATAGTAGATTAAACTGTCAAATTCTGATTATTCTTAAAATTCTGAAGTTAAATTTGAAAATTCAACATATTAATAGTTAATTATATCAAAATTTTCGAACCTACTAAGTCCATTTGATTGGAAAGAAAAATATATTTGGTTAAATTTGTATGAAAATAACAATTATATCTTTAATATAATAACGTCCAATATAAATAACAAATAAATGTATTTAAGCCGATTCCTCTTCATCATCACTATTAGAATCGTTTCCATCAGGTACATCTTCGAAATCGTCGTCAATAATCGTTTTAGGTTCAATGAAATGAGGATTTAGGATAATGTCGTTGCTCACCTTAGGAACGTAACCGCCGTAGTTCTGTTTGTAAAACTTTATGGTCGGATCAACAGTATTTGTGATAAAATTCTGCCAATCTGCTGGTAATTCGATTTTTGTAAGCGAAATCTTTTCAGATATTTCCTTGGATATCTCAATAATAAATCCATGGTATGTTGTAGTAATACAATTCATGTTATTGTGTTCGTCGATCATTTTTTGCATAATTCCGAGGTTATCAATGAAATTGGCCCAAATATCTGACTTTAGGGCTAAAATACTCTTTATAATATCTTTGAAAGCGGAATGTAAAAAGGAATTTGTTGGCTGTTTGAAAAACAGCTTAAATAAGTATCTGGCAACTTCGAAACAGCATTCTGGGCAACTAGAAGTAGTTTCAATAACAGCATATACAAGTTCTACCGCGTTTCTTTTATCTGCTAAAAAATCTTGATCTCGTATGATATAGTCGCATAAAGGTTTCACATTTTCCTGTAATATTTCTAAAATTTCTTGGAAAGGTGATTTCGCGTCTGGTTTTGGTCTTGTTGTGTCTGAGAAGTTATAAATATTTAAAAGCATAGAAAATGACTTTTCGGCTATCAAGCAGGTTGGAGCATCAATACCTGCTTCGAACAGTAGCTTAACGTTCGATGGTGTGCAAAGCCGTTTTATAAGATCATTCGTTTCAGCCGTATCAAAGAAACAAAGGAGCAATCGTAGACAGCATGAAACAGTATATTCTTCGTCGTTTAATTTATCCATCAAAATTTTGTCGGCATCGACTTTATAAAGCCAATCAAATTTATTTGAAATTGATTTGATTAAGAATTGCAAAACGCACTGGTTATCTATTTTCTTGACAAGGTTTTGAAAAAATGTACTTGGATCTGGGACTTTGCTAAGGAAATCAGAATCAATAGCGAACTGTAATATTTTGAAATAATTTGGATAAAATATATCACGAGTAATAGAATCTGTTAATAGGGTTACAACGTTTGTATCATTTACTAAAGCGTCTATAATTTTGGAATTGTGAGAAACTAAAGCCTTCGTACATCTATCAGGATTAAGCTCTTTATTGCTTTCATCGAGATGGATTGCTGTTTTAATTAAAGTTGGGACATTCTTGGCAATAAAATTTGAAATTTTTTCTAAATGCTGACCAAGAGCATTTAGATAACATTCTTCTTTCAAATATCCTTCAAGAGTTAAAACGCCTTGTTCAGCTCCAGCTTCTAATCGCTTGATTGCTTCATGATGAGAGCCCCAAGACATCTTAGTCACTTTTTCGCGGTATTTTTAGGTGTCCCCCCCTTAAAATATTATAAATATTTTTTTTGTGATTTAAAAAAAAATGGAGACAATTGAACAATTAGAAAGCTATTGCCGTCAGAATACCCTTGATTTGGTCATCAAGCTACTCAAAAAGCCTGATATTTTTCAGTCTCTTTTAAGTCTTGATCCAGAATTTCATATTATTGTCTTAAAATATATATTCTTGGAATATTTAGGAGATAACAAGAATTTCTATGAAACACCGGAGATGAAAATAATCAGTAAAAGCTATATTCAGAGATTAAAAAATTCTGATGAATTTAACGATTTACTTAGCATCATTCCGTATAGGGCAGTTCAATATTTCGAAAAATTAGCACCTCTCATTATATTAAACGCTGCATTTGCAAATTTACTTCGTAATCCAAAGTTGGACAATGAAATAGCAATACTAAACGCTAACCCGATGTTCTTCAAGAATAAGATCGTGAGTTCTATACAAATGATTCATCCAAATGCTCCGAAAGTTTTCAATGCGATATATAACCTTGAAATCTTTAAATTACTCGCAAAGGAACTGGAGTGCAAACAGTTTATCAACTACATGGAACGCTTCGATCCAATTCAACAAGATGCCCAGCTAAAATACGGCTCTTCTGAAATATCAACTAGTTTAACAAAAGAGCGCATATATTCAGCCGTCGTTCCGTATATGCTACTTAATCGTACCTCTGATGTTCAGTACATTTTAAGAAATGCCCCGAATTACGTTTTAAATATCATTCCAAGCGCAATTATCAAGCTCCTTCCTTTAAATAACTTCCCACAGAAGCTCATTCCGCTTACTGCTACAATATTCTGCTATTGCAACATGCATTTTCTTTCTATGACGAAGGATTTGGATTCTTCCATGATCATGAGCTGTTTTATCTTACAGTACTATCCATTTGAAGCATTGACATTAATACAAGAATTGATAAAGTCCAAATTATTCACGAAATTCCTTATTATGTATGGAAACATCTTTTCTGATTGTTCCTACGTAGTTTCTCAGGCCATTTTGGACTATGTAATTCAGACAAACGATATTGAAGAGGTCTGGATCGATCATTTGAACTTAGATGATAGAATTTCAGCAGATATCGCTTCTTACTTGATCCAGAAGAACCCTGAGACAACAAACTCCCTCATAAAGTTGTCATCTAAAGGTCTCATGGCCTTTCATGTTGTTGGAAACTCGATGTTTACAAATGAAGAATATTGGACGAGATTTTGCAAATATTACCAGAACAAACCTGAATATATAAGCAATATGGTTCAACTTGTCTCTAACATTTTGGTGTCAAACTGCACAAATTACAAATTTACTGCAACAAAAATTTGTTACGACTTGGTTTTGAGTCGTTATGACACTTACAACACTGATGCAATGTTCCACAACATTAACAATGCTGCCCCTTCAACTGAAGCCTCAACAGAAGTTAGAATTCAATTTATTGATGTACTTATTTCTGCACATCCTCTTAAGAAGTATCTTATTCCATTACGTGACTTAATTCATGATATATGTCATGTGAATTGGTCACAAGTTTATTATCTCATTTATTATGAACAAAATGATCCGAAAATTCTCTGTATGAAGCTGAAATTATTCAAATACAGAGCGAACCAAAACCCAATCATGCAGATACTTCACAAATATTAAGAAATATTCCTCTCTATTTTGTTATGTAAATAAAAATATTAATAATATTAGCAATGAAACTGTATTTTGCATTCACTTTTCTCCAATGACACCTGTTATAGCGATTATACACTCAAATTCACTCTCATAGGAAATCAATAAATGCGTTCATGCTATGTACAGCTCATTAAAGTGATATCTTACTTGTGTTTAATAATAATTGACTAAAAATTACAGAAAGATTGTAAAATTAGAAGAAATAACTTAGAATTTTTCAAATTATTATTGATATTCTTTGTTTAACTATCATATTAACTGATTTATAACCATTTCAATCCATAATGAATAGTTAAGAAATTCCAAAAAATATTTAAGGGTGCACCCGTATGTACGTTTATTTGAGAGGAGGAGGATTACCCTCTCAATTTTGAGGGATTCGTTAGTTTATTTTCTCGATGAATATGCAATAAAATTTGATTTTTACCTTATCAATATACTTCATATAATATACACATGTTCATGTAAAAACTTTTTTCCAAAATCCTCAGGAATTAAGGGATTTTTGAATTTTAAGAATTTTTTTCGAATTTTTTCGAAAAAAAAATATTTTCAGAACAGCCTTAACGGCTAAGATTTAGGAACAATGTTAAGTATCAAAAAGAAAGGAGGTCTGATATAGACAACATATATCGTTGAAGGTTGAAAAAATCTCTAATATTTGAGCCCAAAATTTCAAATTTTAATTTTTTGAAAAAAGAGGCCACCCGTATGTACGTTTATTTGAGAGGAGGAGGATTATATTTTTGAAAGGGTGAAACATTATGAATATGTTAATTATATAATAATATGTATTATTATAAAAAAGAAAAAATAAAGCACGTTAAAATTTTTCTTTCTTGATTTTTTACAAAATCTACTTAGAATTATGCAAAATATGACTAAATAATTATAAATTTCAAGTTAAATTTTAATTTTGATAAATAATTTAAATTTCAAAATATCAAGTTCAGTTCGACTATGTATGTAGTAATTCCTCAATAAAGTGCCAAAACCCTATTAAAATATATGAACATTTTCAACATTTTAATGTTTTTATTTAAAAATTTGATGGAATATGAGCTTCAAACAATTATTATGTAAATAAAAATAATTAAATATATGTATTTATTCGTATTACAACCGTAGTAAGTCGATTCTTCCTTTCTTCTACTGAGGTTTGAATTTGATTTCGAATTGTAAAGAGATTCAAAGGGAAAATACTAGCGGATAAAAACTACCTCCATGAAAGGGTCATAATGGAGTCAAGTTGTATTTTTTGATATTTTTTGCTTTTCGAGCCTAAATAGGTAGCTAAGATAATGCCTAAAAATAAGGTTCTAAATTCTGAAGTTTACATGATCCTCTCGTGTGCACCCTTAAAAAATTAAAATTATCTTTGAAAAATAAGAATTTTATATAGTTCTCTATGATTTTGAAAAAATTTTGGAAATAGAAAGGATTTATTTTAGTATTTATTTTAATTTTCTTTCAATAAATTGTCAAAATATTCAAAATTCGGAAGATTTTGATTTTAATTTTTCAAATATTTGTAACAATATTATGAATATCAATTTGTTAATCGACGAACTATTAAAGCATGCTATTAAAAATGCCAGTTTTCAATCAAGATTTTGGTCGAGGGAAATGACCGTTTTTCAAAGTTGATTTTTTATGAAACCTGCTTATCAGAGGTTTTATGTCACAGAAAGAATACAAGAAATATGCAGAGATACACTTGGAACACTCTATAACGTAGATTTAGCCTATGTTACTCAGTATATTTTCCGAATTTGCAAAATAACAGACATGATTTCACGAGAAGATAAAAGAAATAAGATTGCTCTTCAATCTCATTTAGAGAAATATCGCAAAGAGATTATTCCAAATCTAAACGATCCTGAATTTCAACAAGCAATCATCAATGCAATTATAAAAGCTCGCATTTTTAGTAGAGGAGCACATCCAAATCCTGAAGATCCTAACCGAGTCACTGAAACACAAGTTTCTACTAATGATAGTAAAAATGATAACCAAAATCAAACAAAAACTAACCAAGATAATAGTAACGATTCAAAAACCGAGAATAGAGATCAAGAAACTGAACCTAAGAATACTAACAAAGAAACAAATATCGAAAATACACAACATCCTAAAGAACCTCAAAGTTCCAACAGGGCTTTTAAGCCTATTAATAGACCAAAATCAAGGAACTCTCGAAATTCTAGTAATGAAATCAAGAATTAAAATCAAGATGAAAAATACAAATAATTTATTAACTATCATTGAATGATTTTGAATATATATTCTTTTGACGTTAACTTTACATCATGATCAATTTGAAATTGATTTCGATATAAAAAGTCAAGAAAAATGCTTGAAAAACAAGCATAATTTTGTTGTTATTACTCATACAACCAAATAGTAAATATTTCATGCGGTTGTATTATACTAAATACCTATTTATTAATTACAAATATAATATTAATGATACATGCCTTGATATGGCTGACCAGATCCTTGAGGAGGCTTCTGCATTGCATTTACTCCTTGCTGGTCGTTCATTTGTATAACATTCGGATAAAATTGATTTTGTTGTTGGTCATATAGTTTCTGTTGAGGGATAACTTGTGGTTTTTGAGGCACAGGGGGAGCCTGAATTTGAATAGCCTTTTGAGCTCGGTTGATAATATTTTCTTGATTAATAATATTAAATTTATCAGAAATAACAAAGAATTTCGAATAGTAAAGCTGTTGAACAATAAACTCTTGAATGAATATATTCGTTCCCGAGTTTGATCTAATAGTGCCATAAACTGTTATATGTAAGTTTGTCTGTATTTGGTTGACTGAATATGATGAAATAGAAAACTGTGAGTCAGGTGTGAGCTTTATATGTAAATCGTTCAAACATTTAGAGATTGGAAGGCCTTCGATATTAGAAAATTCTGGTCTCCAAATTATAGCTGAATCTAAATAAAATTTACGAAGCTCACTCGGTTGGTAGACCATAATTGGATAATATGCTTTAACAAAATACTTGGTAAACTCGATACTTTGACTAGACATTGAGATAGTCTATAAAATGGCACTTTTAGGTCGAGTTGTCACTTTTAGAATTGATTTTTTAAACGTCACTTTTCATTGAAGAAAAATTATTATAAAGAAAAATGACCGAACAAACAACACCTACAGAAAAGAAAGACGTACCAAGTCGCAGAGGATTCTCAGCTGAAGACGATGCATTCATTATGTGGTTCTTTTACTGTTGCCAATATTCAGATAAAAATATATTAACAACAGCATTAAAAATAACTATCAGACAAGCTTACGATAGATTCTTAGAGGTGAAAAACAATCCAATTTTAAAAGATCGCTGCTTAAATTATGTGAAAAATAATCTTTTTAGCTTTAAACCCGTTCCAATTTCCAGATTAGACTTATATTACTACTCAAAAATCAAAAGGACTTTAAACATTCTTGATCAAAATCAGATTATGGAAAAATTTCCGTTATTATTCCACCCAGCTATCTCTCCACTCGAGATGCACAAGAAAACAATTACATCACCAGATTCTCTCAACTTAGGAATTGAAGGATATATTACAGAAACTCAGCAAAGCGTTGAAGGCTTAGAACTTGAGCCATTCCCTGGAAATTTTGCAGATCCGGTTGAAGAAGTACGCAAGCTTATGGATCAGCAGGTTGATATTGAGCAAGTGAACATTAAAAAAGAAATAGATTCTTTGATTGCAAATGCTTTTAACGATGCGCCACCAAAAACATATGCTGCTTTAATTGGCCAGTTCTGTATTCATTATATTGATAAAGCAGTTGTGAAAATTGGTCGAAATTCTCCAAAAATCAAAGTTGATATCGATGTTGAAGACCCAGAAAAGAATGATCTATCAAAAATATCTCGCCATCACTGTACACTCTTTTTGGCAAAAGATCTGAAGTTTTATATCAAAATTTTCGGAAAAACAATAATTATCAATGGTGAATTATTCAATCAGGACCAAGTTATCCTAATGAAGAACCACGATATCATAGATATTGGTGGTCAACCATTGATTTTCGTGGAAAATCAAGAAATAATGTCCAAAATTAGATCTTTATAAATTATTTGACCATTTTACTTGTCTATCCAAGACTATACTATGCATTTGTAATGTTACTATTCCTATACTATATAAACATTTGTTTGTTTATCAAATTACAGAATCATTTTTTTTTTCATTTATCAAACTTATATTATGAACTCATATGCAGACAAATGAGTCACAGTAAATTGTTTAATTTACCAATATGAAATCAAATATTCTATCATAATGTATTGATCATTGGAAATTTACAAAGGATCAAATGAATATAAATCCAAACGAGTAAAAATCGTAAGAACTATAAAAGGAAGTAATGCTGTTTTTCTTAGTAAGGAACCTCAATTTTTAAGAAATTATTTTTCTATCGGAAAAAAGTTTTTATTTCTTAAAATGAGTAAAGTATTCTTGACAAGCACTTTAAGATGATGCGTCCAACCTTAAAAACTTTCAATCACCGATAATTAGTCCGAATTGAGTGACCCAGATGTTCATTGAAAAATTTATTTTATTTCAATGACTATTCAAAATCTTAACACAATTATTTCATTTAAACAATCGACATACTGAGAAGTACAATAGCTGCATTATTAATTCCAAATAAATTCCTCAGAAAAAAATTATTTTTATATAAAAGCGACATTTTAAAGTTCCATAATAATTTATCCAATTATTTTTTAAAATTTAATGCAATTCAGTAAGTTATTGATATTAATTTTAGCGGTGAAACCAACCTTAGTAAAAAGAAATCATTCCTTATACCATTTTAACTAATTCCTCACTTCTTTTCACCCTTTGAAATATTTTTATTCAATTTTGAAATACATTCAATGTTTGTGAGAATATAATGGTGAATTAGATAATGATTAAATTATAATGTACTACCAAAATAATTTGTTTCCTAATGAGTTCGTTTTTAAATCAAATTTTTGACAAAATAAATTATTAAATGTCTAAATCAAAGACTCTGATACCAAAAACAGTGGTTCAGATCTTTAGTGAGACAATATATGACTATTACACATACATCCTTGACAATTTTGTACTTCCTGTCTGGGTTTATCACTTAGTTCGTGTTTACATCACATTCAGTACATGCTTATTATTCACAAATTTTCATCAATCTGGAACAGGTATTAAACCATTGGAAGTATTTCTTAATCTTTATGCTACAGATCTCTCAGAAAAATGGGCAACAATAAATTTTGTAATTGATATGATCTTATATACTGCAATATATACAAGCATCGGATACCATTCACTCGTGTTTACAAAAAAATCACATCTAAGCAAAACTTCAACATATTTAAACGTTATTTGCGTAGAAGTTATAATTCCTATCCTTTTGTTAGCCACCGGAAGCCAAATAGGTAATAATGTCGGTCTTATATATAAAAATATGAAAAATTACTTAATTTGGGTTTATACAATAATTTTACTGTTTTGGCTTATTTTAACATTAATTTTCCATAACTTATTCTTATGCTCCTATATACATTTTGTACCAGGAAGAACATTTACCCTTTCAGCTGCTCTCCAAGGATTTGATATGAATGTTATCATATCCGTGAGATTATTTGCCAGATGCGCCAATGCTCTAAATGGCACAATATATGCCATTGGTTTCAGGGTTGCTATTGCATTAGTTCTTTTATTCGGAATTTTGATAATTTTATTCTACAACGTATACATAAATCGTAAATATTCAGGATTCATTTGTGCAACATTCTGTGCAGGTTTTGTGCTTGATGTCATCAGCATTTTTGTTTCACTTGACTGGGTTATTAGATTACTTATCTTCAGTTGTGTCATAATGATTGGAAATACGGCTATTTACAATGTCCTTAAAGCAGGGTCGAAGAAAGCTAAGGAAATTTACGATGCTTTTGAAAATGAGGAATTAGAATTTGAAGATGTTTATCCAAAGCTTAATGACCAGTTCCTCAAACACTGCTATGAAGCATTTAAGATGGGACATCCATACTTTTTCACATTTAAGCCTATTCTCAATGGAGCTCATCACGAGAATACAAATAAGAAGATCTGGAAGTTCTATTTACGTGTTCTTGCCATTTACAACAACAAAATATATGATCTAATGAATGCCTCACAAGCATTTAAGAGACTTGGATTTAATGATTTACAATCTCGTCTTTTTATTCGAGGCATTGATCATATTATTGATATCAGATCCAGAAAAGTCACCAAACAATGCAAGAATATTATGAAGAATATCCAAAGCCATACGAGAACGCTCAGAACTACATTAGTGAGATACTGGCAAGCAATAGAAAGTGATGAACCGGGATCTACATATGCATACGGATCTTCAGCACAGAATCAAATGGATGAGATCGACAGAATGTACGAATCAGTATTAACAAAATGGCCAAATTGCGCTCCTCTCTTCAAGCATTATGCAAAGTTCTTAAATACAGTTTGTTTCAATAAACTTAAAGGAGAACAATATAATGCTTTAGCTGCAATCAAGAGAAGTGTCGACATGTTGGAAATCAGGGCGAAAAGGTGTTTTCCCCTGATTCCGCTTCAAGTAGAGTCTGACAATCTTTTCCAGCCG
This sequence comes from Trichomonas vaginalis G3, assembly GCF_026262505.1. NCBI lineage: Eukaryota > Parabasalia > Trichomonadida > Trichomonadidae > Trichomonas > Trichomonas vaginalis. Next base: position 15,043,285 of record NC_067207.1, read on the forward strand.
AATCAACAACAGCAACAACAGCAAAGTGACCAAGCATCATTATTATCAACAGGACCCATTAGCAATTCCAGTGAAATAGAGCAAAATGAAGAACAAGAAGCTGAATTAGTTGCTCAGAATACGCTCTACGAAATGGGAAAGAACGCACGAGTACCTGTTAACACAGCAATCAACGTTATTGTCGTTGTTGCATTCATTTTCCTCTTCATCATGGGAATAATTTTGGCAGATGTCGTAGTTTTGAAGAAATACTACATCTACGAGACTCTTTTACGCTTTTTATCATGTTTCACCTCTATTTTATTCTACACATCACGTCCTGTTTACAGAATTGCATCATTAGTTACAGATGCCTTAGGAATCTCATATGATTTGCAAAAAACAACATAAATCCTAGGCGGAAACGAAACCGTAGAACTTGACTCTCACGAACAGATATTATCAGATATTAAAACTGTAAATGACTTTGTAATTGAACTCAGTCAACTTAGACCAGATACAATGCAATATATAGGTAATGTCTCATATGTGTTAGCCGCTTTGCAAGTTCCTTACAACTTTTTGTATCGAAATAACCAAAATATAATTAATGATACTAAAGTTGATATTAATTTCCAATCAGCTCTTAATCTACAAGTAGGATCCATTGCAACTTACCATGAAAACTTTGCAGCTGATCCTCAAGCTGTAATTTATTCGAAAGATTTCATGTATTTGCTTGAAAACAACTACAGAGTTAATGGAGCCATTGATCCAATAACTAAAATGATCACTCAACACATGCTCGAATATACTGATGAAATTTCAAAGGTTGCTCTAGAAATCTCAGCTATCTTTGCATGTATTTCTTTGATAATCTTTCCTATAGTTGTTGTTTTACTTAGAATACAAAGTGCTGAATATTCCCAAATTGTTCATTCTTTACACAAAATTCTAACAATTGTTATTATTCAGCACATTTCAGAATTGACATTAAAAAACAGTGAAAAAGATAAAACAGAAAAATTCGAATCTGCTTTACACATACAAGATTCGCATGGCATCCCTTCTTTGTTATTAGGAATTCTTAATGTGATTTGTATTATTGCATTCATCATTATTTCTTTCCTTAATTTATATGTTTTATCCAACTCCAAAAAGAAATTCCAAGTTTTACCATATCAATTAATGAATGGTGCAACAATGGCAAGTAATATTTATGATCAAATGGCTGTTGCTAAGAGAATATGGGCATATAATGCAAGAAAAAGATTAAATGCTGATGGAAGCTTTTTAGCAACAAAGGTTTGGCCAAAAACAACAGGAAAAATTCTTACCAATGTTGATAACGCATTGTTTGGAAAAATTGATAATATTAGTTATGGATTTCTTTTGACTGATTCTGCTTCTCGTTCTCTTTTCTTTGAAACAGTTTCTGAAGCAACGACAAATACGTTGCACCACATGTTCCTTAAGTTTGGATTCATCTTTTCTATGGAAGCCGATGTAAGTGAAATGAGATATTTCTCTGAATTTACGAGAAACAAAAATGTTTTCAACAAAGATAATGAAAGATTATTAAATATGATTCATTATAATGATATTCACTTAACTTCCAGTGTTTTGGACAAATTGTTGAATAATACATTCACTGATATTGATACAGATCTATCAGAACAAAAGTTCTTTGCTATTCTCACGCCAATAATTGGCTTTATTGTTCTTGCAATTTTAATTTCTATTTTTATTTATTATCAAATGCAAATTTTGAGAACTTTTAGATTTACAATTTTGAGTTTGTCAATGTTAGATCAGAAATTCATACAATCCAATGAGAGATTGCTTGATATTGCAGCAGGAAACTTCTCTAGTGATAGCCAGAGTAATTCCATCCCAACACATTACATCGATTGTTTGAAGGAATCAACAGTTGATGCTGTTTTAATTACCAACAAAAATTTTGACATTTTAGAGTCGAATCATGCGGCAAAGACTTTGAGTTCTGCTGCTGCAAATGCCAAAAATATCGAGGATATCATTGGTTTGCCAGAAGAAATCAAGAAAGTTGCAAATTCATCAACTCCAACGTCAGTGTCATTTAAGAAAACACTTAAAAGTGACAGTGGACAGTCGTATGAAATGGACATTTCCTCCACATTATGCAGCAATGACCATGTGATGATTATCATGCATAGAGATTTGATTGGAGAGCAACTGGCTGAAGACAGGAGAAAAACCGAGAAAAAGCTAAAAGATATATTGAATAGAATTGTTCCACATGATTTCAGGGAAATGTTTGGTGAAAGCCCCTTCAAAACCGTTTCATTTGATAATGTTTTGTTATTTGCGGTTAGACCAACAAATATTACTTTTTCTGCTGAAGAGAGTGATGAATCTTTTCAGGTTGTTCTTCAGAGGATGAAGAAATTTAATGAAATTGTTATCTCAGCATCGAAAAATTCAGATGATTGTGCAATTGTTAAAAAGCATAACATGGCAATGATTTTGTGCTATAATCTTAAGACACAGAAGAGGACAATGCAGCAGCCGCTTGCACAAGCAATAGAAGCAATCAAAGAGATAAGGAATGAATGCGACAAACAAGATATTAAGATCGCAGCAGTTGCAGTGTTTTCCAGACAATCTGTGATTGGAATTGCTTCATTAAATAAAGCGAACTTCAACATTTTTGCTCCTGAAATACCTTTACTTCTTAAGGGATTGAGTACTGCAGGAGATGATGAACTACTCCTCTCCAAAGTAGATAGAGATATACCTCAGAATATGAGAGATAAAGTCAGACAAAGTGAAGATTTCTTAGTCATCAATATTCATGATTGTTAATTTCAATAAATTTAAATTAATTTTTTTCTCCAAAACATTATTGGATATTGATTAACCTCGTTCAATATAAGATACAGGATTGAAAAATTTATTCATTCATATCTAGATACAGTTTTCACGGCAAATGACTTTTGATTTCTCTAGAAAAGAAGTGTTTCTACCAAAAATATGAGCGAAAAAGGTAAATTTTATTGATAAAATAGAATACACATACAATACAAATACATTCCATTGGGATGACCTTTTTTCAAGAACGATTATCGTCTGTTCTTGGAATATCTCCTTGTTATTCAAATTGTATTTTGAATTCTTATATTACGTTATATTTAATAAATATTTGTTTATAATTTTTGATGATTATTGATATATTATAAAAATACTAGATAAAATGATATTTCATTTTCATTTCGAATACAATTGAGAACAAAAAGTGATAGAATTTTAAACTAATATAATGGGTAACATTACTATTGGACACTGCATTTGTGGTATCATTTTCAAATTTCAATTCTAAAGTGTTGGGATATCATAAATAATCATAAAAGGCAATGATCTAATAAAAAAATTTCGAAATGCTGGACATTTTATCCTTCTCATATCTTATTTACAATTTATAGCTAATATGAACCTTGTATCTAATATCTAGATCAGATACTAATTCAAAAAAAAATCATAAAGACATTGCCATTTTTTTGTGTTTTAAAAAGTGCCACGGCCAAAAAATTTTAAACAGCATGTCAAGCTCTGAAAATTCAAAAAATGAGACTGGATATTATTTTAATAATACCAAGCCAATTGAAATATTTGAATACCCAGATCAAGCTTCAAAACTTATTTGGGGTGTCAATCGCAATAATATTTTACAAATATCTTCACAAATTATAGAATTCATTAAAACACACAAATTATCTATCCAAATACCACTTTACCTGATTGATGCCTTTTCACGAATTCGTGTTAAAGATCTTAAATTATTTTCAGAACTTTACCAAAAGATATTAAAAGAATTCTCATGCATTATCGAACCTGAAAATGATAAATTGACGACACTTCTACATTACAAAGGTTTCAAATTTGAAAACTTCATACCTGAATGGGGAGAAAAACAAATTCTTAATTTGTATTCACCAAAATCTCCTTTATACTATATTGCATGGGATAAAGTTGATGCTCTTAAGAGTAAATCCCCAAAACTTAAAATTAATGAGCGCATAGGTTGGATATTCACGCCACTTGACTGTGCAATTAGATATGGATCAGAATTGTGTTTCAATTACTTGAAAAATTTAGGAGCTGAATACACTGATTACTCCGAAAAATATGCTGTTCAAGGCGGAAATAAAAACATTTTTATGCAAATGATAGAAGAAGGTAAATCATTTGATGACATGATTAATACAGCATTGGATTATTGAAACTATGAAATTGCTGAATATCTTAAATCAAATCTTGGACAAACTCCTGATTCAATAGCAGAAAGTATGTATTTCGGAAATTATGATGTTGTATCTTATTTACTTACTAATGGTGGAAATATCAGCGAAATTTATAATCTCTTTCTTTTCATATTTACAATTATTTAATAAGATTATATTTCTTTTCAAATTTATCATTGTTTTATAGGATTCTCTTTCATTTCATATTTATCATTTTTTTATGATTTTCTCTTTCTTTTCATATTCATCATTGATTTATACAATTCTCTTTCTTTTCATATTCATCATTGTTTTATAGAATTCTTTTTCTTTTCATATTTATTATTGTTTTATAGAATTCTTTTTCTTTTCATATTTGTTATTATTTTATAAAATTCTCTTTCTTTTCATATTTCTCATTGAAAAAAAAAAAAAAAAAAAAAAAAGGAAGTGGGGCTTCCAGGCACTTCGTGCCTTCTAGCCCTGAGGATGAATGAGTATAATGAAGTTTTTTTTTCTTGGGGTGGGCTTCCAGGGGCTGCGCCCCTTCTAGCCCACATAAATGAAGTTTTTATTCGGAGGGCTTTCAGGCGCTTTGCGCCCTCTAGCCCATAAGAAATTTTGCCCAAGACCCAAGAGGAGGACCGAACCCCAGCCGACCAGCCGTTGACTTTTTTGTCAAGACTTCTTCATCGTAAATGTTTTGTCAAGACTTCTTCGTAAAGACTTTGTCAAGACTTCTTCATCGTAAATGTTTTGTCAAGACTTCTTCATCGTAAATGTTTTGTCAAGACTTCTTCGTAAATGTTTTGTCAAGACTTCTTCGTAAATGTTTTGTCAAGACTTCTTCGTAAATGTTTTGTCATGATTTCTTCGTAAATGTTTTGTCATGATTTCTTCGTCATAGGCACGGAGATAGGACGGTTATTTTACAAAACTGACAACACTTTGACCGAGTAGTTTTTTGTGCTGAACAAAAAGTGTCATACAAACATCTGTCAAAAGCCGCTTTTTAACTTCACTTAAAATGCCACGTAAGCTACGTAAGAATATACGTAAGAGGAAGAGAGCATTGAAACATCCAATAGTAAAACTGACACCACAACAACAATTGCAACAACAAATGCTGAATGACCCCACTATGTTGCAACAAATGTCAAGCAATCCTATGCTTTTAAACCGAGTTGTTGGTGCACAGAGTGGAGGTTTAAGAGCGGCACTTTTAGCGAAAATGGCAGGCTATGGTGGAGCTGCAGACGGAACAGCATATAACCCTCAAAGTCAAATGAATTTGAGTTCACTCAAAAATCAAATAACAGATGTCAAAAAGTCAAACATAGACATACAGAAGCAAATAAGTGAAAACGAAAAGAAACTAGAATATGACAGACACACAAAGAAACTCAATGAGTTAAACGTAGAGAAAAAGAAGAAAGAAGAACAACTGAAAGAACTAAGTACAGAGGAATATGCGAAAAAAGTGTCAGAAAAAGCAACAGAAGTAGCAAAAATGGAACAAGATGTCATAAATTTGAAAAACCATACTACTCGATATAAAGTACTGAAAGATGAAGAGATAAAACAAAAAGCCCTGAAGACATATATGGATAGCGATGAGTATAAAAAGAAGTTGAAGCAAATGTAAAGGCAGAAAAACTTTTACAGTTGCAAAACCAAACCGTACAGTATGAAAACTTAGCACAAGAAAGTAAAAATAACGACGCGGCTATGCAAAAGGCAATGAAAAGCGCAGAATATATAAAAGCTAACAATGACTGGTTAGATGCCCAAGCCAACGCTAAAGCAGCCCAACTCATAGGGTCAATAAGGACAAAAATACAAGCGGATGAAGACAGTTCAAATGAAGCTTTAACAAATGCTGACTTTAAGAACGCCTTCGAAGCTCTTCATAGTAAGGTGAAACAAGTGAACGACTTCTCATCTGGAAAGAAACTGAAGTCTGAAGGTTTCGACAAAGAGTTAAAAGAAGTAGCACAAAATATGACGAAAATAACAGATGCAGCAACGAGACAGGCAGTTCAAAGTGCCTATGACGCCGTTAGAGCAACTGTTGTGAAAAGTCAAGAAAAAGAGTTACAACAGACCAAAACAGACCTAGTAAATGCTTTCTTAAGAACGAAAAGTCAGGTAGGACATTACGCTGCAGATGGAACATATGTGCCAGCTGGTGGAACTTATATACCAGCTGTTGGAATTTATATACCACCAAACCCTCCAAGAGAAGCACCTGCACCAGGACTACCTAAAACATTTACATCGTCACATGGACACAGACACAGGCATGCACCAAAACCAACACAACAACCAACAGTTCAAAATCCAGCACAACAACAACAACAACCAACACAACAACCAACACAACAACCAGCACAACAACCAACAGTTCAAAACCCTGCACAACAACAACCACAAACAGAGCAAGGACATAAAAGAAGTAGAGAACAAGGAAACCAAGAATTCTTAAAAAGGCTTAAGGAAGACTATGGTTACCCAGATAGTATTGACTTTAGTGACAGATATAAAGAAGCTATTAGAAAGTTCAAGGATGGAAATACTGACCCGAACCTATTTAGCTTTATGGTTCAGCACCAAATGGGATATAATTTCAAACCTGGAAAATACAAGCTCGCTAAGGGATATGATTTAATAGCATATCATCCAAATGACATGACTGAATTTACTCCGAGATATTTGATGTCAGAGCTAAATGACAATTCAACTCCCGTCATGAAACGCGTAAAAAATAGAGACGGAACGAAAGAAGAAAGGTTTTTGAGTCCGGATGACTTAGAAAGGGAACTTGTTAAAAACGGTCTCGGAATATATGAAATGCCAGCAGATGAGGTACAAGAAACTCCACAGGAAGAAATAGTTCAGATACAACCAGACATGGAAGAAATAGTTCAGCAACAACAGCTAGAAGAGCCTGAAGGAAACGAACAAGTCACTCCTTTGGAAACTAACTTCACAGAACTAGATGAAGATTTGGAACAGCCGAAAAATCTTGACCCTCAACAAGAGTATGCGGAGAATATGGAATATTTCCAAGAGTCTAAAAAAAATTCGGCTGACATAGTAGAAGAATATCGAAAAATGTTTGCCGACATACAAAAGACTCCAACACCAGATGAAAATATTCAGCATAGAATGGAAGTACTGAAAGAAAATGTACACAAATACAACAACCCTTTTTACTTACGAGCATTTAACGTTCAATCTTTGGATGAACTCGGTGAAAATAAAAGGTTAAATTTCAACAAAACATATAGAAATGAAACATTGTTTAAAGTTCATTCAGAACCTAACCAAGATGGAAACAAACCTACTTTTGTTTCTGCAGACGATGGAACTACAATGAGATGGGGTCATAAAGCTAACCCGGATAGGTGGTTCATAAACTTACAACCTCAATTCCAAGAAGTTGTAGACGCAATGGAAGTCAATGGTGAACCAGATATAGCTGGTATTTTAAGCGCGGCTTTAATGCCATTGAAAGATATGAAACATGCAGATATTTTGGACCAGTATGAAATGAACATGGCTGATGGAAATATAACACCTGACGTTCTAGAACATTTATCTCAAAGAACTACACAGAACCATAAAGATGGTATATTTGGTGAAGAGTTTAGAAAGAAAGTTAGGGAGACAGAAGGAAGAGAACCTATTGTACATGACCTTGCAAACGAAAGTTTACAAAATGTCATAAAAACTTACTTTGCAGACAATGAACCGAGAAGGGATGAATATTTAAGAAAACTCAAATGGACAGTACCAAATGAAATGTTAGTATTGAAAAACATGTTCCTTGACAAAATAAAACCAACTACAGAAATAAATGACGCAAGACTGAAAGATTGGGTAAAAGCTTTCCCATTCACAAAAGATATTGTTGGTAACATGGAAAGAAAACCAGAATGGCTACAAAAACATATATTTGGAAACGAGCATATTCCATATGGACAGGCACTGTTTGAAGAGCTTGAACCGGAAACTCAGGAAAGAGTCATGCAAACAATACGCGAAGACTCAAATACAGACTATGACAAACTCTTTCTAGGATATAGGTTACCTGAGATGGGCGACCAGAGCCAAAAGGCAAAAAGGACATGGGAAATTTGCAACATACTAGATGAACATAATGCAAAGATGCAACAACTTCAAGCAGAGGGCAATGAAGGAAAAAGAAGAGTTAAAAACTCAGTCAGGAAGAAAGTAAAGCTTGGTACGAGTGGGTTCTATTATGACACATAAATCCAACTATTCTATATTTTTACCCATATGAAATGTACGCCGCTCAGAATATAACGCCAACAGTTTTGGATGCTATGAACGGAAATGTTTCCGAATGGTATAACGAATGCGACAATGCCATTAGAAGGTCAGAAATAGTTCCTGGAACTTACGAATATACAACTGCTGTTTCTTATGGAAATGTAGGTGAGTTTGGTGAAGGTTCTTCAACAACAGTAGATATTGCTTGCGACAGGTTTCATATTATTTCTATTGACAACTCATTCTTATACGTGGAACAAGACATTGAAATAAAACCTTCTGCCAAGTTGTCTGACAAGAAAGGTTGCAATGGAATTTTCTATGTCGGATACCAATATGCTCCAGAAGTTTTCATGGGATATAAGATATATTCTAACTCTGACTTAGTTCAAACAGTAACATGGGCAAACTATGAATGGTTCGCTTTGAGAAACTCAGTACAACCACAAGCTAGAGAACAAACAGACCAGTATGCAACTATTGAGAAAATAAGAAGACTTGACCCTAACGTTCCAGGAGTTTATGTTGACCTTTCTGGACAAACTGCAGCAGCAGTAACCAAAGTAAAATTGAAACTTAGAGTTCCTTTGTCATCTTTCCTCATCTTCAGGTTTTTAAGATACTTGCCAAACTGGGCAGGAAAAATTTCTATCGAACTTACTCCAAGCAAAAATAACTTAGTCATTGCACCAACACAAGACCCATTCAGCATTGCTGTAGCTGGAACTGGTGGAGCCAAGTTCTGTGACTTTTGCAAAGACAAAGTTGACTTAGACTTTGGTTTCTCAAACCTCAACACTGAAGTAAACTACTACTTCAATGCTGCTGGAACTGCTTGGGACCCAGTTAAGTTCACATGCGAAAAGTTTGAATGCAAGAGAATAGAAAGCAGACTTGCAGTCTATATGTTGGACCCAGATATTTCAAATGCTTTAGCTGCCAAATATATTGCAGTTCCACTTATGTTCCCTATACACCAAATATCTGTCAAAGACTTTGCAGGTGAAGTTGGAAACCAAAGTGCTGACCCAGGTGCAAGAACAGATATTGCCTTAACAACTGCAATGAAACATGCAGATACTATGTTTGTACTGTTCAGACGAACTATAAATGACTATTCTTGTTTCTACAACCCCGGTATTAAATATCATATAAACATAGATGGCAAATACTATCCAAGAGAAGAATATTCCACAGTTGAGGATATGAGGTCATACAACTTGACATTAGATGCTATGAACTTTAACAACAACTTCACAACAACCATTAACCCTGAAATGCAAAGTTCTATTATGCCATATGTGAAAGTATGGACTCATACAGGAGCTCAAAACACTCAATATACAAATGGAGACCGTTCAAACTTTTGGCTTGGCATTCCATTTGCTGACTCAGAAGACTTTATGGGTGTATTTCAACTGTTGGTACAGTTCAAATACAATATACTGGTGACAGAGACGGTCCAAATGAATTGAAAGCAAAGAAGTTTACAAAACCAATAGCACTTTTCACGGAAGATGCTCTTTTGAAAATTCGTTCGATGAAACCTGCTGGGCTCCTCAGATTGGTATAACGACAGCTTCCATCGAGCAGATTTTGGCAGCAGGTCAGTAAGTTGTTCTTGAACTGACTTCTCTCCGTCAAATATTGACAGTACGCCAGTTTTGATATAATATTGTATTAAAAACTTTCCTTTAGAAATATCGGTCAGTTTTGTTGTTATATTTTTGTCAACGTCAAGAACTTTCACCATCTCGGTTATACCAACTTTCTTTGCTTTATGAAAATATTTGGTTCAGCAAAGACTGCTATTCTATAACATTTTCCATTGTTTGTGTAAAGAATACTCTGTCAATGAACTTGTATTGTTTGTGTGTGTAAACTTTGTTTTGCTTCAATTCGAAGAGATACTCAAATACGTCCATCTTTTTATTCTAAGTAAAATGTCATTTCCGAAAAATAGAAGCGTAAGTGTTTCAAAAGGTTTAATGGCGGTGGCAGATGTGAAGTTAAATTCACCAACTCAAACAAACAGTCAAAGTGTTGTTGTCAATGTCAAAGACAGAGATGTTGAAGTGGGGAAACCATACGAAGACGAAGATGGTATAACAATTGTTCCTGTAAAAGAACAACCAACATATCCTGAAGTTAGCAGAGACTTAAGTTCTTTGCAGATATTCGAAACGACTACCAACAACTGAAAGACAAACTTCAAACTCAGGAGAAGATTTGTCAAGCTTTAAGTATAATGTTAAACTTGGTCGAACACAACCCTGTAAAAGTGAACTCATATGTCATTGCACCTCATGAAGTTTTGAAAGAACTATTGAAACTTTGACAGAGGCAGACGATATAAACATCAAAGAAATAGAACCCGACATTGCTTGCTGTGGTGTTTCATATAATGTCATTGACAAGATATACGTTATGAAAGGAGGTGAAACGTTGAACTTAAAGTATAGTTTCCCAGACGTCATAAAATATTTGACGACCACAACATTTCATTAAAATTTATTTGCTAAGTAAATGGCAGAAGACATAATGGTTTATACTATTACGACTAAAAACCCTGAGTCATATAATTCTATAACAACAAACTTACAAAGTCCTCAAGGACGATATTGTAAACTAACTTTAAACACAATGACGACTAAAGCCTGTTTTGCTCTTTTGACACCAGAAGACTTTTATTGTTGTGAATGGTAAAAAATACTCCTTTGAAGATACTTACTCAGATATACCACCAACAGGTTTTGTTGACTTATTTAATACTTTAAGGACGGATGTAACATGTGCTGCAACTAGAGCAGGTTTCATTATGTTTGGATGTCCGACTGAGTTTACTATAAACATATGAGCTATAATACAAAACTTATTTCTGGTTTTTACTACCAACAGTTCCTATAACAGGAAAAGGTGTCATACAAGGAATGTCTATTCCATTGACATTAAGCACACCAATCTTATATATTGTTTCAAACTTAGGTTCAAAGTGTTATTCGAATGTCGACAGAAACTACTATGACCAAAAGATACTTATGCGTATAAACAATACTTTCTCTGCTGGTTTGCCTATTGTTCATTCGAATGCAGAATTTTCAACCTTAGTGAACTCAAACACTTTGGCAAGTATAACGTTGACATTAGTTGACGCAAACTTTGTTCCTGTAAAACTTTTATGTCCTATGTATTTGTCAATGACGGCAGAAAGTTTCGAATTGGAAGATGCAACTGGTGAAAGTATTGTATTACAAGAACAACTTCAACAACAAATAGCTCAAGAACAACAAATGCAACAAATGCAACAACAAAGTCAAGAATAAAAAAAATATTTTTTTTTATTTTTATAAAAATGTACAGAATAGATGTTTCAGTTTTTATGACTTCCAAGCATTCAGAAATATGTGTCCATTTCGAGACTATAACAAAGCAGTCGAGAATTTGAAACGTTTAGTCATTTATGTTGACTCTGCCCAGAATGTTATGTCATGAAAGAATGGATGTTGTCTTTAACAAACCAAGAGCAACAATAGTTTCAGAACAAGAATGTAGACAGAAACTTAAGAAAATAACAGTCGTACAAGTTGGTATGAAGATGTTAGATGCTTGGGATATTATTGTCAAAGTTAGAAGATTTTTCAGTTCGTGGTATAAAGTTCTATCACCTTCTCCAAACTTCTATTCTATCTTCACTGGATATAAATACGAACAAGTAGAATGGAAAAAATATTATAGAAGCTTGGGTTAGACCATGTCAAAGAAATTATATGCAATGGAAACGAAAAGGTTATGAGTATATCTTATGTTGGTTTGCAAACATCTTAAATCCAAGTGCTAAGAATGAAAACTGCTCTCATTATAATTGGAAAACAAGGAACTGGTAAGAACACATTCTTTACAGATATCTTATGCAAACTATTAGAAGGTTATTCGAACCCTAATATGACAAACTTAGAAAACATCTGTGGCAAGTTTAACTCCTCAATAGAGAATATGAAACTTATAGTTTGCAATGAACTTCAAAGTATAGATACAACAAAAGTTTTGAACTCAGATGCTTTGAAGAGTCTTATAACAGACAAAGTTGGAGTTGTTGAAAGAAAATATAAAGACCAAAGAGTTTGTGAAAATGTTGCAAACTTCATTATGGTTTCAAACAATGTTGTTCCGATGAAGTTAGAAAGTTCTGACAGAAGATATGTAGTTGTCAGAACGTCAGATTCTCATATGCAAGATACAGAATATTTTGACGACTTAGCAGAAACTTTGACATCTGACTTTTACAACCACTTGTTCTCATATTTCATGACATTAGATATTTCTAAGTTCAATCCAAGACAAATTCCACATACCGAAGAAAGACAAACATTGTTAGAAGCAAACAAGAGTGTATATGAACTGTTTATAGATGAGACTAACTTTGAGTGTTTAGATGAAAGGTCATTGTACGATTCGTATAAACAATATTGTCAAGAATATGGTTATATGGCAGCTTCTAAACGAACATTCTTGGCAAATGTCAAAAGTCTTTTAGATGTTCAGAACGGCGTATATACAAAGAAAAATTTTTCTGAGTAAATTTAAAAAAAAATCTTTTTTTATCCGATAAAAAAGATGACGAAATTCATCTCAGTAAATAAGTACATGACAGAAGTCAAAGATAAGTTAGCTCCATTCGCATATTTGAATGTTTACTTCTACAATTTTGAAAAGTCTACATTTGACAAAATTTGGAACATTGCACCAGTTAAGTTTGCTGTTGTTAGAAAAAGTGGTGCAACTTTTGAAGACTTAGACATAGAAGGTTTGTTAGCAGTCAAAGAAAATTTTGACAGAAAGTTCTCAAAACTCGAAGAAGGCAAAGCATACAAACTTGTTATACCTTATGAACCAAAGAAAGCAGACGACTATGAATATTATGAGTCTAAGATAGTTGAAGTTCAAGGTAAATTGGGTAAAAAGATTTTAGAGTCTAAGCCAGTGTTTGCCCCTAAAGAGGAAGAGAACATTGACATTGACCCAGAAATGTTCTAAAAATAAAATTTTATTTTTACATGTCAAATTTCTTTTTCTCTGGAACTGGTTCAGGTTCTTTCTTCTCTTCTACTTTCTTTTCTTTTCTTTTCTTTCTTTTCTCTCTTCTTCTTCTTTTCTGGTGGAGTTATGTCAAATTTCTTTCAGAACCATATTTATGTAAAAGTTCTTTGTCCTTTAATAGCTCTTCTATTCTGTTTTCTATTTCATCTTCAAGAACAGCGCATGTGCCTTCTTTGCATTCTAAGAACTTTTGTTGGACTTCATCTTTCCAATCGGCGTCATCTCTGTCAACAAGTCTGTCATTGACAAACTTAAAGACTTCTCTGCTTAAATTTTTATGGTTCTTGTCATATTCCCAGAAACAGAACTTTAGAACAAATTCACCTTTCTTGTTTACACTATGTAAGATTTTATGGTCGACAGAAGTTTTAGAGTCAAAAAGCTTGTCTCGAATATAGATAGCGAAATCACTAGACATTTTCAAAAAGATAAAAATTTTAATTTTTCTAAAAATATGTTAGAAAAAAAGTTTGCTGACATTGACAAGAAATTTGAGAATGTTTTAAACAAGAACAAGAGGAAGTTAGAAAATGCTCAGATAAAACCCATACATGAAAAGTTCTTATTTGCTCAGAATGGTATAACAGGTCTAATCGCACCACCTGGGTCGGGTAAGACTTTCACTTATCTTAAAATGGCTGCACAACAACAAGAATAGATGAGAAGAACCATTCTATGAGTTAGTTGTTATTTGTAGTACTTCTGGTCAATTTGACAAACCGTCAATTCGTTCAAAGATATTATAAAGAAGTCTAAGTTAGTATGTATAAAGGATACTGAGTTGTTAGATTGGATAAAGAAGTACCAAAGAAGAGTTTTGAAGTATAATGCTATAAATGAGTATATAAATTCGAAGTTTAAAGACCCAAATGAGGAAATGCAGAGAATATTAGAGAAGAAACACTTCAGAACAAACAGAAAGAGATAGAATACATTTCGAAGAAATTGCAATCTTACGATTGGAAAACGTACCCTCATAGATGTCTTCTTATCTTAGATGACTTTGCTTCTCATCCTTTGTTAAAGAACAGAGAACAAGATATGTGTCGAATTCTTAAGAAACTTAGGCACTTTAACATCTCAGTTGTCATTTGTGTACAGACAGCAAGAGTTTAAGTAAGGATGTTAAAAGAATACTTACTGACATTATACTTTTCCCTGGATTGTCCGAAGACGATTTCATGGAACTTATGAAAGAGTCCATGGCAGGTAAGTTTGACAGACATGAACTATGGGAGAAGTACAAAGTCATACAAGACCCTCATACTTCTTTCAGAATTCATATCTACGCAAACAAAGTTCAAATTGTAAAAAGTCAAGCTTGAAAAATAAAGAGTTTTGGCGACTGGGGTTTCTTCCCTACTCGCTGTGCTTCACTGTTTTCATACGGAATTCAATAAAAATAATGTTTATGTTAGAATGTTAGATCTAACATGTTTTCTAACATGTTTTCTAACATGGTCTAAAACATACAAAACTCATGAAATTTCATACGGAATTCAATAAAAATAATGTTTATGTTAGAATGTTAGATCTAACATGTTTTCTAACATGTTTTCTAACATAACTATTTACAAGCGTTTTACATGGTATATGTTGCGATGGTTCATGACTCTAAACAATTTCGTAGCTTCTATTTCTTCTTCAGTATGTCAAAAGTTTTAACGATACCGAAGTTTCTTTATACTTCTTCTTGACGTCAGATAGAAGGAAATCTTCTGCAGTTGGATAGTTTTTGTTCAGAAATTCTAACATGTTCATTTTATCTTCTGCTGGTTTCTCTGCTTCTTTCTTTAAGTCAGCATAGTCGTTTCGCATACGTTCTATCTCTTTGACGGAGTAGTTATATTTCCTCATTGCTGCTTTACATTTTGAACATTGCGGGTTCATTTTTGCGTTATATTCTGAAACCTTACCTGCTAAAACAACTAAGGCGTCAATGGTTTTCTTCATCTCGAACATAGCGGGTCTTATTTGTTCGTTCCATACCTTACCCTACTATCTTTATCTCTTATTTCCAAACACATTTTGCAACTAATGAAACAAAGTTGTCGTAGGTCTTAAATTCTTCGATTGTAAAGGTCAGAGATGTTCTTATATACCATGTCGCAATCTTTGTCCATAACCTTATGGTTGCAATGAAAACCAAGGAATTCATAATTTACCTTTCGTATGAACTTCTTTAATTTCTACTGAGTCAGTTGCTTTGACTTCTATTTCGTCAAATTCGGGAATGGTTAGTTTTTGTTGTTGATTTCAGGCAATTTGGGTAAATGGTCAATAATGTCCTGCATTTCATAAAGATACTGTTCATTTGTTTCATCTTTCGCACTACAGTCTAAATTACTTGTTAACAATTCCTGCTTTATCTTCTGGATTTTTGTTTCGAAAGTATATGAAGAAGGAATGAAGCTTTTCATCTCTACTAACATTGAAGTTGGGTTCATAACTAGCGAGTTTGGTGCTGTAGTTGCTAACATGTTCTTACAATAAAAATAAAAATATTTTTTTAAAAAAAACCAACTTTTTTTTTATGTTTTTTGTGAAAGTGTCAAAACTCATGAATTTCGAGAGTTTTAGACCATGTTAGAAAACGTGTTAGAAAACATGTTAGATCTAACATTCTAACATAAATTATATTTTTTGGTGTAAATTTCATGAAAATTCAAGAGTTTTAGACCATGTTAGAAACGTGTTAGAAAACATGTTAGATCTAACATTCTAACATAAATTATATTTTTGGTGTAAATTTCATGAAAATTCAAGAGTTTAGACCATGTTAGAAAACGGTTTAATAGAAAAAGTGTTATTTTTTCATGTCCGAAGACTCGAAGGTGCAACACTTCCAAAATACCGACGAACTCAGAAGAGCAGCATGGCAGTATCTTCTTGACAACTTCTTTGAGTTCTCCAGGAACACCTTGGAAAATGCTGAAGAACTCCGACACAGAGAAATTTGGAGAAATGCACTCCAATACTACATTGACAAACAAAGGGTAAACAAAGGGTAAAATAAGACTAAAAACTTAACGTTTAAAAAGTGACATTTTTAATGAGCTCCGAGTCACCGAGAAAACTTGGTCAGATGTTAGCAGCTTACTTCCCTGAGGAGGATGGAAGCGTTACATACGTAAGGTTCAAAAACAACGAACCTGGAATTGCGTACCAAATTCGCAATTACATGACATGGAAGAGTACGAAAAGGTTCCTACAAGAGAAACCAGCTCTAAAACACTCAGAAAAGAAAGAATAAAAAGTTAACTCGTAATTGTTTATTTTTTTACTTGTATGGGCAAGCTGCAAGAATGAAGTCGACTATCTCAGTCTTTGTCTTGACCAGTTGGACTGCTCTTGCGAGTACGTCTGTTTTGCGGTCTCCAGCTGGTGTCTGACCTTCGTAATTGCGCATGTTCTTGAGAGCTCCAACTGTAAATGGTTGTAGGATGAAGAGTCTCTCAGACTGCTTGAGGTAGTCTTCACGGTCACGAACCGAATCTGTGGTACGAGTCGAATCGGTCGACTTTAGGGAAGAGACTGAAAGCCTGTCATCTTCCATAGGGGCTGTGGCATACTCTTTGCGTAAACGGTTCAGACCTTCCTCGAACTCTTGGTCTCTCTTGGATTGAGATTGGAATTGGAATTGGGGTGGAGCTTGCTGGAACATCCAAGGGTTGGGGAAGTAAGGCATAGGCTGAGGAGGGTAGTTCGGGAAGCCTTGTAGTGGAAATTGGTAGTAACCTTGAGGTGGAAATTGGTAGTAAATCGGAGGTACTTGCTGGAACTGAGGTTGCTGAGGAGACTGTTGTGGTTCTTTAGGTTCCTCTGGTTTGGGAATCGGCTCGGTTGGTGGGACGTCGGACATTCGTTTGTGTCCTGTCGGAAGGAAGAACTTTTTCTGTCGGAAGGAAGAACTTTTTCTGTCGGAAGGAAGAACTTTTTCTGTCGGAAGGAAAAACTTTTTCTGAAGTTCGACCAAAAGTTCTCAATTTTCGAAAATTTGAATGGTTTACGGACGGACAACTGGAAGCGTCCTTCCTGTCGTCGGGAAATTTTTTTCCAGTTGTCGGGAAAATATTTTCCTGTCGGATGGAAGGACTCGGAATACCGAAGGATTTGACGAGGCAATTTACCTTATAGAGATAAATGAAGTTGTTAAGCAGTACTTGCGCAGGGTAATGAAGCCAAGGTCAAGTTCACCACTATTTCTGGAAGGTCTACACTTCAGCTCGAGACTTCGACTGGAATTCCAATTCAAAATACCAGACGGGACAGCCTACGATGGCATAAAGGACGCCAAAAGAGAAGCTCTTGTTAAGTTCCTAAACAAACGTCCTTGGATAAAAATACCAAACAAGGAGAACCCCCTACCCCATATGAAATTGGCAATTCAGTCTCTCCTTCACTTCTCGGTCAGCCGTTCTACATAACCTGTGAAGGCGACATCCAACCAGTTCAGTCAACCTTAACGTTTTGAGTAAAAACATTTTTTTCATTTTTGAATGAAGCAAGTTAAATTCGTCCCACACCAATCTCAATGGACGATGAAGAGTTTCAAGCCATGCTTGAAGGTGTTGAGAACGACATAGACGGCGAACTTGAAGGAGCTCAAACCACAATTGCAACCAAAATTGCAGGAGTCAAGGAACAGATAGCTCCACTTAAAGCTACCAAAGCTACTCTTGACCTCATGGATAGTTACCGTTTAGATGTCAAGAGTGGAATAAGACATTTAAAATTAAAACTTCTAAACTACGAAGCTATACTCCAGAAGTTAGCAGAAATGAGAAGACTTTACCAGAGCTACTTACATGTAAGGGACTTACCTTCAAGCAGTCCGACCAAAGATGAATTTTCTGACATTGTCCCAATTTTGTCCGAAAGTCAGCTCAGATGTTTTGAACTGCTCCCAACATATCCAGAATATGAACGTTTGCCTGAACTCTTCCGCAATCTCAAAAAACGTTTTTTGGTTCTCATGTTCGAAACTTTTATCGGAAGAGACAACAAACGTTCAGAAGAAGAACAAGATATTATTTTAAACTTGTTGTATGACTTAACCGTCATAACAAGCTTTTTGAAGTAAAACCGTCATTCTCAAACCACTTCATTTTTTCGATGTCCGAACAAGCACCGAAGCCGAACACAATGGCAGATGTCCTTTCAATGTTGCCAGACAAGCGCCCAGTTCAAATTCAAATTTTGAATTTGAAAGCTCATCTGACAAACACCGTTAAGACTCTCCAAAGTAGTCTTATGGAAGAGATGACCAAGCTCAAAGCCGATGTCCTCATGAACCAAGCTTCCAATGAGAAATGCCTGAATGATTTGACGGAAACCTTGCGCATTTACGCGAGAGAGAACCGAGACCTTGCCAGACTCATCTACCGTTTCTTCGAAGAGATAGACGCCATCTGGAAGGTACTCGGAAAGGACAGAACCTCCAACACCGTAATTCGTGAGTACCAAATTGAAGAAGGAATTGTCGAAGAAGAAGAGAAACACGAAGAAGAAGAGGAAGAAGAAGAGAAACACGAAGAAAAGGAAGTTTGGGCAACCCTTGTTGCCGATGACAGTTATGAAATTTCCCAACCCTACCCATACAAAATCCGCAACAAGGAGACAGGCAAGGTTCTTACCCCAGTCCTCAACAACTTGGGACACTTGAACCTTAACCTTCGGAATCGCGGTTCAATCTCCATGGGCAAGCTTGTCGCAATTCAATGGGTTCCAAATCCAGGCAAGAAGACGAAGGTCAGACACATTGACGGTGACAAGCTCAACAACCGTAAGGAGAACCTCGAGTGGTTCTAAGAGTAAAAAAATTTTATTTTAGGGGGAAACCCCGAGTAAATTTAGGTGTTTATTTAGTTAAGTAGCTTAAATTAATGAGAATTTGGACAAGTAGTTCCTGACCCCTGAATTGGACTCTTTCGTCATCCCAGTTGCCTAGGAGGTCGTCCCAGAGGAGTTGGTAGATTTGCCAATCCAAGGACGATTTGTCCTCCCAGGCATTGAGGATGTACTGCTCGTAGAGTCTCATGACCTCTGCCTTGCACCAGACACCCTCTCCCTTGGAACGTAAGGCTTCTTCGAAGTGCTCGAATGCGATTGGCTGCGTGACCATCTGAAATGACACTTTTTGTCCGTTTGGTCAATGTTTGTGTCTCGTGCCATAGTCGACGAAAATACAAACAAACAGGTTATATATGAGTTTGAGACCAAGAATGGTGTAACTCGACCTGTCCGATTCAAAGACTCCGAGGGCGACCATGAAATTAAACGGAAATTAGCTAGGAAGGAATATAAAAATTTTTTATTTCATGCAATGTTTTATTTCTGTGCCATCTTCTTTAACACCCCAGTACTTACGCTTGGAGAGGACATGAACTTCGGTGAAAATTTTGTCCAATTTGAATTGACCCATCTTTTCACCGACCATTCCCATTTCAATGAGTTTGTTGTATCCTTCTTCGTTCGTCATGAGTGCGTCAATGTTCTCATAGTAAACCTTCACTTTGGATTTGACTTCGGAGAAGAATTTGTTGTAGTTGTCAAGGACTGCCTTTGCGAACTGAGGGTAAGACCAATGTTCGACAATAGGTTTTAATGTGGTTACTAAGCCACTTTGACCTTGAGTGAATTCGTACTTCAAAACAAAAGGAGAAAACCTTTCAACAAAGTTGTCGACCTTCTCATAATGTTTACTCTTCATCTCTTGAGGTTTTTTAATGGAATATCCCCATGTCGAATTCATAAGCAATTTGAGTGTCATTGCAAGTTTGGGGTTTGAAGCTTTCCTAATATCATACAACAACTGTATGACTTTTCCAACTGTATAGTTCCTTCCTGGGAACTCACCATCTTCGTTTGGAATTCCAGTTGGAATATATTGGACGAACCTCATGTACGCAGCGTTAAGGTCGACATAGTATATCTTTTCATATGAGTCGAACTTGTCGCATCCAATGGGTCCAGTTTGTGGAAATTCAAGTGAGTCTCTTATCTTCTGAGAAACCTCGCCTGTTATCTCATAAACATCGTCGAAGCAACCTGTTTCATATAAAACCTTCTGACCTAACTCAGATGCTCTCCAATACAATTTGACGTCAATTGGATGTCTCAATGGAAGTTTATTTATAGCATCTTGAAGTTCTTGCAACCTCATTGGAAGTTCTTCTGGTTCAGGTTGGTATCCGAACAATCCAACTCCTTGTGGAATTGTGTACTTCTTTTGTACTAGAACTTTGTCTGGAACAAC
This sequence comes from Trichomonas vaginalis G3, assembly GCF_026262505.1. Lineage (NCBI taxonomy): Eukaryota > Parabasalia > Trichomonadida > Trichomonadidae > Trichomonas > Trichomonas vaginalis. Next base: position 15,064,174 of record NC_067207.1, read on the forward strand.
TTTTGGTCTTGCTAACAGTGAAAAGTTTGTTTCGTCTTTTGGTACAAAAGTTTCTGTCAGCTTGTCATCTGGAATTGGTTCCAACAAACCTTTCTCGAAAAGAATGTTTACAGCTCTGACAATGTTGCACTTGCCTTTTCCGAACAATGGGTTTGTAAGACTTTCGTTCAACATGAAGTGGTTGTGGACAATTACAATCTTCAACCATGGTAAGTCTTTGTCAACAACATAGTCGTCATGTGAAGAACCTTTAGCTGTAGGTATGTTGACTCGGATATTGACATTTGCCAACGGTGCAATTTTTGACAATTGACCTCTGAGCATGTACCTTGTTTTCACACATGACTCAAGATACTTCATCTTCTCATCTGTAACAAGACCAGAGTTCCTGAGACATGTAAGAATGCAAGGTTCATTGACAATTGTTTCAATTGAATTGTAAATTCCATACCTTGTCAAGTCAATGTCAGACTTATTTATGAACGGGAAGTATCCAGCATGTTGTCTGACTGCTTGAGGGTTAGGTTGGTACCATTCAAATTTTACACTTGCAATTCCTTCAATTGCATTCAAAATGTCTGAGTCGGAGTCAACCATTTGTTCTCTCTTTGTAGTCTTGAAAGCGTCAAGAAGCATTGCAGCTGTTGTGACATTGCCATGTGCATAGTAAATGTGACCATCCAAATCTGTTATAGTTAATCTGAGATTGTATCCTTTCTTATTTCCGTCTTGTATGGCAGCAAGTACACCCATGAAGCCTTCTTTGTTCTTTCCTTCGTCAAAGTTTACTGTAAAGGTTCGACCAGATGTAATTTGACTTCTAACTTCACGATACTTCTCATATGCATATCTTGTTCTTTCCATGGGAGCATGTGCGTCTTCACCTTTTCCTTTTTTCCTTCTCAAAGGATGCAATTGTTCGTCATGTTTCCAGTAGAATCTGGCAAAGCCGTCGTGTCCTTCAACTTGAGGCTCAGAAACATCGAAAGGCATGTCCATAAGACGTTCTTCTTCTAACCTCTCGAGTCTGTTTGGATAATTGGCGCGCGCGGTTTCCAAATCCATTTCGTAGCGAAGACCAGACAATTTGTCATAGACTTTTATGGGTCTTCCCTTCCTATATTTAAACTTTTTCGAAACTTTCCAACCATATCTTTGCAACTCTGCTTTTATTCTAGCAGACTTTCTATCCATTCTATATGGGGGCATTTTTATAAAAATAAAAAAATGTTTTTTTTCTTTACTTTACATAACCGCCTGCTGCCATAAGTCTTTGACGCCAACCCATACCAGCTAATGAAGGTTGACTTGGTTTAGTTTGGAAACTAAACTTTGGTTTTGGTTTATCTTCAGTTTTTGGTTTTTCTTCTTCTATCGGTTTTTTGTCACTTTTCGGTTCCTCTGACTTTACTTCACTTGCAGGAACAGTTGTGTCGTCAACATCTTCATAAATATCATATGCCATTTGTTTTTGTTTTCCTTTCAACTTTTTGTGTTTGTTGTAAAGTTTAGAATATTTCGACTCTAAGTCAATGAGATGTTCTATAATGAACTGTTCGTCAGTGAAGTAAACTTTTCCATCTGCTGTCTCTTGAGTTCCTTCAGACTTCAATATTTTATTTGTGAGAGTCTGTTTCTTTTTTGAGATACTTGCCGTTCCATTTCTATGAAAAGTGACTTTATAGTTAGGGTTTGTATTTCCAGACCTGGCACTTTCTATTATTGAATTTTTCTCTTCATCTGTAAGTTCTTTGACAGGTTTTGACAATGGTTCTGAACTTTTTGTTTGTGGTGTCAAATCTACCGTTTCAACTTCTTCGGTCATTTCATCTCAGTAAAAAATTTTAGTTTGTTTTGTTTTCAACTGGTTGTTTAGGTTTTTTAAGTCGGTCTAAAACTTCCTGAGGTATAGGAAGAACTTGACAAACACGTGGTTGTGTAACTGCTGGAAGCCGACAAATCCATCTTGAGCCCATTTGTCTCAATGCTGTATTGTTCATTTCATCTCAGTAAAAAAATTTACATTCCCCACGTTTGAGGCGGTTGCGGTTGGTTGTTGTTTACCCACTGTTGTGCATGGTTATATCCTCTGTTAAAGAATCTTTCACCTTGGTCCATATAGTGCCCTGCTTGGTTATAGTAGTCATTTGCTTTGTTATAGTAGTTTCCTGCTTCTCTTCCTACATTGTCCATCCATCCTTGAACTTTTCCTCTTGTTTCAGGATTTGGAATAAGATTTGTTGCATCTCGTGCTACATCCCAACCTTTCTGTACAGTTTGTATAATAGGTTGTGCTTTCTCTTTAAGTATACCTAATGTACTCAAAATCTTCCTTCCAACTCCAAATACACCTCTGGCTATTGTTCCCACTGCGGGCAAAAATCTGGATGCAACTCCTGCTAATGCGCCAAATAAACCCATTTCTTATGGGTTAAAAATGACGAATTCAAACAAGGACCCCTATGTTTCTAAAGCGACAAAGAAAGCACTCGTGGTAAAAATCTTTAGTTCAACACCAAATGCTTGGTTTATGGATATCTTGGAAAACATTCCGAGAGTTAGAGAAGATGGACCACCATACTGGCTAATATTTGTTGGTCAAAACACAAGATACTGTGAAGCCATACCATTATGGTCCAAAAATATTTTAGATGTGAAAACTGCTTTGACAATCTTCGTTGACAAATACCATCCAACAAAACTGACATCTGACTGTGAAAGTTCTTTCAAATCAGACGATATTAAAAACTATCTGCGTTCAAAAAATGTAAACCAATATTTCATTGTCGACCAAAACCATTCTGCTCTTGGTGTCATTGACAGTTGTATAAAAATCTTAAGAGACTTAAATCAACCACAAGGTGGTGAAGCAAATGAAATGTCATATGACGACAAGTATAGACACTTCTCCATGGCAAAGATGAGACAAGTTTTAAATATTTACAATAACCGTAAACAAAAAGGTTTGGGAAACCATTCCCCCGAAGAAATGAAAAACAACCCCGACTTAGAGAAAGACTATATATTTAATAGTTTAGTCAAAAGAGACAAACAAGAAAGAATGCCGGGCTTCAAACTTAAGAAAGGTGACAAAGTAAAAATAGAAATACCTAAACGCGACCCATATGAAAATACTATTGACTATGACAACAATGGGAACTCGACAGGTACTCACATTCGTGTTCGTAAAAATAGAAGAAAGTATACAAGAGAATATTATGAAGTTTTAGGCAAACATGGCAAAATGTACAGACTGCAAGCAGAAGATAAAACTACTATTGTCAGACCTCGTTTCAAACTTGTCAAAGTTCAAGGTGGTATACTTTCAAAGACAGTTCCTAACAAATATAAGACAACTCCTGACGAATATGCTAAAGAAGTTGAAAATGACGACTAAGCAATTCTATACCATGCGTAAACTGTCATGTAAGGTGGCATGTAGTCTTTACTCTGTCCCGTTGTTTGCGTATATCCTGAAACGCGATGTGTATGGCTTCCTCCTACCTCAGTGTTACTCCAGTAACAATTTATAGCAAACTTAACGTCCTCTTTAACATCATATCCTTTACCTTTTGTCATTCCTGACCAATCCCAAAATCTATGACTATGCAAACCTGCTTCAGATGTACTTAAATTTATGTAGTGACTGTGCGCAGGTAAATTTGCACCTGAAATCGTTTTACTTCCACCTGTTTCCTTTGAAGAGTTTGCACAATACAAAAACCTGTCGACTATTTGAGTCCAAGTTCCGAGACCAAGTACTACTTCTGGTCTGGTAGAGTTCATTGACGTATAAATAGAACCTATAGGATATACTGTTTGAAGTATTTCTGTCTTTAACGTTTGAAGCTCTGTTTGTCAGCTTTTTTAACTAACTCATCGTTAACATATGTTTTGTCAGCTTTTTTATCTAACTCAACGTTAACATATGTTTTGTCAGCTTTGTTGTCATATAAATCTTGAGCAGTGAATTTAACTTTGTTTTCATCCTCCATGACATAGACATTTCTACATCTAGTGTATTTCATCGTCGTTATGTCTTCATCCGATGTTAAACCTTGTGGAAAGTTAGGAGGTTTCCAAAGTAGTACATCCCCACCAGTTCCATCAGGTTCTTCAACCGTTCCTGCAATATTTTCTATACCAACAGTTGCGAAGAAATCGTGTGTATGAGTCTTTTTAGAATATTCTTTGTCAGCTCTTGTCACTTCACTTGACATTTTATTGTCAACATATGTTTTTCCGCTTTGTCATCTAACATTGCTGGTAGTTCATCTACGTCATAGATGTTATGTGTATGATGTTTTTGTGGGTATGTTCTATCTGTCCATGCGAGAATATAGTCTCTTGTTGCATCTACATACTCTTTGTCAGCTTTGTTGTCATATCTGGCCTTCAAAAGAAGTTCATCTATAGGTTTCTCGTTTAAAGTTCTTTTTTTTTGGATTTATACAAACAGTATGGTTCTTACTGTCTTGAAACAGAAACTCGTCTGTCATTGGGTTTATCGTCAGTTTTAAGTTTCCTTCTTTCAATGACTCAGATATCTTAGAATAGTTTGAAAAGTTTGTTGTGTTCTTATTTAGAGCTTGTACAATGAGTTGTCGGTTGTGTTGTATTTCTCTCATAGACGCTGTTTCTTTCGACATTTTTATTCTAGATAAAATATGCTTTCAATAGAAAAAGAAAATTCAAGAGTTGCTACAACTAAACCATTAGATGAACTTTTACTAACGTAGGTCAAAAGTTTGAGACAGAGACCGTAAAGCATGAAGGCTATCGTTTTGACTACCCACTAAGATGGTTAAGAGACCCATCTGTCACAAAAGCTATTGGCTTTCGTAGAATGAAGTTCATTTTCAGAAGCCATACATGGTTTCCCATTTACGGTCGCTTTTGAAATTCGATACTATAACAAAGAAAAACGTACGTATGAGAAATTTGAACAGGGAAAACTTTTACAAGTGAATTTGCTTGTAAACTTAGAAACAACTCTTCAAGCTTTTCAAGAAAAAATAAACGATATCTATCTCGAATATGCAAACCAGTACAACATTGACGAAGGAGAGTACCATCTCGATATTATATATGACAGGAAAAATGCAACTGTTAAAATCAATAAAATAGAAGACCTTGAGAGAAAACGTTTATATTTCTACAAAATATAACAACTTGGCATGGCATAGATTTTTGAGGATGTTAAATCAGCCTGCATGGTATCCAGTACACCCGACTATTATGAAGTCGAAAACCCTAATGGAACATATGAAAATGTTTTCGACTCAGATGCTATTATAGTTCATGCTTCATTTTCTGGTGCACAAAACTCTTTTTTATGCTTGGCAAATGACTTTTACGAAAAAACCTACAAAGCTATATGAACCACCGAGTGGAAGTATTTCAGACTTTCAAGTATGGTTTACAACAGATGGAAGAAAGAGAATAGTTCCATTATACCATGCGTTTTACTTAGAACTTAGTCTCATATACAACTACTATCGAACGGTAAAAATATAATTTTAATACGGTTGAGGTGTTGGATTTGGTTGCCAACTAGACTGTGGTGCAGGTTCAGGCTGTTGTATAACAGGAGCTTGTTCTTCTGGTTCAGGGTCTTTAGGTATAATACCAACGAACTGACCTACTCTTTTACCAATATTTTTGACTCCGTTCCAAATTCCTCTTCCTACGGTTTTTATTCCATTCCATATACCTCTTCCAACATTTCGAAAGAAGTTTCCAATACTACTGAAGAAACCCATTTTACTATATGTAAAAATCTAATGTCCGCCTAGTCTCTTACGTTTCCTGTTGAGTTCCATAGCATTTTTTAACTGGAGCTCATACATTCTATTTCTCCTCTGGTAGAAAACATATTCTGGGTCAACTCCTGTGTTCGCGTCATCTGCATAGAGTTGTTTATATCCCACTTCAGGGTTTGTATAAAACTCTTTCCATCTCATATTTGCATACCATGGTGGCAAACCTAACGCAGCGTCATTTGACATGGCAGTTTGCATTTGTACATCTGTTGGCACTTGACCATAGTTTGCCATTGCAGTTTGTATTCTAACTTCATTTGGAATATTCTCTGGGTTTGGTTGTCCAGGTTGCTGTGCATTCGCTAAGTTCTGTGCGTCCATTTAATATTAGATAAAAATATCTCTTACGAGTACATATGCTGAACATTTGCAGACATTGGTTCATCTTCATATTCTCTGTACCTTTCTGCCACGTCAAATAAGTAAATGACACAATGGAAAAAACCTAAAACAAGTAGTCCTATTTCAAACCACATTTACTTACCAATAAAATTTCTTTGTTATGACACTTTCTCCAGTTTATAGGACCTCTCTCATATTCTATCTTGTCATATATAAACTCATAGTCATGTATGTCCTCTAACCATCTCATAACGGTTTCCAAACCACTTTTATCGGATGTAAAGTAAAAGCATGGATGGTTATGTAAAACGTCTAAAGTTTCTAAAGAGTCTCTCAAAGTCCAGTCTACTTGGTATTGAAAATCCCATGTGTTATAGAACGGCGGGTCCACTATAAAGAAAACATTTTCCTTGTCTTTATATTTTTCATACAACTCTGTCCAATGACATCTCACAAACTCTATACCCTCAATATATTTTTCTATGTCCTCTTTGAAAACATTTGTATAGTTAAGATATAAAACTTTTGACATAAGTGTTTCAATGTCATGAACTCTTATAGCACCACTATATAATAGTCTAGCAGATATACTATCCCAGTCTATATATTCTGCTTTTTTCAAAACCTCTCTCACAATATTTTTCTTATCTAATGGTATACGTTCCATCTTACCTATAGGTATCTTTTCTTTTAACTCTTTCAATATTTTGTTTGTGTCTGGAATATGTTTGAGACGGTCCATATAGTTGTCGAAGTCATTGCATATAATCTTTGAGTCTGGAAATATTGTATGGCACAAATGGGATATATAGAAACTTCCACCGAACAAATCTACAAATGTTAGACCATTCGGTAGTTTCTTAAGTTCTCTCAATAGAATATCTTTACATCTACTCTTATTTCCAAAGAAGGGTAACGGTGGTTTTGTAAAATTCATTTTATATATATAATAAAAATGTTTTTACCCGAAAAGTGACAGAAAAGTGACAAAACATGAAAACATATATAATTTGTGAAAAGCGACACATTATATAATGTTTTCGACCCAGAAGAAGGCTTCTTCCCAGAAGCAATGGAGGAAGAAGAAGAGTCCTCCGAATAAAAACTTCATTTATACTAAACATCTTCAGGGCTAGAAGGGGCGCAGCCCCTGGAAGCCCCACTACCTTTTTTTTTTTTTTTTTTTTTTTTTTTTTTTCATTGTTTTATAGAATTCTCTTTCTTTTCATATTTATCATTATTTTATTACATTTTATTACATTTTCATATTTATCATTGTTTTGTATAATTCTCTTTCTTTGCATATTTATCATTGTTTTATTACATTCTCACAATATTAATGATTACCCTCTTAGTATCGCGATCAAATCAAAATCAATAGAATTTGTCAAATTCTTAGTTGAACATGGTGCTGATGTTAACACAGCACTTGCTCTATTTCTTTTTATGTTTATCATTGTTTAATAATATTCTCTTTCTTTTCATATTTATCACTTGTTTATCACATTCTCTTTCTTTTCATATTTATCATTGTTATATGGGATTCTCTTTCTTTTCATATTTATTATTGTTTTATAGAATTCTCTTTCTTTTCATATTTATCATTGTTTTATAAAATTCTCTTTCTTTTCATATTTATTATTGCTTTGTGATTTTCTCTTTCTTTTCATATTTATTATTGTTTTATAGTTTTCTCTTTCTTTTCATATTTATCATTGTTTTGTATAATTCTCTTTCTTTTCAAATTTATCATTGTTTTATGATTTTCTCTTTCTTTTCATTTTTATCATTGTTTTATGATTTTCTCTTTCTTTTCATATTTATTATTGTTTTATAGTTTTCTCTTTCTTCTCATATTTTTTATTATTATATGGGGTTCTCTTTCTTTTCATATTTATCATTGTTTTATTACATTCTCACAATATTAATGATTACCCTCTTAGTATCGCGATCAAATCAAAATCAATAGAATTTGTCAAATTCTTAGTTGAACATGGTGCTGATATTAACATGAAACTTGTTCTCTTTCTTTTCATATTTATCACAATTCAATCAAGTTCTCTTTCTATTCATATTTATCATTGTTTTTTTACATTCGCTTTCTTCTCATATTTATTATTATTATATGGAGTTCTCTTTCTTTTCATATCTATCATTGGTTTATATGATTTTCTTTCTTTTCATATTTGTTATTATTATATGGAGTTCTCTTTCATTTCATATTTATCATTGTTTTATAGAATTTTCTTTCTTTTTATATTTATCATTGTTTAATGAAATTCTTTCAATATTAATGAATGCCCTCTTAGTATCGCGATCAAATCAAAATCAATAGAATTTGTCAAATTCTTAGTTGAACATGGTGCTGATGTTAACATGAATCTTATTCTCTTTCTATTCATATTTATCATTGTTCAATGATATTCTCTTTCTTTTCATATTTATCAATATTTTATTTCAATCTCTTTCTTTTCATATTTATCATTATTTTATTTCAATCTCTTTCTTTTCATATTCATCATTGGCTTAATACATTTTCTTTCTTCTCATATCTATCATTGGTTTATATGATTTTCTTTCTTCTCATATTTATTATTATATGGGGTTCTCTTTCTTTTCATATTTATCATTGGTTTATATAATTTTCTTTCTTTTCATATTTATCAATATTTTATACCATTCTCTTTCTTTTCATATTTATCATTGTTTTATTCAATTTTCTTTCTTTTCATATTTATCATTGTTTTATTACATTCTCACAATATTAATGATTACCCTCTTAGTATCGCGATCAAATCAAAATCAATAGAATTTGTCAAATTCTTAGTTGAACATGGTGCTGATATTAACATGAAACGTATTCTCTTTCTTTTCATATTTATCACAATTCAATCAAGTTCTCTTTCTATTCATATTTATCATTGTTTTCTTACATTCGCTTTCTTCTAATATTTATCAATATTTTCTATAATTCTCTTCCTTCCCATATTTATCAATATTTTATAGAATTCTCTTCCTTCCCATATTTATCATTCTTTTATTGGATTCTCTCTCTTTTCATATTTGATATTGTTTTATACAATTTTCTTTCTTTTCATACTTATCATTGTTATATGGGATTCTCTTTCTTTTTATATTTATTATTGTTATATGGTATTCTCTTTCTTTTTATATTTATCATTCTTTTATTGGATTCTCTCTCTTTTCATATTTATTATTGTTTTATACAATTTTCTTTCTTTTCAAATTTATCATTGCTTTATTATATTCTCTTAAGGGTATAGTAAACTCAAAATTCTAGAGTTTTGAGAGTGCCAATAAACTCTATAGGCCTATATATATCTATATTTTAAAGGAGAGGTTACGCCATAATATTTGATATTATAAATTATTAATTCAAAATAAAAGTAGAAAATGAAACTAATTTTATTCTAACCTATATAAATATATCAATAATCTAAAATGATTATAGTCTGAACTATATTTTACCAGATTATCAAATATAAGAGAAATGAAATAAGGCATAAAAATATCATAGCATAATTATTGGATAAATGCATTAATAAATTATTTATATCATAATGAGAAAAAATCAAAATAAGAAAATGAGCATAATAATAATTTAATTAAAAACAAAAACAATAAATAAAATGTAATTTTCGTTAATCAAAGTCATCAATGTCTTCGTCTTCTGATTCCCATTCGGACTTGAAAACTTGATAATCTCCTCCTGGTACACTCTGAATGGATTTTTTGTATTTGTTCTGTTTTTTAGAACCTTTTGTAACAGTTTTTTGTTTCAATATCATTTTGGAGTAACAATTCTCTTCAAATGATTTGACACAATCTTCTGGAAGTGGGGGAAGATGTAATGCTTTTTGTATATCTCCGAGAAAATGCTCTGGATCATTCCATTCTAAGATTGCAACGTTAACTCTAATGTTAATGTTGTTCCAGGCTCTTGATTTGTCCAAATAGCATGCAATTTTGGAGTTAAACGCTTCATTCATGCAGGTAGATCCAATGGAAGAAACTTTGGAAACTATGGGTGTCCATTTGTGAACCCAGTCATAGAGCATGAATTGAAGTTGGATCGAATTGACACCTTTTTGCCATTCAAAGCATTTGTAATTGTGCGGTTCGCAAAAAGAATGATTGCCTATGTAATGGTAGACACAATTCTCCCACATTTTCGTACGTTTGTCAATATTTTCTTCGGCAAAACATGACCAAAGCCACATACTTAGGCTTGCATTCAGACCCCAGAAAGGTCTCTCTATTTTTTCAATCTTCTGAGTCTTGTCGTTGAAAACTTCAACTGTCTTATGAGAAGCTGAAGTTAGTATGTGTAAGTTGGGTATGGTGGCACTGCGTTCATTCATACGCAATACTTGTGAATTTGACACTTTACAAAACCGTTAACGTATATTTTACAACATGAACGCAAAAACTAACTTAACCTTAAATATTTACAAAGCCGCCAACCATTTCACCTCACTAACGAACTCACTAATGAAAAAATAAACGTTCTCATAAATTTTCCTCAATATCTTCATCATCAGTGTTAACCCTATTGTAGTCATACTTGAAGCCATAAACTTTCTCTAACTTCTTAACGTACAATTTACATAACTTACCTTCGTCATCGTATGGTTTAATGATATAACTATTTCTATCTTTATACACAGTCAATGAAAAGTCAACTGGTCTCGGATGTATTTGAAAGAACATGTTATGCTCAGGAAGGAAGAATAAATGTTTAAATGTATGTTTGTTATACTGTGGAATTCGAATGAGTTGCTTTTGTTCTGTCATTTATATAAAAATAAACTTAAAAATTAATGATATCACCACTCCCACACGTATGAAAACATAGCACAAAAATAAATTTAGGTGAAGTGGTGAGATCTCACCTCTTTTTTCACCTGTTTTTTCACCCACTTGAATTCATTGCTTTATAACTCTCTTCCTTTCTCCAACTCTTCTAACTTCTTCTTAAGTTCAGCAATGTTGTCCTCATGAAGTTTAATCTTCCTTAATATACCTTCTCTATCTAATGGTTGCTTTATCTTTCTAAACTGAACTCTACCATCCTTCATAGTATGGATGTAAAAACCTTCTGGAATAATTCCTGATTTAATGTATTCTACCAAAAACTTTTGTTTCATTGCTTCAGTGACTTTAGTCGTCATTTCAATCAAATAAAAATTTTAATATTAAATAAAAATAACGTTATTTTTTCAGTAAGGAAACGCAGGAGTTTTACGATTTATTTGAGGAGTAGGTTCTGGTTTAAATGTTGGAGTCGGTTTAGGAGTTGACTTTTGAACAGGAGTTTGTACTTCCATAGGTTCAGGAGTCATTGAAGGTTTTGCTTGTGAAGGTGTTGGAGTTTGTTTAACTTCAGCTACTTCAGTATTATTTACAACATTTGCTTTATTTCTTTTCAACATCATAACTGCTCCTGCTGTAGCTAGCAAACCTAGTGGGAGACCATATCTTATATAAGGACTTGACCAAATGCTATTTTTGACAGGAGCTGGTGGAACACCTAACCTTGGTGAGACTGCTCTTTGCCATTGTGCAGCTCGTAAGAAATATTCAATAGGTGCTCCATAATCGTTTGGTAAAGTTTGTTTCATAGATGGTGAAGGTTCACGAGAGCTTGATGAAGAACTCATTTATAAGCTTTAAAAATAAACGTTCATCCTTCATTCCTCACTGTCGTCCGTAGCTAAGTTATAGTCGTCAAGTCTTATTATTGGGATTCCATTAGCACGCACCTGAATGGCAAAGCAACAATCCCTCATAAATCCAATAAGTGGCTTTGGTACGTTTTCAGTTGCTAGTTCAATAGGTCCTTTAACAGACAATTTGTATGTTATTGGAGCAGTAGATGTTTGACCTTGCTGGAAGCAAAAGTCCACTTCAGTTGGAAAACCACATAAGAAATGTGTGTTGTCATAGCTATCCCATTTATGTTCCACACTACCATCATCCACCAATGACCTCATAACATCTTCATTAAATCCTATCATATCATTGTTTGTATTGCAGGCGTTCGCAACCATTTCATAAAATACAGGTCCATATGATTTTTCAGGTTCTGCAGGCATATTTCCATAAGCTCCCATGGAAAGCTGAAGATATTTAAACTTAGGGTTCTCAAAATTAACATAATAGTTGTCTTTCTTTCTAAATAGTGCCCAAATACTTTTAACATTAATAGGCGTATAAGCTGCTGTAAATGTTGCACTTGAACTATCTGTATTCTTTGAGAATGAACCGTCCATAGGAATCCAATCCATAACTTTAACAGGAAAACATAAAGCCTCGTTTGTATAATGTTCTACAAGTTCTGTATAAATGTTAGGGTCTAAAGAGAATGACTTTGGATGAATGAAACATTCATTAAAATCCATCTTTGTTCGAAATAGTTGCTGGGTTACAGTTGTAATAGTAACTGTTCCACTAGCTTCTACTGACTTCGTTATCATAGTGAATGGTTCATTCCATGGAACAAATTTATTTGTCGGTGGATTTGAATCTGAAGCAAATGCAACTTTAAGAGTTGGATTGAAAGCAATGATATCATTTACAGATATAGATGTGCATTGTAAGGCGTCGCTACTGAACTTTACTTTAAGCTGAATGTTTCCTGCAAAAGCTGGAATAAATCGAATAGCTTCTAATGGAAGGAATCTTCTAACAGGAATTCTTAAACGAAGCTTAAAATCAAATGATTTTCCTGCTGTAATTGGACCACTAACAATTTGTCCTGTTCTGCATGTTCCCGAATGACTCCATACATCTTCATGTCGAGTCTTTGAGAAAACATCTACTTTCTTTATTTGTTCGGTAGTTTGTGAGTTTGAAGTTATATATGCTTCTTCTCTTGCGTTGTCTTGAGAATATACGATACGACCATTTGCAAGGATTTGATATCCAGCAACTGCATAGAAAGCGTCATCGAAACCAATCCAAAATCCTGGTGGGTTTGTTTTATTGGAACCTGAACCAATTTCTTTATCTACAATAAATTGACCTTCCATTTTATACGTAATGAATGTATTGTAAAGGTCCAACATATTTTCACCAGGAGGTGAGAGATTGAATGTTACCCATGTGTTATCTTTAGCAGTTCCAGGTTGTGATGGAATCTTTGCGTCAGAATATTTTCTATTAGTGTCACCAATTTGAACTGCATTGTCTATGATATCAAAATATGAGCGAATCTGATGAATATGCTCTGCTGGAGTAAATTCATTTAGCTGTTCGTTCTGCATGTATTTACTTCAGATAAAAATATCTATTTACTTCATTATTCTCACTCTTCTTCTTGGAATTCGTGGTGGAAGTTGTTTCTTGACATTTTCAATGAACTGTACATTCTCTTTTGTCTCAACTCTTTTCACTGGTGGGTCAGGGTTCTTTTGACTCGGTTTGCTTTTCAATGAAATTCACGAACTTTGCAATAAGCTCTTGGTTCGTTATTGAAAGTACATCTGGCTTCTTTTCTTCTTGTTCTATTGACTTTTCAGTTTGAATAGAAGGTTTTATATGGGCTTCACCCTCGGTGCCATGCACCTTAATGTTGTCGCTCTCTGCATTCGCTAATGGAACCTTTCTTTTTCTTACGTATATTTTACCATCTTTACTCTGACTTACGTAATAGAAAGGATGTTGTATTCCTCTTGCGTCATTTAATATAATAGACTCTCGCTCTGATTTTGACAAGCTCATTTTACATCGGTTAAAGTTTTAATTTTGTTTTTTATCTGCAATCAAATGACTCAGACAAGCCCTACGGACAAGACCCAAGGTGTCATAGATGTTGAAGCATTGAAGAAAGAAATTCGTGAGCAAATTTTATCCGAACTGAAGGAACAAAAACAAGAACAAAAGCCAGAGAGACCAAAGAGAAAACTTAGTGAAAAACAACTTGCTGCATTAGCTGCTGGAAGACAAAAGAACCCACGTTTGCTGGCGAAGAAAGCTAGAGAAGAAGCTGAAGCAAAAGCTAAAGAAGCTGAAGTGAAGAAAGAGTAAATGGTTTATTTTTATCGGAACTAAATGTATAGACAAATACCTTTATCTGTTGCGTTCAGTAGTGAAAACCCTGACGTCAAAATAAAGGGAACAGAGTAACGTTTAAGTTTCCAACAGACTGGATTGTGAACATAAATGAAGAGAAGTACATTGGCATAACATCTATGTATATAACACGTGCTTTTAGAAAGGTTGACTTTATACTTCAAGTCGAGATAGAAAATGACGAACAGTCTTTAAGCGCCCAAAACATTCACATATACAAATACTTTAAAGACGATACAACATTGCAACAATGTATGATTTCATTTAATGAGATGTTCGAGAAAAAGTTCAACATTGAAGTACAAACTTTACAGCCTTTACGTGAGTTTCTTGCACAACTGAAAGAAGAAGGTAGTCAGCCACAACTTATAGACTTTCATTATGAATTTAATGAAAATGAAGATGGAACTCATGACTGTCAGTTTGTTGTATTCTCACCATTCAATGAAGTCGCTAAAGAGAAAAAAATCCATTACGTATAAGATTTCAAATCTCTGAACCAAGTGATGATTTCAAGAATGTTTTCAATTATGATGCAATGCTTCCGAGGAAAAATGAATTTTCAAAGATTGTAACACCTGGCATTTGGATAGAAAGCAAGCTATATTATATTCAAACTTAAGTAAGGAGTTGAAAATGAGTCATACAAGAACTTCACCACTTCCTAACCCTAAATACTATAAATTAACTGGCTTCAATCGTGATTTTGGATAGACATGTTCTCCACTCATGACCATAAATGTCCAGTGTTCTTGCCTCCAGACCATAAGACTGTCTCTACATTGAAGCACAACTCTTAAACTTACCATCGCAGTATTGTAAAATCTACGCTAGCTTTATTTTTATCACGAATGACCTCATTCATGACCTCATTCATGACCTCATGCTGACAAAAATAAATGACCTCAGAACTTCAACTTACGAATAAAGCTTGTTTTAGTCGTTATTGAAAAGTTGAACTTTTCAGCAAAGCAAGGTTGACATGACTTACATAAGTCGAATGCAATCTCTTGACCATCATGAAGTGCTTTGTAAAGTTTCATTAAACTGAACTCAGAGTCTTTGTCATATGTTCCAACAGGTATGTGAATGTTCTTATCTTCATTGTAATAGCATTGTATAGCTTCAGGAAACATTTCATTAGCGGTTAAAGCAATAACATCTTGCTTCACGCCTTTCATTCTGCAGTGAAATGCAACTTCATTTAAATCGTTAGTGAGTAAGTCTATGTAGGTCTTCTTTCCACAGAAAATACTTTTATAAGCTAAACTTTGTTTTCCAGGTGTTATTTCTGCAAAGTCGCTATGAAATTGACCAAGGTTCTTTCCTATAAGTTCGCGACCATATCTCTTCTTAAACTCTGCTGCAAGCTTTGGGATGTCTTCATTATATAAGTGCATACTGTCGGTATCCTGGTAAAAGATTTGAAGTCCCATGTCCTCTGCAGTACAGAATACTTCATTCATAATACGTTTTGACATAGACAGAATATTAACACCAAGTGGACAGAAGTTAAAGTGTCTGCAAATGCTTTTCGTTAGCTTGAAAATAGTTTTATCTGAACCATCCAAACCTTCGAACTTCACTATATGGTTGTAATTTCTTATAGCATATCTTATAGCATCTTTGTCATTTACTATGGTTATTTTTGACTCAATAGGAGATAGAATAGTTTTGCCATAAATGCTGTTCAGAATGAGTTTTATAATTTCTTTGTAAGGGGTTTCCTTCTTTCTTATACTTTAACCTTAACTCAAACAACTTCTTTACTTCATCTCTTATTCTCATATCTCTGTTTCCATCGTAATAGTATCCTTGCAACACTTCACATTTGACACCTTGATATTTTATGAGGTCTTGTAATGTTATATGGTCAACATACATGAGACAGCAAGTGTTTGAACTTCTTGGAACGTTAAGTTCTGGATTTAGTTCAGGGTCGCAAACTATTAAATGAAAGTGTCTGGGTATACCAATCTCTGTTATCTTAATGAGAACAAAGAAGCCAGACATAAACTTTTCACCAATGGGTTCCTTTTGGTCATCATCGAATAAATGTCTCATGAGATACTCTGTGCTTAGCATCTCATCCTTCAATACTTTTGGAATTCCTTCTAAAGTATAAATCTTGCTATAGCTGAAGGATATAATGAAACAGTGTCGAAGTCAGCAATGAGTTTCTTTTTGCTCTTTTGTTTCATGTTATCTGACAACATACATCTTCCACCTTGAATGCATCTCGAAATAAATTCTCTTGGTTTATTTGAGAGGTCATAAAGATTTCCATTCGGGAAGTATACTCTGTTCTCAAACAATTTGTTAGCAATAGAACAAATACTAACGTAGTCATAAACGTTTAAATCAAACTCTTTCAATAAGTCATTGCGGAACTTTACAAAACCTTCTCTTAAAATTCTTACATCTTGTTTGCAGTAAAACGTGCTATATTTTTCTAAGTCGAAGTGGTTTTCATCTATTCTGCAACCTTTGATGGAATCTATGTTCTTCATAAATGTATCTGCATCATGGATAAACTTACATGCTTCAGAAATGACACCAGTTCTGTTGTCATTTGCTAACAAAACACTGCTGTAGTAGTTATATGGAAATACTTCTTTCGGTCCTGTTTGTAAGTTAAACATAGCAGGAAATAGTTTAAGCTTCTTATTTATAACACTGTAAGAGTCTTTTATAATAATTGCCCGTCCTTTATATAAGCCAGTTATTTGCATTGTTCGTGAACCTTTAATGATGGGAGTTCCTTTCACTTCTGTCATGTGTCTTAAGATGAAGTTTATGTCATAACTGAGGTTATGGAAATATATTAAACTCTTGTCAGGAAGTCTTTCCAAAAATTCTGTTGCACAGTTTTGACCCCAAATGCTTTCACTAACTGAACCATCTTCACTGTCATAACAGATGTTAAAAGCTTTATGAAAGCCATCCGTACTACACTCAAAGTCAGCAAAGAAAACGTGCTCAGGTATGAATTTACATTTAGCTTTATTTACTTCTTTTGACTCTGCTTTCTTCTTCAGTTGTACACAATACTTTGGAGCATATGTCAAATCTTTAAATGGTGCAAGGTTCTGTTTATATAAGTCAGTAGTATATGTGAAAAGTTCTCCATAAGAAATAGGTTCGAAATATTTGCACTCCCACAATGTTTTCATAACATCCCATAACGGTGTTGTTCTATCATAACGAACTACATATTTATCTTCTCTCTTTGTATAAATCTTCATCTGTTTCTCAATGTTCATTCCACCACACTTTCAGAATTTCTATATAGTTTCGAATGAAATATGTTGTCATTGGTAATCTTTCATTTAGCATGTAGTGGTCTTCAACAAGAAGTAAGTCAATAGTTCTAACAGTTTCACATTCTTTTGGTATATATCTCTTTATTTCATTATGTCTTGAGTCATTGAAATAACCAATGGTAACATTAAATGCTATACCTGTTGCGTCAGAAATTTCTTGTACTTTACTTTGAGGAAAGTCTCTAACACGAATGACTTCTCTCATGTGGTCAATAGTTTCTTCATTTACTCCAGCCTGAATGCAAGCATAAACGAAACAATTGTCTCTGTCATAAGTGTTGCAGTTCTTTTGTTCAGTTCATTGAAGATTTGGTAGCGTTCAAGATTTATAGGTAATGTGCAAAGATACTTCCAGAACTGACCGCTTCTCTTCTTATAAAACTTCTTTTCACCATTTCTTCCAAAAGCTCTATATGCTGTTTCTCCTGTTTGCTTAAGTCTTTCAAAATCTTTCTGGTCATTTGTCAGTGTGCTTTCATCTCTATATGGTCTCTTTTTTGGTTTGCCTTTCTTTACATCTGACATCGTTAAGCCTTCATATTCTGTTAAATCATACATCTTTATTTCAGTAAGATTCTTTATGTTTGTCAAGAAGAAGTCATAGTGCATTTCAACAATACCTGCAGCATTTGCTTCTATCTCTGATATAAAGTTCTCCTTCAAGAGCTGATGTAGTAATGTTCCAATATTATTGAGGTTTAACGTAGAACATTCATACTTTCCACCAAGTTTATAACATACCATCCATCTCTGTTGTGAGTTTATTTTAATTTTCTCTAAGAGTCTCATGAAAACCTTACCGAAATGTTTGTGTAAGTAGTCTCTGTTTGGTTCATCTAAAGCTTCGATGTTAAAGTCAATGAGTCTATTGCCTGACTTCACATTTCTCTTCCTATTCTCTTCATCTTTCTTTAACCATCTCTCACCTTCTTTTGGTTTGTCGTCAATGGAACGAATGACATCGTTAGCTTTGCGAACTTGTTCTATAGCACTTTTAAACATCTCTCTTCTCTGTTGTTTCAGTGTGTCGTCTCTTCTTCTTGTTTCACCAACGTTTGCATTTGTTATGTCAAACATTTCTCTTCTTACTTCATGAGGTACTGAACGTCTATGATATAAGTCAATAGCAACGTCATTTAAAGGAAATGCTCTTGCATGGACTTCGTCCTCGCCGCGTTGCGGCTTTATGAACTCATGAATTCTATCATAACTTATTGCACCATTATAGTCTTTAGATGTCAGCGAGTGCTTTTTTGTTTGTTGCGTAATGCTTTGCAACATCTATATTAGCTTCTGTAAGAAGTTGTTTTATTTCCGAGTGTTCTAACTTAGACAACTTCCGATACATCTTTAGTAGGAAATAAAAAATATTTTTTGAAAAAAATTAGATTAGATTTTTTTAAGTTATTTTTCAAAATAATTTAATATTTTTATTTTAATGAAACACATGCAAGATTGCAAGTTCTTTTCATACAATGCTCTCGCTACTGCCATCAAGAATGAGTTCAATAATGCTTCAAATGTTAATGTTATCTTTAACAAGAAGTTTGTGAAAGAATCTAAGTTTGGTCAGTATGTCAGACCATTAGCTATCGTCATTGACCGCAAACGTTATACTTCACAAGAGTTAGCAGTAGTTTTGAAACAAAAGAGTTTCTTCGTGAATGTCAAAGATACACACTATACTGTCATAAAGAACTCTAACGTTGACTTCTTCAGTATTGCTTTAAATCTTTCCGAACAGAAAGAATATAAGAAAGGTGAAACAAATGTGAAATATTATCCTTCATCTCTGAAGACAATAACGAACAAAGATGTACAAAAGTTCTTACCAAAGGTTGAAGAAGCTTCTATTGACATTGACGAAGAAAGTGAAATGGTTGAAGAAATAGACCCTGAAGCTATTTAAGCAAAAATATATTTTTGAAGAACTGAAGGTGTCACCACGTCACCATGTGTCACCAGGTTATTTAACTTCTTTTAAAAATGATGACAACATGACATTTTGACAACAGTCCAGGAAATAAATTTTATCGTTAATGTTTACGTTAATGTTTTTCATTAAATTTTGTCAAAGTGCAAATCTTCACTTCGTCAAAAAGTTAATGTTTTTGGTTAGTCTTCATATCGATATTTTACAACAATTCCCCAATGTATAAACTTTTCATACGCTTTTTCATAAGCTTTATATACCTTCAGAAATTTTGCATAATCTTTTACATGTTGTTCGTTCTCTTCTTCTGTCATGAGTTCCGAATATTCTAAATTCATGTTCTTTCATATGAGATAAAATTTTATAAAAAAAATAAAATTAGCTTAGATTTTTTTATTCTTCCTCTTTGAAGTTATCGAAATATTCTGTTATTTTTTCCTTCAGTAATGGTAAGTCTTCTTTGAATGTAAGTATTGTGCAACCTTTGATGTCATAGTGTGTTTGAGGAAGAGTATTTTTGACAATTTCCTTTATTTGCTCATTCGGTGTCATTGAAATCGGTAAGTTTTCACGATAGAACCAATTTCTGTCAGATTTGTAAATCTTAGCAAGGTCATAAAAGCTCTTGTTGTTTCTTCTGACTAAATGCAACATAACCATATCTTTATCTTCTTCTTTCTCCAACTCTTCAGTATATATCATATACTTATAACTCTTTTCCTTTCCTTTTGGTACTGAACGTGGTATTCTTTTCTGTATGCTTTTGTCTTTGGATTCAATGACTTCATCTTTTGCTTGAAGTTTCTTTTCCATCTCTCCACGTTCTGCTTTATATAGTTCATCTAACATCATGAAAATATAACAAGCATAACGAGGTGAAGCCCACATTGCTACAGCATTTACTAAAAGTCTATGAACATAATAACCTTTCAAACCAGGTGCCAAATTCTTGCGATTTTCGTACGGAATCTCTTCCCTCGGTTTTCCGAGGGAAGCAATCATATGAGGAAATTCTTCTAAAAGTTCTTTTGCCTGTTGGTTTTCAAACCAATGATATGCTTGCTTTGTAGAAAGAAGAGCGTTCATTATACTTTGCATTTGATACATATCATCTTTGACTGAACGAATGAGACGTAACTGTTTGTTATACTGTATGTATTCGTATTCTTCATTTATGGCTTCATGAACGATAGCAGTTGTTGTGTTCTCTGATGTTGACATTACTGTCTTTATATTCCGGATAAAAAAATAAATAAAAATAAAACTAACTTTATTTTTCTTTCATAAGGAAATGTTAAAAATTCATGATTTTCGAGAGTTTTAGACCATGTTAGAAAAGTGGTTAGAAAACGTGTTAGATCTAACATTCTAACATAAACATTATTTTTTGGTGTAAATAAATGGTACCATTAATGATATCATGACTGTTCTCATTCATGTCTGATTTACATCTAATGAAAAAGTTTAGAAGAATTTTCTTATTCTTTCTGGCATATTTTTGTCTTTCCAGTACTCCCGCTCTAATGGTCCCAGATGTGTTGGCTTTGACTCTCTCAAGTTCTTAGATGGTATAACATCTTCAACACCTCCTTCATATCTTACTTTATAAGTGTCATCGTTTATGTTGTAGCCAAGTATTTCAATAACCACTCCTCGCTTTGCTTCGTCAATGGTTTCAGCA
Source organism: Trichomonas vaginalis G3 (assembly GCF_026262505.1). Taxonomy (NCBI): domain Eukaryota; phylum Parabasalia; order Trichomonadida; family Trichomonadidae; genus Trichomonas; species Trichomonas vaginalis. The sequence continues at coordinate 15,085,369 of NC_067207.1, forward strand.
AGTTTGCCATTACTACTTTCAACTAATTTCTGACGAGGGTAAAACGCAATAGAGTCGTCGGCAGCTTTTATAAGATATCCATTACCTTGTGTAGAGTCTACGATATAATAGTTTCTACTTAACCTTAAACGTTTCTTGTCAACGCGTTTGTCGTCAAGAACTACACGAACTTTTGTACCAGGAATGAGGGTAAATTGTGTTGAATTTCTGATATTTTGTGTTTGGCTTCGTTCTTTTGTATATACTTTTCTTCTGTTTGTTGTGTCATTGAATTTGGGTGTATGTCCTGTTGTAGAATGTGTTTGAGGAATTATATACTTCGAGAAAATGTTTCATTTTCTTCGGTAAAGTCTCGCTCTTGATTTAAATCTCTGAGAGTCCTTATGAAGCGGTTTATGATGCCGAGTATGTTATGGTTATGGTCTTCAGTAGTGTAGTGAGTTATGTTATGCTTAATGAGAAAATCTGTGATTTCATTGCTGAGGTATGCACTGTCTTGTCTGATGTTAAAGTACTTGGGCTATGTTCTGCTACAAACTTTTGTAAAACTCTTAAACACTTCACGAGTTCCTTTATTTTTCATTGGATATGCATATGCTTTACGAGTGTTAACATTAATGAAGATGAGGAATGGTTTATGTCCTCCTTTTCTGCTTGAACGAGAGTGTCAAATTGGTATGCGTCAGGAGCGTTGGCAGTAAATTGGTAAAAAGTAGTCGTAAGGGTTTATTTTTGTTTGATGTACAACATTTTTGTCAAAAACCTTTTCACTTCAGCTCTGTTAGTAAATCCCCAACTCTTTGCAGCTTCATTGAATTTCTTAAATGACCTCCATGGATGTTGTTCGAATACTTCTTTCAAGCTCATTTATGTAAAGTTAAAGATTTTATTCTAGGCTCAAGCGAGTTCATTGAAACGCGGTACCATGCGAATATAGTCACAAATGGTGGCATGTAATCTTTACCCAAGCCTGTTGGATTTGTTGTGAAAGTATGGACATGATTTCCTCCCGGTTCAGTTTGTCGAAAAATCTTTTTTGCTGCATTGTTATAAGATGGAGATAAAACGTCATTGCCAGCTTCATACTCTGAGTTGTATAATGGGTGGTCTCTTAATGAGTGGCTATGGTCGCCAGAAAAGTTTGTAGTTCCTGTATGAGTGTGCGGTGGAAGGTTTGCTTCTTTAATTTTCTTTGAACCACCCGTTTGCTTTGAAGAGTTGTTATATACGAAAACGATAAAAACGGTTTGACAGAAAAGTGACAACTTTACGTGTCAAAAATATAAAAAGTGATATTTTATTCATCATTATCTTCTTCATAATTTATTTCATATTCTTCGTCTTACCAACAAAAGATGGGAATGTGAACAATTGCGGGCAATTTTTAGCCATTTTGGCTTGGAACTAGAGCCTGCGAGGTACATGGATAGTATCAGTACCTCACAGGCTCTAGTTCTCTATATGGCGCCGAGAAATTTTGGTGAAATGTGGTCGCATTTCACCAAAATTTTTTCGGCGCCATAGGATGAATTGGAGGGTGAGAGATATTATTTCATACAATACTACTCTCACCCTCCAATTCCCAGCCAAAATGGCTAAAAATTGCCCGCAATGTGAACAATTGCGGGCAATTTTTAGCCATTTTGGCTTGGAACTAGAGCCTGCGAGGTACATGGATAGTATCAGTACCTCACAGGCTCTAGTTCTCTATATGGCGCCGAGAAATTTTGGTGAAATGTGGTCGCATTTCACCAAAATTTTTTCGGCGCCATAGGATGAATTGGAGGGTGAGAGATATTATTTCATACAATACTACTCTCACCCTCCAATTCCCAGCCAAAATGGCTAAAAATTGCCCGCAATGTGAACAATTGCGGGCAATTTTTAGCCATTTTGGCTTGGAACTAGAGCCTGCGAGGTACATGGATAGTATCAGTACCTCACAGGCTCTAGTTCTCTATATGGCGCCGAGAAATTTTGGTGAAATGTGGTCGCATTTCACCAAAATTTTTTCGGCGCCATAGGATGAATTGGAGGGTGAGAGATATTATTTCATACAATACTACTCTCACCCTCCAATTCCCAGCCAAAATGGCTAAAAATTGCCCGCAATGTGAACAATTGCGGGCAATTTTTAGCCATTTTGGCTTGGAACTAGAGCCTGCGAGGTACATGGATAGTATCAGTACCTCACAGGCTCTAGTTCTCTATATGGCGCCGAGAAATTTTGGTGAAATGTGGTCGCATTTCACCAAAATTTTTTCGGCGCCATAGGATGAATTGGAGGGTGAGAGATATTATTTCATACAATACTACTCTCACCCTCCAATTCCCAGCCAAAATGGCTAAAAATTGCCCGCAATGTGAACAATTGCGGGCAATTTTTAGCCATTTTGGCTTGGAACTAGAGCCTGCGAGGTACATGGATAGTATCAGTACCTCACAGGCTCTAGTTCTCTATATGGCGCCGAGAAATTTTGGTGAAATGTGGTCGCATTTCACCAAAATTTTTTCGGCGCCATAGGATGAATTGGAGGGTGAGAGATATTATTTCATACAATACTACTCTCACCCTCCAATTCCCAGCCAAAATGGCTAAAAATTGCCCGCAATGTGAACAATTGCGGGCAATTTTTAGCCATTTTGGCTTGGAAACTAGAGCCTGCGAGGTACATGGATAGTATCAGTACCTCACAGGCTCTATTCTCTATATGGCGCCGAGAAATTTTGGTGAAATGTGGTCGCATTTCACCAAAATTTTTTCGGCGCCATAGGATGAATTGGAGGGTGAGAGATATTATTTCATACAATACTACTCTCACCCTCCAATTCCCAGCCAAAATGGCTAAAAATTGCCCGCAATGTGAACAATTGCGGGCAATTTTTAGCCATTTTGGCTTGGAACTAGAGCCTGCGAGGTACATGGATAGTATCAGTACCTCACAGGCTCTAGTTCTCTATATGGCGCCGAGAAATTTTGGTGAAATGTGGTCGCATTTCACCAAAATTTTTCGGCGCCATAGGATGAATTGGAGGGTGAGAGATATTATTTCATACAATACTACTCTCACCCTCCAATTCCCAGCCAAAATGGCTAAAAATTGCCCGCAATGTGAACAATTGCGGGCAATTTTTAGCCATTTTGGCTTGGAACTAGAGCCTGCGAGGTACATGGATAGTATCAGTACCTCACAGGCTCTAGTTCTCTATATGGCGCCGAGAAATTTTGGTGAAATGTGGTCGCATTTCACCAAAATTTTTTCGGCGCCATAGGATGAATTGGAGGGTGAGAGATATTATTTCATACAATACTACTCTCACCCTCAATTTTAATTACTTAAACTCATTCTATTTTTTTGACATGTAAATGTCACTTTTACTGAGATCTGACACAATGTCAGATCTCTTTTTTTCGTATATAAGAGAGTTAGCACAGTATAAGAATTTGTCTACAATCTGCTGCCATGTACCAAAACCTAAAACTGTTTCTGGATTTGTTGAGTTCATTGACGTATAAATAGAACCAATGGGATATAATGTTTGAAGTATTTCTGTCTTTAATGTTTGAAGCTCTGTTTTGTCTGCTTTCTTATCTAACATTGTTGGTAGTTCATATGCTTCAAAGTTTCTGGCATGATCTTCGATATTCCTGCAACTCTTATCTAAATTGTTAAGAGTATCTTTTACGCTTGTACTTGGATTCTCTAAAGGTGCACTTGAACCAAGGTCAAAGTTCAATATTATGTCATCAGCTCTAACAGTAGTGAAGGATTTATGTGTATGGTTCTTGTCTGCTTTACTGTCTAATGTAGCTTGAAGTTCATTTATATCGGAGATGCTGTGTTTATGAGATTTCAAAACTTTGTTCGTTGCGTCAAGTTCATTTTTGTCAGCTTTACTTTTAATAGCATCTTCAAAAGTTATTTTTGCCTTAACTCTTAACATAAATCTTGGTTCAACTAATACACCGTTAACATTGAAAGTAGAGGCATAAATTTCACCGGTATAACCAAATGCTTCTGGTGCTTTAGCTACATCATACTGTACAGTACAGCTTATGTCATAACCTTTAGCACGAATGTATTTATATCTTCTTTCATTAACATTTTTTGTCTTCGCTTCATCACTTCGTGTTAAATATCCATGGTAGTCCGTTATAATCTGTTCGTCTGAAGTTATATAATGAACATGGTTCTTGTCCGCTTTACTATTTAATGTAGCTTGAAGTTCATTTATATCGGAGATATTGTGTTTATGAGATTTCAAAACTTTGTTCATTGCGTCAAGTTCATTTTATCTGTTTTACTATTTAATGTAGCTTGAAGTTCATTTATATCGGAGATATTGTGTTTATGTTCTTTATCTGCTTTTTCGGCTAATTTCTCTTCTATCTCATTTATTTCAAGTTCATGCCTACCACCACCTCCCGAAGAAGTATTTTTCTTCAGCTCTTGAAGAACGTCCACTTCGCCATCTTTGGTGTCAATAATGAGACTTTGAGTTAAAACCTTTCCTGTCTTAATGGATGTTTGTAAAACTTCTTCTTCACCGTGTTCGGGTCATGGTCGTCATCATATCTTGTGAAATCAGAGATGTTGTCATACATTAAGCATATCTGTCTCAAAAGTTCTGCTATTTGAAACTGGAACGAAAGATATACAGAACTTCATCATCTCCTAAAGTCAAGTCTGCTTTCTTAAGTATTTCTTGAATGTATGCAATGAGAACAGAGTACCTTGGAAAATATTCGAACAATATTTCATTAGCTGTTGGTTTTGGTGGTTCTTTTGGAGTTTCTGTTGTTTCAGTTCCTTCTGTAGGTTCTGTTGGAGTTTCTGCATCTCTTGACTTCAATGCTCTTGCTCTCAAAGACCTAAATGTTAGAGCACCGGGTTTTACAAAGGACTTTATAAATGCTTTAATAGTTCCTGGTAAGTTATTGTTAGCATTAAGTAAGTTCCTTATGCTTCCATCATGTACGTCCATAGCACTATGTAAAAAATCTATACTTTTCTTGTAGTCAGCAATAGACTGACTGTGATTTTTTAAAGATTTGTCAATACCTTTAAGCCAATCTTCATGCATGTCTGATACTGAGCCAAGAATATCATTTGCTTCCTTTAGTGTATTTTGTGCTTGTCGTAAAGTATCCAATCCCGTACGTGCATTTGCTATACGTCTTACAGTATCTATTTGACTCCTTGTTTCTTGCATCCAACCAGATAAAGTTTTAATAGTATCCGAACCATTTGAAATGAAGTTCAAAGCATTTTTAACGTCATCTAAAAGCTTCTTCACCAAGTACTGCCCATATCTTTCCGATTTGGTATTGAAGAACTCCATATGAAGCAGCTGTTAAACCAGTATTTATAAGGTCCCATATCCATGATTTAGCAGTTTTTCCATCCTTTCCATCCAAACCGTTTTCGCCTTGAGGTCCTTGTATTCCTTGTATTCCTTGTGGTCCTTGAGGTCCAGTGTCACCCTTCTCTCCTTTCAGTTCATCTTTATGTTCGTTATAATATTCTAATGTCATAAGGTGTACATCATTACTGCTACCAGCAACGCCGAGAATTTGTTTCTCATTCATGACTAAATTCTTTAGGCATTTAATGTTGTCGTCAAATCGAAAGCTCTTTAACAATTCAATGAGAACATTCATACTTTCACTAATGAGGCATCTACTGTTGAATTTATATATTGCACCGTTCCATCATTTATGATGGGAACCTTGCTTGTTGTAATGAATGGGTCATAAGTGTTAAAAGTATCGAAATCAATGACTTTTTTAGTTTTTCCATCGTCAATGACTAAATCATTGCCTTCAATGGTTAAAGTTGAGTTTTCGTTTACTAGTTCATGTGCTCTTCTTGCTTCATTTGTTTCATACGCATATGCAGCAATAGTCATATTTTAATGAGAATAAAATGTTGTTCTATTTGCAAAGTACAGACCCAAACGAATACGGGACAGTAAAGCTACAAACAAACTTAGGTCTTCAGAATGAAGCGCTTGCTTTCAGAGTTGTTGACTTCAATACTATCGCAACTTTTGTCATAACAGATGAAACAGATTTCATAGAGATTGAAATAGATGACAAAAGAAGTGTTATAACATTTCCTAATAGAGCTGGGTATAGAATAGATAAAATTGCTGGAGTCATAGATACTCTCATAAATGAAGAAACTATTGACAACATAGATGTCGAACTCTCTTCTGAGGGAACATTGAAGTTCAGCAGCGAGAAAGAGTTTAAGATACAAGAATGAGTCATAGAGTACAACTTCTTCTGGAGCATACCATATGACATTTCCTTTGAAAAGTGTTGACAAAACGATTGAGATGAAATCTGTTCCATACGTATGTTATGGTAATTGTTTGTACGTTGAGTCAAAAATAGCTAATGTCACAGGTATTTCAGGAGTTAATAGTAAAGGTTCAGTAGAATATAAGTCTTTCTGTTATGAAGTAAATTCAATGTTCATTCCAAACGTTCCTGTCATAGTAACTCATTTAGGTAAATGGGTTCGCATTAGCCCTCACAATTTGAAAGATATGCAATTCAGACTAGTTGACTTTCAGGGCGAGCCTGTAGAACTGAAGGCACCAGTGCGAATGACTGTTGAAGTTGACTTTTTAGAAAATATTAAATGCAACAGCTTACAAGAGAACTCAGAGCTAAAAATATAAAGTATGAATGTTATGTATTAGGGTATGAACTTTGGTTGTTGCTGTTTGATGAAACAAATGAGTTAGTTATGTCAGTCAAGAGAACAGAAAAAGGCGTCAAAGGCGCCGAGCGCAAAGCGCTATATTGTGTTAGTGAAAACTGCACCAAGTCAATAAGATTAGGTTTGCATTATGAAGATGAGTTCGATACTGTTGAAGAAGTTTGGATAGATATTACAAATTGCTTTAATTTACTAAAACATATTTCAAACAAAGTTTATATTCTGTTGAAAGTTTTGTATATTCATTCGAATATTTATACTTAAACTCAACTCCTGGAGTACCTGGTGTTTCAATGATGCGGATGTTACCTATTTTCATGAATATTGGAGTTTGACCACAGCATTCGATTTCAGGGTCGAGATAGTCAATGACACATTGCTTTCCTGTTATTCGTGATATAACATTTTCAAGGTCCTCCTTTGTTAGAATTATTTGGTTCTTACTTATAAGATTTGTCAAAAGCTTCTTATCGTCTTTGAGTAAAATTGTTTGGTATAACTGAAGAAGGTAATGGTCTACGTTATCTGAAGGATTTGTTTGAACATTTGTGTAAGGGTTGTCGTTGGCTTCTCTTGAAAGAACTTGGTCCAGTGGTGGATACTCTAACTTAACATCTGATGTAGCGTTAGCGTTTGAAGCTGTGTTTAAATTCACCGACTTAAGATCTGGTTCTTTTTCTTTCAAACACTCCGAACTATAGTTCTTTATGACAATATTGTTTGTCGTTCGTGAGTCAACATTTGATGTTGGTTCAATTGGAACATTAACGGCACCAGCTAAGATGGATTTGCTTCTCATTTCATATAGAATAAAAACCTTTTATATGTATGAAATGAACAATATACTCGACAAGGGTTTGAATGTAAAGCTAACGAATGAAAATATTGTTGAATTCACTGAGACAGGAGCTGTGTATAAAGATGTAGAACTACTGAACAAAAGAGCAAAGGGAAGAAGCAGGAATATGAACAAAGGGTGGAAGCCTATAAAAATTTATGTCAATGATGGCTCAGGAGGTTCAAACATAATGTATGCAGAAAGTTATAGAGTTTATGCTCTCAAAGGTGAAAAGCCTTCATTTAAGAACAGCTATTCTAACGCATATCCTCAAAAGCTAACGGATGGGGAAGTGGATGATATGAATGACAGCAAAAATATTAACAGAAATGGCGACAGAGATGCATGGAATTTATTTACCATCAGTCAATTGAAGGTTAAACTTTAAAACAATGTTGGTCGTTCCCATGGAATATTTTTGACTTTAATGGTATTAGTCATGATATGAATCTCAAGGTATGAACGAGGAGAGATGAGAGACTTATATGCTTCCCAAATTTCTTCAAAAGGTAATGTTATACCTGACTGTTTCCAAATGAGTTCAATATCATAACGTGAGAAACCTTGAAAGATAACGAAGTCAGTTATGAGACGTTTTATGTTTAAAGCAAGGAAACGCCATGTTTGCATAAGTATTGCTACAGTTAAATGGTAATGTCTGACTTTAGTTATGATGTTAGCTAATGGTGAGTCAGGCTTTGACACTAAACCTTTTCCGGCGAAGTCGTCACAAACGAGCAGAGTGTTTGAAGGATACTTTTTGAAGGGGTATTTTGAAAGTTTTGATAGAATGTAGTTTGTCAGTCGTTTCATATCGTAAACTCCTGAGTACTGACGTAAGTGGTGTTTGTCAATAATTCTTTCCATCTCTTCTGAAGTCTTTTGCATTCCTGACTGTATGAACTCTACGATAGCATAATATTTCCTCTTACGTCGAATGTAACGTTGAAGAAATTCAATGAGTTTACTGTCTGGAACTTTAACGACAGAGGATTGAACTTTACTCATAAATGTTTTCGCTGTTGAATCCATAGAGTCTGAAGTTGCTGATATAATGATTTGGTCATAGTAAGAGTCGTTTCCTAAACGCTCTGTTATGAGTATATGACGAATGAGGTTAAATGTCTTACCTGAACCCATCTTTCCACAATAGAAATACACACCATTTGAACAGAACTCATAGTCCTTACTGAAAGGAAGAATAAGAGAAGAGTTAAGTTTGTCTGTAGTTTCATTCATGTCTTCATCTACATCATGTATTAAATGCTTCATTTTATCTCCATTAAAAATGCAAGTCAGAAATATTCAGAACATAGCACCGAGTCTAACTGACAAGAGTATAAAGATATACTATGAACACGTTATGATGAAACCAACCAAAATTCAAGAAAGTCAGTATACTTATGAATATCCAAGACACTGGGTAGAGTATGTAGGAGGTGAGAAAGCTATTGAAATAAGACAAGTTAGAAGTATTCCAGCAGGAAGAACAATATTATTGAAGAACTTTAATGTTTTGAGATATAATGATGAAACAAAGAAGCAAGATAGTTTTCCTGTGCTGTGTATGTGAACTTAGATACAGGAGATGACATGAAAGTTTTTAACCAAAGCTTCAAATGGTATTGAAAGAACAACTTATAGCAGAAGGACACCATTACCTTCAGAAGTTACCATAGCATATAATTTTGAAACAAATGCAATAGATTTTAAATCGTCTCTGCAAAGAAGTCAGGTTTTACATTTAATGAAGCAGATGTATATTCGAATGAAAACTTCAAAGCTATTGCATGGTTAGATAATGACGATTGCTTTAAGAAAATATTTAAATTCAGTGACTCAAAGATGTCAATAGATGACCTTCGTGGAATGTTACCATCGACGTTTACAGTTGAAGGTTCAGCAGGATTGCTTACAAGATTGTCAATTGGTGGCGTTTGGTCTCGTGAGAACATTGTTATAAAATCCAGTATAAGTGAATTTGCTGAAGAATCTATATTATGTCTTTCAAACTACATGTATTCGCCACCGAAGCATTATAGTATAACAAACTTTGTCAGTAAGTTTAACATAAGACTTGTCGAACCTTCTTCAATGAAAGATGTTGTGCTACCTAAAGATGGAAAGGATGGACTCATTATTGAGATGATTTTAATTGCATACTAAATGAGCTTGTTCTTGAAGGTCATTCATGATGAAATAACTGTTGTAGAAGATGTTAGCAATTGTTCAGACATTTTGAAGCGAATAGATGAGATAAGAAATAAGTTAGATAGACCGCAAAGTGGTGAGGGCGAAGCCCGTGAGAACGCTTATGTTTCATTGACTTTCTCCAGTAACGAGAACTTTTATGAGATAATATTGAAGAGAGATGATTTTAATATGGTGTAAATGGTAGCTTGGGCAGCTTTAGGCGCAATGGGAACAAAAGCATTAGCATTTGGAGCAAAAGCACTTGGAGCTTATGACGCAGTAAATAAAATGAGTGGAGGAAGGGTTTCGAAGACATTAGATGCAAATAAAGGAAAGATTGGAGGCTGGGTTGCAAAGAAGTTAAGATTAAATAAAATAGGCCTCATAAATAAAGCATCCAATTTGGTTGCGACTGAGTCAGAAAATGCTTTAGGAAAGGACGATGAGTTTGCAAAACACGCAAAAGACTTTAATGACCAGATGAAAGGTGAAACAATGCATTTAAATAGAGTCGATGGAACTAAAGAAAATGTTTCTTCTCCACCAGCGGTTTATCCATACGGACCTTATGGAATGTATGGAAACCCTTATGAAAGACCATTTGACCCATTGACTGGTGGAAGTAATTGGTATCATTACGGACGAAGAAGAAAGACAGTCAAGTTGGAGACAGACGTGAAGAAAGCAACTAAAAAGAAACCAAGGAAGAGAGTTATAAAGTAATGAATTCAAGTGGGTGAAAAAACAGGTGAAAAAAGAGGTGAGATCTCACCACTTCACCTAAATTTATTTTTGTGCTATGTTTTCATACGTGTGGGAGTGGTGATATCATTAATTTTTAAGTTTATTTTTATATAAATGACAGAACAAAAGCAACTCATACAAATCAAAACATATAACAAACATACATTTAAACATTTATTCTTCCTTCCTGAGTATAACATGTTCTTTACACTTCATCCTAGACCAGTTGACTATACACTGACTGTTTATAAAGATTGTCATGGTAGTTTTATAAAAACTTATGATGATGAAGGTAAGTTAACAAGACTATGCATTTCAAAACTTGAGAAACTTTATGACTTCAAGTATGACTACAATAGAGTTAACACTGATGATGAAGATATTGAAGAAAATTTATGAGAACGTTTATTTTTTCATTAGTGAGTTCGTTAGTGAGGTGAAATGGTTGGCGGCTTTGTAAATATTTAAGGTTAAGTTAGTGTTGTCGTTTGTGTTGTAAAATATACGTTAACGGTTTTGTAAAGTGTCAAATTCACAAGTATTGCGTATGAATGAACGCAGTGCCACCATACCCAACTTACACATACTAACTGCTGAGAACTTTGTAAAATCTTTTGAGATATTTTTTGATACATGACCTGGATCGAATCTTTCAAGATGAGAGACGCCAAATTCTTTAAAGACAGAGACACTTTTGTTATCTCGGTCTTTAATAATCTCTTTAACATCTTTCAAGATATTGTATTTCTTTAATTGCTTCAAGATGATTCGAGTTCCAGCACTTTCCATATTGTTGGAAGCTCCGGAATACTGAGCATGCTGTCTGTTTCCACCAATATGGTTGATGTTCACGCATGCAAGAACTCTTTTTGTGACAGCATCGAGCGCAGTTACTGTACAACTTGGCGAGTTTCGCCTGTGCGTCCATCTTGCATCAATGGATAAGTAACCACTGAAGGACTTTCTCGACAGCATTAGGGAAATACTTTTAAGTCTTCTAATCTTATCGTCACAAAATCTCTGTTGTCTCATGACACCACTCTTCACAGGGGGCTTAGTTCCACAAAGAGAAAGAAAGCGAGCACCTTTTGTATATGGCATTCCGGTCATTATGCAAGCACCAAGCATCTGTCGCGCTGAGAGTCGACGACGTTCGTGGAGTAAAATGTTATGCATTGCCTTTGTTTTCCGTTTTGGGTGAACAATATGGCCCATACAACAACAAAAAAATGAAATCCCGCCAAAAGTGAAAATTGAATAAAAAGTAATAATTAATAAATATATACTATATCATTAGATGAATATTTTGGAATAACATTTTAAAATCGAGGTTTTTCAATGGATAACGGTTCAATCAAAAATTTGACCCCATTTTAGAATCTACATTAAAAATGGAACATTTCTGTCGTTTCAAAATTCCAAAATAACGTTTCTATTCCTCTCAAAAGTAAAAAAAACTTTATTGGGGAAAAAATATTTTTATTTTCCAAAAAAAATGAAAACCTTAAATGCAAATCTAATTTTGATGCTTTTGTTTGTGATTTTTTGGATTTCGAAAAAAATTTGAAAATTCAGACAAGTTACCATTAACACTAATACGTTTCAGCGAGTCGGTCCCATCAGAGAAATTTTCATAAATCGGCGATATAATTTATTATTTCAGCAAAATATTCTCAGATCCAACTAGAATAAGGTCAAATTATACAAATTTAGCAAAGGCTAGTTATCCTACCTATTCAATTAACTTTAATTTTAAATAATTCAAGACAATTCTCAAAATTACCTTAATAATCGCGTTCTCTTCGCAAAATGACGATTCCTCATTCACTACCAGCATAACTGAGGGCTTGTGCTCACAGAATAATACAGATAATTTACTTATTAATGCAAAATTTAGTACCAAAAGGTAATCATAGAAGATGCAAAAAAAGTTTCTTTATTTTGATTGCTGATTTTATTTCTTCTAAAATTTACCAAATCTAAAAAATCCAAAATTGAATGCTATTGAATTTCATGTTTATGTAACATATACTATTTATTATATAAGGAATAAAAATTTTATAGTTTTAATCAAAAATAAAGGTGTACTAAATGCATACAAAACAAGGTATTTTTTACTCATCCAAAATATGTTAACAGTGCTATTTATATAATCAATATCCGAATTTCGAAATCATTTTGATGAAATCTTTATTTTAAAATTGAGTTGACTGTTAAAATCACCCGAGAAGAGGGATTATCTCAATGAAAAGTACATAAAATAGCAAACGCACAAGATGGCACTATGCAGCTTTATATTGTTATACAGGATGAACATATAAAATGTTTGGAAAACACTTACTTCGTTCTACAAATGTGTATCTCTTTATATCAAAGATTCTTCTCAAATTATTGAGAGACTTCTCTCAAAAAAAGGAAAATTTGATAACTAAAAAAAATTATGGCATAACCTCTCGTTTTGCATAGATATATATTTACATGGTCACAGAGCTTATTTTCATTGTCAAAACTTAAAAATTTTTAGTGGACTATACCCTTAACATTAATGAATGCCCTCTTAGTTTTGCGATCAAAGAAAAATCACTAGAAATTGTCAAATTCTTAGTTGAACATGGTGCTGATGTTAACATGGAACTAAACTTCTTTCTTTTCATATTTATCATTGTTTAATGACATTCTCTTTCTATTCATATTTATCATAGTTTAATGATATTATCCCAACGTTAATGAATGCCCTCTTAGTATTGCATCCAAAGAGAAATCAACAGAATTTTTTGAATTCTTAGATGATCATGGTGCTCGATGGATTTTCTAATTGCGCGATTCAAAAGTACTTTTAACGCATTAAAATAAACAACATCTAATTTAATATGGCATTTTGTATTTTTTCCCTTAAAAAAATCCATGCTTGAAATTGAATTCGATTTCATTTTGAATATTTTTAAAATTTGATTCGAATTTTAGAATTGCACGCATATAAATTTTACAAATTCTCTAAAATTATTCGTGAATTCAATTTTAATAAAAAAATGTGATCATATGATGGCGGTTTCATTACGGCGCCATAATGCAAACCATTCAATTTTGAAATATTTACTGATGCCATGAGAAAAAAAATATAGAAAATGCTATTTACAGAGCAGTTACTGGCTGAATTCATTTCTTGATGATTTAGAATTTTTCAAAGAGTTATGCTCATTTGTTCAAAGCTTGTGTTAGATTTGGTCAAATAGTTAAATATTATATTTTTGGGAAATATCAAAGTTCTTATATGGTTTGATTTGTTTACAATATCAATGGAAACACAATTAATCACAATGTACTGGAAGAATTTAGGGTCATGAACTTATCAAATAAATACTATCTACTGAATAATTAAATTCCAATTTCTTCCACTGAGTTTTGGGCCATGGATGAATAGACACCTTTTAAAGATCAGTTGCATAAAACATTTTTGAAGAAAGATGATATCAATGTTTATTATGATTGGTGATTGATCCGTCACTTTTGAAACTACCAAAAAAGTGGAAACAGTTTTTTATTTTAGTCTTCTATATATTTGCCATATAATAAAATATCTCGCTTTCTTGAGATTTCCCATGTGGTCAAACGGTTTTTGTAAATCATTTCTTCTCATGGATGTTGATGAGACCTGGGATGGCCAATTAGTTGAAACATCTTCATTCGATAGCCAGTTCGAAGAAGAGAAGCCCCTTAAGAAACTCTGGAACAGATTGTTCGGTCTTTTCATCTGCGTATGCGTTGGTATCTATGCAGGCTTAATGTGTAGAACAATGCAAGAATCATGGATTTATGCTGCACTTTTCTGTGGTGAATCTCTTGTTTGCGCGTGCGTTGCTGGTATTATCAAGACATATTCTTTCAAGAAATCAATCACAGCATTTGCGATTTACTATCTTATTTCTGCTATTGTTACACCAATTACTACTTGGTTATCATTCGCATTTAGTTATTAAAAAAAATAGAGTTAAATCCCGACAAATGTGGAATCAATATGTTTTCTACCGAAATAAAAAATCTAATATTTATTACGTAATATTTCTTTTTATTTTAATAAAAAATGAAATTTATTTTTTACGAAAAGAATATCTTTTTCCCCTAATCTCTATATTAATTTGCATACACACTCTCCAATCTTTTGCATTTCGCTCAGTTCTATGCCCTTTTAATATGATATTTTCCAAAAACACCAAATAGCATTTGATTTTTCTCATATGGTCTGCATTTTCTAACGATATACTAGATAAAGATAGTAATATTCCTTCATTAATATTGATGATTTATGGGCGATCTATTTCACATAGAATGGCCGATTGCCTGTTTTTGATTTTACCATTCATAGTAGTTGTATCATGGGTTACTTTTTTAATAACATGTCCTCCAATTAAGAAGAAACAAGTAATTACAGAACCTTTATCAAGAATAATCGAAATTGAAGCAGAAAAATTTAATGGTACTTCAACATATAAAATAAAACGAAAAATCAATCTTTCAGAAACAGTTGCTTACGTTGATATGTGGAGATCTCACTGGTGCACGTATTATAATGACAGAGAATTCTTTTTCACACCTAGAATCAATGAAATGCTTCAAAGGTTACGTCAATTCGATGTTCCTGTTGTTACTATTTCATCAGTTGTCGATTATTTTTTACCATCATCCACACAAAGAAGAAAAGGATTAAAAGCTATCGAAAAAGGTAGATTACCAATACTAGAAGAATATGAAGCCAGACAAATGGCATATCATCACGAATATATACCAGGATTTGATGATATTTGCATGTACGACGGCCTAGAGCGATACGGACCTACCAGAGATAACAGATTCACACCTACAATTGCACTATCCGATAAAGATTACTTTTCTGCAAATTTCAGAGAATCAGCCGAATGCTTTGTTGGCCTTGGTGCAAAAACAGTTATTGTGTTTGGACAACACACAAATATGTGCTTGATGGCCGTTTTCTTGTATTGCCAACAAGTTAGATTAGATTTGATTATTGTCCGTGATTTAACAGATGGATGCTGGGTTTATCCACTCCAAAAGGAGCATGTCAATACACATACAAAGAGCAATGTTGCAACGAATAACTACTTCGATCAAAAATTTGGATGTTCAATTCTTTCTTTCGATCTCTACAGATCTCTTCGCCAAATATCTCCTTCAGTTGAGAAACCAAAATATCAGTATTTCTTGAAGACAGCTCATATGTTTAAGAATTTTCTGTAACATAAGAATGATTTCTTTCTTTTTTTTTATCAAGAAACTTTTATTAAGTTGTCTGAACCTTAAGAATCAGGATTAATTCCAGTGTTTCGATGACTTATCAATATCCAGGGCTTTAAACCTATATATATTGTTTTCAAATATATAAATAAAATATGTTGTTTTATTCTGTTAGTAATTATAAATTGTTTCATTCCTATTAGAGCAGAAAAGAAACCAAAGTATCAAATGTTTAATAAGAATCATATAATTGCCAAGTTGAAGTTGCTAAAGAAATAAAAAAATATTAGGATGAACTCCCCTTATTTATGCATCAATTAATGTGAGAAAAATATCCACAGCACTCAAAGAAACAATTCATGACAAAGATAATACTTTATTTCATTATGTACCAATTAAAAGTTCTGTATCCGCTGTTAAATTATCTAATAACAACATCATCCAAGTGAATATCATAATTTATTTGGTGACAAACAAGATTTCAAAGATAAGTATCAAAAATTGGCACTCAAATATGCCAAAGATGAAGGGTAATGTTGCCCTTTGTTCATAACGGAACCAAATAATTTATGAAATTATTGATATATCATGTCTCAAATAATGTACAATATTTATTATCTCATATTATGTTAGACATACAAAATAAGGCACGAAATTTTAGATAAACATCAATGTTGATAAATTTTAATATGAAAATTTTATATAAACAACTGATAGTAAACTTCTAACATACATTTGATATCTCTAATCTCTTTTTATAGCAGCATCCTCTAATTGGAAAGTTGGTAATAAAGATTCAAAGAAAAGTCTAAATGCGTCAATTGCATCAGCTGTAATTGTTGCATTTTCTGGATTAAAGCGTTTAAGGAGCCATAGAATGATAGATCCAACAACATAAATCGAAATTCCAATAAATACATGCTTATAGTAAATTGATACAATAAGAATTGCTTGTAATACCCAAAACATACCATATACTAACTTCTTATGGTTTTTTACTTGCGGCGATAAAAATTTTTCTGCATTTTCTAGGCAAACTGCATCATCTTTGATTGTATCATCATCTTGAAGGCATCCACTTTCATTTACTATTTTAAATGTATAACCATATTCTTCTAATTCTGGAATTTTATTTAAGAGAGCGAGAAAATCTTTAACTTTTATATCAATTGGAACATCTTTGATTGTGGTTTTGAATTTTTTATCAGAAGTTGTAACTTGAATATCATGGAATTGAGGCGCTTCGTTATTTGATTCTTCCTCCATTGAAAAATGAAATTTTCTTCTAAAGAAACAGGAATATCATTTGCAATCAAACATAATATACATATTTTTATTCATCCAAATAATTAGAGAAATATCTTTCCAATAATTCAACCTGAATCAAGTGATATAATTCATCATCATTAACAGAATCAAGCATATCAAAGAAGATAGTCAAACCATCAACCTGAAGTATGCGTTCAATAATAACTTGAGAATTTGACTGATATTTATCCAATAGTGCTAAAAGTGCTGAAATATTTTTACTTATTCGAGAGTTACTTAAACTCTCATCAAGGAAACCTATATCAGCTTCGATTATTCCATTATTGAGATAAATATCCAAAAATTCTTGAGAAAAGTAGAACATCATCATACATATAACAGTGTTGGCCAATTTTCTGAGTGAGAAAACATCACCGTTTGCAATTGTAAAAAAAATCTGAATAAATTCAGAATTTGTAAAGAATGGATGTTGTGGATATGAAGAAACTGCTGCGGCTAAGAATTTTAAGACTGCCCATTGAAGCTCTGGAATATTCTTCCGTAAATTTTTCAAGGTTATTTCAGTAACTAATTCAAACAAAATTGGGGCATTGATGACTAAGTGTGTGAGTACTTCAAAAAGTCGTTCTGGGTAAGAAATTGAAGTGTCTATGTATTTCCATATATCTTTGTTGAAATTATGCTTCTCTATGATTTCAAATGAATTTGGCGTGTCTGCAAGCAATCCAATTGAAAAGTATATGACTTCTTGAGAATATGAATCAATTTTATTGATTGATTGCTTCAATAATAATATTAGTAATTCTAAAATCTGATTTTTTGTGGTTTCATCATCAATATGCTGACATATAATATAAATAAAGTGAGAGAACACAGTCTGAATTTGGTTTTCTGACCCAAATGCTCTATCAAATAATGGAATTAAAATTCTTTTTGCAATTTCGTTCGAAAAATCAGGATCCGTATTGACTATTAGATTCAACATTTCAATACATGTAGCAACCTCTTCAGTATTCCATTGATTTAGTATATCAAAGACTCTATCAATTAAATCATCATTAATTAAAAGGGATAATTCATCTTCAAATCCATATTTCATCAATCCTTGAACGCAATACAATGCAATTATAGAATCTTTATAGTGAGAATTTGTATATATCATACTAACGATTATTTCCATAAAATTATTAAAACAAATAATAGGATCACAGTACGCATTCTTATCATGTATACTTAAAACGATCGTTTCAAGCAATTTATGGGCATCATCGATACTATCTTCATTCCATAAATTTACAAAATTCATTAATTCCTCAGCAATATTAACCGAAACTACTTTATTAGTGTTTTCATCTGTAATGTGCTGCTCGTTTTTTTCATTTGGGGCGTATTGCTCGTTAAAATCCTCAAACTTATAATTCATTGAAAAGTGACAAAACAATGAAATTACTAGAACTTGATTGCCATCCACTAATGGAAGCATTTCGTAAGAGAGCAGCAGATATGCAACCAGAAGAAAGCGTTTTGTACCATTTATTGCTTCCGCCTGAATATAATATTCCTGCAGATATGATGAATCCACTTCTATATCTATTTCTCGAAAAAACATCCGAACCAGGTGTACTGACTCAGTATGATAACCAAAATTGCGTTCTTAAAGTTCAAAATTCTCACTTAATTCCAGTTTCAGGTTTTGACCACAATGAAAAGTTTCAGATACTTCAAACTACCCCCTGCACAACGTCTGCTGGATTTGGTTTTGATATGCACGAACTTGGTTCAAATCCTTTCATGCCTTCACCAATTCCTCCTTTGTGCAGTGAAATAGAAAGCGGCTACAAAAATCCAGAAAAAGCGTTAGAATTCCTAAGAGTGCGAATACGTTCCGATAAATTGAAACCTCTTTTAGATGATATTGAAAATCTGGCTCATAAATCTACAATTAACGCAAAAAACTGCCAATCAATTGTGCAAAACTTACAGATTTATATGGATAAGATCTGCGATGCTGTATTTGAAGTTCGTCCTTTTCATTATATCCCAACATTATTTAAAATGAAAACAAACTTCATCATATTTTACGCAGTCGTTAATCTATTTCATACTAAATTACTCAATGCATACCATGAACTTATGAAAGCAGATGATTCTATGGCTGAAGAGGCTGTTCAGTATCAATCTCCATCAAAAGCTCGTCCAGAATTAATTGATAAAGCAGGTGATTATATCAGAAATCTGCATAATTCACCAAATATTGCCGAATCAATTTCTTCAGTTACAAAATTCTTCGAATCAGTTGTTAACGCGTTACCTGATAAAAACGCAGCAGCAGATGACATCCTTCCAGCTGTTTGTGATGGGATAAGCCACGGTAGAAGCCTTTCTTCTTATATTGTTTCTACTTTTACTTATCTGTCAGAGATATGGCCGCAAGAAGGTCTTAGCGAAAGAATTACATATATATTAGTTACGTGCTCTATCGCAGCCTCGCATTTTGCGAATGGCGTAGATGAGTATGACGAAAATAATAATAAGAAAGTTCTCGTTCGCAACGAGCGCGATGAAACGATCGAATTTATCGAGAACTATTTAGATAGTATTTAAAAATTGTTTGCTATTTTTCAATTATTTTTTTTTATTTAATTTCTTTTAGAGACCATTGAACAGCCAAATGACATAATTTATCATAAGGAGATATCTAAGAGGAATAGAATCAAAATTGATAAAACAAAATTTAAAATAAGCCATTAATTTAGGTTTGCCAACCAAAATGAATGAAATAATTAGTATAGTAATAATTTTATTCGTAAAGAAAAAGATAACCACGAAGAGGTTGAAAGAATTATTCCTTTTTGACAAATTTAGTTTGGACAGAAATTTGTGCAAATGACACTGTTGCCCAGATGGACAATAAGATAAGAACGAGGACAGGAACCCAAGCATTAGCGACGGCTGGTACCCAGTAGTTATAATAAACAGCATCAGTATTTGGAGAAGTATATGGGACTATTAAAAACTTAGGGGTGTCATTGTGTTCTATAGTGTGTAAAGCATCTGTTATGTTGGGACATACTGTTGCCCAATTGAAATTCTTGTTAAGAATTTTGACGTCTTGAGCTGCATATGGATATACATAGAGTTCACCTCGGTTAGCACATGGGATGCTACGGAGATCACTCTGTGTAAGTGTGTAGTTGATTTTGAAGAGAGTGTAATTAGTCAAATTCACATTTTCAAGAACTTGTGACAATGATTGGTTGTTAAACTTTGGAGGAGTATCAAGAGTAACAACGGCTACCTCGTAGTCATATTGATATAATTTCCAGCCAAGAACAGTAATGAGGCTCAACATTTATATGTATTGGATTGAAAAGGTCTGTCAGGATATTTCAGTTTATCGTCCAACGACGATCAAAGGATATTTTGAATTTATCGTACTTCGAATTTTTTTATTTTCCCTGTATTATAGCGTAATAATTACCTATAAGACTGAAAATCCAAATTATTGTTTTGTTGATCGAGCAAACACAATTTTCGAAATTCTTGAATTCTAAAAATCAAATTTAGGGCTAAATATCCCACAGATATGATTCTGAGATTGAACTATTAACGTTTTAACATGGATATCAGCATATTATGCCTAATTATTCTTTTTACATCTAAATATACTCCCATCATATTAAAAGTCATGAAAATAGATCGAGTATTATTTTTTAAAGCTATTTCATTTCGACTTTTGCAAAATTTAGTTATTTGCGAAAGGCAAACCCAAATTTTAGCTAAAAGTGACAGGGAAAAAAACGTTTAGTATTAAAAAAAAGACCGATGAGAGCTTCGTTCGAAATATAGAGGGAACTGAGAATGCGCAACCATTCTCAGGGAATATTGGATGCTATTCCCGTTCCCTCTGTATGGAAAATTGAGGTTTTCAAAGGGAGTTAAAATAATATCAAATTGATACTAATTTACTTCAAAATACAAAAGTATTTGACAGCTAAAATTAGTTACTTTAGCAAGCCTATCAATACCCTTTTACGATTATTGTTACTTTTTCGAAATAAAAGTAAAAACAAATTTATACTAATTTACTTCAAAAAACAAAAGTATTTGACAGCTAAAATTAGTTACTTTAGCAAACCTATCAATACCCTTTTACGATTATTGTTACTTTTTCGAAATAAAAGTAAAAACAAATTTATACTAATTTACTTCAAAATACAAAAGTATTTGACAGCTAAAATTAGTTACTTTAGCAAGCCTATCAATACCCTTTTACGATTATTGTTACTTTTTCGAAATAAAAGTAAAAACAAATTTATACTAATTTACTTCAAAAAACAAAAGTATTTGACAGCTAAAATGAGTTACTTTAGCAAGCCTATCAATATCCTTTTACGATTATTGCTACTTTTTCGAAATAAAATAAATTTATTATCAAAAACCTTTTTTTTTCTTAGTAAAAATAAACGAAATTTTTTACCTTATGAACTTTTGATGGAAATATGCAAATTTAAAATAATAAAGAAAGCCGCGAGCGAAGCGATCGGCTTAGTTCGAAGATTTTGATTCAAATCTTTGCTGATCTGTAATTCGCGGAAGCCGCGAGCGAATCGAGCGGCTTAGGTCTAAGATTTTGATTCAAATCTTTGCTTATATTCCTTAAATTCTTTATGAAACTCGCAACAGTTCCATAAAAAATTTTAAATTCTAAACTGTCGAAATTACCGATCGGTAATCACACCCGTGAAGGGTGTGTCACTTTTTACAGGTGTGTCACTTTTAGCTAAAATTACCCCTACTCTTTGCGAAATTTCAAAAATCTTTTGATGCTTTGAAGACAAATTTCTCAAGAATAAAACTAAAAATCTAGGAGATTGATAATCAAAACTTCTTTCAATGATTTTAGAGAAAATATTAAATCTCTTTAAAAAAACCTGTTACATTGAAGGCCATTTCATAAAAAATTCATAATTCCAGATTCGCACAAACGATTTTGGGGCTAATATATCTTTCTTTATGGAATATAAAAATTAACGTAAAAATAATTTAAGTGTAATCAGTAAATAAAAAGGTTTATGATGACTCCCAGAGAAGTTCAGCTAACTTTTCGTTATCCCACTTATTCTGTTCAGCTTTGTTCTTCTCTGCTAAAGCCCATCTATCGCGTACTTTCTTTTCTTCTGCTTCCCTATTCTTCTTAGCAGATTCACGAGCTGGTCTGAGCATGGCTTCCTTCTTTCTTAATTCTTTCATTTGTTTAACTTTTTCTTTAGCTCTTTCCTTATCTGCCTTTATACGTTTCTTCTTATCAGCCATTTCTTGCTTCTTAAGTTCGGCAGCTTCCTTCTTAAGGGCTGCTGTTCTAGCCTTTTGTTCAGAACGCATTTTTTCGATTTTCTGTTTTTCAGCTTGCTTCTGAGCTGCTTGTTCTTCCTTTAAGCTCTGCTCAATAGAAGCAAATAACTTTTTACGTTCAGCACGCTCAGCTTTCTGTGCCTGGCTACGTGCCTTTCTTTCATCTGCAATACGTTTTTTACGTGCTTTTACGTTAGCCATTCTCCTTTGTTTCTCTGCCTTCTCGTCATCCTTGGCCTTCTTTTCACGCCTAAGACGCATTAATTTTTCCAAAGGTGTTTCGTTCTTACTGGGTTTAGGCATAATGATTATAACGTATTTAGAAATTGAGAGGGAAACGGTTTATTCTCTTCTAAACGAAGAATTAGACGATGTAAAATGAATCTACATGACATCCATATTCAGAATGTTAAAATAATAGAGCGTAATTTTTTTGTTTTGAATTTCCCGCCAATCTTGAAATTGCGAGTTTCAGCCATTACACTTACATCCGATAGAAAATGGAGCTACTATTACACGATGACTAATCAATATGACTTGACAAAAGTGAATTTTTTGGATAAATTTTATTGAATTTTTTTGAGCTAATCAGTTTCATCTATTATAAGTCATGGGAATTTTAATAACACCTTGGAGTATCAAATAATCATATGAAAAACATCAATTTTTTTGAAGATACAAAGTCCTTTATTTATCTCTTTTTTTATGAAAGATAGAGAAATATAAAATATTATTATTCAGACAGTATATAGTCTATAAATGGTCTATAATAAGTCTATTCGTTAGTTGCAACAGTAAATTCTGATTCTTGCTCGCCAGTTGTTGCTCTTGGAGGTGTACCTGGACGAGGCTGTAAGTTGAAGTCAGATTCGTATTTCATTGGATTCAAAATCGTGAAAGAGCAGAATAATTGATCACTTACGCTGAGAATTGCTCCTTTGTTCATGTATTCATTGCAGTAGTTTGGTGCTGAGAATACAGTAACAATACTCTGTCTATCAGGGAATGGAAACTCATATCCTTCCATAATTGCCTGATGAGCACGACAAACGAGATCGAATCCGAATTTTGTAAGGAAATCTTCAACTTGCTGTGCACCAAAGCAGTATGATGTACCACGTTCATTGTCTTCCCAATCATCAACATCCATATTAGGATCTGACCAGAGAAGATCGCAAAGAAGTCCTTCTTCGGGGACTTCTATTGGCCTTTCGATGTTTTTAATCTCATCGAGACTGTTTAATGATGGTGAAAGGCCTCCATGAACGCAAAAGATTTTTTCTTCGATGATTGCTGCGATAGGGAGTCTGTTAAATACATCACAGAACAATCTCCAGATGTCGGTCGAATAGTTTTGAATGCATTCATCATAAAAACCGTATAAACGATTAATATAAGAACATTCATGATTGCCGCGAAGCATGTAAAATGTGTTAGGATACTTGATTTTATAACAGAATAGCAAACAAACGTTTTCTATACTGTTTTGACCACGATCAACGTAGTCACCTAAGAAAAGATAATTTGAGTTTGGTGGATATCCAGTGCTATCAAAAACTCTTAGTAAATCTTGATACTGCCCATGAATGTCACCTACAATAGTGAGTGGAGCTTTAAGCTCTAGCAAACAAGGTTGTTCCATAAAAATATCGGAAACGTTCTTGCAAAGGAATTGGATTTCGGTTTCTGTAAGACCTGCAATATGACCCATGGGCTGATTCTTAAGTGCTAAAAGCTTTTGTTCAATTTCATCAAGCATGGAATATAAAACTTGGTCCTTGAAATGTTGCTATTTTGAATACTTTACAAAAATCTAATAACTAATATTGTTTTTCTATATTTATATAAAATTTCGGAAATTTTGGTTAAAATTTTTAAAACGGAAATTTGATTTTAAAAGTGACATTTTTTGTGTTAAGTTGGTCAGTTAGAAAATATTAATGTAAAGAACATTTATAGCAAATTAACTTTTCCTCACAAAATTTTATGATCCCCTAAAATTTTATGATTGACATCGAAATTTGTTGACATGGCCCAGGGGAATTCTCAATTTTAAATGACGCCTAGTATAGAGTTTCTTGTCCTATTTATTGCCTATGGCAGCAATTATTTACTTATTGGTGCTACACGTCAATAAATTGATTTTCCGAGTTGAGTTTAATGGCAATGCAAGATCCATTTCAAATAGGGGATGTTCTTCGCATTATGATGCATCCAATGCACTGTATCACAGATGTTTCTAAATACAGAATCAAATTGCTTCGTTAAACATTTATGAGATTTGTGAATTTGACTTTTAATTTGCCTGATAACATGTTAACAATTTATTGAGACTTGAGTTATGTATCATTTTTATGTGTGTGCAGTATATTTAACATCCATAATTTCGATAAATTTGAAGAGAGAGAAATTTCATGCGCAAAACAATTTATTCAAAGAATAATATTGGTTAAGTTATATAATTCGATCTTCAATAGAACATAACTATGAATCTAAAATTGTTTCGAAAAAATTCAAAATGACGTTTATAATTTCATCAAGAGAGACAAAGTTTATAAACTTTATTTCATCTTTGTGAAAGAATTTGTCATTGTTTGTTATGGACATTCATTCGTATATTTCAGACGAACAATACACCCACGGAAATCACATAGTAACAGTAGTATCATGGAATACAACTAATGATTTAATTGCTACTGGACAAGATAACGGAGAAATCGTAATTTCAAAATTAATTGCAAACGAATTTCATCATGGCGTTATTTCAATATCAAAAATCTACACGATAGTTGAGCACAAAGCACCCATTACATCGTTATCGTGGAATCCCATCAATAATAAATTGGTTTCGGCAGATCATGGGGGCAAATTAGTTGTTTGGACTGAAATGGATTCAATATGGGTTCCATTACTTATTAATGATCTTTCTAGAGTACCAATCCTTACTGTTTTAAATTCACCGAATTCAGAATTAGTTTCTATATTATATGCAAACGGAAAAGTCGTATGTGGCAACATAAATGGAAGCCAGAAATGGAATTCCGAGTTAGATTTCCTTCCAAAAGCAATGTGTTGGTCATCCAATTCTAAAAGTGTTTATGTAGCAGACAATCGCAATAATATCTACATTCTTCGCGAATACGGCACTAAGGTCATTAAAATCGACATATCATCTCTCGGAATTGAAAAACATACCGATCAAATTACGAATCTTTTTTGGAATAAAAGGGATGGTGGCACAATCCTTGTAACGTTCCGCAGTGGTGTTGTTGCGATCTTCCGTGAAAAAGATGAAACATCACCTATTACTGTTATTACAGAAACACGAATTACTCACGCAGCATGGTCACGCGATGGCAGCCGATTTGTCATTGCTGGGAAGAACCAGACTACAAATAAAATATTCATACAGTTCTATACTTCATCAGGAAATGTAATAAGAACGATGGAATTAGAAGGAAACTACATTTCGAGCATTTGTTTCAGTCCTGACGATACAAAGCTTGCTGTTTGTATAGATACGAAACTAACAATCATACAGACTGTTCCTAGAGTTCCATGGGTATATTTCATGAACACATTAGTATATGCAGCTCCTTCATTACAAACAAATGAAAACAAAACGTCAAATGTTGTGTTTTTCAATTCAAAAACTGCTGAAAAACATATTAAACAGATTGACAAGTTAGTTGCCATTGCGAACTCCAAAACAAAATGTGCAATTCTCTCTGATTCCAATGGAGAAGCATCAATTATAATAACAGATGAATTTGGAATTCCTAAATACAGTACATTCATTTCTTTTACGCCTCAACACATTGCTTTGACAGAAGAAAAGTGTATTATATCATCAGCATACAAATTATGTATCTGGAATTTCGTCAACAACATTGCGAAGTTCCTTTCTTTTGATTACGACATTACTTCTGTTGGCGCAAGATTAAATACAGTTTTTGTGACTTTGACAAATTGCGCATTGATGTCAATTGATTTGGTTACGAATGAAGAGATCGGACATTTCACAACACCTAGGCAGATAGAAGCTATTGACGTTAGTTCTGATAGTACGATGATATCTTTGATTGATGTTTCTGGATTCCTTTATATTTTGGATTTGAATACAGGAACATCACAAGAAGTTTTTCGATCGGAAACATGGGGAAATAAATGGGCAATTGACAGTCCAACTCTATTTGCAAGCCTTGAGAAACAGAATATATATATTTACAAAGGTTTGCAGCCAATAGAAAGAATCCCAACAATGGCAAGTATCTGTGAATTTCATTCTCTTTCAATTCTTTCTGTTGATTTTGTCAAAATTTTCAAAAATTCATTGAATCCTGATGTTTCTTGTTTCAACAGATACGACACGAAACCTATCAATGATATTCATCTCTTGTTGAAGAGCTATACACCAAAGATTGCTCAAGAGATTACTGACTACATCGCTTCATTTGATTGTCCTTTTGCTTGGTATTTATACGCTGATTTTGCTCTTTCTATTGATGATCCGGGATTGGCTGAAAAATGCTTTGGATTCGCATTTAGCAATGATGGAGTTGTCATTACAAGATGGATGAGAACAGTTAAAGACAAAATTGCTAGAAGAGTATACGCGCTTTGGTTTTTAGGACATCAAAAAGAAGCTTTAGAATTAATTTCCCAAAACAATAGAGATGATTTGAAACAAAAAGTTTTGAATTTGGAGTCGGAATTATCGAATCCAAGCATTGATTACTCGGAAAGATATAGGTATATCAATGGAAAATGGAAAGATGCGTTGAAATACTACCAAAAGAATGACAATAAGTCAATGATTGTCCAATGTTTGGCTAATTCTGATGATGTTGTTGGTTTGCAAGATTTGATGGAGAAAAGTGAGAAAAATTCAGAAATTTTGAAAGAAATTGGTGAAAAATTTGTTTGTCTTGGATCAGCACAACAGGCAGCAAATGCATTCATGAAGTATGGATCTCCACAAATGGCAGCTAATGCTTATGCTCATTTCAACATGTGGAAAGAAGCCTTGAAAATTGCAAACAATTATAAAGAAGTTGAAAGAAAATTAATTGTTTCTAGATTCGCAGCACATCTCGCGGACGCAAATAAGAATTGTAGAGCAGCAAGAACACTTATACATTGTAAGATTTACCATGAAGCAGCAGCTCTTCTTGAAAGAGAAGGTGATTTGAGAATGAGAAGAGGAATTGAGTATTTGATGGCTAAAAAATTGTTTGTTTTTAGCGCATTCAATGCAATGAAATCATTGAAAGCCAGAGGAGAAAAGATATCTATTTATAAAGTATGGCATAAAGCAGAAGCTGTTCATTACTTACTTTTAGCTCATAGACTTTTGAACGAAGGAAAATACGAAGATGCTCTTTTCCCTGCTGCAAGAATTTTGTTTGCTTATCAAGATGTTGTTGTAAGAGAGACAAGTGCTGCTTTATTGGCTCTTGCTGGATATCACGCTGGGTATTTCCAGGAATGTTCTCTTGGATTTGGATTCCTTGAGCATTCTGAAAAAATATCACAAAGAAAACGTGAAAGAATCGAACAATTGGCTGTTAATTTGTTCATGAAGAAAACTCCAGATGACGAGAAAACAATTGAACCTGTTGCATGCCAAGGCTGCGGATGTTTGGTGAACCCAATGAGTCCTTTGTGTAGATGCGGAATTCCTCTTGTTGCAAGCGTTGTTACAGGAAAACCAGTCAAGAAAGATGACAAACTCTGGAAGTGCAAACATTGCAGACATTGCGCATTGATGAATGAAATGAAAGATATCAAATTCTGTCCTTTATGTCATTTTCAAATTTAATTTTATATTATTTTATTTTGTTTCGTTTTGTAAACATGTAATGTATTTCTATCATCAGATAGTTTTTATGATATAACATATAAAATCTGATATTTCTTTAAATGAAATTCTATTTGAAACAATATTTTCATAAACTAAGATTTTATTCTAAAGACATATGAATGAATGGTATAAATATCTCATACTTACACCTTCATTGCATATTGAAAACATGTTCTTATTATCTGGAAGAGATTTCATTCAAAATAGAGTACATTTAAGGTTTTTGTAGAGACTATATCAAAAATATATTAATTTCAACATTTAGAAACATTATCTTTAGATATACTACTTATATCTTGGAATTGGCGCGAAAATTATGAAATCTACATTATTAATCATAGTTTTTCGATTGTTAGTAGGTATTTTTAATTAAAGTGTACAACATGACAAATTTTTAAAATTATATGTACGGAATCTACTAATGACAAATATAGGAATTGGAAAAATGAATGATTTTGCAAAATTTGCTTTCTTATCGATCACTATATCCTATGTGTAATAAGTCGTTGCGGTTTCGTATGAAGTGCACCATTCGTGGTTTGGATTTTGGAGAGAAAATCTTATTTTTGAGTGAAGTGAATTCAATCTGAATTGGCCCAAATAGTCTATATGTGAAATTGGAAATAAAAATGATTTGTCAAATTGCACAGATTTGACAAAGGTTATTCAAACGAGCCGAAATAATAAATCCATTATCCTTGCCATAATATTATTCTTAATATTCCCATAAAATTCGAAATGTGATTTCATGTCAGAATACTGGCAGATTGACACTTTTATCTCTTCATAGTATGCTGAAAGCGATTTTTGTTGCGAACAACGAACCAATAGTTATTGTATCAAAATACCAAGTTCCACCAAAAACTAATGAGCTCACTGAAGAAGCATGCAAGTGCATCCGTTCCGGATTAAAGCCAAATGAGTTCAAGCCGATCGTATATACACCACCACATACATTTTTCTTAAGGCAGACAGGCGAAGTCTGGCTTGTTTGTGTTGTAGAAGGCGATGCTCAAGCCATGATGTACACAAGTATCCTTGAGAAACTTGAAGAAATTTTAAACCAGTATATCGAAAAACCACTTACAGATTTCGGAGTCAAAGATAACTTCGCTCTTATCTATAGATTGATTGACATGTTTATTGATTCAAGTTTCCCATTCGTTGATGACTACAATGGTTTAATGCAATTTATCCCTCCAAAGAACATGGAAAAGGGCACTTTGAATCCAATTGCACCATGGAGAGCTAACGGCCCAACCTACAAGAAGCAGCAAGTTCTCCTTGATACAACAGAATTCGTTGATTACATAGTCGGAATCAACGGAAAGGTCGATTTAGCACAAATTAGAGGCGAAATCATAATGCAGGCAGAACTCAATGGCAGCCCGCACCTTTCTCTTAACTGGAAGAACTCTCCGCTCTTCGATGATGTTGCATTCCATCGTGCCGTCGATTACCAAGCATATCTTTCATCAAAACGCATTGATCTAGTTCCGCCACAAGGACGCTGCACCCTCGTTACTTACAGAATGCAAACACAAGCCAAGCCACCACTCGATATCAAGGCTGTAGTCACTCCAACACGCGGAAAGCTCGATATTCGTTTTACAATCAATGTCGAAAAACAGACAAACGACGTTGCAATCAAATTCGATATACCAGGAGCAAGAGATTCCACATTACAAACAAAGACAGGCGAAATTGTCCTCGGATTTGAGAACTGCTTATGGAAAGTTGGCTGTATGAAACCAGGAAAGCCTGCAGAACTTACAGGAGCTGTTAATTGTTCCGAAGACTGCAGACAATGCGTTTTCATCGTTTCCTTCAACCAGCAGGGATTACTCAGCGGTTGCGAAATTACAGGAAGAACACTTGAAGGTGTTAATGACAACTCTTTATTTGTTGGTTCAAAGAATACTATCAAAGCAGGAAAATTCCAGATCCGCGCTGGTATGCAATAAATACTATATACTACAAATCAAATTGCTGTTATTCCAAATACATATATCTCTCATCTTTTTAGTTTCCAATAAATAAATTTATTTATTTTAAACAATTTTTCAAAAGAACCCTATTTTATCAATATTTCCAAACAAAACTCATGATTTCTCAATCAAATTCTATAAAAACATTACAAATTTTTTTATATGTAAACTCATTTTTCATGGCTTATGTCTCCATTACATATAATTCTAAGAATATCATGAAACTCTCATTTACGGAATTAAAGAAATGAGGTTTATAAAAAATACGTTTAAAGTTGGGATGAGTTTAACACAAATTAATTTTTTACAGATAAACAAGAAAGATCAACAAGGTAGAAGTAAATAGTATTAGCAGGTTTTGAAATTAATCAAGTAAATTTTCAAGAGCCTTTTCATGGCTTTGAATAAGTTGAGAAGAGGCATTTCTGTAAGAGTTAAAGAGTTCTGTAAGGAGATAATTTGAACTGTTGACTAATGTATTTAAACGATCTTGGCCTTCAATAATTTCTTTACCGTAAATAGGATCCAGTAATTCTCCACGTTCTATTTTCCCAAGGAAATCGTTTTCTTCGAGAGCAGCAATTAATCCATTTAATTCTGAAGCAACGTTTTCGTTTTCTTTCTTAGCATTCAATTTCTCTTCATCAAGAGAACTGGAAACGAACTGTTCATGCTGAATTATTGAATTAATCTTACTCCAAACTTCGCTTAATTCCATTATTGTCACTTTTTTGCTTTATTCGAAAATTTCATCTTTTCCTAGAAAGAAAGCAATTTCAGACTTAAGGAAACATAATATATCTTATATTGGAAGAACTTAATCCATAGAAAGCTCGTCTACTGTGATTTTCCTTCTTGATTAGGCAAAATTGTTCAAATTATGAGTAATATAAATGAGTTTACTGATTTTTAATAACTCATTAAGCACATATATATTTTCTCCTATCTACTGAAATGATTTAAATTGGCAATCAACTTTTTTATTGAATAAATTTTAATTGCCACCCATATTTAAACTAAAATTTAATTGTCTCTTGAATTTTTCATATCCAATGATGATTACAATATTATTTGAGCTTTTATAAAACACTTCACATGTCAAGAAAGTTTTTTTGACTACTAAATAAATGGAAATGAAGACGGGAACCTGTCTGGATGAGAAGGCGGAAATGATCTGGGAATCTAACTCAGGAGCATATGGGCAATGCTTCGTCCTTAAAATCGGAGATAAATTTTAAGTATTAAAAAAATATTTCAATTCATCAGGACAAAAGATTGAACAAGTCTTTGAAGAAATGGAAGGATTTAAAATCCCACTTGCACCAAAATTTTTCGATACTTCAGTTAAGCATCCAGGCGAACCTTTTGATTGGGTTTTAATGGACTACATTCCAGGCGTCACATTAGAGAGTTTATTAAGGAATCATAAGCGTATTAGACTCCTATACATCCTTGAAATAATTACAGCTCTTAACCTCCAACTGAAAAAGATGGGAGAGAAAGGAATCAAACATCGTGACTTGAAACCAGGCAATATCGTTATCGACGCAGACTTTGTACCTCATATTCTTGATTGGGATGATGTAACAACAGGAGTTTCAATGACACAAAGCCCTTACCACGGAACAATTCGTTTTGCAGCTCCAGAAATTTTTGAAATGAAAAAAGAATGCGCATCCGACATTTTCTCATTCGGAGGCATCATTTTCAACATGCTGACAGGCAAAGCTCCTTTCGATGATGTCTACAACAATCTCGATTACATATTTCATTTTATTCCTGAAGAATATGATGTAGAAGATGTTGATGAACAAGAAGAAGATGAATATGAACAAGAAGATGATGAAGATAAAGAAAAAAAAGTTAAAAAGATTAATAAGAAAAACAAAAAGAGGAGTTGATGATTACTTCAAAACAAAAGAGGAGCTTGATGATTTGATCGCTGAACATCCAAAAGCGAATCGCCTTGCATTGGATATATTTTATGCCTATGATGATGATATTAAGGCATCAATGCATTTGTATCTAATGGATTTAGCGGATCAACAAATAATTGAAAAAATCAGACAACAAATTGAAGAATACAAATCATTGGATGAAACTACACAAAAAATCTTATCCATGATAATCGATCTTGATAATTGTTATGGTGAGCTTATTAGATATAACATCGAACCAATATTGATCGAATTAATTAAAGATGGCGCTAGAGATGAGGATTTAATATATGATGAAGAGTTCCTTCAACATAAACATGATAAAGCTTTGGCAAATATCATTTTTTATTGCTGGAAACAAGAACCAACAGACAGATGGACTCCCATACAAATTCAAGAAGAAATCAAAAATATTGTCCAATATTTAACTGATACTGAAAAGAAAATGTACAAAGAGTACTGTGATAAAATTGAAGACCTTGAGCAAAAAGAATACGGAACATTTGAAATGATCAACAAAGCAAGAGATGAGGGATTTTATTATTGTGATTACACTCTTGGCGACATTATCTATTATTTGGATAATAGTTTTGACTTCGATCGGATCACCCCTGATAAGTTCAAAGATTTTATAAATACAAGAACGCCTTATCCAAGACCATGGAAGAATGAATAAAAATATTTTTATTTTTTTACATTTTTTATTATATGATGTGAATAAAGCACATATATCTCAGAATTTTAGGAACTCTAGTACTTGATGTTCTCGTTATATGGATGGCTTTATTGCATAATTTCTCTGTTGTTATGCAATTTTTTTGCCAAATTTGTCACTACTTGTTATGATATTCTGATTCAATGACTAGTTTTGAATATATTGTCATCAATTCAAATAATATTCAGATTGGAAACGGTGAAGTTAGTTGTATTTCCCAGGAGCTCAAAGGATCAATTACAATTCCTAACACAATTGAATCCAAGACAGTTACAGTTCTTGGGAAATATGCATTTGATGGATGTAACATCTCATCTATCATACTTCCCGATACTATTACTGCCATAAATGATTATTGTTTTCGAAATTGTAGGGTTGAGAACTTCTCAGCTCCAACTTCTCTGGTAAAATTGGGAAATTATGCTTTTAGTACTGCTTTTATTAGATCTGCCGATTTCTCTATGACAAAAATTGAAAAATTTGGTGGAGTTGTCCAATTTGCTGATTCATTATTAACAAATATTACATTTCCAGAAACTTTGACCGAAATACCTGTTTGGTTCTGTAAAAGGTGCGCTTTTTTGGAGAATCTTAAAATTACAAAAAATATTATTTCGATTGGAGCTTCTTCATTCATCGACTGCTATCGATTAAAATATATTACCTCTGAAAGTCCATTTTTCATCGTATTTGAAGGAGTTGTTTATAATCAAGATTTTTCAGTCATGCACATTTATCCATCCAATTGTTCAACAGAATTATTACCAACCGTAAGATCTATAAGCAGTATAAAGGCGTTTAGCGGCGCAGATCTTGAAATTTTCACTTTAAAAATTAAAATTAAAAATGTAGGGCCCTCGTTATTTAGAAGATGTCCAAACATTAAAAGAATTGATTTGAGATGCGGGAATTTTAAATCTTTGCCATCTGGTTCTTTTGCAAGTTGTCCATTATTAACTGAATTGTACCTCCCAGATTCCATTGAAAATATCAATTCAAGATCAATTACTGACTGTCCTCTATTGAATACTTTGTACCTTCCCATGAGTTTAAAGATTGTTGATCAGGAGGGCGTTGTTTATTCTAATATTACTGAAGTTTACTATTGCGGAATCACTGATGTTGAGGGAATTCTACTTGCATCGGTTAAGGTCCACGTTACCCCACAATATGCGTTGAGGAAATTCATGGGAAGAACCCCAGTTGATACAAATTATCAATGTGAATCGTCTATTTGTGAATTTGTATATCCAGATGTTTATAAATGCCAGAGTGTTGCTCAGTGTGGCTACTTGACATCTCAAATAAGTAAATCTTTCATATACGTTTTTATTTTGATGTAAAAATTATAATCAACATGTTAAAAACATTTTTATAACTAACAGGCATAATCTTACCGATAAACAAAACGCGTAACAAAATAGTTTGTCCATTTTGATGATAAGTCATTGAAATTTTAACTAACTGCGCAATTCCATATTCAGTCTTACTGTTAGTTATCATCTCAATGCATGTTATTCTTGCAAATAACATTTAAAGATTTCAGATGCGCAATTATCCATTAAGAATAAGAATAACCAATATAATTCCGTTCATAATTTTATTTACTTGATGGAAGACATCGATTTTTTATGCCCAATTTGAACTATTGCTGAGATTTTGAAAATAAATCTTTGAGCTTTTTGTAAATACTCAAAATTAATCGACATTTCGACCTATTTATTCCAGAAACTAGGAATTATGAGCTTTACTATTAATGAAAGCCAATACTTAAGAATTCTAATTACAGATTATCACAAATTCTGCGCATAATCTGCAATATTAATGTTTCTCATACGAATTATCGAAACCATTAGCAGATTTCGAGAATAAACAAGAAACAATTTACATCAAAATAATTTTTTTCTAGTCAAATCAGTCCATTTACCAGCAAAATAAATTTATTAATTATAACCGAAAACATTTAATAAGTCGGTTTGGAAAACAAAATTTTCCCGCTAATAACAAAAGGCCAATCACTTTTGTTTTCAATGGACGCCGACGAAGTTAGTTACGTTGACGCTAATGAAGATAACTGGAGTCAAAATGATATGTGGATGGTTATCTCGAAATTCTTCGAGAACCGTGGTCTTGTTAAGCAACAGCTTAAGTCATATAATAGTTTTATCAATAATTGCGTTGATTCAGTATTAGACGACAAAGGCCACATCACTCTCCAGTCCGATCAGCTCCTTGCAAACAAAATCAAAATGGATTTCAACTCAAATGACGATGATGAAGATCAAGGCAAGACAATCCATATCTCTTTTGGAACATCTACCGTCCTTCGTCCAACTACTCCCGAAGGCAAGCAACTTACACCTATGATCAGCCGTCTTCGTAGTTTATCTTATTCGTTGATCTTAAGATCAGACATCAGAGTTGTTGTTATGGATAGCAACAAGAATATGAAGCAATTGGATGTCGATGGCGTAGAGATTGCCAAGGTTCCTGTTATGATCCGTTCTGAATATTGCCATCTTTCAAACCATCGTGACGACAGAGCAATCAATGATAACCTTAATGAGTGCGATTACGACCCTGGAGGCTACTTCATCGTCAATGGCTCAGAAAAAGTTATCATTGGCCAAGAACATATGGTTATTAACAAACCAATCTGCTATGCCCAGAAATCCATGGTCAAATACGATCTCGCTACAGAAATTCGTTCACAGCCAAAAGTTTTTGGTCGTCTTTCTCAGCCATTTAACCTCTTTTTACTTGCTCCAACTGCAAAACAACCAGAACGTCCAATTCATGCCAAATTATCAAAGACAGAGAAAACTATTCCATTATTCATCTTATTCCGCGCATTAAAGTTCAAGGGTGATAAAGAAATTCTCGATTTAATTTGTTACGATCCAGAAGACTCTGAATTCATCGATGTTCTTCGTCCATCCATCGAAGAATCATCTTCCTTCCTTGATGACAGAGCCTGCCTTGACTTTGTCGGTAAAAGATGCTCAATTGCCGCTGAAGAGAAATCTCAACGTCTCCGCAAAGCACAGAGGTTGCTTAACGAATACTTGCTTCCTCACCTTGGCGAAAAGGAGAGCGATACAACTTCAAAGGCATTTTTCATCGGATATATGGCTCATAATCTTATCAACGTCGTTCTTGGCCGTCGTGACCAGGATGACCGTGACCACTACAGTAACAAGCGTTTGGACCTTGCTGGTCCTCTCATTGGCCAACTTTTCGCCTTATTATTCGAAAAGATGATCAAATCCCTTACACAGCATCTCGAGAAGCGTCTTAAGGACGGCAACATCGACCAAATGGCCAAATCAGCAGCAGATCTTACAAGACAAGGCGTTTTGAACTTCAAATCAATTACATCCGGTTTAGAGTACTCCATTGGTACTGGCAACTGGTCAGTCCAACGCCAGGCCGGTTCCAAGGCTGGTGTCTCCCAGATGCTTAACCGTCTTACCTTCCTTTCCACCTTATCCAACCTCAGAAGAACGAACACTCCAATTGGCAGAGATGGCAAGCTTACTGGTCCTCGTCACCTCCACAACACGCACTGGGGATACATCTGCCCCGTCGAGACTCCAGAAGGCCAATCTTGCGGTCTCATCAAGAATCTCGCTCTTATGTCAATTGTCACTGTCAATCGCGAACTCGAGGCCGGCGATGCAATCACACGCATTCTCGAAGACACAGGAACAATTCCGATCCAACAAATCACTCCAGATCAGATCAAAGACAGTACAAAGATCTTTTTGAACGGCGCATGGTATGGTATCCACACTGATGCTTACGATCTCATGGAAACATTACTTTCCGAGAGAAGATCCCTCAAGATCCCGTCAGATGTCTCTTTCGTCCATCATATCCGTGACCAGGAAATCTTCATCTGGACAGATGGTGGCCGTATTACTCGCCCTGTCTTAATTGTCAACGACATGCACTTGACACTTAAGAAATCAGTCCTCTACGACGAGAACACGAACTGGAAAGTCCTCAGATACAAAGGTATGGTCGAATACTTGGATATCGACGAAGAAGAGACAAAACTCATCGCTCTTTCCCCAGCTGACCTCGAAGAAAACCGTAACAGTCCTACAGGCGTGAAGACTTACACTCATTGTGAAATTCATCCCTCATTGATATTCGGTGTTTGCGGCACAATCATTCCATTCCCTGACCACAACCAGTCACCACGTAATACATATCAGTGCGCTATGGGTAAACAGGCCATTGGTTTGTACACAACAAACTACATGATCAGAATGGATTCATCATCACACGTTTTGTGGTATCCTCAGAAACCATTAGTTGCAACAAGAAACATGCGCTATCTTAATTTCAACAAACTCCCTGCAGGTATCAATGTCACTGTTGCTATTTGCTGCTACACGGGCTATAACCAGGAAGACTCATTGATGTTGAATGCTTCTGCAATCGACAGAGGATTGTTCAGGTCATACTTCTTCAGAACATACAAAGAAACAGCTGAAGGTGATGGCACTGAAGGAGCTTCTGAAGTATTCACATTCCCTGACCCACAGACAGTCAAAGGAATCAAGTTACACGATTCTTCTAAAATTGACGCTGACGGTTTGGCCATTCCAGGCGCAGTTGTTTCTGCACAGGATGTCATCATCGGAAAGATCTCTCCGGACTCACCGACAGAGCTCGACCACAGACAGTACAAAGATACATCATGCGTTGTTCGTCCTATGGAAACAGGTGTTGTCGATTTGGTCTTGAGAACAATCACAAAGAAGAACTTGCAGTTGGCAAGAGTCAGAACGAGACAGATGAGAAGACCAGAAATCGGTGACAAGTTCTGTTCAAGGCACGGACAGAAAGGTGTCTGCGGAATGACGTACAGACAGGAAGACATGCCATTCACAAGGGATGGAATGGTTCCTGACATCATCATGAATCCTCACGCTCTTCCTTCCCGTATGACAATCGGTCACTTGATCGAGTGTTTGCTCGGAAAGTGCACAGCAATCGATCCACAGAACGCTGATGAAGGTGATGCAACACCTTTCTGCGGTGTTACTGTCGACGCAATCGCAAAGAGATTGCAGGACGCAGGATTCGAGAAGTACGGAAATGAAACACTCTACAACGGAAGAAGCGGAAAGAGACTCAAAGCGAAGATCTACTTCGGACCAACTTACTACCAGCGTCTGAAGCACATGGTCGGTGACAAGGCACACGCAAGAGCTCTAGGAAGAAAGTCACTCATCTTGAGACAGCCAGTCGACGGAAGAGCAAGAAACGGTGGGCTCCGTTTCGGTGAAATGGAACGTGACTGTTTGATCGCTCACGGTGTCTCAGCAATGATGAGAGACAGATTGCTCGAGAACTCCGATCGCTACTTCGTTCCTGTCTGCAAGACTTGCGGATTGATCGCTATCGAGAAGACTGATGGAACAATGGAATGCCCAGCTTGCCAGGATGAGGGAAGATTGGCAAAGGTCGAAATGCCTTACGCTTTTAAACTCGTCATCCAGGAATTGATGTCAATGTGCATTGCTCCTCGTCTTAACTTGATTGAAGATTAACTTTTTTTAGAAAATTTTTATATATTAGGATTTTTTTTATACAATACACTTTTATTTTTTTATTATATTATATATTTTCTTTTTGACAAAAAAACTTTTTTTGAATTTTTTTTGGGAAATCGTAAAAAAAGCAAATTTTTTAAATGCCCAGATTTTCCTTACTTTTACCACTCCCCATGTAATTTCTGGGGAAAACGATAATTCATTTTTTTATGGATGAATAGATCGTTTTCCTAGAAAGGACCTCATATCTCTGGCTAAAAAGAGTGTCAGATCCTAAATAGGTTATTGATCTAGTGTACAAATCCAATAAAAAGCCTATTTTTTTGGCTTTTTTGGTGCTCATTTTTTCGAAGATCTACATGAATATGGGGAAACCATCGGATTTTTTTGGTTAACCCACATCTTCATGTAGTCTGGACTATCTTTCCTCGAAGGACCTCTTTACGGGTGTAAAAACTCATAAAGTTCTCAAAAGATTCATTCTCGATCTCCATGCTGAAAGAATTTACAATAAAAAAGAGATCTACGCATCAAACTACAGCCATAAATGAACTGAACCCCTAAAGCTCAGCTCTTAGTTTATCAAAAACGTCGAAATCCTTCTCATTGCAATCAAATTTTCTCAATAACTCATAAGAAAAATCGAATTTTGATTAAGCCGATGTTATAGGTATCACAAATACTACAAACTTGAGCAATATCGAAATTGCCAGCAAAAGTTTGAAATTGCATTGCTCATATTTGTTTTGTAAACTAAAAATCTGCTTATATTATTCATTAATTTTTTTATATATTATTCATATACTTTAATAAAAACAATACTATTTCACCTTAAAAATGAATTTCATAAGTCAATATTATTTTTTTGAAAATGTATCAATTTTTGATTAAAACAACATGAGAATAAAATTTACGCAAAATTATTTTAAAAAATGGTTTTAAAAATTTACAATTGATTAAGAATAAGATTGCAAGAAGTTTTGAAGTTTAATTTTAAGAAAAAAAATTCGGATATTATTCATGGATCTAAGTAATCTGATATTTGAGTATCGGCACTATGCATAAAACATATATTTATAGTTTTTTTGGATTTTTATGATTTTAAATATATTCAAATTTGGCAATCCAATAGATTTTTAAAAAATAGGTAAATAAAAATAGATTACATATGCAGCAGATTTAGAACATGAAACAAATCTTATAGTGACCCAAAAAAAAATTCATGATCCAAAAAAGAAAAAAATTGGCTAAATGGGAATCAAACCTTGGCATAATGAATCATTATATCAGATGTTTCCACTACACTACACCGGCAGTTCCAAAAATACCCTTGGTGGTTCTATTTAATAGCTACTCCCAACGATAGGCGGTGTCCCCAGCTTTCGAGAGGTGGTAAAAGTAAGGAAAATCTGGGTAATAATTTTTAAACATCATCTTTAAGAAGATCATCTATATCAGCACAGATACTTTCTGCACTGTTAAAGACATCATCTTCGTTTGTTGGTGATAGTCTTTTTAGTAATCTGTTCCATTTTGTTCGATTTGCAACATCAATTTCTTTTTTTCCAAAAACTCTGTGTTCTTTGTTCATCGTCTCTGTTTCAGGAAATATTCTCCTGCAGCATGATGGTTTCTCAACTGAAACAGTACCATCTGGTCTTGTAAATAAGTATATTGCTCTTCCATGAACAATACTAGTATCCATTTATTTTTATTAGAAAAATCTAATTAAAGTGATGCTGGACGATTATTTTATTCTCAATCTCCACATCATAGACATTGATTAAGACATGCTTTATTTCGAAATATTATAAAATGTTATTACATGAATATGATATATGACTTAACATTTGCATATATATTTGTGATAAAATATTTAAAAATCATGGATAAGTTAATTTATGAGAGCCGCTATTATGAATTAGGAATTCAAAAAGGTTCCCCACTTTTCATCAGATATTTAGAAGCAATTAAATTTTATATTAAATAAATTTATATATTTTGGGCCATAATTTCGAGGAATGCAATTTTCTCCTTAATATTTATGACAAATT
Organism: Trichomonas vaginalis G3; assembly: GCF_026262505.1. Taxonomy (NCBI): domain Eukaryota; phylum Parabasalia; order Trichomonadida; family Trichomonadidae; genus Trichomonas; species Trichomonas vaginalis. Next base: position 15,125,873 of record NC_067207.1, read on the forward strand.
CAAATGTATAGACTTTAACTGATAAATTTAAAATATTTGGTGAAAATCCTAATTTTGCCAGATGATTTGAAGATATTTCTGTATTAATGAGGTAATATAGTTAATATATGGCAGAAATATTATTGATTCAACGTTATTTTATAGTTTCGTTAGAATTTAATTCTCGTAAATAAAATCTAAGGCGTGTTTCTTGATAATAAGGCATGAGATTACATAAAAACTATTTTAATTCCGATTATAAGGTAGTCACAAAATCTAAGTAGTGAGGCTCTCAAAAATTGAACCGTACTCCATACAAAATTTGTGTACCCTCACTACTTAGATTTTGTGGCCTTCAATTGAGAGGTTAGTTTTGATAGAGCACGTTATAAAATTAAAAGGGAAAAATAAATAAAATTTAAACATTTAATTATATATAATGTAAGGAGTGTAATTCCAAATTTTCTAAAAACTATTCAAATTTGAGCATTTTTTTGGAAATAGTAAATCTAATATGTACATCTAATAACAACATGATTCATCACCTTTTCAAGCTCTGCAGTCAATTTTTTGAAATTTGATTGAAATAAATGTAGCAAAAATTACATTTCATTAGGGAATATATGAGTTTCTCTGGAAACAGGCTGATAAATTTTAAATTTTGTCCAATCAACATGAATGCATTGAGAAATTTGGATTGATTTTCTGGTAGAATCTGGAACAATTCAACCATATATAAATGGATCATGTAATCATCATGAAATGTTAGTGTTAGAGTTCAAAAGAAACAGAATGAGTGGAAATCAAACACAATCTGAATAATTTTAAACGTATACAATCTTTAACTTTGTATTTTGAATTCTACATATATGATTGTGTAATTCGTTCTTTAAATTCATTTCCCAAAAACGTCAATTAACAATTAAATTTAGTGTATTTTAAATATATATACGTATTATATTTTATAAATTATATTAAATTCGCAAAATTTTAAGTTTTAAAGAAAAATAAAAAATGTTCAAAATATGAAATTATGCATAGGATATTAAAATTTACATGTTAGCAATCGTTTTGAATTGCTTTCAATTTTCATATTGAAATTTTTAAGATTTTTTTTCTGAAATAATAAGCAAGAATATCAACCTAAATAATATTAAATTCCATGCGTTAATTTCCCCTCAAAAGTCATTGACCGACTCTCAATCTAGATTTTGTGAGTACTTTATGAAAGTGAAAATTTGATAATCGAATTTAAGAGCTATTCAAAATTTTGAGTGTTGTTTGCAATACAAAATCATCGAAATATTAAATAATATTCTATATGGAATAATTTTATATCTCTTTGCAAATAAAATTGAGACAAACCGATTGTCATCGTTTTTCCCTAAATATCCAAGATTTATGCTAAACTATATATTATCTACAATTTTTCTCATATTGTTGAAAAAGATTGAACTCCGGTAATTCAATTTTACTCCAATAGCAAATGCGTTCAGCATCATATAAAAATGCAGGAAAAATTAATAAAATTGAAGTTTGGCCAAATTCTCAGATTTTAGAAATTGAGAACCCAGCGGCTACATTTCTGTTCAGATGTCGCTTAAGACAATTTCTCGCCTATTTGCCTATTCCCCAAGGTACTTGCAGAATGCTAGGGCGTTGAACATCAATACAGTCAACAAAGAAGTCGTCAAATCAAGTTATTCTATTAGAGGTCACTTAAATACAGTTTCAGATCAACTCAGAAAGAGAATGGCTGCAGGTGAAAAGCTTCCATTTGATAGCATTATCCCATGCAACATTGGTAATCCACTTGCAGTTGGAAAAGATCCATTAACTTTCCCAAGAGATGTTGTTTCATGCATTGAAAACACGAAATTACTCAACTCTGCGGACATTTCCGAAGAAGCCAAGGACAGAGCTAAGCAAATCATTGCTTCAACAGGCGGAAGATTTGGTGGATACACTAAATCTCAAGGTATTGAAATAGTTCGCCAGCACATCGCTGAATTCATGTACAAACGCGATGGATATCCATGCAAACCAGATGATATCTATCTTTCTGATGGTGCTTCCTCCGCTATTTCCTTCTTAATGACTTTATTGATTCAGCACAACAACGTTGGTATCATGACACCATTCCCAACATACCCAGTCTACACAAGTGAAGCAGCCGTTCACGGTGGCAAGATCGTTCCATTCTACCTCAGAGAATCCAATAACTGGAGTCTCGATATCGAAGAACTTGTTCGCGCTTACAACCTTGCCATCAAGGAAGGCATCGATGTTAGATGCATGGTCATCATCAATCCATGCAATCCAACAGGCCACGTCTTAAGACCAGAGACAATGAGAACAATTGTTGACTTTTGCGAGCAAAACAACATCCTTCTCATTGCTGATGAAGTCTACCAAGACGTTGTCTACAACAAAGAACGTCCATTCTACTCTTTCAAGAAGATTGCAAGCCAAATGAAATCAAATATCCAGTTGGTTTCACTCCATTCAATTTCCAAGGGCTTCATGGGCGAATGTGGCCATCGCGGTGGCTATTTCGAGCTTTACCACTTCCCAGAAGACGTAAAAGCCCAAATCTTCAAGATGGCAACTTTCGGATTATGTCCAAACGCTGTCGGCCAAGTAATTGTCGACTGCATGGTCCATCCACCAGAAGCACCTGAGAACAAGGCAATCTGGGAAAGCGAAAGGAACTCATACATCACAAAACTCCAACAAAAGTCAGTTAAACTTGCTGAATGCTTTAACTCACTTCCAGGAATCAAATGCAAACCAGCAGATGGTGGCTGGTACCTCTTCCCTGCTCTCAGCCTTCCTCTCAAGGCTCTTGAAGCTGCAAAGTCATGCAGATGGCAGAGGGAAGTGATGCCACCTGACTTCTTCTGGTGCTTGAAACTTCTTGAAGAGACAGGAGTTATTGTTGTCCCTGGTTCTGGTTTCGGTCAAGTTCCTGGAACATTCCACTTCAGATCTACTTTCTTGCCTGAAGATGAGAAGTTCGACCAAGTTATTGAGAGAATTACAAAGTTCCAGAACGAATTCATGACAAAATATGATTAATTTTTTTTTCTTTTTTATTTTCTTTTTTATTTCATAAAAAATCTTTCGACAATGTTAAAACAAATTATATATCAAATTATTTCTTTCTTCAATTTTTGGCCCTAATTTCTTAAATCACAAGAAAAAATTCAATGAATTGACACAAAAATAGTTCATTTTGATATTTTTGTATTTAGAATGTATATCAAAGTATTTCTTTGTGTTGAATATAGATACAAGGTGATGTGAATTTTGCATCCCTGGGATGGACGATACACCCAAAGTGTCACCTTTTTGGGATAACAAAAATTTATATATATGAGAGTTCTGCAAATCATATGCACAATATCTATTCTGCCTGACTTCTTGTATATAGGAGTCAGGCTGAATAGATATTGTGCATGTGGCAATATAAGTATTTCCGAGATTGCCATCGTGCGCTATAGTACACTACTTCTCCTTGGTCCTAGCTCGGTTCCAAGGATATCGGTGTTCAAGGATTTGGCAAGGTCCTTCTGAAGTCTCTCATTCGATGAGAGATTTCGGAAGAACCTTGCCTTAGAGTATTCCAACTCTTGTTCTCTTGTCCCTGAATAGTCAGAAAAGCTATTTGACTACTTAAGGCAGAGATTATCCGAGGTCCCTCATTTGATGAGAGGCCTCGGATAATCTCTGCCTTAAAGTTGTACACTTGTAGTCCATCAGAATGTAAGTATACACGGATAGGACAGCTTTCTTCTGAAGTCTTAGATTTGATGAGAAGCCTCAGAAGAAAACTGTCCTATTTTATAATAGGAGGAGTTTCAGAAGCTCCAGAGCTCCCTTTCGTAAGGAATAGGAGCTTTGGAGCTCCTGGTTCGAAGATGTGCTTCGCATCTTTCATCAGCATAGGATATTTATCAATTGGGACTCTGTTGATGAAGACTCAGGAGCTCCAAAGCTCCCTTTCGTAAGGATTAGGAGCTTTGGAGCTCCTGGTTCGTAGATGGGCTTCGCATCTTTCATCAAAAGAGGCCCAAATGGTAAATATCCTCTGCTGATGAGCTTCAGGAGCTCCAAGGCTCCCTCTCGTAACGATTAGGAGCTTTGTAGCTCCTGAAGGTAAGGTAGGATTGCTCTGATCTCTAATCAGTAGATGCCATGCCTCATTATGGACTCTACTGACAAGAGATCAAGAGCTCCAAGGACTCCCTTTTTAGCTAGTGGCATTCTCACCATTTAGTAGGATCGCTGATCCTACTAATGAAGTGATCACTTAATATACGTTTTGAATAAATTGAATTTTTTTACAAAAATTTAGTATTTTTTATAAACATCACATATATATTATAAATACGTAAATATATTCTTTAATTCAAAAAATTCAATTCGGTTTCGGGCTGGGTATCCCAGCCCCAAGTATTCAATTTTATTCAATTTTTTTAGAATTTTGGGTTGGGGTGCCCAGACCAAAACAAACTTTATATTTTGATGTGTAGATGCGTATGTGTACATCATTATTGCGTTATATATTATATTTTTAATGAAAAAATCTGATTCAAAAAAAATTATCACTAATTAGTTGATAATATAAAGAAAAAATATATAAATTGTATGTTTTGAGAGTATTTATCCACATTCACTCATATGAATTTCATTAAATAGTGTCTTTTTACTCCAAAATTTATTTTGAATTATTGAAATCAAAGAAAAAAAAACTAGAAAAATTTCTCGAAATTTTTATTTTTAAAAAAATTTTGGATTTTATATTAAAAACTGACACTGGGAGGACGATAGGGCTGGGATTAGAGATACCCCGCTCACTTGGGAAAAATACGGATCTATAGTGTTGAAAATTCATGAATTACTAATCTTAAAAAAGAATTGGCGAATTCTATTTATAGATTTTTATTCTAATATAACAGTATATTAATCTTTGTGCGATATTATATCTCTCATCAAATTTTCCATATTTGCACAGAATTTGAGGTGATAAATGCAATGTATGACACTCTGTATAGTTATGAAGGAAATATATTTCTCAATTCTGGATTACTTATTAATTTTAAGTATACTGAGTTTTTGATTCATAAATAAACATGAGAATTATTAGAGATGTTGAATATATAAAAATCTAAAATATATTATCATAATTCTAATTAAATAGAATATATTTATAATAAATTAGACTTCAACTCCTGATCCTGACTCCTCCAGTTCTTCGGAGGATTTTTCTTGAGATTTCTTGCAAAACACAAAGTAAACAATTAAAACAATTATAACAATTCCAAGAAGGACGCCAAATACAATGCCAGCTATTTGACCACCTGAAAGACCACCTTTTGGTGAAGGTGTTGGTATTGGTTTTTCTGGTGTTGGATCTACGGGTTCTGGATTAGCCGCTTTAACAAATGTAATTTTTTGGGAAACTACATTTGATTCTGGTTGATCATTTCCTTGTGCGAGTTTAACTTCAAGAGTATTTTCTCCCTCTTGAATGTTTTCAGGAGATGGAATTGAGAGTTGATATGAAACTGGATCAGCTAGGATATTTCTAAATTTAGATAATGTTGTAACTTTCGAATCATCAAGTTCCTTGAAATCGTCCTTGTTGAATCTATACATAAACTTACCTTCTCTACTATCGAAGTTTTCGAATTTAATTACTAAAACAATGACATCCCCAGTTGAATATTCTGATTTATCAGAATTAAATGTAGGACCATAAATATGAGGGGATGTTCTGAGGTGTATTACAACTTCCTTAGAAACACTTTGGCCGGCTTTATCTGTCAGAGTGAGTGTAATTTTGATATTTTCGTCTTTTGGAATATTTTCTTTAGTAGTATAAGTAAATGTGTATTTGGAGCCTTTCTTTTCCAATATAATATCAACAGCATTGTCTTCTTCAATTTGATATTGAGGTTGAGCAATTGTTGCATCGTCATCAAAGATTTTTGCTTCGAATTCTAATGAAACTGTTTGCTCCGCAAAGTATTGATAATCATCATTTTGGTTTGAATCTTTGAAACTTAAGATTTTTGGTTCAATACAATAGAAAATGTTTTCAATTTTTTGTGGTGAAATAATTTCGTCAGATCCTGTCTTAATTAATGCAATATAAATAGGGTTTTTGTCATCCGAATCGATAGAATTTGGTGCTGTAATAGTATACTGATCATTTTGTTGATCATAAGTGGCTTCATTTATATATCCGTCGATTTCTGAAGGTGGATGTTGTTGTTTAACAAATTTGAGAGAATATTGCTCTTTATCATTTTGGTTCCAATTTGTTGAAACTGGTAAGGTAACAGGATCTCCATGTTTAAAGTATGAGATTGGATGCTCCAAAATTGATAAGGTAGGTAATGGCAAGAGTAATGTGACTCCTTTACTTCTAACGTTATCCCTACCTTCTCTATCAACAACTTGGATGAAAAGATTGAAACTGCCTGCAGAACCGGAAGCTTGTAATTTGGCTGTATACTCTGTTTTATCAGAGATACCCAATAGTTCTGTGCACTGGCTTTTACTGGCAGCATCATCTGAGAATGTATGCTGAGTTTCTGTGTCGAAAGCATAAAAGCAATCTGCTAAATCTGATGATGGCGAAAGTGTGATAGTGATTGGATATGTATTACCAATTGTCAGTTCTGTGCCACCTTCTATTGTAAAATCGCTAATGGATGGTGGTCCATCTAAAACTTTCCTAGAACTACTTCTACTATACATATTTTTTAATGTGCATAAATATAATAGTAACATTATTATAAATGACTTAAATTTTTCTATTTTTTTTTCTGAATATCTCAATTGTTCATATTCAAACGATAGTCAATTATGATTAAAATAAATTTCTTACATAATTAAACTGTGTATTTTAATTTTGTTCTTCTTTCTTCACGACTCAATTTAACTAAACTTAAAATTGCAACGTATTTCTCTTAAATTTTACTTTCAATTTTCTTAGATTTCAATTTGATCTCTCAATTAATAATTTGTCGGCTATGTAATTCATTAATATATACTTTTCAATTAATACATATTTAACGTCATTTGATCTTTTTTTTATGAATCTACTTTAGCTCATATATAATACATTGATTTGAAGCTTAACTAAACTTAATTCTTTATTTACCTTTTTTATGCTACATTTAATTTTCCTTTTTCTGGTCATATAATCAATATCATAAACAATATATGTTGTAAATTGGGTTAAATTGCTTCCGAGTAATTCAATGTTCATTTTTGAGAAGAATAAAAGCATGAATCAGCTTCAATTTCAATCAAATAGTATTTTCAAATATAGAATATGTTTATATTGGAATATACTCTTAATTTTGAAATACTTGAACTCAATTCAAAGATGGATTTTACCTTTGCTTAAGTATTAGGCTTAGAAAAACTACTTATGAATAATAATGTAAAATCATTTGCTAATTACTGCTTATTTTATATTGCAGTACTATATAGAAAAAATAAGTCGGTTGTGATGATATCGCCCTGATTTAAAATATTGAAAACTCAAAAATTGGCGCTGTTTGCCCATTGGAAACAAAATATTAGAACTATTATTTGAAAAGTCAGTGATTTATTTCAAAAAGATATGGAAAAATTTAAGTTCAACGACTATCCTGTAGACTTCACAGTATGATAAACTGTATTTTGGGGTATAAGATCTAGTAATCCTTAAAATAATGTTTTTCAAGAGCTTTTTAATTGATGACATCCCATTTCATTTTTCGTGAAAATTGTTAAAATTATATTTTATTAAAAATATTGTTTTGGAAAAAAAAATATATTCTTAAGGTTTATTAATTCTGGATATAAGCTTTGGTTATGCCAATAAAAGTTAATTTTTCATTATTGAATTTTTAACATGGTGAAAATTCTAAAATAAAATAAATATGATGAGGTACTCAAGTATTTATCAATTTTTGAGGCGCCGTATCAAAAACCCGTCCAGTATAATAATCTCTCTATTCATTTTTGAGAGGAACTTGAAAAATTAAATAGTTAGAAATGAATTTTCGATTTTTTCTTTCAATAATCCGCTCAGGGATTGAAGAAAAAGGTTCCCATCATATGTCAGAAATTGAGATGAATTTCCAATTTCAGACAATTCGTGTAAAAATCTGAACCCCTCTTTTAATAAGGATATCACTTCTGTGATCTTTATATGATCAAATTAATATTATATAATTATATTTTTTTAAGACGTAGTTTTGATTCTATAAATTCAAATTATCACGATTTTATTTCGTTGATTTGAGCAATGCAATTTGCCATAACTAACTGCAATAATGTGTTAAGTAAATATTATTTGGTTTAAAATCATAACATCTCCTCCAAAAGTTTTCTCTAAACAAATACTCTTATATTAAAATGGTGCTATAATACTAAATAGTCTTTGATTTTAGAATGTTATTTAATATAACTCAAATATATTTATATGAGATCATATTATATTTATATTTATTTAGCCGAAGGTGTTATGCACTCGATTGAGATGTCTAGGAAGTTTAGATCAAAATAATTTTTGAATTAATGAATCCTAGGAAGCTTGCACATTCGCATCATAGTTTAGAAAACTTTACTTAACTCATATGAACCCGAGATTGTAATAGTAACGTGGGTGAGTTTCACCCAGCCATAAGGATCACACTTTTGAGAGTTTTACTTAGCATTGCCGATAAACTCCATGTAAAAATTTCTCAATTATTTTTCCGGTTTTGCCAGTGTATTTCCCAATATTTGAGATTTACTTGATTTATAGCACATTGTTTGCTGTCCTATTTTTTCCTTTTGAATTAAATGTGATAGAGCTGATAAAAAAATCTGTCAAAATGCAAGATTTGCATGAATTCAATTTGAATTCTGCAATATCACTTAGCAACATCAAGCCGCATCCTAGATCGAACTTGAGAGTTGTAAAAGACTCAAAATCAGATAATTTCTTCGTAATAAAAGTTTTCGATTCTGATTTTAATAAATATCCTCTGTTAAGCGATGCACAAGCTAGAGTATCTAAATACAACTCAATTAAGTTTTCTGGATTGCAAAAGATTTATCAATCAATAAATAACGAAGCAACAAATTTTACTCTTGTAACGCCATATAGGTCACTACTATCTTTAAAAAGGCAAATCAAATACAATCAGCTTATTGATAATACTTTTGAAGAAAAGCTTAGACTTATTTTTTTATTAATTTCATCTGTCTATGCGTTACACCAAAACAACTTTATACATGGCAATATCAAGCCCTCAAATATTTTATTTTCGTCATTTAATACCCCAATTCTCGCTGATTTTTCATTATCTTTATCAAAATCAACGAAAACAGGCGAATTTTCAGCTCCAGAATTAAATTATCGAAGTATGTTACCGACAATGCAAACAGATATTTACTCAATGGGCATGATTTTTAAAAAAATAATTGGAGCGACTCAAATTAGCCATGATATTCAAGATATTATCGATAAAATGATATCAAATGACCCATATACTAGGCCAAGTGCTGCTTATATCCTTGAAAAATTCATTCGAAATGGTTTATATGGTGCAAAAATTTCATCCGAAGAATTTTGTCATTTATTTAAGCCTCTTTTAATCCCAAATGATTTAAAGTCACTTCCAGTTGCAGAAAATAATGTAGTTACTAAGAAATTCGAAGAAATGGCAATTGATGAAGTTAATAACTGCCTAATTAACTCTTTTCACTTCTATATGGATCAAAATGAGCATCACTCATTTGAAAATTCTTTAAATATTCTCAATATTGTAAAAGAAAATCCATATGGATCTTATAATTTAGGATTAATATTGTCTAGAGGTGTAATTACTCATTCAAACATCAATTTATCATATGAACTATTTAAAAAGGCTGCAGATGAAAACATTAACGAAGCAAATGTGCAGATGGCAAAATTAATTCTTAGAAATCAAATAGAATGTCATTCATTTCAAGATGTCCAACATTTCTTACAAATTGCTGCCCAAAATGGCTGCTCAGAAGCTAACTACCAACTTGGAATTTTATATCAAAACGGAATTAGTGTTGAAAAGAACATAGAACTAGCCGCAAATTATTATAGATTAGCTGCTCAAAGTGGTCATCGCGAAGCACAGCTACAATATGGCTTAATGTTACAAAATGGATATGATATCCAAAAAAATATTAAAGAAGCAGCAAATATATACTCAGAATCCGCCAAGCAAGGCAATCCTGGTGCTATGAATCAATACGCCTTACTTTTAAAAGAAGGAATTGGAGTTGATAAGAATATTAAAGAAGCTGCAAAGCTTTTTAAGAACGCCGCTGATAAAGAAAATGCTGAAGCACAGAATAACTTTGCGATTATGCTTCAAAATGGCCAAGGAGTACCAAAAAACATCAAAATGGCCGCAAAATATTTCGAAAAAAGTGCCAAAAATGGAAATATTGAAGCACAAAGCAATTACGGATGGTGTCTTAAAGTAGGTGCTGGTGTAGAAAAGGATATTGAACTATCTACTAAGTATTTCAAACAATCAGCTGATGGTGGATCAGCAATTGGTCATAATTATTATGGATTGGCACTTTTATTGGGTCAAGGAGTTCATAAAAGTGACAAAAGAGCTGCACATCAGTTCAAACTGAGTGCGGAAATGAATGATGAATTTGGATTATTAAATTATGGAATGGCTTTATATGATGGAATTGGTGTAAAACAAAATTACACAATAGCAGCAATTTATATCAAGAAAAGTGCTGACAAAGGAAATAATCAAGCACAGTTTTTGTATGCAAATATGCTAAAAGACGGAATTGGAGTTGAACGGAATTATTCTGCAGCAGCAATTTATTATAAACTTGCAGCTGATCAAGGTAATAATGATGCTAAATTCTTTTATGCTTATTTACTTAAAAATGGATTAGGAATTGATAAAAATGAAGAAGAAGCTGAAAAATATTTTGCAATTAATTTGAATGAAGATGATGGAACAAGATTTTTCAATTTTAATTCTTATAACGCACATTCAAATAAAATGTCTGATATCAGATCAAAATACACATCAAACAAAGGTTTCTACAAACCAAAACTTGATATAAATCAGATGTTAAAGAATGTTGATCTTGGTATTGATGATGAAGAAAGTAAGAAATTCATTAAAATGTCTGCTGATCAAGGAAATGTTAATGCAATGGCTATATACGCAAACATCTGTAATAATCAAGATGAAGAATTGTTTTATTTGCAAAAAGCTGCTGAAAACGGACATATGGAATCAATTATCAAATTAAAAGTTCTCAAGAACAAACTCAAGCCAGAAGAGAAATCTAAACTTGCTAAAGAACTTTCAACATGTTCATCTGCTTTCTTCAAATTGGAATATAAACCAGAAAATGATGAAGAAAAAATCGAAATTAATGAAAATGTCAATTTCGATGTCAAAATCAATCAAAATCCAAATGAAAATGAAGAAAAAGAAGAAAATAATGATGATAAAGAAACAGTTAATGATGAAGCAATTGAATCATTTAAATTAGCAGCTGATATTGGTATTGCAGAAGCGATGTATCAACTTGGAAGATGTTATGAAGAAGGAAAAGGAGTAAAAGAAGTCGATTTACAATTGGCAAGCAAATATTACAAGAAAGCAGCAGATTTAGATCATATTGAAGGATGTTATAAATATGCTTTATGTTGTAGAAATGGTTTAGGAGTTCCTAAGAATGATGCTGATGCTTTGAATTATTTCAAGAAAGGTTATGAATTTGATCACGATCTTTCTAAATTAAATTATGCAGAAATGCTTAATGAAATTGGAGGAAAATCAAATATTGCATTGGCTGCAAACTTATTTAGAGAATTGGCTTATTTAGGACATGCTGAAGCGATGTATCAATACGCAATAATGTTGAGAGATGGAAGAGGAGTTCCAGTTGATCTACAAAGATCAAGTCATTATTTCTTGAGATGTGCAACAATTAACTATAAAGATAGTGGTTTGCAGTATGGAATTTTGATATCAGAAGAGAATGGAATTAATTTCTTTATTACTGATGTTTTGAATTACTTTTTGTTGGCTTTGAAAGAAAAGCAAACAAAAAGTGCAAAATTCATGTACGGATTAATGTTAGTCACAGGTATTGGAATGAAGAGAGATTTAAATATTGGTTTAGGTGCTTTAAGTGTGTCTGGACATGAAAGGAGTCAATTAATTATCGATTTCTATAAAAACAAAGATAAAAATCGAAAATTAATTGCCATGAAAAACTTGGCTGATTTATGTTGCGTAGAAGCAATGTATAGCTATGCGATGTTGAGTTTAAAGAACGGTAATGTTGATGATTATATTTCTTATAACAAGAAAGCAAGCGAAGTTCAGTTTATCCCTGCAATGTTTGAATATGGAAAAACATTGTTTGAAGGAAAATTAGTTGAAAAAGACTTGCAAAAAGGATTGAATTTATTGCAATTTTCTGCTGATAATTCAATACATGAAGCACAACTTTATCTTGCTAAAGAGAGAGATAATGGTGACAAGATAGAACAAGATAACGAAGAAGCTGCGAAATACTACAATTTAGCAATGGAAGGAGATTTAGTTGAAGCTTATTTCAGGTTAGGAATGATGCATTTATCTCAAAGATTGAATAATTCTGATCCTGTTTATGGCCTTAAACTCTTGAAAGAAGCAATGGATAAAGGTGATGATGACAGTGCAATACAATATGCAATCAATTTGCATTCAGGAAAGTTCATTGAAAAAGATTTAGATTTGTCAAAATCTATTTTACAAAAATTAGTTGATGAAAAACATAATGAAAAAGCAAGAGAAGTATTAAATGTTTTATTCCCTGAACCAATCCCAGTTGAAGAAGAAGAGCACAAAGAAAATGAGGAAGAAAAAGCCGAAGAAGACATTAATAATGTTTCAAAAGTTGACGAAAAAGACGAAGAGAAAGACATCGAAGAAGATGAAGCTCACTTCGTCTTTGATGATGATAGTGTTGGTGATGATGAAACAATTGCTGATTTCTCACAACACGAAGAAGATTTTAACTCTTTGAAATCAAGAGAAATCGATTTAGACATTGCTAATGAAGAGGAAGAAAAAATGGCATTAACTCCTCAACCTAAACTCAAAACAAGAAGAAGGAAGAAAGTAAGGAAACTAACAATGATTGATTCTCCGCCAGCACCTCATATTCTTAAGAAACCTCGTCGTTTATCTGACGATTTCTTGTCTCCTATTCATCATCCTAAGAAACTTGATGATAGTCAATCAACAAATACTCAAGGAAGTTTAACAGATGATGATTATCCTGAAGAGTTAGTTCCAAGAGCAAGAAATGCCAATTTCTTGGCTTTAACTGATCAAGATGTTTATAAAATGGGATCTCAGATCTTCAAGTTAAATCCATTAGAAAGAGAAACATCTTATTACAAACAGCCATCAATTGCTGATTTCTTTGGTTCTCAAGTTTTCGAAGTAAGAAAGACTGCTGCAAAAGGAAGTGCTGATGAACAGCTTAAATTAGCTCTTTTGTTGTTAGGAACAATTGATGAAAATAATGCAGAAATATCTAAAGAGAATTATCAAGAAGCAATGCAGAACTTGATGCTTTCAAGTAACAAAGGAAATGCTTTTAGCATTTATTTGTATAATTTGTTTTCCGGCCAAGAAGAAAACATTAAAGAAAGACTCATTGAAGCTGCAAATCATTTCAAGATGTTAGCTGACAATGGAGATCCTTCTGCAATGTTTATTTACGGATTGATGTTGAGAAATGGATTCGGAGTCAAACAGAATTTGGAAGGAGCCGTTGAATACTTCAGAAGGGCTGCGAAATTGAATCATGCTGATGCTTGTTATAACTGTGGATTAATGATAAGATTAGGGTTCGGAGCAAAGCAGAATTTGTCGAGAGCCGCTTATTATTATTACTTGGCTGCCAAACAAAGACATATTTACGCAAGTTATAACTTAGCAATTCTTCATTCAAATGGATGGGGAGTTTCTAAAAATGAAAGTTTGGCTGCTTATTATTTCGGAATTGCTGCAAGAGGAGGAGATGCTGCCGCACAAGCAAACTTAGGTTTGATGTTAAAGAATGGTATTGGTGTTGAAAAGAACATTTTTGGTGCAGTGAAATATTTCAGAAGATCTGCAAGACAAGGAAATGCCACTGGACAAAACAATTACGCATTGATTTTGTCTGAAGGATGGCCAGGTCATGATCCAAATCCTGAGAAAGCAACAATCTTCTTCAGATTCGCAGCTAAACAAGGAAATGTTTCTGCAATGTATAACTATGCAATTGCTTTATTAAAGGGAGTTGGTTGCAAGAGAAATCCTAAGAAAGCAGCAAAGATTTTGGCATTGAGTTCAAGAGAAGGAGATATTGACAGCCAGTTCAAGCTTGGTTATATGTTGTATAAAGGTGAAAGGATAAGGAAAGATCCAATAAGAGGTTTGCAATACTTGGCAATGGCTGCAAGACAAGGACATATTTTGGCAATGATAATGATTGGAAGAGCTCTCAAAAATGGAGATTTTATTGGCCAAAACATTGAATTGTCTTTGAAGTATTTCAAGGCTGCTTCAATTCTCGATGATCCTGTTGGATTGTTGAATTACGGAATGTCACAAAAAGGCGGAGAAGGTGCTGAATATGTCAAGAAAAGCGCTGATCTCGGAAATGTTGAAGCTCAATGCTATTACGCAGTGATGCTTTACAGCGGAAAAGAGATTAAGCGTGATGTCGAATCTGCGTTCTACTATATTAAGTTGAGTGCAGATCAAGGATATTCCAATGCGAAAAGACTTCTTCGTATCTGGCAAAACGAAGAAGAAGATTCTAATCAATAATTTATTTTTATTTGTTTATTATTTTAAATATGTTATTTTTATGGAAAAGAAACATGTAATATTAATATTTATGTAATATTAATATTCTTATTATTATGAACTAAACAGTATGCGATTTAATATTACTTTTGTGTATCATGTATGTTTATTATATTGGTTCAATCATTTTTTATAATGTTTTGTTTTATTGTTTTATTAGCCCAATGTGTTTTTGGTGCAGAGTTGTGTTGCTATTTGCTGAACCGAAAATACAGCATATTCTACCATTTTAGCATTGGTATTCCTGTTGGAATTGCTTCATCAACATTTATTTTCTTAATAACTTCAATTTTATTAGGAATCAATTTTATCAATGTATTTGTAAACGTTGGTATATTAGCATTTTCTATAGTATTTCTCCATATCTTCAACATGAAAAAAACGAAAATTTCATTATCAAAACCCGATTCATCAATGATTACATTTCTGACATTTTCAAGTATATTACCACTCCTCCTACTCAAGGATATGTATTTTTCGCAGAAAAACCTCCTACAACAAAATGTTGCCGATTATTTTACCGAAGAGTACATGTTAATCAAGTCATTTACTATTGGTATAAACAGTGGGTTCACAAATATCTTTAAAATACATCATCCAATTTGTTATAAATGCGTTTGTAGATCAAGATGGATTACAGCTTTACACACGGCCATGATGGTAAAATCTTTTGCATCTGAGAGAGTTGCCATACTTATTCCTTCTTATTTATATATTTTTTCAATTTGCTTGATTCATATGCAGTTATCTAATACATTCTTGAAGAATTCATTCTTATCTGTCCTTTCTACAATTGTATTTTTATTCGCTGGCGGTCTGGAATTCTTTGGTTTATTAATTCATGATTATCCACCGGAAACTGATTTCGTTCATCACAGAAGGAACTATGAGACAGAATGGCTTCATCCAATTCTTGAATATTTAGTACCTTACAGGCCATCTCAGCTTGCAACTGGATTATTTTTAACACTAATTTCGATTTTAACACAAGTTGGTAATAAACCGCATAGAAAACGTGATTTAATATTATGTGGAATTGTTTCTGGCTTGATTTTACCAGCTCAATATCAAGTTTTTGCAGCATCTGTCTTATTTACCACTATTTACTTATTCTATCTTCCTATTTCAAAGGATGATAATGATGGAAAGAAGAATAATATATTTGATATTGTTTTTTACTTTGTTCCTCTTGGAATAATTTCAATAATTCCATTATTACAATTTTTCCCAAGATCTAGTAACTTCAGATTATTATCACAAGATAAAGTATCAACACCACTTATCAAAAGAGGTATTTTCTTCTCTCCTTTTGTTTATTGGATTGAAAACTTGGGAGTCTTTGCAGTTATCACGCTTACGCTAGGATTATTCGTTATTGGTAAGAAATTGCAACAGCTATACTACCCATCTCTTGTTGTATTTTTCTTATTAAATTTCTTCAAACTACAACCAGTGGCAAGACAGAATATTTTCGTATTTATTCCGTGTTGGCTCTCAATAGCTTCTATTGTTTTCATGTCCACATTATCATGGATCTCTCAGAAGCCAAAATCCGAAGAATCTAAAGGAATTGCACTTGCCTGGTGCACATTTTTCTTTGTCGCGGCAATTATGTCATCTCTAATTGGATTACAGATGTGCCGTAACAACGTTTTCGAAATATCTCTTGAAGAACGAGATGCTGCTGATTGGATCACGCAGCATACATCCACAAAAGACGTATTTATATCAGATATCCAGAAGCCATATACCCCAGTCCCTTACTTATCCGGAAGACGAATTTTTGCGAGTAGAGTCGATATCTTGGAACAGTTTGATAAAACGGTTGATTGGAAAAACGTTGAATTTTCCAAGCTTTTATCAAACCTTTCTGATAAATCTATCGCAAAAAAGGTGAAATACGCACTTTTCGGGAGATCAACTAATCTGAATGAGAATTCGGGCTGGAAATTGGAATATCATAACTCTAGATATAAGATTTATTCAAGAATTATGGATTAATCTTTTTAATTTTTTGTAAGTCAAATTTGTTCTTTGACTTGAGTTATCTATAAATTGTTTTTATGTATAAATGAGTTTATTTGTTAAATTTTTAATTGAACAGTATCACAAAATAAAAATATTAGAAGAAATCGTAAATATTATAAAATATGAGAAATGTGGAACGACCGTGGTAAATATAAACAGATAAGCGTCACTTTTAACAGCATTTCTTCTCCTTTGGCTTTGAATCGGAGATTGTAATATCGATTCCATCGTCTTTTTGGCCCATTGCGACCTGTTCTTCTTTGTATGCCTCCTGCTTAAATGGATCTAAGCGATCAATAATATTAAGTCTTAAATCTTCAATTCCTTCCTTTGTTTTAGCGGAAGTTAAGAAAAGGGAATAGCCTTTTCCATCAGCATACTCAATGAAGCTTGTTATATCGACATCTTCAGCTAAATCGTGCTTATTTGCTGCTAAAATAATATTTCCTTGGCCGTTTGCTGAATATTCGTTAAATTTGTCAATGTAATCAATGACATCCTTGAAAGATTCTGGCTGTGTTAAATCAAAAACAGCAATGCAAAGCTGTGAATTTTGATAATAAAGTGAACCGAGACCTTTGAATCTTTCTTGGCCGGCTGTATCCCAAAAATTAACCTGTATCTCTTTTCCGGTGCTTGTTGTATAATTGTGTGGGAAACATTGCATTGAAGCTGTTGGAGCGATTGTTGCTGGATTGAATTGATCCTTATCGAGTCTGACAAGGAGTGATGTCTTTCCTACGTTGGCTGGTCCGACAAAAGTTACTTTGAAGCTGGGTATTTTGCTTTCAGCCATTTATTCGAAAAAAATGTTTTCAAATTTAGGCGGTTTTAGCGGTGAGCAGATATAATGAAAATGTTTACAGTACATAGAATTTTTTTATTCGTAAATATTTTGATTTCATAAAATTTTTCTGACATTCCAAGAATGCAATATCCGCTTTTTGCCAAAATAGAGATTTCTATTTTTGATTTCGATTCAAAAACATATTTACTGAAGGATATAGATCGGATCTGGCTGAATATGAGATTTGATGTCACTTTTGTCTGACACTTTTCGTTAATATTGGCACTTTTTTGATTCATGAATATTTTTAAACGGAAATCTAAAAAGAATTTAAAGAATGCAGAGCCCTGAGGACGCTTCTTCAAACTATACCTCGAGCTCTTATTCATCTTATGACTATGAAAATAGTATGTCGAGCGCAAATGGTGTTTTTCCTGATCCAAAAGCCCAAAAACAATATCAACAGCAAAATAACAAGAGTGTTGAAAGTCAACAACCACCGAAATATGTAAGTTACTTAGAATTCTCTGAAGTACTTAAGCAATTAAAGCAGTATCAGCAAGATTTCCATGAGGCAGAAGAAACGATCGATGCTTTAGAACAATCATTAAAAGCTGTATTATATACAGTATCTAATGTAACTAAATACAAAGTTAATACTATTGATGACGCACTTCGTTGCATTTCAAGTTTCGGTGATAACAAGGAATCAAATGAAAATGAACGTGTTAAATATCTTACAGAGCAACTTGCTTTGGCACGTGCTCAAATTATGCAAAACCAATCACCTTCCAATAACAATATCCAAATTCAAGAATTACAAGGAAAACTCAGAGATAGCCAAAGCAAGATTGCTTCACTTAATGAAGAAATCAAGAATATCTCTAATAGTAAAAACGATTCTGAAAGTAATTTACTTTCAATGAAAAAGAAGCTTGCCCAAGTGATTGAAGAGAATAATACACTTAAGTCAAAGCTCAAAGATAAAAAGTCTATCACTAAGAAAGGAAAATCATCAAAAGTTTCAAAGAAGAAAGGAAAAGCAGCAAAGAAGCTTCCAAAGAAGAAACCAACAGAAGTCAATGCTTTGATGGAAAAGAAGAATGCTGAAATTGCTTCACTTGAAACTAGAATCAAAGAATTGCAATTTGAAATCCAAGCAAATAGGGAAAACCTTATTTCAACATCAACTATCTCATCCGAATCATCAAGCCATAGTATTCTTCTGACTGGCCCTATTCTTTCTCAGTTCGAAGAGTTAGTTTCGAAACAAAGAGAAGAAATTCAAGCCCTCGCTGACCAGAGAACGATTTTGCTTGACCTTGCTCACACATTAGAAGCTAATATTGAAGAAGCTGAAGCTGAGCTTGAAGATGTCATTCAGGAGCGCGATGACCTTGAATCTGATCTTAATTTAGCAAAGAATGATGTAGACATCATTGAGAAGAATAAGGAAATTGCTATCCAACAGATCAGAAATAATATCCTTGAGATGTTACCTTCAGTTATTTCTTCCAAATTATCTTTGATTCAAGATCTTCCAGCTGAAAGGCAAATTGTTGAATTATTCGACTTCACACTTCAGGAAATGGCTGATATTACTACTCGCCAATACGATAATATTTCTGATGCTAAGATGCCACAAGTATTATCTCAATTAGAAAACGCCCTCAGATTTATTAAGGATATGAAGAGCTCCAACGATACAAAGCCATTGTTAGCTGACCAAGAGTTTGTCCGTGATATCCAAGGACAAATCAAGAAGATGCAGGACTTCATTGACAACATTCCAAAGGATCCTTATGTCAAAGAACCATCAGTCTTTGATACAAAAGATGCTGAACAGCAACTCAAGGCATTCCTTCATATTGCCGATGATAAGATTAACGAATCTCCACTTAGAGAGCTATTCGCTTTGTTCAGTGGATCTGTTATGGTCAGTAAGAAACTTATGCAGCGTGTCGCAACCCTTGAACCATTAAGAGTTTCGCTCGAGAAATCTAAATTAGAAAAGTCCGAGCTTATGAACCTCCTCAAGTCAGAAGCAGCTCAGCAACAGAAGCTTTCTGATGAATTGAAGGTTCTTACTAACAAGCAAAACTCTACTTTCTATCAGATGATTGAAGAATTAATCCAAATGTACAAGGAAGCAGAACAACTCAGAATTACATCCTACAGAGAACTCCAGACCATTAAGAATGATGTCAATGCAATTGAGAAACAAACTGTTGAAGATAAGTTCACAAAATCTAAGAAATTCCTTCAACAAATTGCACTTCTCAAGCAAAAGATCGATGAAAGAACAATGGAGAACGAAAATCTTATTGCTGAAAACGAAAGACTCAACAGGAAGGCTGAAGCTGCCGCTGCAAAGTCAGCAGAGCATTTCCAGAATGCAACATCTTCAAGAGAACTCCTCCAGATTCAGAATCAAAGAATTGAGGAATTACAGGATGTTTCCGCCAAAGTCAAAGTTCTTGAGAAAATCAGACTTGACTTAGAAGATCAGGTTGCAGAACTCAACCAGAAAGTTGCAACTGTGTTAACAGAGAAGTCAATCTCTGATAAGAACATTGTTGCTCTTCAGAAGAAGGTCACAGAATTAACAAAAGAAAAAGAAAACATTACAAAACAGTTGAAGCAGGTTAAGCAAGAAAATGCTGAAATTAAGAAGTTAAACAGCCAGATTCTCCAAGACATCAGAGCAAGAAACGAAAACTTGGACAACAGAATCAACAACGAGTTCAATGATATGCAAAACAAGATGGAAGTTGCAGAGAAGAAATATGCCGATGCTAAAGAAATAAGAGATTATTTCCTTGCTAAGAAGAAAGATTATCAGAAACAAATTGCTATGCTCAAAGCAAGCGAAAGAACTCTCAAAGTTAGAATAGAAGAGCTTGAGAAGACAATTGCACTTGCAAAGAAGCAAGCAGAAGATGAGTTCAACGCTAAACTTATCGCATTGCAAGCCGATGTTGCTAAAGAAAACAATTCAATGAAGGAATTCAACGTTTGCTGCTGCAAGAGATTAGTTCAGCTCATTGAATCTAACTTCTTGATTTCATTGAGTGGCGGAACAATCGATCTTTGGGATATTGTTAACATCCTTGAAGAGAACTTGCACTCCATCAGTGCTGATGAGCTCTCTAAAGTTACACATGACAACGCCCAAGTCAGAGCAATCCTTGGAACAAAGAAAGGAGAACCTGTTTGGGAAAGTGTCAGAGATCTCAAGGATGAATTCTCAGAATTACTTGAAGATAAGGATGAGCTTATCAATGAAATTGCTGACTTACAAGCTAAGCTTTCTGAAGCTAATGAAATGATCAACAAGCTCTTCGTTAAGAAGGATGATGCTGATGAATGGGAAGCTTGGGCCAAGAATATTTACTCTCTTACAAATGATGGTGCTGTTTCTGACAACTACAGATTAGCTCTTGAAGAGATGATCCTTTCAGGAAGTGCTAATAAGACTGTTGCAAGAAGGCTTGAGATCTTAAGGTCGACAAAGCAAATGCTCAATAATAAGAAAGTTGCAGCAGCAATCGGAGATAAAAATGTTCCATCACCGATGTCAATTAGACCAGCAACTATTGCATTTATGTTTATTAGGAGAATTCAAGTCTATTCGACCACACTTCCTGTTTATATCAAGTGAAAACTATTTTGTTGAATTTATGTTTTATTATAAAAAAATTAAGTTTTTGATTTTGTACATTTCCATATTTCTGATGTCTCATAGTACCTTCCATTGAACAAAGGAATTATTAATGCATTTGAGGAACAAAATGTCATTATATTGTCCTTGATTCACTTTCAAAACAGTGAAATGTTTTTGAAAATAGAGAGTATCGTTAGTTAGCACCTATTCATTATGAGTTGGCAATATTTGCCAATAATCCGAAATTAACCTTTTAGCAGGGTTTGAAGCATTTGACGTTAAAATTAATTTTACTATCATATGAAAATTAAAATTCTAAAATCACTTGTGAATTTGCCTAAAAAATATTCTGGCAAAAACAATTCGCATGATTAGCTCAATCTGCTAAAAAATCAGAATGACTGTTAGATTGCTAGTTCAGATCTTAGAACGTTTCAGGAGTTTCAAAAGCGTGTCCTATAAATTATAAACAAAAACTGTTATTTGTGATGAAATTGGTTGTACAATTGGAAAACATTTATTAATTTTGTATTATTGCAAATTTTATGATCATTACAATTCATTGAACGTTAAAGTTAAAAAAAAATAAGATTATGTTGCAACCATTGGAATTATGTCTGATCTCAAATAATCAAAATTGCGTATATCTTAAGTAAATTGAATTGATTTCCAAATAAATTCAAAAATTGAGAATTGATAAATATTCCTAATATTATTACTGTGCGATATTATAACAAAATTTCGATAAATATTATTAAAATATTTATTATTTTTGCCGTCTTCATTGGAAAATTGAAAGAATTTGTGAAGAGTAAGGGAAAAAATTATGTAAGATAATTTGTTATCCTCCCGAAGTTCCGTTTTAAATTGATTAAACGATCTAAAATATTAATGATATTAGAAATTAGTATAGGCAATCAATAACAATCAAATTAACTTTTGGATAAACGTGTTTATTATTATGTCCGCGGTTTTTCACAAAAACTCTTAAAATTTCAAGCTATACGGGTTTCAAAATAAATTCAGATTTTGAATAATACAGAATTTTCAACCAGATTGATTTCTATATGAAATCCAATTCTTTTGTTATTCATTTAGTCTGGTTATATTTTTTTGAGAAAGAACGAAACCGAATTCCCCAATTCAAAATTAGAACAGATTCATAATGGACGGATTACAAAATGGGGCACTCAGTGATTACACTTTCCTTGGATCACTAGGTCAAGGTTCATTTGCAACTGTTTTCCGTGCTCGCCACAATCCAACTGGAAAATTTGTGGCTGTAAAACAATTTCCAAAAGCAAAGCTTCAAGACCCAGATGATAGGGCAGCTTTTATAAATGAAATTAATATTCACAAGATTGCAGATCATCCTTTGATAGCAACTTGTTATGAAGTCGTCGAGAACTCAGATTCTTATTTCTTATCTATGGAAATAGTTGAAAACGACTCTCTTCTTAACTTCATAAATATACACAATGGTCTAACAGAAATAGTTGCGAGGAAGATTTTTTGCCAAATTGTCATGGTGTTGGATTACCTTCACAATACTCTTAATGTTATACATCGTGACTTAAAAGCAGAAAATATATTGTTAGATCTAAACGGCAACATAAGATTAATTGATTTTGGGCTTTCGAAGAAGATTCATGCAACGAACGCCATGATGAATACAATTTGCGGTTCGCCAGCATATGCAGCTCCCGAACTTGTTCAGGGTATTCCTTATACAAAGTCCGTTGATATATGGTCTATTGGCGTAATTTTGTTTGCTATGGTTGCCGGTTATCTTCCATTTGACGATGACAACATACACGCTCAATTGCATCGCATTGTTACCCGTGAACCAGAATACCCAGATACATTATCGCCAATATTAGTTGACCTGTTAAAGCGATTATTATGTAAAGATCCTTCACTTCGCATTACGATTAACGAACTCAAAATTCATCCATGGGTTCATCAAAGCATTGTCCATTGTGAGTTCGATCCTGATATTTTTAGCAATTCTTATCATATGATTGACCAACAAGTCGTGAACACCCTTAAGGACTTAAATATACCAACTACAAACTTAGCTCAAGACCTTATGAATGGATGTTTGACACGAGCTACAGCATCTTACAAGATATTACGTCGTGAAGTCACTACAAAGAAACTCAATGATATTTTTGCGCTACAGCCGATGCCACGTAAGCACTCCGTGTTATCCCCACGAAGATCAGCAGATACTTTACCAAAACTCGATTTCACTCCTACAAAACTTTCAGAAAGTAAAAACCACACAAACACACAGAGTACACCTGAGCACTACACGTCAAAGATTATCATTCCAAGGAAAATATCGAATAAACCTAATCCGAACTCCCCATTATTACCTCCTTCCCCTGCAAGGCGAAGGCAAAGAGCGATGAGCTTTATGAAGAACTCCGTTAACCCCGTAATGCCTAATATTGGCCAATCTATCAGCCCTCTTGTATAATTTGTCCTTTGAAAAATTAATTTAATGTTTAATTTTTTAAAGTAAAGCGTATATATTTGTTATGTCAGCGATCGAAATAATTTATTTTAATGATTAATTTTCATTTTTGAAAAATTGCCAACTAACATCCTCATTTGAAGGTATCTTTTTAGATGTAATGAATCATATATATGTTCTATGTGAAATATTTGCGTTCTGATCAGAAACCTTATCAGAAATTTGCTGCGGTTGGCTTTAAAAATCTGTATTTTTTTTGTATTCGGAATCACAATATGTTTGTATGGGATTACGTCTTATTTAATGGCTATCTGAAATCTTTCTTCGATGATGTTTGATAAAAAATCCAAATACAAAAATGGATTTCATTATGATTGAACCCTCTGAACAGAAAATACTTAATCTATTGTAGACTTTCTCTATCTGAAAAGAAGATAGTTGCTTTGATTATTTTGAGATATTGTTGATATTTATAGGAATTTAAAGTGAAATATCATCAATGGCTAAGCGACATCGAATGATTATCTTTTTAATTCATTTTAGTTCACAAATTCAAGATTGCATTCACATATTTAATTTTTTCATAAGTTTTGCTAAGGCATCCGATATACCACTAGCAATGGATTATAATTTAAAGCCAATTGAATCCACGAAAATTCCAAAAAAAAATCGGAAAAAGGAAAAATATTGTGAAAATATTAGAAAAAATATGTGAAAATCAATAAAATGAAATATTTTTGGAATTTTAGAGTCCACAGTATTTGTATATTTTTGTTTGAAATACACTTTTAGGCTATAAAATATCTCTAAATTCAAGAGAAAAAAATTTGGAAGATTTAATATAATAAAAACTTAAAAAATTCAATAAATTTATTAAGTATAATACTAAGCTTTCATATTTACCCATGTTCTAAGAAAAAATCTGATTTTGATTTCAGGTTTTTGTCAATTTTTATCATATGATTATTGCTTCATGCTGCTTCGGAGGTGAACCAAACAACTGCGCTCATTACGTCTCAACAAAAATTGGTCTTGCATTGTTTTGCGTAATTATTGCTCTTTCAATCATCTATTTTGTTTACTCTTTATTAGTATATAAATTTGACCTCAAGAAATATAAAATAAGATTTTTATTACAAATTGCACTGATAGCATTTTCAAGTTCAGTTATGGGATTGGAGTTTTTCGCAGACGACACCAATAATTATATTGGTGGTTTCACTTTTCTATTTGATTTTGCAGGACCATCTTTCTTGATTTCCTTCCTTACGATCTTATTTTACTATCAAACTCTTAAATTCGCGCAACAATTAAATATTAGCTTTGCTTTTGGAGAACTCACAAAATACATCGCGTGGGTATACTTTTTATCAACATTTGCTTCTACGATATTCATTTTACTTCTTGTCCGCTCCGAACCTTCAGTTACATTTACGTTTGCTTGGGGATTTTCGACAATTATCGATGATGTAATTTTCATATTCATTATTATCATTCCTATTTACAAGATCTTATTTTCTACCCTTCAGCACGATTCTCTCAAATTAATGACAGCGAAAACTATTTCTTCTATCGTTGTTACAAGTATATTTTGCGTCTGCTTAGTGGGAAGACTTATCCAATTAGTTTTCGATGCATGGCCAGCCGATCAAATCGATCCCGATAATGATGCATTGAATGCAATTGCAGATAGAATCATGAATCCAGATTACTTCGGATATCATGTTATGATACTGTTTGCCTGGCACTTCTTATACTACATATATCAGAATTGGTATTTCGACTCAATTCTCGTCACTGTAGAAGGAACTACGACTACAAATAGCGTCCAAGGATCGCTTTACATTGAAGCATCCAAGAAAATCGAATAAAAACAGTTGTATGTATATCGTTTTAAAATAATGAAAGAAACTTATAGTGTCTCGTTGTAATTTCCGATTTTTTTTCGGAAATTAATTTGAGTAATAACGTATAAAAAGGACTTTGATCTTAAATAAATACGGGAATGTTTAATATAAAGTAGTAAGCATTTTAAATTCAAAGATATATTCGTATTTAAATCAATAAACAGCATTTAGATCCACTCTGTGCTGGCTTATCTGTCTTCTTTTCTTCCTTCTTCTCTTCCTTGGCTTCCTTCTCCTTGCCGCCATCGGATGAGCTTGATTCCTTCTTCTTCTTCTCTACCTTAACATCCGCTTTATCATCATCTGACTTTGTCTTCTTCTTTTCAGCTGGGGCAGCTTCACGATCCTTATGTTTGGCATCGAATTCACTCTGTGGGACTTTCTGTTGCTTAAGGTTTGGAAGGTCGTCTGACATTTCTAATTTCTTTACAATTGGCTAAGCCTCGAACGATAAATCCAAAAAACGAATTATTATCGGTGGAGAAAATCGAATATGATTTTCTTGGATATTACTAAGAAATTAGAACATCTGATACATTTTCACGGTTCATCATTGAAATTGTAAGATGTAAGGAGATTTTTCCCAAAATATCTTTTTTAATTATTGATATGTTTATTAATAATTATTTTTGCAATATTTTTAAATTGAATGACCTGAGCAAAGACATTGAAAACTTGAAAAGTTGCTTGTTCTTAATATAATGTTATTATGTGTTATCTAATGAAAAGAAAAAAATAATGTTTTCAAATTCATCATGAATATTGTCGTTAATGAAAGGCGGTTTACAATTCAAAAATCTGATTTGAAAGAAAATACTACAATCGCAAGAAATACGCGCAAACTATTTTGAGTTTTTGCTGCATAAAAATAATTACATATTATTTGCTTTTTTTATTCAAGGAGAAGGAAGTGATTGTTGGAACGTTGCAACAAATCATTATGAGTTGTCAATGAAAACATGCCATTGCTATAAATATGATGATATGAATGAAAAGACATGCATTTACCCAATATTTGTGGGAAATTTGATCTTAGCTTTCGTCAATTCTAAATAATTTCTACTAGTGTTCTAATGTTTCAATAAAATATCACTGAGGCCATATAATATTAACTTTGTTATATTCAATGGTGCTTTAATAGAATAACAATTAAATTCTTTTGCAAATTACTGCAAAATATGATAAAGATAACAATCTCAGATGCAGTGTCATTGTGAATATATTGATGTTATGATCTCAAACTCGAATATATTCATATTAAAAATGATTTGCTTTTATTTTATAGCAACATATGACTTGATTAATCAAATTAATTTCATCAGTTTACAAAAGTTCTTTTACTATAAAGTACTACAAGAATTTGTCACAAGATAGTTAAACATGTCGATATGTTTGATATATTTTTGAAATTTTTGAATTTATGAGAGGAGTGATTGGAAATTATATAATGAGATGTTGTTGTGGACATCTGGTGCTTACCAAATTCTGTTTTTCAGATTCTTGCAAGAATTTTGATCTCAAATTTGGAGTGAAAACCTTATAAATGAAATAATTACTCATAAAAATCTGTCGCGATTTGATAATATTCTCCGATTTCTATGATATCAACAAAATTTTTTTCCTTCGAATAACTCGTTACATCTCTTTATTATTTTGATTGAAAATTTGATATGAAGAGATTTGCTTATGCGAGGACTGCAACACAAAGTGTACGGCCAGTTGCAGCTCCTCCTTCTAAAGCAGTTATCGTTATTCCCAAAGTTAAAACATCGGCTCGCTCTGGTTCAACAATTAAGATCGAGATTCCTAGAAATAGCAGCTTTGATCAGTTCTCAACAATACAAGAAGATGACAAATTCGAAAGCGATGATGATAAGAGAGAACTTATCAAACTAGGAATGCAACATTTGTCAAAACAGATTGAAATTACGGCACCTGTTAAAACATCAAGATCATCGAAGTCACTTGAGAATAAAGATGTCATATCAGGATCAGAGAAATCAAAATTTGCTCAAGAATTTATTAATAATTATACTTTATCAAATTATCAAGACCATTATGCATATGTAATACAGTCAGCTTTTCGTCTTTATAGAAACAAAATGCATTGGAGGAACTTTATCAAGCTCCGGACAAAGTATCATCGTAGAATTACAGAATTATTTTTTCATAATTGGAGAATCTCTGTGGTTAACGACCCAACGATTATCAAGAAAGAATTCAAAAAGCTAAAGAACGCTTGCAACCAACTAACTTTCGTTCCTCACGGAAGAGAATTTGCGGCTTTTCCATACTTTTACATTTCCAACCAAATTTACACTCCTAAAGGTTTTAACTCACAATTCCTTTACCAATTCGTTCATATTGCGTATACTCCAATGAAATTTAATTATTTTACAGAATGGCAAGAAGCAGCGAGGAAACTACGCCAAGAAAGACTTAAGTTTGCATTTATCTCATTCAGTGTCAAAAAGAACAGAGTTTTTGGCAATGTTTTGACAATATTTCAGAATTGGTACAGATTTACTAAATGGAAACGCTTAATGCAATCACAGCAACCTGCCAAATCAAAAGACAGTAAGCATTACATCACTCTCAACTCAACAGAAGTCAATGTTCACTGGAATGTCCAAGAACATAAACTAAATCAGTTCGAAAAACGCAAAGCAAGGGCCATCAACTACTCCAAGAAGCAGATCCTCTCACGAGCAGTCAAAGCCTTATACAACCAGTCAGTCAAACGTACAACAGATCAAGCTTTGGCCGCAAACTCGGATATCTTCCGAAATCTGCAACTCATGAAGCTCGCACACAGCGCGTGGTCGAGATATATGGAGATAAACCAACACAAAAGACAGATGCAACACGATATTCTCCATAATTGGTACGACTACGCGTACAAAAAAGCAAAATTGAAACAAACTGTCACTTTTTATCAACAACGTGAAAAACGGTTTTTCCTTCTGAAAATTTTGAATAGGTGGAACAAAGTTAAAGAGATCCAGAAGATCAAGAACCTTGAAGAGATGATGCGTATCCAGAAAAACTCAACACTTGCTTTACAATTCATTTTCATTTTGTTGAAACAAGGAGAAATTTCCTATCAATTGCGTTGTTGGCAGTTGTGGATCAGATTCACGAGACAGAGACACAAATGGCATCAGTTCTCAGGCTGGTCTGATAAAAGGAAGATCACAGAAGACTTGAATCGCGAAACAATTTGCGAACTCAAGAGAATATCGAACAACAAAATGCTTGGAAGAATTCAAGAACCAGAAACCGAAATAATTCCAAGAAAAACATGCATCAATTTGGAATCAACACTCGAAGAAGTCCACAGGATTGACAAGGAAATACAGTTCCATGTAAACGTAACAAAACATGGCTCAACTCAATCAATGTTGGATTTCTCAGCTGTCAAAATTCAATGCAAATCTTATGTTTCGTTGATGAGAGCTTTTATTTTGTTTTTGCACTCGAAACAGAAGTTCGACATTTACGGAACAATCCAGGACCAGAACTGGCAGCCAAGTGGTACAGAAACAACCACAACGGCTGTTACACAGAACGAAATGAACTTGACAATCGAAGAATTCACAGAAAGAGTTTGGAGCAACGCAAAAATTTTCAAACAGAATTTGCAAGCGAAATTGGCGCGTGATAAACCAATTGTTTCATTAATCCGCGCACACATCGAAGCTTGCAAACTCAAGCAAGTACTTCCAGACTTCAGAACTTGCAAAGACGGCGTCAAACTCAAGGAATCCCCTGAAAATCCTGTTTCAGAAGAAAATTTGGGAATTTTACTCAATTTTGAAAAAGTGTCACAGCGATTTATCGACAGTTTATTGAAGAAACCGAACAGGATTCAGACGAATCTCATGGAAGAGTACAATGCTGCCAACAAGACCTTCTCGAGGCGCTTAAGACAACCCGATGTTTTGTTGGCAGATTTGACAAGAATGAAATCTCAAATTTCATTCAATATCGTTTCAGACATGGCCGCCCAGAGAAACCATGATGCATCGAAGATCAAGAACGCAAGGATTGAATCATTCAACAAGGAGTCGAACAACGAGATCGACTTGTCAACAAAGAATTCAATGATTCAATTAAGTGGTTTATTTGGTCGTCAAGCATCAATGGCACTTTTTGACAGTTCCAGCAAATTTGGAATTTCCTCGAGCAGTTCTGCATTCGACAATTTCGGTGGTAATGGAGACACGATGTTCACTGCCTTGTATTTGAGAAGTAAAATTGGCGAATACACAACTGTCAGCGAATTAATTTCCGCTGTTTCGAAGTTTTTCTCCACTTTTGCACAGACACCATTACACATTGGAGGAAACATTATACAGTACAACTCAAAGACTATGTTTGATGGTGTCAAACTCGAGACTTTGAAGAAGAGAGTTGTCAACAAAAACATCAACTCTTTCATTCAAACATTGTCACAAAAAGAATTGGGAACAATGGCGAAAGAAGAAGTTCTCCTTGAATTCGCCAAGAACTGTGTTACTGCAATCATCACTTGCAACAGGAACTTGAAAGAAACGAAACTCGCTGAGTATTGCGTGGAATTTCCATTCATTGATTTGAAAGATATCGACAATGAATCTTCTGTTTTGTCTAGAGACAGATTGTGGAGATCCATCAAGAAGAGATTCCCTAAAATGGATACTTCAACATCAGGAATGTCCCTCAGACAATTGTCTTCTCACAACTCTGTAAACAGATTGGAAACAGTCGACCAAAATCTTTCTGTAAAAGATGCTTACATTTGTTGTTTGACTGTTCCTTTCATCCTTGAAGAAGATGCTTTGGCGGATTTCATGAGAGCAAAGATGATGGAAACTCAGAATGGAGAAGTGGTTACAACATGGTAATTATATCTTTAATTTTATATAATTTTTTTTGTTTTTGAAATTTTTGTATATTATTGCTTTTCAAATTTGATTCTAGACAATTTTTAAATTCGCTGAATGGCTAATGATCGAAACAAATCTTTAAATGAATTTTGAATATTTTAATCGTTGCAAATCCGATCGTTGATAAGCATTCATATACTTCATTCAAAAACTAACGGAGGACTATTTTATATAGAAACACTAAAGCTCTAAGCTTTTTGTATTTTGAATGATCTCATTTTATTTCAAATTTATTTAATGCAACACTTATTTGAATAAAGTCACTTATATAGAACTTACCCACTCACGTTTCAAATCTAGATTTTTGATTGACTTTTTTGCTGATGAACTTTTTTTTATTTCAATAGTGATCGAAAATAGATTCGAAATAAGTGTTATAGTTGGTTTTGAAAAATTTATGTTTTCAATTTTTTTGATCAAATTTTTTTTTCAATTTTTTTTATTTATGAGGACATCTATTCCCCAAGACAAAATAAATATCTCTCCAACAAGCATCATTGATCGAGTGGAGAAGGTAGTCTATGGAGATTACACTCCAAAACAATGGGGACAGTATGTAACTCAATTACTTCCAAAGAAAACTTGTGGCATCAGCTGGACAAGCAAGAAGTTTGCACTCCATTGCGAAACATGCCAGAATGACATTAATAGCTGTGTTTGTTTGAAATGTTTTCTGAATGGAAAGCATGAAGGCCACCAGGTGTCTTTCAGATATTCTTCAAACGCTTCTTGTGACTGTGGTGATAAGCAGTTATGGAAGGAAGAAGGATTTTGTCCAGATCATCCTGGCTGTTCAGAACATCTCGAAAAAACAGACATTCCTCAGGATTTATACCAAAAATACGAACTTGTTTTTCAAGCACTCATCAAGGTTCTCCCACTTTCATTCGATAATAATGAAACTAATGCTGCAGAAAGAATTGTCAATTTTATGCTCTTACATACTTCATATGGTGATGCAATTCGTCGTTGCTTTACATTAGCTTTCTCTCGCTATGCTGATATACCAAGAATTTTCGATAATATACATAATATTGGAAAAGCAGCTCAAAATTTCTCAACTTTACTTTCAAACGTTTCAAACGATCCAGTATTTAGAAGGGATATCGCTCCTAGGCTAATTTTCTGTCTTCCTATCTTTGTTAACAGATCAATGATTGTAAATCTTGAAGCAAAGGGAGGCAAGAAGTACAAAGGCGTAGAAGAAATCGAGGAATTCTCTAAAGGCATTTTCCACTGGTTTTCAACTTCAAATCTCGATCTTTTGTTCCGAAAAGGATTTAATTGGCCGCAGCAAGCCATAGCCATCCTCAGAGCCCTCTGCATATTATCAGTAAAAGCTCCGAATATGAATACAGTCAAAAACACTCAAATTGCAGATATTTTGGGCCAATTTGATTCCTGCATTGTTCCTGAGGAAGATCCAGACGCAATCAAGAATATAGCATTGCAAATAGCAGAGAGATTAGTCCAGACAGCTGGAATTCATCCATTTACACGACAAATGAATATAAAAGTTGATGATCCAAACCAAATTCAATCTATCGTTCACAACTTCGAATTTACAGTTGGCGGATTCATGACATCATTAAATTCAATTCCAAAAGCGTTTTCTCCAAAAGTTTTCGATGTTTTCGCAGAATATATCAAAAATAAACAACCGGAATACGGAAACGTACTTGATAAATCAACAGAGATCTCACAAGCTACAGCTTTATACATTCTTCTCGAAATCGAATTGAGATTATCGAATGATATACCGAAATGGCTTGACCATATGGCCACCATTGCAGGTATTACACGTACAGAATTGTGCAGCCGTATCGCTTGCTTGCCAATAAAGCATATTGCCGCTTCAAGATTCGCTCATTTCAATAAATATGTCAGAAACGATGATGAAACGTATATTTCGTTAATTTCTCTTTCATACAAGTACAACTTACAATACAGATTCGCTCCTCTTTTCGCTTTAGTCCAAATTTGTGCTGAATATACAGAAGATATCAACAGTTTCATGAAATATATGGCTATTACGTACGGCGTATTATCTGATAATGAAGAAGAAAGGTCACTTTCCCTTTCAATTTTCGTTCTTGACTCTTTATTCTTAGTTACTGACAGATCCTGCTTCATGAATGACTCTGGAGACCTCTTGGATTCAACAATTGTTGCTTTACTCAAGAGCGGAGACAAGAGTTACTCAGATATCCAATCAACACTCCCTAATATTAAGAATGTGGCCACGCAAATCCCATTACATATCAACAATCTCACTAAGACAATTACTACTGGCTCAAAGTCCCTCTTGACCCTCAAAGATTCCCATCCTTGGACTCTTGGAGTTCCATGGGTCAAAACCAACTACAATTATTCAATTTTGAATGAGTTTTCTGCCAAAAATAAAGAGATCCCATTTTCATTCCCATTACAAGATGATGACCGCAAAGGCCTTCTAAGGATACTTTCAACACCTGCTGTTAAATATTCCGCAATTTATTTAACAAGTACACAAAATACAGCTGATGGACAACTTCTCAACGGCTACCTCAACGTGTTATGCCAGTTAGAAGGCTATAATACCACTATTGTTCCATCAAAAGAGGCAATTCGCCCTGATATCAACAATTTCGATCAGAATTTGACACAATTAATCATCAATACCTACGATTTAGGCGAAAAGACAATGTCACTAACTGATCTTGCCAAGGAAAATCCTACAACAGCCGCTTTATTGGCAAAATTCGGAGTTCAAATCGGAAATACTCTTGACAAAGTAGCCCAGATCAAGAAGAACAAAGAGCGCGCAAGGGCAGCAAGAGAAAGAGCCATCCAATCATTGAACATCAACAACAATTTGTTCAATGACATGGAAGATGTCGACGACGAAGCCGATTTGAAGCAAGTCTGTTCCATCTGCCAGGAAGAAGGAACCGAACCTCTCAATCTCCCAGTGTTCGTTCATACATCTCTCGTTCCATCAATCATAGAAAAGAGTTTACGAACATTTAATACAGACCATTCGATTAAATACGAGAGCTACAAAGTCTGTACAGCATGCCAGCATATCTGCCATTCAGATTGCGTCATGAGGCAAGAATCTGGCTGTTTCTACTGTTCTCTTTGCAGAGGATTGCGAAATGACATGATTCCTCTCTGCAAATACACCAACTTCGACATAGATGAAGTCGATTTGGATGAACCAATCAACGGACCACAAGATTCAATTCTTAATTACACTTCATCTGTCATTTCACAACTGATTTCCTCCAGTGTTGTGAACCTCGAAGCAAGACACAGAATGAATCCAGGAGCATTAGATTCACCAGCCAATTCCATGCTGTATAAATCTCTTTTCGCAATTGCGTGGAAGAAAGCACATATGCCATCAGATGACTTGATAACGTTCAACAACAACAAACTCTGCAATCTCGTGAAACAGTTGTCAATGCAGGACAAACCAGGCCTTGAATACACGAGAATTGTCAAATCAATTTGTGAAGAAATCACTGATAAAGAAGAAATATATCCATTCATGAGGAGAGCAGCAATTCTTCAGGCATTGATATTCTCTTTGAATAAGGACCAGTTCTTTGAATGGGATGAATATTTAGAGTACGAAAATCTTTGTCAGAAATTCTGTATCGAACCTGTAAAAGATGTCGATATTTCTGTCATACCGTTCAAATTAATTAATCTTCCTCAATGTCCTGTTGAATTGTACAGGCCTCCTTTCGATGAGGACACGATGCCTTACGAGTCTGAAGTATATTACTGTCTGTTGGATAAGCATTTGTTGATTAGACAAAATGATCAACTCCAGCAGACATTGAATACGAGATATAAAGGTGCTGTTATTCCTGTCATTCAACTGACAAATGAAAAAGCTTTGTCTATTAAATACGTGTCAATTGAGTTGAATAAGTTCTTCGAAGGACCAAGAGCTTATTACTCATTGCTCGGACAGCCTGTGATTGGTTTGGAATCATCTGATATTTTGTCTCTTTCTCAAGACAAAGTTACTGAAATTGAAGATGATTTGTTGTCTGGAAACTTTACAAGAATTTGAAAATAAAGAATTTTTTATATTTTTATACTTTTTTAAATAAAATAGTTTTTTTTTCATCAATGAACATCAACTCAAAGATATAGGATGTGCATAAACCATGCATTGTTTGCTACTTGATATTTTGCTTCTTTCTCAAGATAAAGTTTGATAAATTGAAGATGATTTGCTGTCTAAAAACTTTATTTTAAATGTAGTAAAAAAATTTCATTAATGAATATCAACTCAAAGAAATGGGATATGCATGAACCAATATATTGTTTAAGCTATTTCAATATATTCTTTGGAGTAAAAGGAAATGATATTGAGTCACTCATCTTTTCAGCTCACCAATATTGTACAAATTAAAAATCCAATTGAGAGGATTGATGCAGATCGATCTACTCCAAGTTAAAGATAACTGCGCAGTTGTGTAGATCGGTGCAGATTGAAAATAATTAGTTATTATCTGAAGTTATGTTGATGTTTATTTGTAAACTATTGAAATTTTTTATAATGCTAAGGCAACGAGGTAAGGAACGCAAACCAAACAATTGCTTTCTAGATCTAGTTCGATCAGAAAAACCATGTATGGTGGACTTACAAATTCCATCAAATTTGCGAGATATATTTTATTCAGCACCAATTCTTGCTTCTCCAATAATTGATGATGATGCATACATGGAATTTAGTTCTCTAAGCATACCATCTCCAAAAAGTTCTTCAATTGAACTTCCAGATTTGCTTACTAATCTGGAAACTTTTCAACAAAAGCTATTGAATTATAGAAAAACAGACGAAGAATCTACAAAGTTTATTATCAAATACATTTCAGAACATCCAGTTCTAGGAGCAAGCGAATTCAACATTTGTGTTTCAATTCGTCCCAATTTATATCTTGACTATGCATATTTATACTCGAAACTTATTGAAGAATTTAAATTTACATTCCGTTCTTTACTTTTTGTTCCGAAAGAATTTTCAAAAATTTTAATTAAAGAAAACTACGAAAACAGTGTTAATGCAATGCAGATATCAAATTATTCTAATTCTTTTTGCAGAAATCCATATCCACATCTTGGCGTTTACAAACTTCCATTTTTAATTTCAAAAAATTACAGCCAAGTAGATGTTCTTGGCTTCATCAAAGTTCCTCTCACAACTGAAGTTATCATAAGTTTTATCAAAGATGATCTTGATTATTTCTTAAAACTTTCAACACAACAATCAGAATTTACAAATTTTGGATTTTATTTTGAAGAAAGACCAGGTGATTTATATTCATTTATAAATGTTGCAGCGTATTACGGATCAGTCAATATATTCAAATACTGCATTTCAAGTCAAACAAACTTTATTATTTTACCACAATTTGTTATTGCAGGTGGTTCTAAAGAAATCTTAAGAATTTGTGAACAACAAGGAATTAAACTTGTTGATTATGCAGTCATTGCATTATTATATAGAAGAGATGATATATATGAATGGTTGATTGAGCAATCAGAAGTAAATAGACCAAATCCATTGTATTATTGCACAGAAACATATTCTATTAAAAAGTTTTATGAATTTTGTCAACTGAACAAAAAAGCTCTTAACAACAGTTATTTCATTCCATTTTTGATTGAAAACATGAAAGAAGAAATCAAATTATTTGCAGAACATATCATTCCAACATATGACAATGTTTTTCTTACAAAAGATATCGAAACACATACAAATCTCTTTAAAGATGTAAAAAAGAGCAAAATAATTTCATTGTTTGAGAGTTTCATGTATAATGATGACGAATTTCACATGAATTTGATTTACGATACACATTTATTTGATTATTTCAGTTTATCTAAAGACACCATCTATAACCTTAGATTCAAATTCCCGAATATGTATAACAAAATACTTTCAGGTGTTGAAAAAAGCTTCGAAGATAAGGCAGATGGACAAGAAATAACCGATTATTTCAAAGATCCAAGTAAGATTAACGTGTGTCTTGAAATACTTGCAAGGAAAAAAGATTTGGAACTTTTTGTCAAAACTTTCATCAAATTCAAAGAATCTGTGTCTATTGAAACAGCTCTTGATTCTATCAAAACATTTGATCTTATTTGGACATCAGTTTTTTATTATTTTTCTGATAAAATCATCGAAAGTGATCAATACATTTCTATTATGGCAACACATATCAATTTAGAAAAAATGTCTTATTTAGAAAGTACATTTCAAAATGTTGTTAACCAAAGATTTGTTAGGAAAGATTTCGAGCATTATAACAAAAATTTGAAAACTTTTGTTCAAAAATCATTGGCTTTTATTGATAAATTGGAGCCAATAAGAATTTGTTATATGTTGATATTAGCTATTAAATTCGCTCCTGAATGCATTAAGAAATTCAACATCTTTGAAATACCTGTTTGCGAAAACTTGGATGATTACATTTATCAAATTGTTAATAACAAGAAATTTTTCTCACCAATTCTTGAAAACATTGAGAATTGCAAGTCATTGATAGCTGCTGATGCTCGTTTTATCATGGGAATGTCGAAGTATGCATCAAACAAAGAGTTCGTCGATTACGTCATCCATGAAATTGGAGACACTGAACATAAATTTTATATTAACAAGTTCTTAATGAATCCTGAAGTTAAAAAACATTATTCAGTTGAAGAACTTGTTACAAATGTTTCAAAGGAACATAATCTTTTACTCAATAATATCGAATTAACAAAAGAAGAATTCGATTATGTTAATTCAAAATCTGAATACGAATTGTTTAATAACCCGAAAAATGCAATTTATTATCCATTGGATAAGATTTTGAAACATGCAATGACAACTGGTATTTATGATTGTTTAGAACACTTTGAATTAACGAAAAATGATCTTGTTACAATTCTTAGTCAATGCCAGACCAAAAACTCATTTCCTTTGATAAGAAACGAAAGTTTCAAGAAACTTTGTGACACAGATTTCATCATTAATATGATGAATAGCAATACTAGAGCAATCAATACAGAAGATGCTATATTAGCTATGTATGAATTGATCACTCATCGCAAAGCAGAATTCCAAGAAAACAAAATCATTTCTTGGTTTAAATACATCATTAAATGTGATAAATTGACAGAATTTCTTAAGAATTCAGAAGGAATTCTTGACAAATCCACATTATTTGAAATTTCTCATCGCTATCACCATCCATTTGTCTTAAATGGAGTTACTCTAGATTTAGATCACATCGAAAAATTCGATAGTAAAACAATCAAAAGCATTTATGAGAATGTTAATGTTCCTCATGATTATCACATGAAATATCTTCTCCAAATACTTAAACACGAAGATACTCCTGATGTCATTGATCTCATTCTTTCACAAAGTAAGATGAACATTGACGTTTTTGTTGATAAAACACCACTCCAATACGCAGTTAAATACAATCATCCACAAACTGTTTTATACTTATTGAATAAAGGTGCAAACACAGGATATATCGGAAACCGCACAATTCTTACTTTTACTAAGGATGAAGAAATGAAGAAAATCTTGCTTCCTTATGTTGATATGGATAATCATCAGAAGTATTTGATTTCACTATCCAAAACTAATGATGTTGATTTCACCAATAAATGCAAGAAATTTGTTAAAGATAATGCAAAAGTCATCGATAAGTTACAGAAGAATTTCGAATTTAAGGAATTCATGGAATATCTTTTTACATGGGATGTTTCTCTTGAAGAAGCATTTTCATATTTAAGTTCAATGGTCACACAAGATAAATTAATTAAATCATGCGGTTTTGATAGTCTGAAATGCGCCACAAGTCAATTTTTTGCATCTGTTAGTAATGACATTGTTGCTAATGCTAAAATTGAATTTCAACTTTGTTATGGAGTTCTTAGAAGAAGAACTCAGTTTATTACTCCTGATCCACGACTTGGAAATTTGTTGTATGTTAGTGTTGTTTGTGGTAATGAAGAAGTTGTTTCGAAAATTCTTGAATGCGGTGTTGATCCAAATGAATACGAAGGTTACAAACATCTTACTAATCCAGGACTTGAATGCGTTCGCAGTGGTAAACTCAATCTTTTGAAACTATTAGTTTCACATGGCTTAGATATCAATCGTGTTTATTATCACGACAACACAACATTGATTAATGCATCTATTCTTAATCATCAGAAGAAATGCTTTAATTACTTACTAGAATTACACTGTGATTTAAGTCACAAAGTTATTCTTTCTCCATATATGGCTGCCATGTCCATTTCCAAGACAAATAACTATTATGAAAAGAAGTTGCTACCACTCATTGACATGTTTCAAGAAACATTTGTTAATCAAAAAGCTTCAAAAATCCACAAGTTCTAACTCAATATTGATATCAGCTACATTGATAAATTTCACAAGGTGTTCTTCCTAAATCTTATTTACCATTGAAGTTTTGTGTTTATTAAATATATTTTATTAGTTTTACTTGACAGTTTTTTTTTGAATCTTTTATCATTGAATCAATATAATTGCAATACCTCAAACAGATGATGAAATGATGTTTTGCTTGCATTTTTGATCAGCAATTTTTCTGAAACTGTTATTAATTCTTCATATACAGATCTTCTTAATTTTGATTTTCCTCTCAATATTTAGGAGGATTTTTGATCATGAATCATGTCATAAGAAAGGCATTATACGATATTGTTTGCATGCAATATGGACTTGTACAGAATATGGTATATGATGATTTTTTTTGCTCTATCAACGATTACTTTGTAAACTATTGAATTTTTATAGGCGCCTCCATGTATAGTTATGGCCC
Organism: Trichomonas vaginalis G3; assembly: GCF_026262505.1. NCBI lineage: Eukaryota > Parabasalia > Trichomonadida > Trichomonadidae > Trichomonas > Trichomonas vaginalis. The sequence goes on from NC_067207.1 coordinate 15,165,433, forward strand.
ATCAACAAAGGACAACGAACCAAATAATTACTTCCCAGTTCCCATTAGATCAGAAATACGAACCATTCCGAGATTAAAAATACCTTTAGTTGTTTCGAATTTAGAACAATCATTTGCGCAATTAGCGGCTCCAATTATATGCAATTCTCCATCTACAGACAATGAATCTATAATATTACCATCTCCTATTCACCAGACAATTGAACTTCCAAGTTTTCTTACTAACTTCGAAACTTTTCAACAAAAACTACTGAATTATAGCAAAACAGACGCATAATCTACAAAATATATCATCAAATACATTTCAGAACATCCAACTCTCGGCTCAAGTGAATTCAACATTTGTGTTTCAATTCGTCCCAATTTATATCTTGATTATGCATATTTATACACAAAGCTTATTGAGGAACTCAGATATACATTCCGTTCATTTCTTTTAGTTCCACGGGAATTTTCAAAAATTTTAATTCAAGAAAACTACGAAGATTATGTTAATTCAATGCAGATATCAAATCATTCTCAATGCTATCCTGAAAATGAAGTGCCATATCTTTTTATTTCCAAACTTCCATTTTTAATTTCAAAAAATTATGACCCAAAAACAATTCCTGAACGTGGCATCATTTTACTTCCTCTCACAACTGAAGTTATCATAAGTTTTATCAAAGATGATCTTGATTATTTCTTAAAACTTTCAAAACCAGATACAAATTTTACAAATTTTGGATTTTATTTTGAAGAAAGACCAGATGATTTATATTCATTTATAAATGTTGCAGCGTATTACGGATCAGTTAATATATTCAAATACTGCATTTCAAGTCAAACAAACTTTATTATTTTACCACAATTTGTTATTGCAGGTGGTTCTAAAGAAATCTTAAGAATTTGTGAACAACAAGGAATTAAACTTGTTGATTATGCAGTCATTGCATTATTATATAGAAGAGATGATATATATGAATGGTTGCTTGAGAAAGTACGAAAATATCCATCAAATCAATTATATTTTTGCACAGAAACATATTCTATTAAAAAGTTTTATGAATTTTGTCAACTGAACAAAAAAGCTCTTAACAACAGTTATTTCATTCCATTTTTGATTGAAAACATGAAAGAAGAAATCAAATTATTTGCAGAACATATCATTCCAACATATGACAATGTTTTTCTTACCAAAGATAGCGAAACACTTACAAATCTCTTTAAGAATATAGAAGAGAAAAACATAATTAATTTGTTTTATAGATTCTTGGATAATAATGATGAATTCCACATGAATTTGTTTTTACAAACACATTCATTCAATTATTTCACTTTAGATACACATTCATTAGAAAAAATTAAAACAAAATTCCCGAATTTGTATCAAAATTTACTCATAGGTGCTCAAAACCTCTTAAAGAATGATGTTAGACCACCACATATTTGTAATAATTTTGTTTCTCCGTCGGACGCTGATTTTTATCTTGAAATAGTTGCAGAGAAAAAAGATATGGATAATTTTATCCAAATTATCAACGAATTCAAAAATAACGTCAGTGTTAATGCAGCTGTTAATATCGTGAAAACATATGATCTTATTTGGCCATCAGTTTTTTATCATTTTTCAGATGAAATCATCAAATCTGATAAACTAATTTCTGATATGATCAAACACATCAATTTAGAAAAAATGTCATATATAGAAAGTAAATATCAAAAGTCAGGTAAACAAAGAAATAGTTTTATAGATTTAATGAATTATAAGAGTTATTTCAGGACTTTTGTTCAAAAATCTTTGGCTTATTTGAATGAATTAAATCCATTGAAGATTTGCAATTTGATGATATTGACTTTTCAATACGCTCCTGATTGCATGAAGAATTTTAATCTCTTTCAAATAACTGATTGTCAAACATTAGATGATTACATTTATCAAGTTGTTAATAACAAAACATTTTTCTCACCATTTCTTGAGAATATTGAAAGTTGCAAATCATTGATAGCAGTTGATCATCGTTTTATCATGGGAATGTCTTCACTTGCATCGAACAAAGAATTTGTTGAATACGCCATCCCTTTAATTGGAAGAAGCGAACATAGATCATATCTTCACAAGTTCTTAATGAATCCTGAAATTAAAAAGCATTATACAGTTCAAGAACTATATGCAAATGTTTCTAGGACAAACAGTATTTTATTCGATTATATAGAACTAACAAAAGAAGAATTTGATTTTGTGCATAATGAAAATAAAAAAGCTGCTAACAGATTATATAAAAATCCGAAAAATGCAGTTTATGTCCCAAAGGATAAGGTTCTGAATTATGCAATGACTACTGGTAATTATGGATCCTTAGAGCACATAAAATTAACGACAAAAAATATTGCTTCGATTGAGAAACTATCGACTGCCAGAAGCTCATTTCCTTTGATTAGAAATGAAGATTTCAGGACAAATATTCATACAAATTTCATCATTAATTTGTTGAATAGCAATACTAAATTGATTAATACAGAAGATGCTATATTAGCTATCAATGAGTTGATCACTCGTCGCAAATCAGAATTCCAAGAAAACAAAATCATTCCATGGTTTAAATACATCATTAAATGTTACAAATTGACAGAATTTCTTAAAATTGCTGAAGGAATTCTTGACAAATCCACATTATTTGAAATATATCAGCGTTGTCACTATCCATTTAACTTAAATGGTGTTCAAATAGATTTGAATAACATCGAAAAATTTGATGGAAAAACAGTCAAAAGTATTTATGAGAACTTCCAAGTTCCACATGATTACCACATGAAATATCTTCTTCAAGTTATCAAACACGAAGATTCTCCTGACATCATTGATTACATTTTTTCACAAAGTAAGATGAACATTGACGTTTTTGTTGATAAAACACCACTCCAAATCGCAGTTAAATACAATCGTCCACAAACAGTTTTATACTTATTGAACAAAGGTGCAAAAGCAGGATATATTGGAGAATGCACATGTCTTAGTCTTACCGATGATGAAGAAATGAAGAAAATCTTGCTTCCTCATGCTGATATTGAAGAAAATAATAAGTATTTGATTTCAGTATCTAATGATAATGATGTTGATTTCCTCATTAAATGCAAGAAATTTATTAAATCAAATGACAACATAGTCAATAATATACATTTTCATTTTAATCATACCATGTTTGTTGAATATCTTTTTAGTTGGGAAGTTTCTCTTGAGGAAGCATTTTCATATTTAATTCCAATGGTCCAAGAAAATAAAATAATTTAATTATGTGGATACTTAATTTCTAATTACATTAAATATCAATTCAATGATAAGCTTAGTGCTAATATTGTTTCTAGTGCTACAAAAGAATTCCAACTTTGTTATGGAGTATTGAGAAAAGAACCACAGTTTATTACTCCTGATCCACGACTTGGAAATTTGTTGTATGTTAGTGTTGTTTGTGGTAATGAAGAAGTTGTTTCGAAAATTCTTGAATGCGGTGTTGATCCAAATGAATACGAAGGTTACAAACATCTTACTAATCCAGGACTTGAATGCGTTCGCAGTGGTAAACTCAATCTTTTGAAACCATTAGTTTCACATGGTTTAGATATCAATCGTGTTTATTATCATGACAACACAACATTGATTAATGCATCTATTCTTAATCATCAGAAGAAATGCTTTAATTACTTACTAGAATTACACTGTGATTTAAGTCACAAAGTTATTCTTTCTCCATTTATGGCTGCCATGTCCATTTCCAAGACCAATAACTATTATGAAATGAAATTGCTACCACTCATTGACATTAATCAAGAAACATTTTTCAATCCAAAAGCTTCTGAAATCCACAAGAATTAACTCAATAATTATTATTGTTTTTTAAAAATATTATTTTCTCTATTTTATTCATGAATATTTTTCTTCTACTAAGTAATATCATTCAGAGCGAGATATATCATCAATTTAAGTAGCATTGACTTCTAATTTGCTATCAAAAATGTGCAAAATGAACTATTTTTACAAGATGCTTATGATTTCATGTTTATAATTAATCAGGTGATGTCATTTTATGAAAACAATTCGGATTTAGAACCGTAAATCCAATCATTTTCTATTTGAACAGTTGTAAACTTTTTTTGTAAAAGATATAAATTTTTTGAGCAAAATATGAATTACACGTTAGATGACCTCAGAGAAGATTCATTACGTTGTCTTCGGTCAGAGTTAGGAAAGCTTTTCCAAAGGCAATCAAAGACAATCAAATTTGATCGAATAACATTGAACAACCTCCATTATCAACTTGCATTAACACTCGTTCAAATTATTAACTCAGATACTGAACCACAACTTCAGAAAGAACTTAATACACTCGTTGATTACCAAAAACAGCTCCAATTTTATCAAAACGTATTACGACACGAACAACAAGCTGCGGAAGAAGAGATAAAGAGAGCACGATTGGATACATCACAGCTCAGAAAGAGCTTTGAACTCCTTGAAAATGAGCTAATGGAACTCCAATTGAGACAAAAGAAAAGAACTGAATTATTAAAGAGCAAAACCGATGCTCATTATGCAGAGTTACAAGCAAAATCAGCTGTTTCAGGTAGAGGAAGAATGATGCTCTCTTCAACTCGTGATTCTTTAGCAAATTTGAAAAGGAATTATTCGGATTTAGTTAATAAACAAGTCTTTGAAATGAGAGATATCCAAAAGAAACTAACAAGTTACGTTAAAACATCAATGTCTCGTATACAAAATGATGCTTTATCTAATGTCAATTATAATCAACAAAAACAAAGGACAAATGACGCCAAAGCTACATTAAACAAGGCAAGGAAGCAATATACAGAAGCTATCACAGTGATAAACTGCTTATTCGAGCAAAATTTGCCTTTGAATAGTACTTCAGATTTAAGAACTGATGATTTACTTAGATTTGTTCGTGACAGATACAACACTCGTGTACAATCAGAAATTGACAATGTTAAAAAGGAACTGCTTTCTATTTTGCCAGATCTTCAATTTACAGGTATGTCAATATATGATGCGATCACTGAGCTTATTAAAAGAAGGATTGCTGAGAAGGAAGAATACTGCAAGAAGATTCTTCTTCGTAGCGCAAAGCGTGAAAAGAAATTAAAAGAAAAACTTGCTGAAACATTGTCAGAATTGAAGCAACTCCGTTCCAGATCATTTGCTGACTCTTCGAGAATCATTACCGAGATCAATACATTAAAGAACAATTATAATAATTCTCAAATGACATTAGATCAAAAAGTCATGATGCTTACAGAGAGAATCAAATCACCATCAAGTAGCTCATCATTTTCTTTTTCTCCAACTAGAGGATCACCATAAATAAAAAATATTGTTTGTATTTTTTTTAACAAATGAAAATTTTTAACATAGTTATAACAAAATATGGTATCAGACATAAGAAAAAACTTATTAAAACTCAATGATAAAATATAAAATTTCGATAAAAAAATTTGATCAGTAAAAATATCAAATATGCTTCATGTAAGTGAGAGTTTTCATCTGTAGAATTGGAACTGATAAGGAATGATTATGAGAAAAAAATATAAATTTAGAATAATCGTAAATCTTATTTTTGACAAAAAATAAATTAAAGATTTATAATTCGAATGCTTTGCCTGGCTCAGCAAGAATAGCTTCACGCTGATCAACAAGAGATTGTATTGGATTGACACGAGATGATTCAACAAATTCGCCTGCAAGAATAATTTCATCGAGAAGCATATAAGCGTAGTGGAAGCCGAAGATGATATCGACTTCACGAACGTTGCCGAAGAATGCATCGAGTGTTTCGACGTAAAAGTGAATGGCGTCGAGCATCATTGACTCGTTATCGTTTACATCGACGCACATGACGAAGTAAAGGGAAGCATATCTGTTGTAGACGAGTTTTCTATCTCTCCATTCGATAAATGTGCAGAAATTGGCTGGTCTGGATAAAATGGCGTTTGAGACTTCGCGAGTGATTTTATCTTTGGACTTCTTTGTCTGTGGCTCATACCATTTGGAGAGACGGGCTTTACCTTGGCGATTAAAAACAAGGAAGAAATGTATCATTGTATTTTTTTTGTATCGAGCGATTGTCAAACCGCCCAATTTCCCCCTCCAAGATTTTATCACAGCTAATTGCCGAACAAAAATCAAGAAGTAAAATAGGCATAGACATAAGAAAAGATTTTCATGATCAAATCTTAAAAATTCGATAAAAAATTGGGATAATATGAGCGATTTTCTCTAATATATTACTCGATGACTAAAATACTAACTACTATAAGCCATGATTCATTAATTTCATATCATTTTTATCATATCCCTTTACTTGACCTAGAATTCTCCATATCTTCTCAGTTATTATCTGATAATCATCTTTTTCCATCTATTATATTAAAGTATATCTTATTTGAAAACCATTTTCTTCTGTTTCAAATATCATATTTCACTCAAAATTCGTTCACTTTTATATTAACTTTTATTATTATAGATTGACAGTGATTTCTAATAGACGATACCTAAATTTATCGATAAAATCATTCAATTGCTTATTCTTTGCATATAATTCTATAAATTCTAAATCGTATTCATATCCAATTACAGATAAAGACAACAGTTGCATGCAAACAAACTCCAGAATTCTCATATATAAAAAACTTTAATATATTTAAAAGAAAAAATAAAACATTTTTTAGGTTTAAACAATAACAAGGATATCAAAGTTTTCACCACGAGGTGTAACACAAGATCTAACCCTTGTAACACTTTGAGGCTTAGATTCTGCTTTCTCTGCTGTGTAATTGACAGAAGTTGTCACACATTTGTCAATTCTTTCCAAAGCGGAGTATTCGAATCCCATGTCGAAAGCAGTCACTGCCAAGTGTTCCTGTGATACAAACAAAGGTGCATCATGGCATCTGTACAACAAAACAACCGGTTTCAATTCGAAATTATACATTTCTCCCACTTTTGCAATCATTTCTCTCAATTTTCTCATGAATTCCGCACCTAAAGTATGCATATTCCACGGTGTTGCTTCAGAGTTTCTATTCACTGTTGTAATTATCAAAGAACCTTCTTCTCTCAGTCTGCAGTAATTCATATTAATATTCATTAGCTTGCATAGTTTATCAGTTACCATCATTCTCATACTTGCGAGTTTATTTAATTCAATTTCTGGATTGTCAAATTCAGGAATTTTAATAATTCCAACATTAGTAAATCTTCCAGGACTTGTGTAAGTCGCGTAAGCCTTAATGAAAGAAGGATACGAACAGAGTGCCAACTGATCAATTTTCTTTTTAATTTCTTTCTTTTCATTCATATGACTTTGTATATTAATCAATGCCAAATAAGACAAATCCAACTTCTGACCATTAAACTTATAATGCGGGCAAACAACGAAATGCATTTGCATTGCAGTAAACAAATCTTCAGATCTAGGATTATAATCTTTCTTGTATATTTCTATTCTCTTTAAAACCTCATTTATCATTTCATTCGGCAATTTGCTGTCCATTATATGTATTCCATTAGGAATTTGCAACATTGGAGAAGCAATAGAACTCTGGAAAACAACAATTCCATCTTTATTGACTGTAATTATCGGCAAATCACAATCAGCAAACAACCAATTTTGTTGTACATCTTTATAAGCCAACTTCTGTCCTAAACTCTTAATATCACAATACTTAGAAACTTGTTCTAGAATATTCCTAATTTCCGTCATTTCGAACAAAACAAAATGTCTTGAAATCCATGTCAAAACGTTAATTACACTTACAATTAAAACAACATTCATTGTGAAAATAATAAATCTTCCAATATAGAAGAATCTCCATGCACGTAATTCATTAGTAGTATTATCCATATTCTCTATTGTCTTTAAAACTAAATTAGAAAATCCCGTAGAATTCAGTGATTTTTTCGATGACAAAAAATAATTTCCCATCAAAGACAAAAAATCATTTGGAATTTGTTTGACGTAATTCTTATATATCTTGTGATGATGTATTTCACAATATTGATCATCAGCTTCATAGAAATAAGTATCATTCATTGTTCTTAAACCTTGAGAAACATGTAATAAAATTCTTTCAATAGAAGTAATTCCACGAATATATTCATAATGATTGCAAATATCTCTACTTAAATGTCTCTTTGTAACAAAGATCTGCATAGTTATATAATGAATTGTTCAAACCATTAAATATTTCAGTAAAATTCATGTTTTCAAAAGAAATTTTCAAATTATTTTGATGAATAAACTGATAAACACTCTGCGAATGCTGTGATATTGTTTCTAATGCATTAAATCGTTGTTTGATCTTGTCAAAGTCAAAATTTTGATTCAAATTATTTAATGATAAAATTTCATAAGAAGAAACAGATTCAGCAAGGTACTGGATATTTAGAGTATCATTAAGATGTGTTGACTCGTTCAAAACAGCCTTCAAATAGTTCCAGTGAAGAAATCCAAACAAAATTATCAAAATTAAAACGTAAAAATTGAAAATTTTGAATGTTCTTGTGATTCCTTTAGCGTGGTTGCCATTGTCAAACCTTGGATGACCAAAATCTTCTATTTTTGGATAATGTGTCTTAAATAAATCATATACAGAATTATATAATGCCTTTGCATGTCCAATTTGTGCTGTAATCTTCGGTAATATCACGTAGTAGTTCAACCATGCACATTTCCATAGTTGTTTCTCATGTTTCTTGACATCATCAAATAAATTTTGTAATAATTGCTTTTCTTGGTCCGGCAACTTACCTGCGTGAGTATTTAACAGCTCGTACGCAACCCATATGATGAAATTGTCCGCTAAATCTGCAGAATTCGCTTGCAAAATGATCTTAGAAATATTTTGAAGTCTTGGATGGTCGTAATAGACAGCAGCAGTTAAAATATACCTCAGTTTGGATGGTGATGTCTGTTTCATCACTTTGTCGGTGAAATTGTCCAATTCTTTGAAGATTTTCTTTTTATATCCAATGATATAAGCGATTTGGAAGCGATCTGCTTTAAATAACTTGTAGATAATGGTTGGATATATCAAGAAATTATGGATTAATGAGATAAATAACGCTGGAATGATTAAATATAATCCATAAATTCGAAATTGAGGAAAAGTGAGCATAAAAGCGTTTCCAAACGCATTGTATAGTACCATTGTTAAAGAGACAATGTTTTGGAGGCGATATCCGTAGATTGGATAGACAAATAAATAAAATGAAGTAAATATCGAAATTCCAAGGGAAATTGATAGGCAAATCTTGCTCCCATCAAGGACATATGATGAAGTATGTAATGTTCCTACGATATAGAAGTAAAAAGCTAAAGCATGTCTCGGACAATTGCAAATAAGAGGATGAATGATCTGCATGTATGATTTCGAACTGATAATACAGAAAACAAAGAAGACTATTAAGATTAGAACATGTAAAACTGCTGCAACAGTAAGAGGAATCGTATATGCTTTTATTCCTGCAAGAGAATAGGAATTAATAAACGCTGTAATGATGAACGTACAGTATACTGTGAATACAATGAAGAATGATCGACAAATTACTTTAACATTGAAACTAATGTATTTTAATGAGAAATTCGTTGATAAAAAGAACATTAGGATGATCGCAAGTGATAGACTTGCACCAAAGTATACAACTAACATTCTTGAATAAGGTGTCACGGATTCGAAAGTTCCTGAAACTAAAAAAATTAAAATATCTGAGTATGTTAATGGATCTCCGACTTTCTTTTTCGTTAAAACAAATGTAGCCGAAATGTGATTATATAGATTGAACCAGAAAACAAAGAAAAGAGTGATACCAATTTTTGGATGAGTGTACAATCTGTGGAACATTTGATTAACGACAAAGTACATTTCCTCAACGCCCCTAAGAGATTTCATCCTTTACGGGCTTGGAGAAGGAGATGCTTCTATCATTTTCCGATCCAAAATCCCGCTGAAAAAAAAGTTTTACAATATAGTTTACAAAAAATTGATAACTGTTTCAATTTCAATTTTTCGCGAAAGTTATATATTATATAATTACCAGACAAATGAAATTTTCAAAAATTCAGAAACCATAATGAATTTGTTGACACCACACGAAATCTCAATAAGAATTTGAATTCATAATCATATATATCTAATTAGACATAAAATGTTATAGTTTTCTGTTTTCTGTGATGGAAATAGCATAAATTTAAATAATATCCGATGTAAATATTCAATTTATTCAAAATTTCTATTCATTACGGATAAAATAATAAATGCATTTATAGTCAATAAGTTTCTTATTGATTCAAAAAGAAAATTAGTTGCGGTATGGTTAATATAAATTTATAGTTTAAAAGCATTAATCTTGTAATTTGAAATGAAAATATAATTTTTCTACTGACTTATGGCTGATTAATGCGAAATAATCAAATATCTGCTAATGTTGTTATGAATAATTCATTCCGATCGGATTAATTAGCAGAATAATTTTGGGATATAAAAAAAATTAACAGTTATTAGTAAAACATACATACATTTTATAATCAATAAAAAATCTATATAAAAATAAAACACATAAATAATTAAAAATCAGCACCGTCATCGAAATCCATATCGATAACAAAAGCAGAAGGTCCATTTGCAGGTTTTTCAGGTGTCTTTGGCGGACTTGTATAAATAGAGTCCTCTGTTTCCTCTTCATTTGTTATACTTGCTCCTTCTTCAGGTGTCCAACACGAAGAACTTTCTGGTTCATCAGGAATGTCGAAGATGAATCCTCCTTTAACTTGTGTGTTGTATTCGCTTGTACTCATTGATGCTTCGCTGGAATCGAACTCCGACCTCAATGTTGGGTTTTCCATAACTTCGTCGATAGTTATGAAATCGTTATTTTCTTCTTTTTGTGGATTTTGTCTTCTGCTGTCATCATCTATCATCAGGGAGTTGTAGAGAGCAAGGCGCTGCTGTTTAATGGAACTCTGGGAGAAGTGGTCGGCCTCTGAAGGCATTGGAAGGCCGAAATTGACTTTGACAGATTTATCTGATTTTGGTAATTCGCCGAGAGCTTCAATTAAGTCATCTTTGATCATGGAACCGATCTTACTCAAGTCAGGATCACCCATTAACGTGTATGAACTGATGCCTTGTGAATGTCTGTTCTGTAATAATTTTTGGGATACAATTAACTGAATTTTCGTGATCTTCTTCGTAGCACGTCCTATACTCTCCCTGATACTGATCTCTCTTGTGATGTCCTTTATCGGGAATGGACACTCGACAAGAGTAGAACTTTGAACGACAAATTTGTAAAAGTGACGGATAAATCTAAATTTTGAGCCAGTTCCATCTATATGGAGTCTCCTTAGGGCTTTATTGGTCCGGATTACGTTTGTACAGATCTGCATACCGTAGGAACCGATCTGATGGCCCGAAATATCGAGTGCTTGAAGGGCTTTGTTCGTTTGGAGTGAACATAAGAGAGGAATTAGCTCTTCTTGAAGGCAATATGACTTGCTACCTTTGAGTTCAAGGGATATGAGGTTCTGTTTGGAGATTAGATATACTAATCTGTAGGAAAGGTTCGGCATTCCGTGTTTGAGATTATTATTAAAGGAAAGGAACATTAAATTGGGAAGGCTTGGGTAGGCACGGATTAGAGTGGTCAAGTCTTTCTCATTGCAATGGTTTTTGTTCAATCTGAGGCCAATTAAACGATCACCAATTTTTTCTGAAATTTCTTTAATGACAAACTTCATCTTTTGACCGGTAATCTTCATCTCATTGAAGCCTAGACGTATATTCTGGTAGTTGTGATTGCGGCCAATTGATTGAATAATTACAACTATTTTTTCTGCGGAGAGATCGCACTTTGTCAAGTCAAAATCTGCTAAGGATGCAGTTTCTGTGAATTTGCACAGTTCTAGTAATGCTTGGTCTGTAAATTTTACATCGTAAAGATGAAGAACGGATAAATGTTTCGAAAGATCGGCTATTGATCTTAGAATTGGAACGGGATTAGGCAGAGGACCAAGAGTAAGCTTCTTGAGGTTCGTAATATTAAATTCATTAAGAGATCTGACAAATTTTAGAAATGCATCTGTAGAAGAGATTCCAAATGTATTTCCGGATAAGCAAATCTGCCTAATTCCACGTATATATTTGTTATTCGTTAAACTCGTGAATAAAACTGTTAATTCTGCATCATGAAAATTACAATTTTCGAATCTGAGAGATGCAAGTGATCGAGTGTAGTTACTAATCGCTTGGAAGAAGGGAGCAACATCTTCTAGCGGATTTCCTGATAAATCTAAATACAATAAATTAGTTTCTGCGTGAGAATTCATTATTTTTGCCAGATCTGCTAATCCGTGGCTTATTTTGCAATTACTAGCTCGGAAGATCATTATGTTACTGTTGGAGGCAAATGAGCGTACTGAATTTGTTATAATGTCCGGACGTGATAAATCCGAGCAAAAAATTCCAAAAGTAAATGGACAATATCGTATTGTTTGAAAAAGTGATCTAAAATCTGTATTTTTGTGAAAATTTGAATCAATAAGAGCAATAGGCATATCATTGAAGTCAAATATAGGGCTTTGAGTACTCATAAGAGTATCAAAGTACTGAACGAATTCATGTTGGTATTCTGTGTTGTAAAAAGCCTTATATGAGTTTAAAGTAAGTTGAAAAGCCTGAGATGCAGACAAATTAGGCTCAATTCTGGGAAATTGATTGTAATCGTATGCTGTAAATGCAAATCTCTTTTCGGGTGGTAAAAAAGGTAAATTATAAACAAAGTTTTTGAGAATTTGTCGTGAAAATTTTAACGCAATCTGTGTCTTGATAAGAATTTTAGATTTGTCTGCAATTATTTCGACGCGATTTTGATCAATAACGTGTAAATTCTTGATTTGAAGAAAATGTATTGATAATACGCGCTTCAACGACTTACCAAATAGCGTCCTTTGAAAAAATGTTATCATATTTTCTGATAATGCAACTGCGCCGTTTTCATAAGATTTATCATCAATAGAAAAATTTGCAATAAATCCCAGATAAATCTTACGCTGGTTTTCAGGAACGCCTTTTTCCATTTGCTGTTCTTCATTCAAGGACAAATGATAATCTTTATCTGGGACTTGCATTTTCAAATTCAAATTGAGAGGCGGCAAGATTAATAATTGAGAACTTTATAAATTTATTTATAACCATTTTAGGATACAGTCTTATAGCTCTAAAATTAAATTGCATTTGAACGATAACCAGTTTTTGTAGTCAAATTAGCCAATTCAAGACTTTGTCTCGGAGGCGTTAGCTTTTTTAAAAAATTCATTTATAGGCATAACATTATATGAAAATTACAAATAATCTGTGCAAAGTGGGAAAACTAGAGTTTTAATTTCGGGTAGAAATTATCGATCAAAAGATTGGCAGCAAACGAATATGAATATCTGTTTTTCCACCTAAATATGAGTAAACTATCCATAAAGATGGATTCCCTCAAGATATTGAAATAAAAAAATTTTCAATACTCAAACACAGTAAGTAAAAATAGTAAAAATCACTAATTAAGATAGAGTGTATTATTCAGACAATTGTTAGAAAACAAAAGAAATGCAGCATAATGATAAAATTAACAGCATCCTTTTTTGACTTGATCCTTAGATGGATCAAGTTCGCTCTTAACATCTTCTTTGATCTTGATTATGCCTTCCTTGACACCTTTCGTGATTTCTATTGTAATCTTTGAAATAGCTTCTTGAATGTTAGCTCCTGTCTTTGCAGAAGTTTCTATATACTTGGCGTTATGGCGAAGGGCGAATTCTTCGGCCTCTTCCTGAGAAATGATACGGTCGGGTAAATCGATTTTGTTTCCAACAAGAAGAATGACGGCATTTGGAGATGCCATCTGGTTGAAGTCGTTGATCCAAACATCCATGGCATCAAATGATTGTCTGTCCTTGACGTCAAATACGACTAATGCGCCAACGGCATTCCTAAAGTAAGCTTTAGAAATGGATCTAAACTTTTCTTGGCCTGCTGTATCATTAATCATTAATGTGACCTCTTCACCATCAACAGTTTGTTTGATGGCAAAATTATCTACGCCGATGGTTGGTTGGCAATCGTTAATAAAATCTTCCCCACGGAGTACTCTTGCAATGGCTGACTTGCCAACAGATGAACTTCCAATGAAACAAATCTTGAATTTCAGGTCTTTCATATTTTTTTATGAAAATTTTTGAGTGACTACTGTTTGTTCGAAATTTTGAAATACAGCGAATCAAATTAATGTGAAAATTTAGTAGATTGCCAGTAATCATCGATTTTTAAAACTCTTATTCAAATTGTTTTAGAAAAATTTAGAAAATCTTGAGGAGAATTCGATAGAATCAATAGCCCAGCTGCATCACATGAATGTACATGAACAAATAATACATTTGGAAAGAGAGTTATTTATAAATAAACAATAACAAGTTAAAATATATCTAAAATTAAGCATTATTGTGCTCTTAGAGTCAATATATTATAAATTCTTTTTATTGCTGATGCAATGATAGTATTGATGTTCAGTAAATAGTGATAAACATAACAAAATTATTTGAAAGAGAAATGCGTTGCGATAGACATCATTTTTTCTGCATTATAAAGGATCAATCTTCCATCTAGTCGACGAAGCCTCAGAGAAAACTCTTCACTAAAAACTTGTGGCATTTCTAACGGAATTTCTTGCAATTCTTCATGAAGTAACACTAAAGCAGCACATAACATGGATTGTCTCATGACAGGAAGATTACCACAAGATAACGCTGAAGCTAAAATTAAAGAATTAATTTTATAATCTCTCCAACGCGTAAAGAAGATTCTAGAATCAGATAAAGCGAAATCTAATGTCTTATAATTCCTATCTGTCAATATTTCAGCGGTTGATTTTGAAATATTCTCTAACATTGTGAAAACTTTTAGAGATTCTTGTTGAACAGAAAGAGTTCCTTCTTTTATTTTCCTGTATAATGTCAACAGTGGCCAAAAAGTCAATATTTCTGCTTCTTCAAGCGTAACTTCCCTTGAATCACGAGTTATCAATGAATCATCTAATAATTGGTCATCTAAGTAAATTGCGACAATAATTGAGAGCTCAAATTGAAGAGCTTCATCAAACTTGAGGTCTCCAAACAGAAATGTAAATAAAGACATCGCAATGTTGAAAATTAGTTGTTTGTGCAAATTTGAAAATTTTTCACTAGTTATCCAAGATTCGAGATCATGTGTGAACTGCCTCATTACAACAAATCTGTTCCACTCTTCTTTTGTTGTCAATTGCCAGTGTTCACGAATTTGTAGATATTCTTTCGTTTTTGTTTCTTCTGGCTTTGTTAATAGTAATCTATCAAATAAAGTAGGTAATGCTTCATCAATTACATTGAATTTTGAATATGAAACTGTTGATAAATCAAGAGTTTTAACTTTTTCGAGAGTTAAGTCTTCAAATTTTGTAGATGGTATTACAGGGACAATATTTCCATATGTATAAGCGTCAACAGGTCTAATTATAACTGGTTTAACTTGGTTCATATTAAAATTGAATGAATCTCCAGTCTTTTTGAGGGCTTCTGTAACTTTTCCAAGAATACCACCTCCTGATTTTGATTTTAATTGGATTTCAAAATTTAATGGGTTATTTTCTGCTGGATTTAAGATTATATTATTTCGAAGAAATTCAAAGAATGCGTTCATATCAGATCTGTTATTAAAAATGATACTTCTATCTGTAAATTTGCTCTTGAACGTGACATTTAATGTATTATCTTTTGAAATTGTAATGGATTGAAATTGTGAAATCTTTTCTGTAACTATTATACCACCATGCTCATCAAAATATGTAATACTTAAGTCTACTCCGTTAAGTGCCAATTGCATATAGCCATGCAAGCACTCTTTTTCATCCAGTACTAATGCAACTCTTGTATACATAAAAAGTAAAGAATAAATCAGTAATTCAGTATCAATCGAATTTTAGTGCGACATCAAAATAACTAATCATTCTCAACCGAACAAAAATAATGAAGATTTCAAAAAATAGATGAAAAAGATCTCAACTCTAAGATATATATAAGAAAAAGGACTATTGAGTTTATGAAGCAAAACTGGTGCTGTTAAAACCTATTATGGAAAAATTGAAGATTTTGCCACAAACTTACCAAACAAAAGCATTTTTATATTGATTACTTGACAGCAAAGCTAATTTCTTCAATAATATCGTTTAGATAAATTTATTGTCTGCCGCATTATGAAGGGCAGTTTCTCCATTGTTTTTTTTTGGATTTAGCCAATTATCTGTGATGCAAGATGCTCTCAAATGGCTTAAGTATGCAAATATGATGAATAAATGATTCATTTAGTTTAGGCAAAAACAAAATACAACTATTGTTGAAAAATTTTTTGGAACGCGCGGTTTTTCAGAAAAAATTGAATTACCCCATTCAAAACTAATGTATATCTTAATCAGCTCTATAATTTACCAATAAACTTTAAATGGATAGTTGGCAACTAACATTTGCATTGGAAGGATCATTAAAAGCTGATTTTTGAAACAAGCAAAACAAAATGATTATATAATACACTTCTAGATGGGTAAAATTATATCATGAGGGAAAATTCAAAGAAATCGAATGATTGGTATAATAAACACAGAAACTACTTAATTCAATGCTATATTTTCATTACATACACTAATAATGTGCCAATCATCATACTAGGAGATAATAACAATGTGGTATGAAATTTGATCGTATTTTGTTTTTGGTAATTAGAGCTTATACCTAAATAATCAGGCACAAAATTTTTCACTTTATCTCATAGATGAACAGGCAGAGATGATGGTTATATTTTGGATGAATTCGAAGACACTATTGGCCAAAAGCTTGTCATTTGAATGCAATGAAGTCAAAGAATGCCAATATGGAAGCATAACTTAAATTGGTCGATTGTGAGAAATTTGACATAATCTCTTAGAGAAATATGCTTCTCAAAATTTGAATCGACGATAAAAACGATGAAATACCCACACAGTGCTCAATGTCTGCCAAGGCCGAGAGCATTGTTCCTATTCCATCAGATTCTGGTAAAGGTACTCCAATACCTAATAAATGGGTTTTCTGGTACTTAATTCCTTGCAAAGGAGGCCAAAATGTCCATTGGAGCGAATATCTTCATCCACTTCATTCATTCGATACGATTGAAGGTTTCTGTAAACTTTTAAGCTCTATCGAACATTTACATAGTTTGTTAAAAGGCTGCAGATATTACGTTTTCCGCGAAGGAGTAAAACCACTCTGGGAAGACCCATCTGTAAAAGATGGTAATGTAGTATCCATTGAAATGGATAAAACTCCAGAAAATACAGAAAATATAGAGCAGAAATGGCAGGATATCATTATACCAACATTAAATGAAGAGCTTGGGCCAGATGTTGTAGGAGTCGAATTTGCATCCAGAGAGACTTCTTGGAGAATGGCATCTTGGATCAAAAAGGACTCCAAAAATATTGATAAAATTTTCGAGTTTTATCAAAACGCGTTACCAAATCTATCAAATTTAGTAACAGTATCAAAGGTAGGAAACTAGAGAACTTACAGATTGTTTTACTATTTGTTTTATTTTTCAGAGATATTTGTTATTCTTTAATAAACAGTATTGTTGTTAATATTTGAATAAAACACTCTAAAATGATTACGGATTTCGCTAGTTTACCTTTACTGATAAGGTGATTATTTATTCTCTTATCAGAAACCTTATTGACTAGTAATTAAAAAAGGATCAAATAAAAAACAGCAATATATTTGGTTAATAACAATTTCATTCATTTTTCTTATAATGAATTTTGAATATTCTTCACCTTATTTGTTTTATGATGGCGTTTACTATTCCGGAAGACCAAAGCGCTTTTCATTAGATAACGGTGTCGGAGGATGGTTCTTTATAAGAATTGCATCATTGGTCAGTTTATCAGAAATAGAAGTCCTAAATAATGATTATCAAATGCATTTCTCAACAGAAAATATGGTATCCAAAGGATGGTTCCATGCTTTTATGAATGAAACACAATATAATTTTTTAAATTCTCAACAAAAATATGAAATTTATCCACAAGAAAAACCAATTAGCAAACGATCAAACTCAATTGATCTAAAGAGCGAATTTCTTGTACAAGCTACAGAAAATTGGCATCCAACCAATAATAAAACAAAATCCCAACATATATCCAAAAATATTTATGTAGTTTCAAATCTAGAATCACTATCTATACTCAACAATGATTATAGAGTAGCTTCATATAAGCCTTTGGTTAAAAGAGAAGCTTTAAATCGATATGAAGTTCCAGTTTTACTAAATGGAGAAACACAAACACCAGAACCAAATGGCGTTCCTCTAGGAAGCAGAAAATTATACAATTTTGGCTTAGATGGCACAAATCAAATTATTAATATCGTTGATAGCGGAATTGACGAATACCATTGCTTTTTCTACGATAGCAAATATACCATTTCAATCAATTCTACAAATCTAAAACACAGAAAGGTTGTTAGAATTGATGAATGGGTTGATACACAAGATGCAGAAGATGGACACGGAACACATGTGGGAGCATCAATAGCAGGATATCCTGATTGCGAAGATTGCGGAATTAAGCTCTACAGTGGCGTTGCAAAAGGTGCAAAATTATATGTCACAGATATCGGCATTTCATCGATCAAAAGTGATGTTTCCGGCAACTATGACCTTGATCAAACCACTCAGACCATGAAGCAGCTCGATTCCGGTGTTTCTTGCAATTCATGGGGATATTCAGCCGAAGTTGGCCAAATCGAGTACTCCTACAACCTTGAGGCCGAGAAAAACCCAGAGATAGCATTTGTCTTTGCTGCAGGCAACTCTAGAGATCCTTTGACCGTAACTGTTCCTTCAATTTCGAAAAACGTCATTACAGTCGGTTTATCATCAAACGCTCCTTCATATTCCATGGAAATAAATGAAGGAAATATATCCCTCAGCGATCCACAAGGTTTGCGAATTCCTTTGACTCAATCTTCAAATACAGACTATTTTAAGATGACTGCTGGAACTCCTATGACATGGCTTAGCAATCTTTCGGTTGTTGATTACGCAGATGATGCTGATTTCCAAGGAAAAATCGTTAAAACTTCAAATAATTTAGATGATATTTCAAATTCTTTAGAAAGAGGTGCAAAAGCGGTCATCTCTGTAACGAAAAATGAACTAAAGACACAAAAATCCCCTGTTTTCTTCTCTTCAGAAGATTTTAACGTTGATCAAGGTTCAATTTTACTTGAATCATACTCAAACAAAGAATTTGAGGTCTCCTACATAGAATCAAGAGGTCCAGCAAGCAACGGACTCCTCAAACCAGACGTTGTTGCCCCTGGACACCCATTAAAATCGGCAAGAGCAGGAGATCCTGAAAATCAGACAAGAAGAGAATGCACAATCGACACGATTTCACGTAAACAAGGCACATCAATGGCAACACCACTCATTGCAGGCTTATGCGGTATCATCAGACAGTATTTTGTCGAAGGTTGGTACAAAGATTCGAAGAAAAATTCGGCTGAGAAGGTTGTTCCTTCATCTGCGCTAATGAAAAACGTATTGGTAGCTGCTGCATATCCAATAGGATCTATTACGCCTAATTTTAATGCGGGTTTCGGAATTCCTGTTTTATCCAACGTAATTAATCCGGAAAATCCAGATATTAAGATGCTTTTCGTAGATTACATGAACGTTAGTTCATCAGAACATTACAAAACTACTATAAAAGTTACGAAAGAAGGAAGACTTTCAATTGCTATGTCATATCTCGATGCAACACTTGAAAATTATGTAGCTCCGTTGTTCGCAGACTTAGATTTATTCGTAATCGATCCTGATGGCTACGTAATTGTTGGCAATCAGTTCAATTCTTCTGCAACTGAACAATTTTCCAACACAGAAAGGGTTCTTATACACGCAAAGCCAGGTAATTATGAAATCCATATCACATCTAATGAATATACCATTCAAAGATCTGTCCACACCTCTGTTTTCGTATCAGGTTTTGTAGATAATTCAAAATCTCATGCCCTTCAATTTGAAAAAGTGACAGAATGTATTTCAAAATGTGACAACAAAGGAACATGCAGTAAAAATGGTATATGTCAATGCTCTGATGGCTACTATGGCTATAAATGCCAGCAAAAAGCCATTTCAATTAATTATAATTCTGGTAAAAATTATACGATACCTCCAAGAGAGCCAACAGTGATGTATTTCAGCTCCAATGCATTGGCTTTCAGATCTTCTATATCATTTACGGTCAATGATTACAAGAAAAAGCCAAGAGATTTGATTTGTTTCTCTTCTAAGGTTCCAAAAGGAATTGCATCAGCTGATCAATGTTTTATTGCAGAAAATGAAACAACTATGAACTTCCATGGCTCGATATTCTCATCTGCTGCTAAAAATGTTTACATTTACGTGTATCAAATGTCACAACAGCCAGCAACGATGTATCTTGCGGTTAGTGCTCCAACAGGATTAGTTCTTTTCAGAGACATCATCATTCCTTTCCTTATTGTTTTGATAATTATCATGATTATCATTGTAGCAATCGTTGTTTACTTCAGAAGAAGAAAGACAAAGATCGAAGAAATTGCTGAGAAGCTGGATGATAATACTAAAATGAACGAAGACACGCAAATCGCAATTGATGTTTAATTTGTAATATTTTGTCATTTAAATGTTATATTATAAATTGTCTATTATATCATTTCTATATCAAACAAGGATTTTCTACATTTTGAACAAGATTTGAGTGAAATTAATTCAAAATTATAAAGCATCAGATAGAATACTACTAATTTGAATTATAAATATGTCTCTATACTAAAATCCAAGAAAAAATAGGTGTTAATAAAAAATTATTTAATAAAATTAAAAATTAATGGAGAAAATCATATTACAAGATGTTCACTTCAGTGGGATACTGTCATCACCCAACTTTATTTTGAAATCACGGTTTAGGAAAAGTTCACCGGTTTCACTGTTCTTGTAATAGTGAATTCGCGCCTTTTGGCCATTGTACAATTCAACAGACTTAGTCTTGTATTTGCACCACATTTGATTGTCATTAATTAGGTTCATCTCATTTTTGAGAGCTTCGTTCTTCAACTTGGAGAATTTTATGATTTGTGTGGAAGAATCAATTGCTTCTTGTGTCAATTGACCTGTTCTTGTGAGTAAACCTGCTTCTTCAAATTGACTATGAAGGGTTCGAAGTAATCTTTTGTTTATATTTTTCGAAGTTATTTGTCGAGAAAGAGCTCTTGAGAGTCTAGAGAACTTTGATATAGATCCTGCATATGCAGATATTCCAGCGATATCAATCATTGCTCTTGAAACTTCAACAAAAAAATTATATTCTTCATCTAATGGAAGATCAACAAGTTCTTGCTTGAATTGATATCTGAATTCGACTTCTTCGTCATCATTGAATAATTCAGCATTCTGGATATAGGCTTCACCTTTATCGCGTACATCATTATATACGCGGCAGAATTCAACAATTTTGTTTCCAATCTGTTTGAAAACATTAATTGTTTCATCAAAGTAAGATTTCTGATTTTGAGGAATGACGCTTGAAAATGCATTATATTCTTCTATAATGCGATTCAATTCGCTTGAAATTGTGTCTACTTCTTGCTTGATTTGAGTGAAGGCTTGATCTTTTTTAACAATTGTTTCTTTGCTTGCAGTTAATGATTTTGTCTCCGTTGCAATATTTTTCATCCTTTTGCGAAATGTTTTGCAAGCATTTGAAAGTTTCTCTTTGATTTCCTTGAATTTTTCAATATTTCTCTTCAACTTTTCCAATTCATCTTGCTTGTTTTGCTGCGACTCCTTTTCACACTGTTCAGCTTCTGAAAGCTTGGCACGGATTTCATTGAATTCATTTATAGAATCCATAAATCCGATAAGTTCATTTGCATTAGTCCTGAAGACGTGTTGATTCTTGTATTTGATTTCTTCAACATTTTCTTCAATGATTTGCTTTGCAACAATTTCTTCTTCACCTTCTTTGCAAATTCGTCCAGCTGGTGTCAATCCAACAAATGCATTTCTTTTTATCAAGTCACAACCTACTTTAAAGTAGAATTCTTCGGTTCCTACTAGACTGGCAATATTATCAATGTATTTGTTAATTTTGTCTTCTCTTCCAATTCTCACATCGGGGCTTGTGTTCTTAACTTCATCCATTATTTTAGAGCAATTCAAAGTAATGCTTGCTGAAAGAGCGTGCTCTTTGAACAAATCTGTAAATGTTTCTACTGTTAAATTTCCAGAAACAAGCATTGAAACGATTTTTGCCTTCACTTGAGAACCCAAAATCAGAGCATTATTGCACTGAAGGAGCAAGCGGTTAGCATTGAACTTAGCAGGAACATTCTGACTTAAATAGCTTTTACTGCCATTATAAAAGCCATTTACTATTGGTAACAAACACATTGCAGACAATCCTGGAACAATTCCTCCATACTTCAGGAAATTTAATGGACTAAACATAACGGAAAACCCTTTGCTCTTAACATGAGTTTGAGTTATATTTTGAGAAGCTTTCATCGAAAATTCTTTTGTGTAAATTTCTGCCGAATCAACATCCCAAATTCCTTCAAGATGAGTGAAATCATTATCAACAAATAGAACACCAACTTTCATATGAGATTGAACAGCTGTTGTTTGTTCAGTGTTGATTGTTGTTAAAATGTTATGATAACCAAAACTTGAGATATATCTTCCACAAAAAGTTTGAAGAATGAATTGTGTTGGATCAGATAATTTCGAAAGATTGGCAAGTTGTACAAATTGGGATGCTGTTTGAACAGAGACAGATGCAAGATTTAACAATGATGGGACTCCATCTTGAATCGAATGAGTGTTTTGCAATTCTTTCCATGCATCAATGAGTGGGTCTGCTTTTATCTTTGGAGTAATTATTCCTGAAGAATGAATTTTCACAGTAGATTTTGAATGCTTTAAATAAACTTTGTCTATTAAATTCTTCTTTCCAATATTCAGCTTAAGGATATCTCCTATTGCGCCTTCAAGAAGAAAGTTACCTTTTCCAATACAATTTATTTCTTTTCCTAAAATCACTGATGGTAAAAATATTTCTTCATCGGAATTAATGGTAATTTTCGTTTTGCCAACACTTGCTCCAAGGAATCTTTTTCTTTTAACTTTTATTTTCTCAGTTATTTTCTTGCCGATTGCTCCCTTAAACTCGATGTCGCCATGAACTTCTAAATTGTCAAAAATCATTTGTGTACCTAGAGAACTTGTCTTGAATGTATGTAAAACAATTTCAGGTGCTTGAATCAGAGAACCATGAGGATCATCAACATGAATCTTTGACCATTTATCTGCATTATAAATGTGAACGAATTCAGCTTGACATCTATGATTAATGGTATCATATGTAATCCTTTTGCCAGCAGACAATTGTGTTGCTTTTTCATTGATACTTCCATGCTTTGCAATTTTGAAAATCTCGCATTTTGCATGATATTGTGAACAAATAAGTTTTTCTGTTTCCATCGTGCGACTGGGACAGAAAAACATCCATTGTTTCTTGAATTCCTTTTCTGCGACACAATGATCATTAATATCTCCATCTGTCCTTAAAACAATATTATTGGCAACCAATTGACCGGCTTTATTATCTATTCCTTTCTTTCCAATTACAACTAAATCACCTGGAATGTCTATTATTACGGGGGTAACAGAATCTTTTTGGTAATGATGAAACATGGAATGACTTTCAATTTTCGAAACAGATGGCTCAATAATAATGTTTGAACCTGCTTCCAAAGTCAAATTTTTGGCAGATATATTATGATCATGATGAATTGTAATATTACAACCACTTGCAATTCTTAAGGATTGAACTGCTTTAATAAAGTTTCCTTTTTGTTCCAAAGCATACGGAATCATTAAAATTGGCTGTCTTCTTTGAATTGTCCTCGTATTGTTAGTTGTTTTGTCAAGAATATTAATTTCTGTGTACTTGTCACTATAAAACAATGCAATATCGAGAGTCTCTGGATCTGGATGGTTTTTGAGCCAAATTCCATTCTTTTCCAATTTAAGAAGGATATCATATTGCTTTTTCGGATTATTATTGAATCCATAGAATGGACGAAGAACCAATTCGATTACTTTTGCCATTAAAAGGTCTGGAATATAAGAAATGAATTCCTTTTGATTCTTTTCAGTTCCTTTAATAGCCGATGTTGATGGATACTTGACTGTGAATGAACAATCTGATATTTCATTCTTTTTTGGAATGTATCTCTTATGAATATAGTCCGGTCCAAATATGTGTTCATCAAAAAGCATGAAGCTCATATTCATCGCCATTCCAGTAATATCAACATAATATCCGTTTGGAGTGATCTCCTTCTTTTCAGCAAATCGCCCTTTAAGGATTGCAGAAAACCTTGTTTCGATATCAATATTCTTTGCTTTGATATTCAATTCATTGAAACTCACCCTGGTGATATCAAGGCGAACAATATTATTTGCAACAATAGAACCTTCACTGAGGAGCTTTCTTCCATTTATTATAACATCCTGATTCGATACTATACTTCCAACGCCATCTAACTCTTTCATTTGAATTGAGATCTGGCCAAGGGAAGATATCGTTCCACGAGTATAATATGGAAATTGATCAAATTTAAATTGATATTCAAGCTTTGCATTGAATAAATTTCCTGTTTTGATATCAATAAATCCCTCTGAGATAATAAATCCAGCAAAATTGACAAGTTTTTCTTTGGAATTGATCATTGCAAAGTTCTTTCCATATATTGTTGCATAAAGATTGGTAGCCCTGTTGCACTCGACTTCAACACCTCCAAGGCTCATAAGTGATGCATAAAATTGAGGAACCAAAAATGGAATTTCCTTTTCTGGACGGACAATGAGATATTCATAATCGAGTGGTAATCTCATTCCTTCACATTCATTGATGAATTCATTACATTTGATCTTAATAGTTTGGAATGTTTGAATGGTTCCTTTGTATGATTTAAATATATCACAATTACAGTTGAAATGTTCAAGAATGTTGAGATGTCCTAATATAAGAATACTTTTTGCACGAATATCCAAGCTATAGAAATAGTTAATTGATTTCTCTTGAATTTGAACTCTTTCTGCATTAATTATCAAATGTGTTGAAATTCCAAATCCTTTAAAGAAGATATCTTTGATATCAAAGACTACTTCATTGCAGCCTAAGAAATCAGGGATGTTTGAATCTTCTGTGAAAATTATGCAACATGAAAAATGAAATGTGAAACGCTTTGCAAATGCTTTTGTTCCATATCTATTAATAAGTTCTTTTGGAACATAAATGTGAATATTGTTGTCTGATCTGATTGTTCCACAATTGTTTATCTCTCCAATGTGAAAGATAACATCATCTTGAAGTTCTAATGTCGAATCTACTGAACCTAAATAATAAAGCTTTGGAAAATCATGGACTATTTTTGGATCACCTTTGTAATTTCCATCACTGTCCTTTGTCAAAATAAGAACTCCATCAGTTTGGATGTTTTCTAATTGAGTATATTTTGTAAGTGACATCATTAAGGATGATTTCTTGAGAATGAAAATACTCTTGATATTGATAAATTCATCTCCGTGTAAGAGTGTCATTGTTGTTGATCTATTTAGATAAAGATCAATAATTTTGGGAAATCTATCACCTATAACTGATTCGCCTAAGATTTCTGAAATATCTTCTATATTTTCATATGTTGTATTTGAATCAAGATAAAGGTAAGCATCTGGAGAATTCATTATATATTTCAAATCTGGAGATGCTTTCATCAAAACTGATTTTCCATGGTTGAACAATGACTTAAGATGATTAATACTTGAGTCTTCTGTGATATTTAGTTTGCCATCTTTGAAAACTGATATCTGATCAATTTCATCGAATTTTGCCTCGATCTGCAAAGTGGATCTGACATTGAGTTCACAACATGAGATAAAACAATTTTCATTTGTAATTTTCTCCATTTGTGGAATATTTTCAAGCTTTTCTATTCGATCAGAAATAAGGCATTCTTCTGCCTCACTTATGATCTTTTGGGCATGAACTATACCAGAATTTATCAGAACTGTTTTTTCTCCAAGAAATGAAATTGTGCCATTTGCAATGAAGATGCTGAAATTAAATAAAATTCCTCTGACTTCAGCATGTTGAACTGTGAGTTCAGAATAAAGTTGGACATTGTTGTTGAATATTGATGTGTTAGTTCTTAAGTTTCCATTTAGTATTGTGAAATTAGTTAGGAATTTAGTAATTTTTGCCCTAATACTACTGTTATTAGTTGAAGAAAATGTATCACCGCAAAATGTGATTTTTCCATTTGAGCTTTCTAAAGTTCCTTCATTGAGTGTTTGAGCAATTGAAGTAATCTTCATATCTTTTTGAGAAATGATCTCACCATGATTGTGAATAACTTGAGAAACTGTAAGACTAACATTTTCGCCACTGATTTTACCATTATTAGTTAAATATTTGGATAGGATTGACAGATTTCCATATCCAACCAATGTAGAATCATTTGATCCATAATAATAAGTAAGATTATCAATTCGATCACAAAAAACATTACAGGAATTAATAATTGTACCACTGTTAGAGATAATAGAATCAACATATAACTCTCCAATGTTATGAACTATTGTTTTATCGAGAAATAGTTTTTCCACTATAAGCGATGCATTTGGATTTAAAATCAAGAATGCATATTCGTAAGGAGAATAGTTCGAGTGTGAAACAGTTAAACTATTGAGTTGAATGTTAGATTCGTCTAAAACAAGTACCGCTGTTGCCTCAATAATTAAATTTGACTGTGGAACATTTTGCAGAACAACCTGATTAGGAGATATTATTTCAACTGTTTTATCTTTCATGTTTTCATTGCCATTAATAATGATATTTCCATCGTGAGAAATTATAAAATCTCCAAGTTCAGGTAAACTAATGCAAAATCCTCTGGAGAGTTCAGTATTGACTGGTTCTGTCGGAAATTGACTTTCTTCTGGATTTGAAGTTTGAATTGTAACTTTTTCGATTAATTCATAGAGTTGTGTAGTTCCAACTTTAATTGGTTTGGACAATAAGAAAGTTGATAAAGCATGATTTAAAATTGTACGGTACGACCTTTCACCATCAGGTTTGGTGAAAAATTGTTTAATTTTCACAATTAATCCTGCTTCTTCTCTTTCTTCCTCATCATCCCGTGATAAAGAAGCTCCGATTATATCTATTACAAAATCAGGGTCTCTTATTTCGTTCATCATTATGTTTTTTGAAGTGATAAAATTTTCAAAGAAAAGCCCCTTTCAAAAAAAAACTGAAAAATTTAGGAAAGAAAAATTTATTTAAATATGAAAGTATGATTGTTAATGATAATAATGAATGTATTGTCAGATTTAATTTTTGAATTGGCAGACAATTTTCAATTTTTAAAAAATGTAGTTTATATTAAAAATGAGTTTCAATTTCAACTTTTTTTATATTCATTTTTTTCAGAAATTTTCCATCGTTTCACAAATTCTTATACCTTGAATAACTTGAAATAAGTTATATTATAAGGGTTTCGTTTTGCTAAAATTGTCACTTTTATAGCATATTTGTTTTTGGATGTTTTGCGAAACCAAAAAAAAAACTATGATATACAATGTGTGTGTAAAGAAAATACTTTATTTACTAGTTAAAAAATCATTTGGTATTGATCAAGTTATTTTTTCTGGATAAGATATTATATGGATAATTGGATAGAAAATACAATTATATAATCTTGTACCTGGTTTAATTAAGCTAATTGTCATCAGAAACTTGTAATTTTTATGAATTTCAGATTTTCTTTTCATTACTGCTTTTCTTAATAGGTCAAGTTCTTATTTACGTTATAAAGTATGATATTTACAAATATCAAGTTATCATGTTTTTTGAGAAATTATGAGAAACAAACAAAAATGAAAAAGATAGGAATAGCAATGAATAGTGATGTGGGTATAGAAAATGTAAGAGATATGAATGCAAAGCAATCAGTATTTAGGATATTGACCATAGATTTCGAAAAAAAAATGCTGCATATTGAGCGAAAACTATGATTATATTATAAGGCTGTCATTTAAAGCATAATGAAACTATTCCCTTTTCATTTTAATCGAATAAGATAGTAAAGATTTTTGAATTAGCTAGAAACTGATGAGATGTTTTCACAAATCAGATTTTTAATCTCTATAATGCATAATTCACTCAATATCTCAATTTTGATATTGCGAGATATTTTTGCTATCGGTTTCGCAATTTTGACACAATAGCAAGAGGGTTCTATAAGCATTATTATCAACGTAGAATCTGAATATCATATCAGAAAATGTCGCAAATCTGACATTTCCCCGACCAAATAGCAAAAATAATTGAATATTTTTCGCAAAAACTTTAAAAATCGATAAAAATATGAAATATAGATATTAAAGAGACTTTTTATATAATATTCATAAAGATTTTCCAAAAATATGATACCGCAAAATTAAAAAAGTGACGTCTTGAGTGGAGTCAAAGGTCGAAATTGCTAGCTAAATGTTTTTTTAGCGAAATTGCGTATTGTACGTTTTTTTCGCAAAACGAAACCCTTATATATTATCAAGTATAATGCCTATTGAAAAACAGCAATCAAGTAAAATACAATTATGCTTAAATTTCTTAATTTTCAATTCAAACATTCTTAAATTTGAGTTTAACAAATGATATGATTTCACAGTCAACTATATCAGGCATGTTTTCATGTCAATTCATGATTTAAAAAAATTATTTTAGAGAATTTCCCAAAATTCCAATTGTTAATCGTCAAAATAACAGTGGATATGCAATTTATGATGGAATAGATAGTTATATATATATTTAACGAATTCATAGTTTCAAACAAAGATAATTTTAATTCAAGATTGAAAAAATTTATTGCCAGCATATCGAATAGAATTATTCACTTAGATTTTGATGTACCATTATATTATTTTTCAGATAATTAATTTTGGAATAATAATTTATGAAATTTCATTACTTTTCTTTGTTTAATAACAAAATTATGAGGTGAATTGATCTATCAATATGCAATGAATATGATAAATGATGTAATATTGGCCATTTATACTTGGTTTTAACATTTTGATTTTAATTCTTTACGAATAGTTATTTAAATTTTAAAGTTTGTATAAGACAAAATTCTAAATCATATTGATAATAGATTAATGGCATGCTCACAATATTTCATTTGGATTTTTTTGAAATATTTCAAATAATGCGATATAATTGAAATAATTGCAAAATCTGTATAACAATATGCTTTTTGATTGATTTGACTCTTGAATTTAACAATTTACCATATAAGTCATGACTTTAATAAAATTGAGCGTACAGTTACGACATTTATGAATAAATAACTGCTCTGGACATGAACATAAGTGTCTACATTGAAATGTGACCAAGCACCCATCATAAATACATTTTCTGTTAAAAGTTTAACATTTCGGTCAAAATTCAAAACAGAATTGAAAAAGTATTATTATTGGTTTATCATTGTAATGTGATTAAAATAACACTGATAATAATTACATTCAAAAATTGAAAATTACTTTCAATTTTCCGATGATGATAATGAACAATTGCTTAGAACTAAATTATAAGGCCATGTGCTAGAAGAATGCTTCATAAAAAATACGTTACGATCAAAAATTATCAAAATTCGATATAAAAACCGTTGATCGCATTCAATCAATTTTGAGTACATTATTTTTTTCTCAATATGCCTCGAATTCTGTTCACTTAAGAAGAAGATGAAAAGCTTAGGAATATTATAGAAAAAACATATAACAGTAATAATGAGATAGATTGGAGTTACGTTGCAAATCAAATGAAAACAAAAAATCCAAGACAATGCAAAGATAGATGGTTATTCTATCTACAGAAGGGAATAAACAAAAACAAATTTTCCAGTTTAGAAAACTTTCTTTTGTTACAAAAAGTTGATGAAATCGGACATAAATGGAGAATTATATCTTTATTCTTTAATAATAGAACGGAAATTTCGCTCAAATTTCAGTATAGAAAGCTCATGCGATATGGTGCAAACTTATCAAATGTTCTTTCTCTCTCATTAGATCAAAAGAAGAATAAAACGGTGCAAACACACAAAGAAGTTGATAGATCTTTAGGGGATCGAGTAAATTCTGAATATGAATCACCTAATGCATTTGAAGTATTCGAATCATATGATTTTGATCAAATTGAAGAATTTGATGCATTTTATTTTTAATTTTAAGTGCTTTATTAAATAATGTTTTCATGTTTTCTGAAATTTGAATATTTTTCGTTCAATTTCATGCGATTAATTTTGAATCACCTTCTGTTCGGTATTTGAACAAAAATAGTAAATAATTATATAATTTGGCTTTTAATACATTATTATCAAGCTGAATAAAGTAAATAATGCAATAATTGTATAAATTTTAAGTCATAATCAAAGTCTATTCTATAATACATACTTGTTTCTAGTTTCAATGTAATGTAAAAGTTGTGTCAAAGTTCTGGCTTTTGACAATTATCTGGTTTGAACGACGTATCATGAATATTTTGGATTTATTGATACTTGTTAACTATTTCATTGTAACAAGTAGTTATGCAATTCTTTGGTTAATAAGTGCAAAATATCTTAGCCTTTTTACTAATTCAATTGCTTTCCTTCCAATTTTAATGCTGAAATGGCATGTGTAATATATTTGAATGCTAGAATGGCATACTTATAATGAACTCAATGTTTCTTTGATGATGCCTTCCACTTTTGAGCTGAATTCTTTGATAGCTTTTCATTTCGGGATATTGATATAGAAATGTAAATAGTGATAATATAGGGTGTCCAAAGGTGTGTTTAGCACAAACCTGAATACTGCGAATAGAAATAAACAAGTTACATATATATAAAGTTTATTTAAATATAATCATCATTGGATTCAATCACGCGTTCGCAGCGATCGATCCAGGCTTGAAAGACACGCTTTAAATCATCATGAGAAAATTGCTCAAATTGCTCTCTTACAAAATTTTCAAGATCATCTGGACTCGCGAATTCGCGTCCTTCAGCTCTCTTTTTTAGCGTGCCGAATAAATAAAAGTCAGAGGGTGCAATATCAGGTGAATAAATTGGGTTTGGAACAACTTTGACATTGTTTTCCACCAAGTAATTCATTACCTTATGACTTTTGTGAACTCTTGAATTATCAAAATGAATTGCAAACTTTTGTTTTTGTTGTTTGGATTTCTCAAACTCATCAGAATTGATAATTTGAGTAAGAACATTGTCAATTAGATACTGAGCATTCATCGTATTAGGTTTTTGAAGAATATCAATTGCGATGATGTCATTCACGCCCCAAAAAACCGACAACATAATCATTGGTGTGTCAATTTTTTTCTTCGGGAATGTTTGCGGATTTTCATCCTTCGGGATCCACATGATTTTGGCTTCTGTTGCATATTGAAACCAAGACTCGTCCCCTGTTACTAAAAAGCGAAACTTCTTGGATTGATACGCACGCAATATAGAGAGGAGCTCTTTCGAAGATTGGACTCTAGATTTTTTTTGAACTGAATTAAGGTTGTGCGGAACCCAACGTGTATACGCTAGTTTGTAGTTCAAATAATTGTGCAGATAATAACTGACTGTTGTACGTGGTATCTTTGTCATCTCCTCTATTCTTCTGAGTGATGCTCTTGGGTCTTCATCTAGCACTTGAAGAATTGCTTTGATTTTTCTTTGATCCGGCGATTTTTTGTCAATTTTTATGATGGGCGCCTTTTTGTTCATGAAGTGATACATCCTAACATGATACGTTACAGTGGAATAGCTAGGAGCATCCATACCGAAGCATTTTACCAATGTCTCGTAGATTTTTTACAGTCTTTGCATTTTTTTGCAAGAGCGAGGATGTTTTCTTTATGATTCATTAAAAAAATGAAAAAAATCCCGCCAAAATTTCCCGCGAAACCGCCTCTTGTCTCAAAATTCATTTTATATCCCGGCATGGCGCCAAAATACAACTTACTCATCATATACATATATTCATATTTTTTATTATATATTTATAATCAGCATATATCTCCTTTAATAGTCTCATATAGAGCGCTGTGCTAAACGCACCTTTGGACACCCTATATATTAAACTCTCTTGATAGTATTCGAGCTCATAAATGGTATGCCAGCTTGATCTTGTAGAATTTCAGCAATAATATGTTTCAAATCAACGCTTAAACTATTGGAGTTTCATATTTTTTAGAAAGCAACCAGAGTATGATAACAGAGTACTACGTCATTTAGTTTTATCCAAAAGGAAAGAAATTGGCACATATTTGTAATCAGAATTCATGTTTTCTGCAAAAATGCCTTGAATTAGAAGTATAATATGATATCATTTCTTCTTAGTTTCTTTGAACGAAGCATTTGCATAATATATATCACATTTTCTGTTCTAAAAACGCACTTGAGAACCATTTTTAGTTCGAATTTCAGTATTCAAGCAGTAATTTGATGATTATCTTAAAACAATCGTATTGTTATAGCATTCCATCTGAACACATTTAAATAATCGTGTGGATAACTATTTCAGATACACTTTGTAATCTTCAATAAAAAAATATATGTTCTCCCAGATTATTAGAGTTCTTGATATAGGAACTTAGTGATTTATATATAAAGTATCCACATCAATGCTATATCTCATGTTATTTGCTCAAACACTCAAGTAAAATTTTGGATTAAAATTAATTTTCCGAATTTAGTGCTCGATTTGCTTTTTTAATAATGTCCATATATCAAGTAATTTGGTAATTAAATAAGGAGGCGAAAATTTTTGTCTGCATTCATGGTCTGGCTAGACCAATAAAAAAAATTTTTTTTGAATGGAAAAAACCAATTTTTGAAAAAATGGCAACACCAAACATCCATTCAGTCAACTGGTATCCAAATGATCTCCCAAACCCATCAGATAAAGTTATGGTCAAGATCACCCGTGTCGATGAGCTCGGTATTTGGGTCCAACTTCTCGAATACTCAAATCGCGAAGGTATGATCCCTCTTGGCCAATTCACAACAAGAAAATCCAGAAAAGTACCAAAAACAATCAGAGTTGGTAAAGTTGATACAGCTATGGTTACAACAGTCGACGTAGAAAAAGGAAATATGGATTTAACTCGTCAAGGCTTAAAGGAAGAAGAAATTGCAGCCAACGAAAAGCGTTATAATGATTATAAGAACCTTATGAATCTTCTTGCTTTTGCATCTACACAATGCAAGGTCCCACTTGAAGAATTAGTTCAGACAATTGCTCACCCACTCACAAAGGAATACGGAAATGCTTATCAAGCCCTCCAGCAATCAAATACAAAGCCAGAAATTCTTGATGACCTTCAAATTTCTGCTGAGGTCAAGGAATCAATTCGCACCCAAATTCAGAGAATGTTCACACCACAGGAACTCCGTATTCACTCTACATTCGAAGCTGAAGTTCTTACAAAGGCCGGTGTCGATGCTCTTCGTGAAGCTCTTGTTGCTGGCTACGAAGCCGCTCCAGACTCTAGCCTTTCTATCTCTGTTATTGCTCCTCCTGTTTACTCAGCTGCCCTTAACACCCTCGGCGCTGAACAAGGTATTGAAATTCTTAACAAGTGCCTTGAGATTATTGAAGAGAAAATCACCGCTGTTGGTGGCCGCTTCAATATCAAGGAGGCTCCAAAGGCAATCAGCCAGAAGGAAGCTCAATTACTCCAGCAACAGATGGAAGAAATGGGCAACGACGCCAATGCTAACGACGATCTTGATGAAATGGAACGCCAGGGTCCAGAGTAATCAGATTATCTATTAAATTATAGGAATTAAATAAATTAGATATTTTTTAATAAAATTTTTAAAAAATGTTTTTTTATCTAATAATTCAGACAAATTAACTAAATGATTTGGTATTCAGTTGTTCTCTTATTTAAAAATAACAAAATATCTGATGAAATTATGAATAAAATTCAGAAGCTCTAAATGGGGAAAAAAAAAAAAAAAAAAAAAAAAAAAAGGTAGTGGGGCTTCCAGGCACTTCGTGCCTTCTAGCCCTGAGGATGTTTTGTCAAGACTTCTTCATCGTAAATGTTTTGTCAAGACTTCTTCGTAAATGTTTTGTCAAGACTTCTTCATCGTAAATGTTTTGTCAAGACTTCTTCGTAAAGACTTTGTCAAGACTTCTTCATCGTAAATGTTTTGTCAAGACTTCTTCGTAAAATCAGACAAAAATATATTTTATGTTAGAATGTTAGATCTAACCTCTTTTCTAACCTCTTTTCTAACATCGTAGAAAACTCATGATTTCATCGTAAATGTTTTGTCAAGACTTCTTCGTAAATGTTTTGTCAAGACTTCTTCGTAAAATCAGACAAAAATAATGTTTATGTTAGAATGTTAGATCTAACATGTTTTCTAACATGTTTTCTAACATCGTAGAAAACTCATGATTTCATCGTAAATGTTTTGTCAAGACTTCTTCGTAAATGTTTTGTCAAGATTTCTTCGTAAAGACTTTGTTAAGACTTCTTCGTAAAGACTTTGTCAAGATTTCTTCTTCGTAAATGAGTGTAAATGACCCAAAAATATATTTTATGTTAGAATGTTAGATCTAACCTCTTTTCTAACCTCTTTTCTCACCTCTTGAATTTGTCAAGATTTCTTCGTAAATGTTTTGTCAAGACTTCTTCGTAAATGTTTTGTCAAGATTTCTTCTTCGTAAATGAGTGTAAATGACCCAAAAATAAAGTTTAGGTGAAGAGGTGAGATTTCACCTGTTTTTTCACCTCTTTTCTCACCTCTTGAATTTTCATGAAATTTACACCAAAAATATACTACTAGGGTCATTTACGAAGAAATCTCAACAAAGTCTTTACGATGAAATCTTTACAAAACATAGACAAGAAAGTTCATGAGAAATTAGATGAAGAAATCTCAACAAAGTCTTTACGATGAAATCTTTACAAAGTCTTTACGATGAAATCTTGACAAAACATAGACAAGAAAGTTCATGAGAAATTAGATGAAGAAGTCTCAACAAAGTCTTTACGAAGAAGTCTCAACAAAGTCTTTACGAAGAAATTCATGAAAATTCATGAGTTTTGTATGTTTTAGACCATGTTAGAAAACATGTTAGAAAACATGTTAGATCTAACATTCTAACATAAAATATATTTTTGCTGAATTCCGTATGAAATTTCATGAGTTTTGTATGTTTTAGACCATGTTAGAAAAGAGGTGAAAAAAGAGGTGAAAAAAGAGGTGAAATCTCACCTCTTCACCTAAAATATATTTTTGGGTCATTTACACTCATTTACGAAGAAGTCTCAACAAAGTCTTTACGAAGAAGTCTTTACAAAACATAGACAAGAAAGTTCATGAGAAATTAGATGAAGAAGTCTTAACAAAGTCTTTACGAAGAAGTCTTAACAAAGTCTTTACGAAGAAATTCATGAAAATTCAAGAGGGTAGAAAAGAGGTTAGAAAAGAGGTTATATCTAACCTTCTACCCTAAAATATATTTTTGGGTCATTTACACTCATTTACGAAGAAATCTCAACAAAGTCTTTACGAAGAAGTCTTAACAAAACATAGACAAGAAAGTTCATGAGAAATTAGATGAAGAAGTCTTAACAAAGTCTTTACGAAGAAATTCATGAAAATTCAAGAGGGTAGAAAAGAGGTTAGAAAAGAGGTTATATCTAACCTTCTACCCTAAAATATATTTTTGGGTCATTTACACTCATTTACGAAGAAATCTCAACAAAGTCTTTACGAAGAAGTCACAATAAAACATCTGTCAAAAGCCGCTTTTTAACTTCACTTAAAATGCCACGTAAGCTACGTAAGAATATACGTAAGAGGAAGAGAGCATTGAAACATCCAATAGTAAGACTAACACCACAACAACAGTTGCAACAACAAATGCTGAATGACCCCACTATGTTGCAACAAATGTCAAGCAATCCTATGCTTTTAAACCGAGTTCTTGGTGCACAGAGTGGAGGTTTAAGAGCGGCACTTTTAGCGAAAATGGCAGGCTATGGTGGAGCTGCAGACGGAACAGCATATAACCCTCAAAGTCAAATGAATTTGAGTTCACTCAAAAATCAAATAACAGATGTCAAAAAGTCAAACATAGACATACAGAAGCAAATAAGTGAAAACGAAAAGAAACTAGAATATGACAGACACACAAAGAAACTCAATGAGTTAAACGTAGAGAAAGAAGAAAGAAGAAAGAAGAACAACTGAAAGAACTAAGTACAGAGGAATATGCGAAAAAAGTGTCAGAAAAAGCAGCAGAAGTAGCAAAAATGGAACAAGATGTCATAAATTTGAAAAACCATACTACTCAATATAAAGTACTGAAAGATGAAGAGATAAAACAAAAAGCCCTGAAGACATATATGGATAGCGATGAGTATAAAAAAGAAGTTGAAGCAAATGTAAAGGCAGAAAAACTTTTACAGTTGCAAAACCAAACCGTACAGTATGAAAACTTAGCACAAGAAAGTAAAAATAACGACGCAGCCATGCAAAAGGCAATGAAAAGCGCAGAATATATAAAAGCTAACAATGACTGGTTAGATGCCCAAGCCAACGCTAAAGCAGCCCAGCTTATAGGGTCAATAAGGACAAAAATACAAGCGGATGAAGATAGTTCAAATGAAGCTTTAACAAATGCTGACTTTAAGAACGCTTTCGAAGCTCTTCATAGTAAGGTGAAACAAGTGAACGACTTCTCATCTGGAAAGAAACTGAAGTCTGAAGGTTTCGACAAAGAGTTAAAAGAAGTAGCACAAAATATGACGAAAATAACAGATGCAGCAACGAGACAGGCAGTTCAAAGTGCCTATGACGCCGTTAGAGCAACTGTTGTGGAAAGTCAAGAAAAAGAGTTACAACAGACCAAAACAGACCTAGTAAATGCTTTCTTAAGAACGAAAAGTCAGGTAGGACACTATGCTGCAGATGGAACATATGTGCCAGCTGGTGGAACTTATATACCAGCTGTTGGAATTTATATACCACCAAACCCTCCAAGAGAAGCACCTGCACCAGGACTACCTAAAACATTTACATCGTCACATGGACACAGACATAGGCATGCACCAAAACCAACACAACAACCAACACAACAACCAACACAACAACCAACAGTTCAAAACCCTGCACAACAACAACCACAACCAACAGTTCAAAACCCTGCACAACAACAACCACAACCAACAGTTCAAAACCCTGCACAACAACAACCACAAACAGAGCAAGGACATAAAAGAAGTAGAGAACAAGGAAACCAAGAATTCTTAAAAATGCTTAAAGAAGAGTGTGGTTTCCCAGATACTGTTGACTTTAGTGACAGATATAAAGAAGCTATTGGAAAGTTCAAGGATGGAAATACTGACCCGAACCTATTTAGCTTTATGGCTCAGCACCAAAAAGGATATAATCTCAAACCTGGAAAATACAAGCTCGCTAAGGGATATGATTTAATAGCATATCATCCAAATGACATGAACGAATTTACTCCGAGATATTTGATGTCAGAGCTAAATGACAATTCAACTTTCGTCATGAAACGCGTAAAAAAAGGAGACGGAACGAAAGAACAAAAGCTTATGAATGCGGATGACGTAGATAGGGAAATTGTTGAAAACGGTCTCGGAATATATGAAATGCCAGCAGATGAGGTACAAGAAACTCCACAGGAAGAACTAGTTCAGATACAACCAGACATGGAAGAAATAGTTCAGCAACAACAGCTAGAAGAGCCTGAAGGAAACGAACAAGTCCTTCCTTTGGAAACTAACTTCACAGAACTAGATGAAGATTTGGAACAGCCGAAAAATCTTGACCCTCAACAAGAGTATGCGGAGAATATGGAATATTTCCAAGAGTCTAAAAAAAATTCGGCTGACATAGTAGAAGAATATCGAAAAATGTTTGCCGACATACAAAAGACTCCAACATCAGATGAAAATATCCAGCATAGAATGAAAGTACTGAAAGAAAATGTACACAAATACAACAACCCTTTTTACTTACGAGCATTTAACGTTCAATCTTCGGATGAACTCGGTGAAGATAAAAGGTTAAATTTCAAGAAAACATATAGAAATGAAACATTGTTTAAAGTTCATTCAGAACCTAACCAAGATGGAAACAAACCTACTTTTGTTTCTGCAGACGATGGAACTACAATGAGATGGGGTCATAAAGCTAACCCGGATAGGTGGTTCATAAACTTACAACCACAATTCCAAGAAGTTGTAGACGCAATGGAAGTCAATGGTGAACCAGATATAGCTGGTATTTTAAGCGCGGCTTTAATGCCATTGAAAGATATGAAAGATGCAGATATTTTGGACCAGTATGAAATGAACATGGCTGATGGAAATATAACACCTGACGTTCTAGAACATTTATCTCAAAGAACTACACAGAACCATAAAGATGGTATATTTGGTGAAGAGTTTAGAAAGAAAGTTAGGGAGAGAGAAGGAAGAGAACCTATTGTACATGACCTTGCAAATGAAAGTTTACAAAATGTCATAAAAACTTACTTTGCAGACAATGAACCGAGAAGGGATGAATATTTAAGAAAACTCAAATGGACAGTACCAAATGAAATGTTAGTATTGAAAAACATGTTCCTTGACAAAATAAAACCAACTACAGAAATAAACGACGCAAGACTGAAAGATTGGGTAAAAGCTTTCCCATTCACAAAAGATATAGTTGGTAACATGGAAAGAAAACCAGAATGGCTACAAAAACATATATTTGGAAACGAGCTTATTCCATATGGACAAGCTCTGTTTGAAGAGCTTGAACCAGAAACTCAGGAAAGAGTCATGCAAACAATACGCGAAGACTCAAATACAGACTATGACAAACTCTTTCTAGGATATAGGTTACCTGAGATGGGCGACCAGAGCCAAAAGGCAAAAAGGACATGGGAAATTTGCAACATACTAGATGAACATAATGCAAAGATGCAACAACTTCAAGCAGAGGGCAATGAAGGAAAAAGAAGAGTTAAAAACTCAGTCAGGAAGAAAGTAAAGCTTGGTCGGAGTGGGTTCTATTATGACATATAAATCCAACTATTCTATATTTTTACTCATATGAAATGTACGCCGCTCAGAATATAACGCCAACAGTTTTGGATGCCATGAATGGAAATGTTTCCGAATGGTATAACGAATGCGACAATGCCATTAGAAGGTCAGAAATAGTTCCTGGAACTTACGAATATACAACTGCTGTTTCTTATGGAAACGTAGGTGAGTTTGGAGAAGGTTCTTCAACAACAGTAGATATTGCTTGCGACAGGTTTCATATAATTTCTATTGACAACTCTTTCTTATACGTGGAACAAGACATTGAAATAAAACCTTCTGCCAAGTTGTCTGACAAGAAAAAGGTTGCAATGGAATTTTCTATGTCGGATACCAATATGCTCCAGAAGTTTTCATGGGATATAAGATATATTCTAACTCTGACTTAGTTCAAACAGTAACATGGGCAACTATGAATGGTTCGCTTTGAGAAACTCAGTACAACCACAAGCTAGAGAACAAACAGACCAGTATGCAAACTATTGAGAAAATAAGAAGACTTGACCCTAACGTTCCAGGAGTTTATGTTGACCTTTCTGGACAAACTGCAGCAGCAGTAACCAAAGTAAAACTGAAACTTAGAGTTCCTTTGTCATCTTTCCTCATCTTCAGGTTTTTAAATACTTGCCAAACTGGGCAGGAAAAATTTCTATCGAACTTACTCCAAGCAAAAATAACTTAGTCATTGCACCAACACAAGACCCATTCACTCTTACAGACGTAAAGGGAGCAAATCAAACGTCATTCGCCGAATTTTGCAAAGACAAAGTTGACTTAGACTTTGGTTTCTCAAACCTCAACACTGAGTAAACTACTACTTCAATGCTGCTGGAACTGCTTGGGACCCAGTTAAGTTCACATGCGAAAAATTTGAATGCAAGAGAATAGAAAAAGCAGACTTGCAGTCTATATGTTGGACCCAGATATTTCAAATGCTTTAGCTGCCAAATATATTGCAGTTCCACTTATGTTCCCTATACACCAAATATCTGTCAAAGACTTTGCAGTGAAGTTGGAAACCAAAGTGCTGACCCAGGTGCAAGAACAGATATTGCTTTAACAACTGCAATGAAACATGCACATACTATGTTTGTACTGTTCAGACGAACTATAAATGACTATTCTTGCTTCTACAACCCTGGTATTAAATACCATATAAACATAGATGGCAAATACTATCCAAGAGAAGAATATTCTACAGTTGAGGATATGAGGTCATACAACTTGACATTAGATGCTATGAACTTTAACAACAACTTCACAACAACCATTAACCCTGAAATGCAAAGTTCTATTATGCCATATGTGAAAGTATGGACCCATACAGGAGCTCAAAACACTCAATATACAAATGGAGACCGTTCAAACTTTTGGCTTGGCATTCCATTTGCTGACTCAGAAGACTTTATGGGTGGTATTTCAACTGTTGGTACAGTTCAAATACAATATACTGGTGACAGAGACGGTCAAATGAATTGAAAGCAAAGAAGTTTACAAAAAACCAATAGCACTTTTCACGGAAGATGCTCTTTTGAAAATTCGTTCGATGAAACCTGCTGGGGCTCCTCAGATTGGTATAACGACAGCTTCCATCGAGCAGATTTTGGCAGCAGGTCAGTAAGTTGTTCTTGAACTGACTTCTCTCCGTCAAATATTGACAGTACGCCAGTTTTGACATAAAATTGTATTATAAACTTTTCCTTTAGAAATATCGGTCAGTTTTTGTTGTTATATTTTTGTCTGCTTCAAGAACTTTCACCATCTCGCGTTATACCAACTTTCTTTGCTTTATGAAAATATTTTGGTTCAGCAAAGACTGCTATTCTATAACATTTTCCATTGTTTGTATAAAGAACTATTCTGTCAATGAACTTGTATTGTTTGTGTGTGTAAACTTTGTTTTGCTTCAATTCGAAGAGATACTCAAATACGTCCATCTTTTTATTCTAAGTAAAATGTCATTTCCGAAAAATAGAAGCGTAAGTGTTTCAAAAGGTTTAATGGCGGTGGCAGATGTGAAGTTAAATTCACCAACTCAAACAAACAGTCAAAGTGTTTGTTGTCAATGTCAAAGAAAGAGATGTTGAAGTGGGGAAACCATACGAAGACGAAGATGGTATAGCAATAGTTCCTGTAAAAGAACAACCAACATATCCTGAAGTTAGCAGAGACTTAAGTTCTGTTGCAGATATTCGAAACGACTACCAACAACTTAAAGACAAACTTAAAACTCAGGAGAAGATTTGTCAAGCTTTAGGTATAATGTTAAACTTGGTCGAACACAACCCTGTAAAAGTGAACTCATATGTCATCGCACCTCATGAAATTTTGAAAGAACTATTGAAACTTTTGACAGAGGCAGACGATATAAACATCAAAGAAATAGAGCCTGACATTGCTTGCTGTGGTGTTTCATATAATGTCATTGACAAGATATACGTTATGAAAGGAGGTGAAACGTTGAACTTAAAATATAGTTTCCCAGACGTCATAAAAATATTTGACGAACACAACATTTCATTAAAATTTAGTTGCTAAGTAAATGGCAGAAGACATAGTGTTTATACTATTACGACTAAAAACCCTGAGTCATATAATTCTATAACAACAACTTACAAAGTCCTCAAGGACGATATTGTAAACTGACCTTAAACACGATGACGATAAAGCCTGTTTTGCTCTTTTGACACCAGAAGACTTTGTTGTTGTGAATGGTAAAAAATACTTCTTTGAAGATACTTACTCAGATATACCACCAACAGGTTTTGTTGACTTATTTAATACTTTAAGGACGGATGTAACATGTGCTGCAACTAGAGCAGGTTTCATTATGTTTGGATGTCCGACTGAGTTTAGTATAAACGATATGAGCTATAATACAAAACTTATATCTGGTTTTTACTACCAACAGTTTCCTATAACAGGAAAAGGTGTCATACAAGGTTTGTCTGTTCCATTGACTTTAAGTACACCTATTTTATATATTGTTTCAAACTTAGGTTCAAAGTGCTATTCGAATATCGACAGAAACTACTATGACCAAAAGATACTCATGCGTATAAACAACACATTCTCTGCTGGTTTGCCTATTGTTCATTCGAATGCAGAATTTTCAACCTTAGTGAACTCAAACACTTTGGCAAGTATAACGTTGACATTAGTTGACGCAAACTTTGTTCCTGTAAAACTTTTATGTCCTATGTATTTGTCAATGACGGCAGAAAGTTTCGAATTGGAAGATGCAACTGGTGAAAGTATTGTATTACAAGAACAACTTCAACAACAAATAGCTCAAGAACAACAAATGGAACAAATGCAACAAATGGAACAACAAAGTCAAGAATAAAAAAAATATTTTTTTTTATTTTTATAAAAATGTACAGAATAGACGTTTCAGATTTTTATGACTTCCAAGCGTTCAGAAATATGTGTCCATTTAGAGACTATAACAAAGCAGTCGAGAATTTGAAACGTTTAGTCATTTATGTCGACTCTGCCCCAGAATGTTATGTCATGAAAGAATGGGATGTTGTCTTTAACAAACCAAGAGCGACAATAGTTTCAGAACAAGAATGTAGACAGAAACTTAAGAAAATAAAAGTCGTACAAGTTGGCATGAAGATGTTAGATGCTTGGGATATCTTATTGTCAAAGTTAGAAGATTTTTCAGTTCGAGGTATAAAGTTCTATACACCATCTCCAAACTTCTATTCTATCTTCACTGGATATAAATACGAACAAGTAGAATGGAAAGAAAATATTATAGAAGCTTGGTTAGACCATGTCAAAGAAATTATATGCAATGGAAACGAAAGAGTCTATGAGTATATCTTATGTTGGTTTGCAAACATCTTACAATATCCAAGTGCT
The DNA here is from genome assembly GCF_026262505.1 of Trichomonas vaginalis G3. NCBI lineage: Eukaryota > Parabasalia > Trichomonadida > Trichomonadidae > Trichomonas > Trichomonas vaginalis. The sequence continues at coordinate 15,208,709 of NC_067207.1, forward strand.
AAAAATGAAACTGCTCTCATTGTAATTGGAAAACAAGGAACAGGTAAGAACACTTTCTTTACAGATATTTTGTGCAAACTGTTAGAAGGTTATTCGAACCCGAATATGACAAACTTAGAAAACATCTGCGGTAAATTTAACTCTTCAATTGAGAATATGAAACTTATAGTATGTAACGAACTTCAAAGTATAGATACAACAAAAGTTTTGAACTCAGATGCTTTGAAGAGTCTTATAACAGACAAAGTTGGAGTTGTTGAAAGAAAATATAAAGACCAAAGAGTTTGTGAAAATGTTGCAAATTTCATCATGGTTTCAAACAATGCCGTTCCGATGAAGTTAGAAAGTTCTGACAGAAGATATGTAGTTGTCAGAACGTCAGATTCTCATATGCAAGATACAGAATATTTTGACGACTTAGCAGAAACTTTGACACCTAACTTTTACAACCACTTGTTCTCATATTTCATGACATTAGATATTTCTAAGTTCAATCCAAGACAAATTCCACATACCGAAGAGAGACAAACATTGTTAGAAGCAAACAAGAGTGTATATGAACTGTTCATAGATGAAACTGACTTTGTGTCATTAGATGAAAGGTCATTGTACGATTCGTATAAACAATATTGTCAAGAGTATGGTTATATGACAGCGTCTAAACGAACATTCTTGGCAAATGTCAAAAGTCTTTTAGACATACAGAACGGCGTATATACAAAGAAAAATTTTTCTGAGTAAATTTTAAAAAAAATATTTTTTTATTTTATTTGAAATGTACGCTGAGTTTGTTGGAGAAGACCGTTGGGAAACTTGTTTGTTAGATGAGAAATATGAAATTCACTGTTGTGAGTCATTTGAAGTCAGAAACAAAAAGACAAAAAGAGTTTTAAGCGAATGTGAGCGAAATAACGGATATGCTATGATGAGTATGAGTGGAAAAAAATATTTTAAACATATTGTCATTGCAACTCATTTTATACCGAACCCTAACAATTTACCTCTTGTAGACCACATAAACCGTATAAGAAACGACAATAGACTTGAAAACTTACGCTGGGTCACTTGTTCTGAAAACAGTAAGAACATAGGCAAATTTGGAGATATTGTATTCGAATTTGTCGACGAACTAGAAGATGAAACAATTGAAATTACAGACTATGGTAAGCATACGTTTGAGTTTTACTACTATAGCGAAGAACAAGACTCTTTCTACTTTTATACCGGCGTAAACTATAGAAAATTACAAGTATGTTTTACTAAGGCAGGCTATGCTCATGTAAACGCTAGAGATACAGATGGAAAATGCGTTCATATATATCTTAACAAATTCAAGAAGCTATATGGCATACCATTTTAAAACGTTTTTTTAAAAAAAAATATTTTTTTATCCGATAGAAAAGATGACGAAATATATTTCAGTAAATAAGTACATGACAGAAGTCAAAGAAGAACTCGACCCATTCATATATTTGAATATTTACTTCTACCATTTTGAAAAGTCTACATATGACAAAGTTTGGAACATCGAACCAGTTAAGTTTGCTATTGTGACTAAAAATGGTGCGAAATTTGAAGACTTAGACATAGAAGGTTTGTTAACAGTCAAAGAAAATTTTGACAGAAGGTTTTCAAACCTTAAAGAAGGCAAAGCATACAAACTTGTTATACCTTATGAACCAAAGAAAGCAGACGACTATGAATATTATGAGTCTAAGATAGTTGAAGTTCAAGGTAAATTGGGTAAAAAGATTTTAGAGTCTAAGCCAGTGTTTGCTCCTAAAGAGGAAGAGAACATTGACATTGACCCAGAAATGTTCTAAAAATAAAATTTTATTTTTACATGTCAAATTTCTTTTTCTCTGGAACTGGCTCTGGTTCTTTCTTCTCTTCTTCTACTTTCTTTTCTTCTACTTTCTTTTCTTTCTTTTCTCTCTTCTTCTTCTTCTCTGGTGGAGTTATGTCAAATTTGGCGCAACCATATTTATGTAAAAGTTCTTTGTCCTTTAATAGCTCTTCTATTCTGTTTCCTATTTCATCTTCAAGAACAGCGCATGTGTCTTCTTTGCATTCTAAGAACTTTTGTTGGACTTCATCTTTCCAAGAGGCGTCATCTCTGTCAACAAGTCTGTCATTGACAAACTTAAAGACTTCTCTGCCTAATGTTTTATGGTTCTTGTCATATTCCCAGAAACAGAACTTTAGAACAAATTCACCTTTCTTGTTTACACTATGTAAGATTTTATGGTCGACAGATGTTTTGCTGTCGAAAAGTTTGTCTCGAATATAGATAGCGAAATCGCTAGACATTTTCTAAAAGATAAAAATTTTAATTTTTCTAAAAATATGTTAGAAAAAAAGTTTGCTGACATTGACAAGAAATTTGAGAATGTTTTGAAGAAGAACAAGAGGAAGTTAGAAAATGCTCAGATAAAGCCTATACATGACAAGTTCCTATTTGCTCAGAATGGTATAACAGGTCTAATTGCACCGCCTGGGTCGGGTAAGACTTTCACTTATCTTAAAATGGCTGCACAACAACAAGAACTAGATGAGAAGAACCCATTCTATGAGTTAGTAGTCATTTGTAGTACTTCTGGTCAATTCGATCAAACCGTAAATTCGTTCAAAGATATTATAAAGAAGTCTAAGTTAGTATGTATAAAGGATACTGAGTTGTTAGATTGGATAAAGAAGTACCAAAGAAGAGTTTTGAAGTACAATGCTATAAATGAGTATATAAATTCTAAGTTTAAAGACCCAAATGAGGAAATGCAGAGAATATTAGAGAAGAAACACTTCAGAAACAAACAGAAAGAGATAGAATACATTTCGAAGAAATTGCAATCTTACGATTGGAAAACGTACCCTCATAGATGTCTTCTTATCTTAGATGACTTTGCTTCTCATCCTTTGTTAAAGAACAGAGAACAAGATATGTGTCGAATTCTTAAGAAGCTCAGACACTTTAACATCTCAGTTGTCATTTGTGTACAGACAGCAAAGAGTTTAAGTAAGGATGTTAAAAGAATACTTACTGATATCATACTTTTCCCTGGATTGTCCGAAGACGATTTCATGGAACTTATGAAAGAGTCCATGGCAGGTAAGTTTGACAGACATGAACTATGGGAGAAGTACAAAGTCATACAAGACCCTCATACTTCTTTCAGAATTCATATCTACGCAAACAAAGTTCAAATTGTAAAAAGTCAAGCTTGAAAATTAAATGTTTTAGTCTTAGTCTGTTGTGGTGCTGGGGCTGTCGGTTCTTCTGGTTGGGATATGGACTCGGTTGGTGGTACGTCGGACATTCGTTTGTGTCTTAACCGTCTTTGTTCTGAAACAATATAATATTGTCTTGAAAAAGTACAACATTGTCTTGAAAAAGTACAACATTGTCTTGAAAAAGTACAACATTGTCTTGAAAAAGTACAACATTGTCTTGAAAAAGTACAAGACTTGTTCTGAAAAAGTTCAAGACTTGTTCTGAAAAAGTACAGCTGTACTCAAATTTGAGAGACATTGTACTGAATTTATACAACATTGTTCTGAAAAAGTACAATATTGTACTGAATTTATACAACATTGTTCTGAAAAAGTACAATATTGTACTGAATTTATACAACATTGTCTTGAAAAAGTACAACATTGTCTTGAAAAAGTACAACATTGTCTTGAAAAAGTACAACATTGTCTTGAAAAAGTACAATATTGTACTGACTCAGTATGGAGCTTGACCCCTTAGACGAAGCAATTTATCTAATTGAGGTAAATGAAACCGTGAAGGAATATCTCAGCAAGTGCAAACCAAGCAAGCTTGAAAATTAAATGTTTAGTCTTAGTAAGTCTGTTGTGGTGCTGGGGCTGTCGGTTCTTCTGGCTTTGGAAGACATTCAGGAAGAGGAACGTCGGACATTCGTTTGTGTCCTGTCGGAAGGAAGAACTTTTCCAGTTGTCGGGAAAAATTTTTCCAGTTGTCGGGAAATTTTTTTCCAGTTGTCGGGAAAAATTTTTCCAGTTGTCGGGAAAAAAGTTCTCAATTTTCGAAAATTTGAATGGTTTACGGACGAACAACAGGAAAATTTTTTCCAGTTGTCGGGAAAATTTTTTCCAGTTGTCGGGAAAATTTTTTCCAGTTGTCGGGAAAATTTTTTCCAGTTGTCGGGAAAATTTTTTCCAGTTGTCGGGAAATTTTTTTCCTGTCGGAAGGAAGGACTCGGAATGCCAGAAGGATTTGACAAGGCAATTTACCTTATAGAGCTACCTGAGCCATCTGAAGTCAAGCTTGAAAAATAAAGAGTTCATCTACTCTACTTGTTTGAAGTTGTCAAAATACTCTGTTATTTTTTCCTTTAACAATGGCAAATCTTCTTTGAAGGTAAGTATTGTACAACCTTTAATATCATAGTGTGTTTGAGGTAACGTATCTTGAACTATTTGTTTCACATCTTCATTCGGTGTCATTGAAATCGGTAAGTTTTTCGCGATAGAACCAATTTCTGTCAGATTTGTAAATCTTAGCAAGGTCGTAAAAGCTTTTGTTGTTTCTTCTGACTAAATGCAACATAACCATATCTCTGTCTTCTTCATTTTCCATCTCTTCAGTATAAATCATATACTTATAGTTCTTTTCCTTTCCTTTTGGTACCGAACGTGGTATTCTTTTCTGTATGCTTTTGTCTTTTGCTTCAATGACTTCATCTTTTGCTTGAAGTTTCTTTTCCATCTCTTCACGTTCTTGTCTATGAATTTCATCTAACATCATGAAAATATAACAAGCGTAACGAGGCGAAGCCCACATTGCAACAGCATTTACAAGAAGTCTATGAACATACCAACCTCTCAAACCATTTGGCAAATTTTGACGATTTTCGTACGGAATCTCGTTCCGCGGTTTTCTACCACTCGCAAACATATGAGGAAATTCTTCTAAAAGTTCTTTTGTCTGTTGGTTTTCAAACCAATGACGTGCTTGCTTTGTAGAACGAAGAGTATTCAAAATACTTTGCATTTGGTACATGTCATCTTTGACTGAACGAATGAGACGTAACTGTTTGTTATACTGTATGTACTCGTATTCTTCATTTATGGCTTCATGGACTATAACTGTTGTTGTGTTCTCTGTTGTTGACATATCTGTCTTTACATACAAAATAAAAAAATAAAAAAAATAAAATTAACTTTATTTTTTCTATCTTGTATAAAAGACCAAAAATAAACGCTTTACATGTATTTTTCAGCAACTTCGTCAAGAAGTCTGTAAATATACCATGCATAACGAGGAGAAGCCCACATTGCTATTGAACTAACTAGGAACTTATGAACATATATACCTTTTAGATGCGATGGTAAGTTTTGTCTGTCTTGGTACATCTTTTTAAGTTCTACATGTTCGAACTCACTCAAAAGTTCATGAGTGCTATTTAATTCAAACCAGTCTTGTGGTTTCTTAGTATCTGGTGTAGCACATGCTGTCAAAATACTTTGCATTTGGTACATGTCATCTTTGACCGAACGAATGAGACGGAGTTGTTTGTTATATTGTATGTACTCGTATTCTTCATTTATGGCTTCATGAACGATAGCAGTTGTTGTGTTCTCGGTTGTTGTCATATATGTTCTTACATACAAAATAAAAAAAATATTTTATAAAAAACTAACTTTATTTTTTCTGTCTTAAGGAAACTCATGAAATTTCATACGGAATTCAGCAAAAATATATTTTAGGGTAGAATGTTAGATCTAACATGTTTTCTAACATGTTTTCTAACATGGTCTAAAACATACAAAACTCATGAAATTTCATACGGAATTCAATAAAAATATATTTTATGTTAGAATGTTAGATCTAACACGTTTTCTAACCTCTTTTCTAACATAACTATTTACAAGCGTTTTACATGGTATATGTTGCGATGGTTCATGACTTTAAACAGTTTTGTAGCTTCTATTTCTTCTGTCAGTACATCGAATGTTTTCACAATGTCGAAAGTTTCTTTATACTTCTTCTTGACGTCAGATAGAAGGAAATCGTCAGCAGTTGGATAGTTTTTGTTCAGAAATTCTAACATGTTCATTTTATCTTCTGCTGGTTTTTCTGCTTCTTTCTTTAAATCTGCATAGTCGTTTCGCATACGTTCTATCTCTTTGACGGAGTAGTTATATTTCCTCATTGCTGCTTTACATTTTGAACATTGCGGGTTCATTTTAGCATTGTACATTGAAATAAAACCAGCTAGAACAACCAAGGCGTCAATGGTTTTCTTTAACTCAAAAGTTGCTGGTTTTATCTGTTCGTTCCATACTTTACCTCTTCTATCTTTATCTCTTATCTGCCATACACATTTTGCAACTAACGAAACAAAGTTGTCGTAGGTCTTAAATTCTTCAGATTTATATATGTCAGAGATGTTCTTATATACCATGTCGCAGTCTTTGTCCATGACTTTGTGGTTGCAATGAAATCCAAGAAACTCATAGTTAACCTTTCGTATGAACTTCTTTATTTCTACTGAGTCAGTTGCTTTGACTTCTATTTCATCGAATTCAGGAATAGTAAGCTTTTGTTGTTGTATTTCAGGAAGTTTAGGTAGATGGTCAATAATATCCTGCATTTCATAAAGATATTGTTCATTTGTTTCATCTTTCGCACTACAGTCTAAATCTCCTTGGAGAAGTTCTTGCTTTATCTTCTGGATTTCTGTTTCGAAAGTATATGAAGAAGGAATGAAGCTTTTCATCTCTACTAACATTGAAGTTGGGTTCATAACTAAAGAGTTTGGTGCTGTAGTTGCTAACATGTTCTTACAATAAAAATAAAAAATATTTTTTTAAAAATACTAACTTTATTTTTTATGTTTTTTGTGAAAGTGTCAAAACTCATGACAAATTCAAGAGTTTTAGACCATGTTAGAAAACGTGTTAGAAAACATGTTAGATCTAACATTCTAACATAAACATTATTTTTGGGTCATTTACACTCATTACGAAGAAGTCTTGACAAAACATGTACGAAGAAGTCTTGACAAAACATTTACGAAGAAGTCTTGACAAAACATTTACGAAGAAGTCTCAACAAAACATTTACGATGAAGTCTTAACAAAAAATATACGATGAAATCTATTTCCTGTGTTGTTGTCAAAATGTCATGTTGTCACACTTTTTCAGAGAAGTTAAAATGACCGAGTGACCTGGTCGCCTAAAATATATTTTTTTCTATCTTAAGGAAATTCATGAAAATTCAAGAGTTTTAGACCATGTTAGAAAACGTGTTAGAAAACGTGTTAGATCTAACATGCTAACATAAACATTATTTTTCAATACTTTTTCAGCACTTCTCCGTAGTTATATATGAAAGACAATTCGAGATAAAAGTCGTAGTACAATGGAACAATATGTTGCACACCATTTGTTGTGAACCAAACTTGAAAGTCAGAGAAACTGTTACTAGGTGGTTCGTAGAATTTAGAAGCAAAGTCATAAAAGTCCTTACCAATACAAAGAAAACTATTGTTGCTTGAACTGAAACTTGCATGACACATGACATTTTGAGGGTCAAACACGTTTCTATAAACTGTCAAATCTGTTGGTGGGCGTATAAACCAGAACGGACCGTCAGGTGGTAATGGTTCGTTCTGGTTTAGTAACCGAAGAAATTGTGCCCAAGAACGTTTGTCTACTTGCCAAAATAAAAACTGTGTATCTCTTGGAGGGTTATTTTCAATCCTTTGAAATGAAACTGTGGAGTTCATCTTGTCATATTCTAGTTTCAGATAGTATGTTCCATTTAGTAAAGAATCGTATTTTTCTTGAAATTCCCAGTAGTATTTGTTTATTTGAGTTTGAAAGTCATTTAGAGTTTTTTCAAGATTTTCGTCTGAACGAACTGTAAAGATTCTCATTTCATCAAATTTGTCTAGTAGACCATCATGACCTCTATACCGCCCATGAAAATATACTGCGAACATAAATGCGTTAGTTCTTTTTGAAAACAAAACTCTTCTAAATCCTATTGCCTTTGCATCTGAAGGACTTTGAAGCCAACGAATTGGAAAGTCAAACCTGTAAGATCCAGATGAAATTTCTTCATCTGAAATATTCCTACCAGCGTTTGTAAAGATATAGTCTAACGGTTTTGTATCTGCTGCTTTTGTTCTTTGTTTTTCAACCTGAAACATTTAATATATGTAAAAATATACTATTTTAAAAAATGTTTTAAAATGGTATGCCATTTCATATTTCTCATCTAACAAACATGTTGTCTGACTGCTCGAGGGTTAGGTTGGTACCATTCAAATTTTACACTTGCAATTCCTTCAATTGCATTCAAAATGTCTGAGTCGGAGTCAACCATTTGTTCTCTCTTTGTAGTCTTGAAAGCGTCAAGAAGCATTGCAGCTGTTGTGACATTGCCATGTGCATAGTATATATGACCGTCCAAATCTGTTACTGTTAGTCTGAGATTGTGTCCTTTCTTATTTCCGTCTTGTATGGCAGCAAGTACACCCATGAAGCCTTCTTTGTTCTTTCCTTCGTCAAAGTTTACTGTAAAGGTTCGACCAGATGTAATTTGACTTCTAACTTCACGATACTTTTCATATGCATATCTTGTTCTTTCCATGGGAGCATGTTTGTCTTCACCTTTTCCTTTTTTCCTTCTCAAAGGATGCAATTGTTCGTCATGTTTCCAGTAGAATCTGGCAAAGCCGTCGTGTCCTTCAACTTGAGGTTCACTAACATTGAAAGGCAAGTTCATAAGACGTTCTTCTTCTAACCTCTCTAGTCTGTTTGGATAATTGGCGCGCGCTGTTTCCAAGTCCATCTCGTAGGTCAGACCAGCCAGTTTGTCATAGACTTTTATGGGTCTTCCCTTCCTATATTTAAACTTCTTTGAAACTTTCCAACCATATCTTTCTAACTCTGCTTTTATTCTAGCAGATTTTCTATCCATTCTATACGGGGGCATTTTTATAAAAATAAAAATATACTGTTTTAAAATGGTATGCCATATAGCTTCTTGAATTTGTTAAGAAATATTTTAACGTTTTTTCCATCTGTATCTCTAGTGTTTACATAAGCATAGCCTTCCTTAGTAAAACATACTTGTAATTTCCTATAGCTTACGCCGGTATAAAAGTAGAAAGAGTCTTGTTCTTCGCTATAGTAGTAAAACTCAAACGTATGCTTACCATAGTCTGTAATTTCAATTGTTTCATCTTCTAGTTCGTCGACAAATTCGAATACAATATCTCCAAATTTGCCTATGTTCTTACTGTTTTCAGAACAAGTGACCCAGCGTAAGTTTTCAAGTCTATTGTCGTTTCTTATACGGTTTATGTGGTCTACAAGAGGTAAATTGTTAGGGTTCGGTATAAAATGAGTTGCAATGACAATATGTTTAAAATATTTTTTTCCACTCATACTCATCATAGCATATCCGTTATTTCGCTCACATTCGCTTAAAACTCTTTTTGTCTTTTTGTTTCTGACTTCAAATGACTCACAACAGTGAATTTCATATTTCTCATCTAACAAACAAGTTTCCCAACGGTCTTCTCCAACAAACTCAGCGTACATTTCAAATAAAATAAAAAAATATTTTTTTTTGAAAAAATGTTTTATTTTAAATGGTATGCCATTTCATATTTCTCATCTAACAAACAAGTTTCCCAACGGTCTTCTCCAACAAACTCAGCGTACATTTCAAATAAAAATAAAAAAATGTTTTTTTCTTTACTTAACATAACCACCGGCTGCCATAAGTCTTTGACGCCAACCCATACCAGCTAATGAAGGTTGACTTGGTTTAGTATTGAAACTAAACTTTGGTTTTGGTTTATCTTCAGTTTTTGGTTTTTCTTCTTCTATCGGTTTTTCGTCACTTTTTGGTTCACCTGACTTTACTTCACTTGCAGGTATGGTTGTGTCGTCAACATCTTCATAAATATCATATGCCATTTGTTTTTGTTTTCCTTTCAACTTTTTGTGTTTGTTGTAAAGTTTAGAATATTTCGACTCTAAGTCAATGAGATGTTCTATAATGAACTGTTGGTCAGTGAAGTAAACTTTTCCATCTGTTGTCTCATAAACTCCTTCAGACTTCAATATTTTATTTGTGAGAGTCTGTTTCTTTTTTGAGATACTAGCCGTTCCATTTCTATGAAAAGTGACTTTGTAGTTAGGGTTTGTATTTCCAGACCTGGCACTTTCTATTATTGAATTTTTCTCTTCATCTGTAAGTTCTTTGACAGGTTTTGACAATGGTTCTGAACTTTTTGTTTGTGGTGTCAAATCTACCGTTTCAACTTCTTCGGTCATTTCATCTCAGTAAAAAATTTTAGTTTGGTTTGTTTTCAACTGGTTGTTTAGGTTTTTTAAGTCGGTCTAAAACTTCCTGAGGTATAGGAAGAACTTGACAAACACGTTGTGTAACTGCTGGAAGTCGACAAATCCATCTTGAACCCATTTGTCTCAATGCTGTATTGTTCATTTCATCTCAGTAAAAAAATTTACATTCCCCAAGTTTGAGGTGGTTGAGGTTGGTTGTTGTTTACCCATTGTTGTGCATGGTTATATCCTCTGTTAAAGAATCTTTCACCTTGGTCCATATAGTGTCCTGCTTGGTTATAGTAGTCATTTGCTTTGTTATAGTAGTTTCCTGCTTCTCTTCCTACATTGTCCATCCATCCTTGAACTTTTCCTCTTGTTTCAGGATTTGGAATAAGATTTGTTGCATCTCGTGCTACCTCCCAACCTTTCTGTACGGTTTGTATAATAGGTTGTGCTTTCTCTTTCAGTATACCTAATGTACTCAAAATCTTCCTTCCAACTCCAAATACACCTCTGGCTATTGTTCCAACTGCGGGCAAAAATCTGGATGCAACTCCTGCTAATGCGCCAAATAAACCCATTTCTTATGGGTTAAAAAATGACGAATCCAAACAAGGACCCCTATGTTTCTAAGGCAACAAAGAAAGCACTCATGGTAAAAATCTTTAGTTCAACACCAAATGCTTGGTTTATGGATATCTTGGAAAACATTCCGAGGTATAGAGAAGATGGACCACCATACTGGCTAATATTTGTCGGTCAAAACACAAGATACTGTGAAGCCATACCATTGCAGTCCAAAAATATTTTAGATGTGAAAACTGCTTTGACAATATTCGTTGACAAATACCATCCAACAAAACTGACATCTGACTGTGAAAGTTCTTTCAAATCAGACGATATTAAAAACTATCTGCGTTCAAAAAATGTAACCAATATTTCATTGTCGACCAAAACCATTCTGCTCTTGGTGTCATTGACAGTTGTATAAAAATCTTAAGAGACTTAAACCAACCACAAGGTGGTGAGGTAGATGAAATGTCATATGACGACAAGTATAGACACTTCTCCATGGCAAAGATGAGACAAGTTTTAAATATTTACAATAACCGTAAACAAAAAGGTTTGGGAAACCACTCCCCCGAAGAAATGAAAAACAACCCTGACTTAGAGAAAGACTATATATTTAATAGTTTAGTCAAAAGAGACAAACAAGAAAGAATGCCAGGCTTCAAACTTAAGAAAGGTGACAAAGTAAAAATAGAAATACCTAAACGCGACCCATATGAAAATACTATTGACTATGACAACAATGGGAACTCGACAGGTACTCGCATTCGTGTTCGTAAAAATAGAAGAAAGTATACAAGAGAATATTATGAAGTTTTAGGCAAACATGGCAAAATGTACAGACTGCAAGCAGAAGATAAAACTACTATTGTCAGACCTCGTTTCAAACTTGTTAAGGTTCAAGGTGGTATACTTTCAAAGACAGTTCCTAACAAATATAAGACAACTCCTGACGAATATGCTAAAGAAGTGGAACATGACGACTAAGCAATTCTATACCATGCGTAAACTGTCATGTAAGGTGGCATGTAGTCTTTACTTTGTCCGTTGTTTGCGTATACCCTGAAACGCGATGTGTATGGCTTCCTCCTACCTCAGTGTTACTCCAGTAACAATTTATAGCAAACTTAACGTCCTCTTTAACATCATATCCTTTACCTTTTGTCATTCCTGACCAATCCCAAATCTATGACTATGCAAACCTGCTTCAGATGTACTCAAATTTATGTAGTGACTGTGCGCAGGTAAATTTGCACCTGAAATCGTTTTACTTCCACCTGTTTCCTTTGAAGAGTTTGCACATACAAAAACCTGTCGACTATTTGAGTCCAAGTTCCAAAACCAAGTACTACTTCTGGTCTGGTAGAGTTCATTGACGTGTAAATAGAACCTATAGGATATACTGTTTGAAGTATTTCTGTCTTTAACGTTTGAAGCTCTGTTTTGTCAGCTTTCTTATCTAACTCATCGTTAACATATGTTTTGTCAGCTTTTTTATCTAACTCATCGTTAACATATGTTTTGTCAGCTTTTTTATCATATAAATCTTGAGCAGTGAATTTAACTTTGTTTTCATCCTCCATGACATAGACATTTCTACATCTAGTGTATTTCATCGTCGTTATGTCATCCTCCGATGTTAAACCTTGTGGAAAGTTAGGAGGTTTCCAATTTAATACATCCCCACCAGTTCCATCAGGTTCTTCAACCGTTCCTGCAATATTTTCTATACCAACAGTTGCGAAGAAATCGTGTGTATGTCCAACGTCACTTTTCCTGTTTAAGGTTTCTTGTAAGTTTGTAATATTTGCAATGGTATGTGTATGAGTCTTTTTAGAATATTCTTTGTCAGCTCTTGTCACTTCACTTGACATTTTATTGTCAACATATGTTTTGTCTGCTAGTTCAGGATGAGTATGTTCTTTCGTTGCATATGTTGCATCTGCTCTGTCATGTTCTTCTTGAACTTTTTCAATGACATACTCTTTGTCAGCTTTGTTGCCAACATCTGCTTTCAAAAGAAGTTCATCTATAGGTTTCTCGTTTAAAGTTCCTTTTGTTGGATTTACACAGACAGTATGGTTCTTGTTGTCTTGAAATAGAAACTCGTCTGTCATTGGGTTTATCGTCAGTTTTAAGTTCCTTCTTTCAATGACTCAGATATCTTAGAATAGTTTGAAAAGTTTGTTGTGTTCTTATTTAGAGCTTGCAAAATGAGTTGTCGGTTGTGTTTTATTTCTCTCATAGACGCTGTTTCTTTCGACATTTTTATTCTAGATAAAATATGCTTTCAATAGAAAAAGAAAATTCAAGAGTTGCTACAACTAAACCATTAGATGAACTTTTTACTAACGTCGGTCAAAAGTTTGAGACAGAGACCGTAAAGCATGAAGGCTATCGTTTTGACTACCCATTAAGATGGCTAAGAGACCCATCTGTCACAAAAGCTATTGGCTTTCGTAGAATGAAGTTCATTTCAGAAGCCATACATGGTTTCCCATTTACGGTCGCTTTTGAAGTTCGATACTATAACAAAGAAAAACGTACGTATGAGAAATTTGAACAGGGAAAACTTTTACAAGTTAGTTTGCTTGTAAACTTAGAAACAACTCTTCAAGCTTTTCAAGAAAAAATAAACGATATCTATCTCGAATATGCAAAACAGTACAACATTGACGAAGGAGAGTACCATCTCGATATTTTATATGACAGGAAAAATGCAACTGTTAAATTCAATAGAATAGAAGACCTTGGAGACAACGTTTATATTTCTACAAAATATAACAACTTGGCATGGTATAGATTTTTGAGGATGTTAAATCAGCCTGCAGAATATCCAGTACACCCGGACTTTTATGAAGTCGAAAACCCTAATGGAACATATGAAAATGTTTTCGACTCAGATGCTATTATAGTTCATGCTTCATTTTCTGGCGCCCAAAACTCTTTTTTATGCTTGGCAAATGACTTTTACGAAAAACCTACAAAGTTATATGAACCACCGAGTGGAAGTATTTCAGACTTTCAAGTATGGTTTACTACAGATGGAAGAAAGAGAATAATTCCATTATACCACGCGTTTTACTTAGAACTTAGTTTCATATACAACTACTATCGAACGATAAAAATATAATTTTTTAATACGGTTGAGGTGTTGGATTTGGTTGCCAACTAGACTGTGGTGCAGGTTCAGGCTGTTGTATAACAGGAGCTTGTTCTTCTGGTTCAGGGTCTTTAGGTATAATACCAACGAACTGACCTACTCTTTTACCAATATTTTTGACACCGTTCCAAATTCCTCTTCCTACGGTTTTTATTCCATTCCATATACCTCTTCCAACATTTCGAAAGAAGTTTCCTATTCTTCCAAAGAAACCCATTTTACTATATGTAAAAATCTAATGTCCGCCTAGTCTCTTACGTTTCCTGTTGAGTTCCATAGCATTCTTTAACTGGAGCTCATACATTCTGTTTCTCCTCTGGTAGAAAACATATTCTGGGTCAACTCCTGTGTTCGCGTCATCTGCATAGAGTTGTTTATATCCCACTTCAGGGTTTGTATAAAACTCTTTCCATCTCATATTTGCATACCATGGTGGCAAGCCTAACGCAGCGTCATTTGACATGGCAGTTTGCATTTGTACATCTGTTGGCACTTGACCATAGTTTGCCATTGCAGTTTGTATTCTAACTTCATTTGGAATATTCTCTGGGTTTGGTTGTCCAGGTTGCTGTGCATTCGCTAAGTTCTGTGCGTCCATTTAATATTAGATAAAAATATCTCTTACGAGTACATATACTGGACATTTGCAGGCATTGGTTCATCTTCATATTCTCTGTACTTTTCTGCCACGTCAAAGAAATAAATGACACAATGGAAAAAACCTAAAACAAGTAGTCCTATTTCAAACCACATTTACTTACTAGTAAAATTTCTTTGTTATGACACTTTCTCCGGTTTATAGGACCTCTCTCATATTCTATCTTGTCATATCTAAACTCATAGTCATGTATGTCCTCTAACCATCTCATGACACTTTCCAAACCACTTTTATCGGATGTAAAGTAAAAGCATGGATGGTTATGTAAAACGTCTAAAGTTTCTAAAGAGTCTCTCAAAGTCCAGTCTACTTGGTATTGAAAATCGTATGTGTTATAGAACGGTGGGTCTACTATAAAGAAAACATTTTCCTTGTCTTTATATTTTTCATACAACTCTGTCCAATGACATCTCACAAACTCTATACCCTCAATATATTTTTCTATGTCCTCTTTGAAAACATTTGTATAGTTAAGATATAAAACTTTTGACATAAGTGTTTCAATGTCATGAACTCTTATAGAACCACTATATAAAAGTCTAGAAGATATACTATCCCAGTCAATATACTCTGCCTTTTTCAAAACCTCTCTGACAATATTTTTCTTATCTAATGGTATACGTTCCATCTTACCTATAGGTATCTTTTCTTTCAACTCTTTCAATATTTTGTTTGTGTCTGGTATATGTTTGAGACGGTCCATATAGTTGTCGAAGTCATTGCATATAATCTTTGAGTCTGGGAATATTGTATGACATAAATGGGATATATAGAAACTTCCACCGAACAAATCTACAAATGTTAGACCATTCGGTAGTTTCTTAAGTTCTCTCAATATAATATCTTTACATTTACTCTTATTTCCAAAGAACGGTAACGGAGGTTTTGTAAAATTCATTTATATATAATAATAAAAATGTTTTTACCCGAAAAGTGACAGATGTTTTATTGTGACTTCTTCGTAAAGACTTTGTTGAGATTTCTTCGTAAATGAGTGTAAATGACCCAAAAATATATTTTAGGGTAGAAGGTTAGATATAACCTCTTTTCTAACCTCTTTTCTACCCTCTTGAATTTTCATGAATTTCTTCGTAAAGACTTTGTTAAGACTTCTTCATCTAATTTCTCATGAACTTTCTTGTCTATGTTTTGTTGAGATTTCATCGTAAAGACTTTGTTGAGATTTCTTCGTAAATGACCCTAGTAGTATATTTTTGGTGTAAATTTCATGAAAATTCAAGAGGGTAGAAAAGAGGTTAGAAAAGAGGTTATATCTAACCTTCTACCCTAAACATTATTTTTGTCTGATTTTACGAAGAAGTCTTGACAAAACATTTACGAAGAAGTCTTGACAAAACATTTACGAAGAAGTCTTGACAAAACATTTACGAAGAAGTCTTGACAAAACATTTACGAAGAAGTCTTGACAAAACATTTACGAAGAAGTCTTGACAAAACATTTACGAAGAAGTCTTGACAAAACATTTACGAAGAAGTCTTGACAAAACATTTACGAAGAAGTCTTGACAAAACATTTACGAAGAAATCTTGACAAATTCAAGAGGGTAGAAAAGAGGTTAGAAAAGAGGTTATATCTAACCTTCTACCCTAAACATTATTTTTATTGAATTCTGTATAATATTCTGAGTAATATGACAGATGTTTATATAACACTTTCTCCGGTTTATAGGACCTCTCTCATATTCTATCTTGTCATATCAAAACTCATAGTCATGTTTGTCCTCTAAGACTTCATTTATACTAAACATCTTCAGGGCTAGAAGGCACGAAGTGCCTGGAAGCCCCACTACCTTTTTTTTTTTTTTTTTTTTTTTTTTTTTTTTTGGGGAGAAGCTTCCTAAACTTTTTAATCCCATAAATATGGTCATTATCTGGAATAAAGAGTTAAGCGTCATATGTCACTTTTTGTACTAAGGAAACATCGACTTTATGCGTTATGACTTTTCGATGAGGAAACAAGTGTTCACGTATTATAAACTTCCTTATTCCAATAAACCAACCCTAAACATAATTAATTCTAAGAATGATAATGGTCTCTTTTCTATGATAACCAAATCAATTTGGTTATCATAGTAAAGCACCAAAAACAGGAATAGGAATAACCGCGTTTAAACAGGAATAGGCAATATGGAAACTAGAGAAGACTCAACTGATTTTTTAAGCAAATCTTCTTTCTGATTCAAATCTGCTTTGCTCATCATTGTATATTACTGCATTTTTATTAAGATACTTTAATGCATGATCAATGTACATCATTCTTTTAGCAATTTTTTAAATTCATTCTGCTAATTACGTTGAATTTTGTTCAAAAGATATCGTAATTCCATAATTTAATACGTAAAATGTTATTGAATAACTCTGATTATTTCTTTACATGCAAAATGAGTGTGTTCTTTTTTACATTTTTACTCATATTAGATCAAATTTAACCTGATTTTATACTATTAACACTTATTTTAGAGGGGATATACTTAAATCTCTATTGTTTTAATAAAAACTTAAAAAAAATATAAAAATTTTCAAAAATGTTAAAATATACTAGCTTTCAAAGAAAGTAAGTCATTTTATAAAGAAGACATTATATGTTTAGGAAGGAAATTCCGTGTAATAACCAAAATAGGAAAGAATATTCAATCATTATGAAAGAACTCTATTCTAACAATTTGTGAGACATATATCTTTATAGCGACATAGTTGCAATTCATGTTTTATCCCCTTTCCTTCATTGATTTTAATTAATGCATTCATTCACTGAATATGCATGCTCAAAATCGAACATTTGCCTTACTAATCAACGGACAATGAATGTTTAAAAATGATTAGTATTGAAAAGTAGCTGGAATTTCAGTGTTGTTTTGTATATTTATTCCAAGTGCAAATTTAAACAAAATATACTTATTCAAAGTGCAATGTTTACAAACAATCAATCAATAAAAGTCACATCTTTTTTTCACTGGAAAAAAAAATGATATTTTTTATAAAGATAAGTATTTAATTACAATAGTACAAATTTAATTTTTAGACTGAAGTTTATTCATTGTTACCGTTTTTAGTCTAAGTTTCTAGGAAATGAGTATTTTATTTTGCAAGATAAAGTTCTTCGATAAAATTAGCATGAAAAATCTTCTTTCGTATAAGAGTAATAATAAGTTTCCGCAAATCTTATTGAGAATAGTACGAGAATTTTGTTTGAAATTTAAATTTTGCATAAATAAAGAATGGATGCAAGAATTTTCCAATTCCATTTTGTTAGAGTTGATTCGTGATTCCATATTGTCGATTCCTATTCCTGTTTTTGGTGCTTTACTATGATAACCAAATTGATTTGGTTATCATAGAAAAGAGACCATTATCATTCTTAGAATTAATTATGTTTAGGGTTGGTTTATTGGAATAAGGAAGTTTATAATACGTGAACACTTGTTTCCTCATCGAAAAGTCATAACGCATAAAGTCGATGTTTCCTTAGTACAAAAAGTGACATATGACGCTTAACTCTTTATTCCAGATAATGACCATATTTATGGGATTAAAAAGTTTAGGAAGCTTCTCCCCAATGAATGCTTCAATTTTGCGACCATTGACTCTTTAATTATGGAAGTTTCTTGAGCTAATGAATTATTTGATAAAATTTTTTTAATAAATCTGATTTAAATCGGTAAGCTTAATGAGAAATCATTTAATTTAAGGCCAAATATGATTATTTTCATGAATTTTTCCTCAAAATTGAATAAATTTAGAAAATAAAAAATATATTTAAGAAATTTCAATAGAAAATAGAGTAATTTTTAAAGGAAGAGAATAACAAGAAGATAAAAAGATATACTGAGAAAATTACTGAAGAAAAGTTAAGTGATGATAACTTCATCTGACCAATCGTTTTCTCCGGACTTTTCTTCAGAGTCATCTGATTCTTGGAAAATAGCTGCTGCATGTTGCTCTATTGTTTGACTGTGAGACTTGTTTAACATATTTTGGATTGCATTTCTGCTTTTTGTAAGTTGATCATGAGATTCCTTAATTAATGCGAGCATTGTTTTAATACTGTTAACTGTGTTGGATGTCTTTTTGAGGAGTTCGAGCTGATTTTTATCTGCTGCTTCTTTGAGAAGTTTAATGTTTTCAACAGAAGAATTACGAACATCAGAAAAGATTACTGAGTATGGGTTTGCTAAAGCAACTATAGCTTGGGAATAATATTGATGAGTTTTTTCGAAGTTAGACATTTTTTATTTTGAATTGTCACTTTTTTGAGATAACTTCCAAATAAAAATTAGAAAATAAACATCAATAAATCAAGTCTTATTGATTTACTTTTATATTTTTATATAAAATATGAAGACTGATGATAAATAGAAATAATTTTTTACTTTCCGGATGATCCGAAGCCTCCTGTTCCTCTTGAGGTGGAATTGATATCAGCAACTTCCTCAATATCGCATACATGTAACTCTCTGATAATGATTTGGACAATACGAGCTGGAAGTTCGAGTGGTTTAGCATCTGGGCTGATTTTAGCTAATGGAACGCATAATTCTCCTCTATACTGTGCATCAATGATGCCAACACAATTAGCAACAAAATAACCTGATTTGCACAGTGAAGATCTAGCAACCATATCAACATAATAGCCATCTGGAGGACGAATAATTAGACCTGTGCCGTATAATGTAACACCTGGTCCAAAATTCTCCTTGACAACCCTGATTACACTGATGTCGTAGCCAGTGTCCAAAGGATGAGCCTTAGATGGTATAATAGCTTCTGGAACAATCTTTGATACTTGTAAGGTAGTTGGTGTCTTTCTGAGAGCAGACCAAATTCTTCCGTATTTTTGAGCGAATGTTAGAGAAATATTCTGCGTTTTTTGAATGTATTCCCATAAAGACTCTACAAGGAAAAGACCATCAGATCCATACCATAATAAATTATGGTTTTCAACAACTGGCTTGGCATTGAATGGAATTTCATTAAGTTTGCTTAAGATTTCATCTGAAACAGTTGCTGAAACTATTACTCTATGTGTGATTTTGATGTCGATTGTCTTTGCAATGGCTTCTAAATAAGGATTAGACATTAAAAATGAAATGATTTTATTTTCAGAATAAAACTTTACGTTAAACACTCACAATTTTGCTTTACACAAAAATATAATCAAAAATCAATGCTCAAAGACCAAACATAATTGAAACATCAAATATTTCCCATGAAGTCTCTTATACATAGATCAAAAATCGATCATTTTGGGACAAGGGTAGTGATATCAAATGTATGAGATAATATAACATTATGTGTTTTGTTTATCAAAAAAATCATGTTTGTTAATTTTGAAAATGTTTTTAGCATGTCAGGCGTACTTTTACATCAAAATAAAAACACATAAGAAAGATTTACTTATTTGATATGTAAAGTAGCCACGCTGAGCAACATTCTGATATTTACAAACATCTGGATATATAAATTCACAAACAGACGACTCACATTGATAATTTGTATCAATTGGAGTTCTTCCCATGAATTTGGGTAATTTATATTGTGGAGTAACGTGGATATTAAAAATAGAATGTCCAAGTATTGATAAATATAGATCACATCCATGGATGGATAAAAAAATGAAATGGTAAAATGTCATTTTTTACATTTTCCAGCCGATTACTAGTTAAATTTGACATAGTCAATAATAAGTATGAGTTAAAAACGTCATGTTAATGTCCAAAACTAAGGTTTTATTTTTCAATATACCAAAATCATCAGCAAAAAGAGATATCTCAAGGATTTGATATGATAAATAGCAATTATATGATTTTCTTATTACAAATGGCACAAAAGGAAGAGATATTGTCTCAAGAGAAAGATTTTTGGCTTCTGGACGATAGAAGATTTTCAAAAAATGGCGGAGAACGTTGAAGCGCGTCTTGAGCAGTTTATTCCGGGATTTGAGCAACTCAAGCAGCTCCATCTGTTCAGCGATCACGATATCAAGACAATTATCAAAAAAAGAAGAGCATTCGAGTACGCATTAACAAGTCGCTCCGTTACACCCGACAAGTTTTTAGAATATATTCAATTTGAAGCCGCTTTCCTTGAGATTAACGAGAAAAGAAAAGAACAAAATGGTATTGACCCTAATGTTACACG
Source organism: Trichomonas vaginalis G3 (assembly GCF_026262505.1). Taxonomy (NCBI): domain Eukaryota; phylum Parabasalia; order Trichomonadida; family Trichomonadidae; genus Trichomonas; species Trichomonas vaginalis. The sequence continues at coordinate 15,229,592 of NC_067207.1, forward strand.
TCTTTTAATCGATGTTGATCTTCCGAAGCATATTCATTCAATTTATCGCAGAGCATTAGGCACATTCCCAGACAACATGAAGTTATGGGAACTTTACTTCGACTTTTGCGAAAATAGAGGCGATATTAAGTCACTTCATTTTGCATTTGACGATTGCATCAAGAGACATGCAAATAAACCAGAAATATGGATACGTGCAGCACGTTGGGAGATGACAGTTAACAATAACGTCGAACTTGCAATGAAATACATGGAACAATCTGTTACAGTGAATCCAGAAGTTCCTGAACTCTATGCAGTGTATGCAGAGACAACAATCTTCCAAGCACAGCAAATTCAGCAGCGTAGAGAGGTCCAATCGATGGAAGCAACTTCAGATATTCTCAAAGCCCCTCTTGCCATATTTGATGCAGCATTGAAGAAGGCCAAGCCATTAGTTGAAGTTTTCAAGCATTTTAATACGATTTTCAAAAACTATAACCTCGATAATAAAGATTTAATCGAAATGGCTTCATCTCAAGCCGATCCAGAGCTTTTAGCCGAGATAGCAGGTGCCAGTGAGAAACCAGAAGAAACATTCAACGAATACTTACAGAAATATCCATCAGAAGATCTTAAAATTTATTATGCGAAATACTTAGCTCGTAACAAGAAAGGAAAGGAGCTTGTAGCATTACTAGACCAAATAGATGATTACACCACCGAAGAAGCCGAGTTTTTCTGCAAATGTCTCCTTGATTGTGGAATTGTTGACGATGCCGATGATTTCTTGACCGGAACACTCGAAACAAACGAGTTAAAGATCTGTAAGCTCAGAGTTATCGATGCCAGATCCTCATCACCCGAATCATTCAAAGAATCCGCGAAACAATTCATCAACAAACATCCGGAATCGAAGAAACTTCTAAATAACGTATTCCTATTTTACTTGGCCAAGAAAAATCCCAGTTTTGGCTTCTGGTTTACAACGGTTTCGGAAATTTCCTCCCAAGTTGACCCTGATGAGCTTTCTAAGTCATTAATGTTCACGAGAGCCAAGTTCGGATTGGAGAATACTGATAAACTGATCCAGAAGATACTCCCTGTCGTTGTTCCTTCCCCTGTTTTCATTGAAACATGTGTCAAAATATTAGATGAAATTTTTTCAACGGATCCGAAGGTTGAATCGAGAATTAGACAATTACACGAGACCGCTGTAATGAAGTTTGGTCGCGAAAATCCAAAAGTATGGATAGATTTCTGTGGATTTGAATCAAAACTTCGAAATTGGAAGAAATTAGAGGAAATTAGAAAGAGAGCTGCTCGTATGTTGGATGATTCTTCTGAGTTTTCCAGATTGTATCAGGAAAAGTTCTGCAAAGTTCAAAATTAATTTTTTTTTGTGAAATTTTATAGATTTTTTTATAAAGTAATAAAATTTAGAGTTTTAAAACATTTAAATTTAGAATGTAAAATAGCTCTCGTGTAACAAATAAAAGAGGAATTTTATAATATAAAAAAGTTTGTAATTTTCGCAATTTTAGCAGCAGCCCTTCTTTCCGACAGACTGGCCAGGTCTAAGTGTCCATTGGTCAAGTTCTTGGTCGCGTGGAGATTGAAGTCCGAACTTTCTTGAAACAGCTTGGCACATTTGAATGAATAACTGTTGGATATTGTTTGCTGTCTTAGCAGAGGTCTCGATGAATGGAACGCCAAGAGAATCAGCGAATGCTTGGCCTTCATCACGACGAACAGCGCGTTTATCGCTTAAATCGGTTTTATTTCCTACAATTATGCGGCATACTTGCTTGTTTGCGAGTCTGTCAACATCTGATACCCATTTGCGTAAATTTTCAAATGATTTGCGATCGGTTATGTCATAAACTAATGCAATGGCGTGAGATCCATGATAATAGTTAGAAACGATTGATTGGAAACGCTCCTGTCCGGCGGTATCCCAGATTTGGAGTTTTACTTGCTTTCCATCAACATCTAAAGTACGAATTTTGAAGTCGACGCCAATTGTTGAGACATAATTGTCACTAAATGTCTGATCGGAAAACTGGAGAAGAATAGAGCTTTTGCCAACTGCAGAATCGCCGATGATAAGGATTTTATACAGTAAATCGAACTCACTCGAAGTCATTTGATGACAAAACCGCCAGATGCTCGGTCAATATTCTTATCAAATAAATTTGTATTGTTAACCTATGTGTAATATATTCGGATGGAGAAAACGTGAAAGTGACATTTTATATAAAATTTTTCAAACCGATATAAGAAATTTGTTTTTGATGGTATTAATAAAGTACATCTACTTTAAAGTGTCCATAATTTTATCCTGAATCGAAATCTTATCTAAATTTTATGGAAGAATTTTAAAACTATGTTTTTTGATGCCTTCTATGAGTTCTATATATTACAATCGTCCATTGATGGCATAATATTTCATGTTGCAATAGAATTTTCAATTACCCAGATTTTCCTTACTTTTACCACTCCCCATGTAATTTCTGGGGAAAACGATAATTCATTTTTTTTATGGATGAATAGATCGTTTTCCTTGAAAGGACCTCATATCTCTGGCTAAAAAGAGTGTCAGATCCTAAATAGATTATTGATCTAGTGTACAAATCCAATAAAAAGCCTATTTTTTTGGCTTTTTTGGTGCTCATTTTTTCGAAGATCTACATGAATATGGGGAAACCATCGGATTTTTTTGGTTAACCCACATCTTCATGTAGTCTGGACTATCTTTCCTCGAAGGACCTCTTTACGGGTGTAAAAACTCATAAAGTTCTCAAAAGATTCATTCTCGATCTCCATGCTGAAAGAATTTACAATAAAAAAGAGATCTACGCATCAAACTATAGCCATAAATGAACTGAACCCCTAAAGCTCAGCTCTTAGTTTATCAAAAACGTCGAAATCCTTCTCATTGCAATCAAATTTTCTCAATAACTCATAAGAAAAATCGAATTTTGATTAAGCCGATGTTATAGGTATCACAAATACTACAAACTTGAGCAATATCGAAATTGCCAGCAAAAGTTTGAAATTGCATTGCTCATATTTGTTTTGTAAACTAAAAATCTGCTTATATTATTCATTAATTTTTTATATATTATTCATATACTTTAATAAAAACAATACTATTTCACCTTAAAAATGAATTTCATAAGTCAATATTATTTTTTTGAAAATGTATCAATTTTCGATTAAAACAACATGAGAATAAAATTTACGCAAAATTATTTTAAAAAATGGTTTTAAAAATTTCCAATTGATTAAGAATAAGATTGCAAGAAGTTTTGAAGTTTAATTTTAAGAAAAAAAATTCGGATATTATTCATGGATCTAAGTAATCTGATATTTGAGTATCGGCACTATGCATAAAACATATATTTATAGTTTTTTTGGATTTTTATGATTTTAAATATATTCAAATTTGGCAATCCAATAGATTTTTAAAAAATAGGTAAATAAAAATAGATTACATATGCAGCAGATTTAGAACATGAAACAAATCTTATAGTGACCCAAAAAAAAATTCATGATCCAAAAAAGAAAAAAATTGGTTAAATGGGAATCAAACCTTGGCATAATGAATCATTATGTCGGATGTTTCCACTACACTACACCAGCAGTTCCAAAAATACCCTTGGTGGTTATATTTAATAGCTACTCCCAACGATAGGCGGTGTCCCCAGCTTTAGAGAGGTGGTAAAAGTAAGGAAAATCTGGGTAATAAATTTTGAAGAATATATCTGGGTTACCAACCCTAAATATTTAACTACTTCGCCTAGTCTCCACATATAGTTATCTATTTCAAATAAAATACTTCGAAATATTGGAGTTCTTGTCAAAACAAGAATTTATTCCGAAATTTATTATATTTCATAAAATCGAAGCAATATATTCGTTGATTAGTATATTTTGTAAAGTTAATACGTTAGAAAAATGAGCAAAGGTATTACTCTGAATTTCGAATACATTGGTGCCCACATCAGTGAATATATTCAAAATGATAATTTCTTTGATACATTCGATCTCAAAGACATCAAAACAATCATGAAACATTCAAAATTAACTACAACACAGTTTATTTCTCTTCTCAAACAATCTTCATCAACTCTTAATTCTAGTAAATTATACAGGTGTACACGAAATGCGAATGTTACTATCCAAAACATCGACGACGTCATTTCAGTTCTTGAATCAGTCAAAAAATACATGAAAATGAATATATTTGATGGTATCATTGATTTTTTGAAGTTAACAGATAACGAACTGCGTAATTCTCCCAAAGAAATCAAAAAGCTTCAAGAACAAATTCAAGGTTTTCAAAATGAAAAGAAACATGCACAAGAAAACAGCAAATATCCTCAAGATTTTTTAACTAAAATCTCATCACTAAAAAAATCTGATGATTTTGATAGTGTTTACAAATTCTTTGAACAACTTTGTTCACAATGCAATCGAGATATGATTTCGAAAACATGTGAGGAAGGACTTTGGGAAAAGACAACAGAATATGGAAGGAATGTTCTTCATGTTGGTTGTGAAAAAGGAAATCTTCAACTTGTCAAATCACTTGTCGAATGTGGTTGCAATAAAGAAACAAAGACTAATGATGGAAATACTCCACTCATTCAAGCATCATATTATGGTCATCTTGAAGTTGTTAAATATCTTATCTCTAATGGAGCTAATAAAGAAGCACAGGCTAAATATGGATTTACTCCATTCATTTGGGCATCACATAATGGTCATCTTGCAGTTGTTAAATATCTCATCTCAGTTGGAGCTAATAAAGAAGCAAAGATTAGTGATGGATGTACTTCATTCTTTTATGCATCATGTTTAGGTCATCTTGAAGTTGTTAAATATCTTATCTCTATTGGAGCTGATATAGAAATAAAGACTAATTCTGGATATACTCCACTCATTGGCGCATCCAATAGTGGTAAACTTGAAGTTGTTAAATATCTTATCTCAATTGGAGCTGATAAAGAAGCAAAGACTGATAAAGGATATACTCCACTCTATTGCGCATCTCATTTAGGTTATTCTGAAGTTGTTAAATATCTTATCTCAATTGGAGCTAATATAGAAGCAAAGGATAATGATGGCTAGACTCCACTCATTAGAGCATCATATCAAGGTCATATTACAATTGTTCAATATCTTGTCTCAGCTGGAGCTAATATAGAAGCAAAGGATAAAGATGGATATACTCCACTCATTAGAGCAACAGATACTTTATATCTTTCTAGCATTGGAGTTGTTCAATTTCTTATCTCATCTGGAGCTAATAAAGAAGCAAAAACTAATGATGGAAAAACAGCTCTTTCAGTTGCAAAAAAGCAAAGTATAAGAGATTATTTGATTTCTATTGGATCCAAGTAATAAAATCGGAATCTAATGGAGTATTGCAATAACTTAATATAAAATTAATTAGAATTGAATAAATTGTCATTTTATATTGAATAATAAGGTCGTCAAAAAAAATATTTAGCCATTAAGGATGCCCTTACATTCCATAAAAATACTTGAAATATATGATCATTATCGTGGTAAAACTTTGGGGCTCTAGATCGCTTTCTATGTAGAGTATTCAAAAGTGTTAAAATTTAAAAATAGAATAATATTTTCACTGATTTCTACTAAAATAAACTTTAGTTGCAAGTAAATATTATTATTTCACAATAATAATGAAATTTTCTCTACTTACACTAGAATACACAGCAATTTTTTGGATTGCCGTTTACAATTTCCAATCAAAGCAAGATATGGGACACAGCAATGTCTTAAGTTAACTATGTTGTTCGACCTAGTTTATGCACCATATCGTAAAACCGTGTACCAAAAATCCAGAGATTTCTCCATGAATTGTGAGATCAATATGCAATCAAACTTATATTTCTAAAATAATCATGTTGATACCAATGAATTCATGTTAAATTATAAAACCTTGTATTTCATTGGTGAAAAATTAATATATTTGATTGATAAAATTTTAAAAACTCATCGGAAAAAAAGATTGGATGAAACTCATATTATATACTATATACACATTTCAAATATGCAAAAAAATATGATGGTAAGTCTGTCGCGTTTTTTCAAAAAAATCCAGAGGTCGGAATAATAGTTATTGTTTACTAGCATTGATGCCAGAATTTTTTCGCATGCAAATTTTATGTGGTTTGCATACTGTTGAATAAACCTATATTTTTATAAAATTAGATTTTTTAATTTCTTCATATTAGATCTTTTTTAAAATATCGTTCGGTCAGGCTTTTATCCAAAAAGGAATGACTCTACTCAAATATTTGAACAATTCCTGATGTTACATGTTCTTGAGTTATATCATTTATAAAATTGAGAGGAAAATCAAAAAAATTGAATTAGGTTCATTCAATTTTTCTATTCTAATAACTTCATGAATATTCATTTTGTATCCGCATAATCAATATGGTAGAATATCATTGGAATTTAAAAAATTGTGACGGATGATATTTTGATTATGTGCTATTTTGGCCGTAAATCAAATCTGATTATCGCGAAAAACAATTATTATTCAGAAATATTATTAGAGTTAGTAGCTTATAAAAAATTAATATATATGGCAGAATACTAGATTCTAGATTTAAGTATATCAAAAGTTTTACATGCACAAAAAATCTGACATGGTGAGGGCATCCTTAAATTATTAAACTAGAAATCATATTCTTCGAGTGTAAACATTTTAACACTCACAAACTTTTAGAAACAGGTGCATAGAATATGAATTCAAGTTAATTTTTCTCACAAATTTGAAATTAATATAGACATGTGTAAGTTCTTGTCAGTACCTGAGATAACGATTAATAATTAATGGAATGGTATTTCCAACTATTTTTCTTTTGTGAGGATTTTCAAGATTGTCACTTTTCAGAAATGCCTGGAAAGAAAGTACTCACAAAATCAGTAGTTAGGCGAATAGCTGAATATACATTTGTAGTAGTATTTTCTGCCTGTATCACCTTAATCATAATGAGTTTCAAATCACGTAATTTTTCCAAAATAATTAATTTTTCTAAAGGAAAAGTAATAAATCCGAGCTTTGAAGATAGCGAAGAGAATAAAAAAATAGTCGAATATGCGAAAATAGCATTTAATACTTATGCAAAACATTGTTCAGATGCAGATGAAATTTATTTAGAAACTCACAAGTGTAAAAGATCAGATGGATTCGTTTCAACAGCTGTGCAATCACTAGAAACTCTATATTTATTGAAATTGAATCCAGAATTCAAGAAGGCAAAAAGTATCGTACTAGAGCATTTACAACCAAAGAAAATCGGTTGGGTAAACAGAGCACAGTTCTGGAACAAATGTATTGGAAGTTTAATCGGCGCATTTAGGTTATCTCAAGATTCCGACTTAATTCACTTAGCTTTCACGCTTGCAGACTCTGTTATAGATTTACAAACATCCAAGCTACCAATGCATATCAATATTGCAAAGCATCAGTCATCAAATGCAGAATGGCTGAATAGCTCAGTTCCAATTTCAGAAGTACTTGCAGGAGTGCCAGAACTATTGACACTCTATGCAATTAGCGGTCAAGATAAATACAAAAAAGCAGCTGATCATATAATCGCGAAAATTTCAAAGATAAGCGAAACTCCACTTCATTACGTTCATTTTAGAACTTTCCAACCAGTTGAGATAGGTACTATATTTAAGATTGATGGAAATATTCTTGATTATTACAATAATCTTGCAATTTTGAGCGGAATTACAGAAAACGAAAAAATTAAAGAGAAATTAGAGTCAATAAATTCAAATATTAATGAGGTTTATTCAAAAGAACTGACTTTCGATCATTTATTTACAAAACAATTATATTCAAGGATTGGTATTGCTTTAATGTTCTCTGGCCACTTAGATGTTAAATCTAACTTTTATTTCGGCCAAACAATTCGTGAAAATTGGAGAACTATTACAGATTTCAGATTCAGAGGAAATCCTCTCAGAGCATTACTAGAACATGATCAAACAGAGTTCAATAAAGTTGTTAATCATGTACTGAACTATACTAAGCTAAATGATGGCTTCACTGGTCAATTATACACAAATAAGAAGAGATGGGTCAAAAGTGGGGTCCAAAACGCAGAATTTTTGGGAGAATGGCTAAAAGTTGTTGCTGAAAACATGAATCACAATGATGAGATTACATCTGCGGCCAAAAATGTCAATGGACACATCCTTCGCATTGATAACTTATAATTATTTGTTGTTTTATTTTAAAAATATATACTATTTCTTATTTGTATATTTTTAATAGTCTGAACTTACAATTTTCCAATAATCTCTTAAATTTTTTTGATATCCATAAGTTTATGCTTTGTTATTAATGATGTACTTATAACGTACGGACACTACCTCAATTACACAACCTTCCGACAATACGAAACAAAATGATTAAATTTCGACAAAATCACTAAATGGATTACTCGCGATAGTTTCCAATTTGAGCAATAAATAATGTTCTGCTAGTAAATTCTTTCATTTCTGGCATACCGCTCAGAAGATCGCAATCAGCAACAATATGAAAAAATACAAAGTGTTTATCTTTTCATGGAACTATATTTAAGGTCACAAATGCATATTTTATTAGTAAAAATAGTATCTAGAGACTTATTCAGTAATTCAAAAAAAATTAGGAAATATCATTAAAATGCTCTCAATCCATGAGTTCAATTCTATGATATGCATGTATTTTTCATAAAAAAGGAATGCAAAAAAAATATTATAATTTTGAAATTAGTAGTAGGATATGACGGGTTTAGTGACTTTTTTTGTTACATCTATATATAGACGATGCATTAAAATATATTTATTTATAAATCATTAAAAAATTAACATTAATTTTAAAATAATTTATTTTTTTATCTTTTATAAAAGAAGCTATATATAGATGATGTCAGATATTCCGCGATTAATTAAACATTGTTTAAATCCTGAATGGGTTAAACTTCAATTTAAAAATGAAGATTGTGAATTATTAAATGAATATGAAAGCCAAAATAAGCTAATGAGGTATAAATATAATGATAAAGAATATTTAATTTCATGGAATCAATGGAGTCATAATCAAAGACCTCATAAACGAGAAGAAGAAATTGAAAATAATGAAATGGAAATCATTGATGACATTAAAGAGGATGGAATTCCTAAATTTTGTAGAAAAACCTTTAGAACTAAGTTAGGAGCATATAAACGTAGAGTATTAAATCCTGAATATCTTAAACATCAATTTAAAAAGGAAGACTGTGAATTATTAAACGTTAATGAATATGAAAATGCTAAATCAAAACTGAGATATAAATATATTGGAAGTGATGAAAGGTGTAAAGATAAAGATAAAGTTTATTCAGTTTCATATAATAACTGGCACACGTTAGGGATAAGAAAACATTTAGGAGATTATGGGAAATGTTCTGAATTCTTTAAATCTAGTATGTACGAGAGAGTAAAAGAAATTAGAAATAATTATTTTCATGAATAAAAGATTCACTACCATAATGAAATAAAAAATAAAAAAATTTTAAAAAAATAAACTTCTTACGAAAAATTAAAACTTAGTTATGTTTATTATTTTATTTTTTTATTTTGTATGAAATGAGCGTCAAAACTAACAACGTTAAAAAATTAGGATTCACAAACGAGGAAATAAAGGATATATTAGAGGAGGTGGGTTATGAAGTTAATAAATATTATTTAAGAAATTGTCAAAAATTTGCCGAGTTATTAAATGATTTAGATTATGATGGAAAAATGAATAAAGATGATGTTATAAATTTCTTATATCCTACATCTGAAGAAGAAAAACCTAAAGAACCTGATGTTTTCCCTGAATATTATGAAGAACAGATTAAAGATGATGAATACAATGAAATTGAAAGACTGAAAAAAATAAGAGATGAAATAGATGAAAGAATTAAGGAATTAAGAGAAGTTGAAAAATATAATGAAAATGAAGTAGAGGGTTTAATGAATATCCCAGCTTCAGAATCAGCAGTTCAGAAATCTCATGAAGAAAGATATAAAAATTATGTCTCAGAATCAACACAAAATTTATTAGATGGTGAAATAGACGAAACACTTTCAGAAGAAGGTACTAAATTTATACGTAAACATAAGTTACAATTTATTGATAATGAAGAATACCCTTGTATCTTACTTTCACCCCTTTAGATTCGAAAATTCAAAAAAGCTCTTAAAAACGTGACATATGCAACTAATACGATTAAGAAAGAAGATCATGATATTTACACAAATTATTATTTAAATAAATGCACAGGTGTTGATAAAGTTTTTGATTTATTAGATAAAATATCAAAAGAAACCATTGGAACATATAAAATTTTATGTGATTGCGGTTTCATTGTTGAAGATACTAATAATGTTTCATATGAAAGAACAGCACCGAAGGAAGATGAAGTGAAAGGTCTATACCATTCGTTATTAAGAACATAAAAGATATGAAAACTTATAAACATTATATTTATTCATTTATTTCAGAAAAAATGGAAGCAACCCATAAAACATCTTCTCATCATTTTATAGCTATTCATACATTCCTTTTCAAAGTTGTGAAATTAAATAAGACAGGAATTAGATTTAATGTATCAGGGTACGCATTCTTGAGTAAATTAAAATGTATTCGTCACGTCGCAGATGATAAAAATTTATGTGTTCTTAATTCATTTTATGGGCTTTAAAAAATAAACTTTATTTTTATTTATTTTTTAATTTTTTATTCTTACATAAATGAACAAAAACGGAACAGCTAAAATGAATGATAATCAAATTAGAGCAGAAGGTAGAAGGTTATTTAAACGCTTCTATAACATTCCTGATGGTGTTAATCCTAAAACTCGTAGAAGCTATTTAAATGAAGCAATAGATGCATATGAAGGGTTTGACATTTCATCAGAAAGTGAGAGATTAGCGAGAATGTTAAATGTTAATATTGATTTCTATTATTGTGATCCTCAACCAGAAGACGTGGACATAAATAAGGTAGACTTTCCATTAGTGGAATCAATAATGATAGATCCAGAATTTGAAACAGTAAATATTTTATTAACACAGAGTCCATGTGGAAAACTTCACGCTGACAGAATAACAGACGTTGAAGCACTCACCGGCTATAAAGTTTGTCCATATTGTAAAGAAGAAGTTTATTCTATCCGTGATGATCCAGAAAGGAAAAACCAAAGAAGATTTTTAAAGCATTGTGAGAAATGTAAAGAAAATAATGGAAGATTAATTCAAGACGTTCAATTGCAAAAGACACAGCAACCATATGCACCACATATTACGAAACAGAAGATATATCAGTGGTTATTAGCTCACAATTTGCAGAAATATTATAAACCGACAAGATATTATATTACTTTTGACTTTGAAACATTAGAGACTAAAGAAGAATTACAACTTTCTGAGTGTGCAACTTTGAACGCTTACTTAAAACCATTCATGGTATCATCAACGGTTAAATTAAATGATAAAACATATACGAGGAATTTTTGCTTAACTTCGAGTGATTCTTTTATTTCTGATTGGATTGAGTTTTTATTTTCAACCTGTTCATTAGTTGTTGAATCAAATATGAGTCAATATGAATGAATTAATGAAGCCGCAAACGGCGGGGACTTTGTCCCATACATTAAATGAAAAACAGAAGGAAGCATTTAAAGAACTTCTAGATGAGGAATTCAATAAAGTGAATATCATAGGTTTTAATTCGGGAAAGTTTGATTTAAATTTAATTCTTCGTGATTTAAACACTGCAAAATGGAAAATAAAATCAATGCTGGGTTCATCTTCACAATTTAAGCAAATCATTGTAAAGAAAACAAACGTTCCATATGAATTGAGATTTATTGACATCAGAAATTATATAGCGGGTGGGACATTAGACCAATTCACTCAAGATTTCGGAAACAATAAATCACGTGTTAAATCCTTTTTCCCTTATCAATTCATCATGGGAAATTACGAAGAAGAATTATATAAAGAGGAACCATTCACAAGATTCATTTTATTCAGCATTAACTCAAGAAACTATATCAGATAGTGATTATCAAATATATCTCAATGATGCTAAAAATTTTAAGAATAGATTAGAATATTTTATTCATTATTGCAATAAAGATGTTGAAATTATGATTGACCCAATCGATAAAATTATTGAAGAAACATTTGTTTATAAAATTGATATGCTTCATAATCTTTCTTTATCATCGAATGCTTCAATGATTCGTTACGCTTTAGCATATAAAGACTTTAATCCTAATGAAAAATATCCTGAGGAAGAGATAGAATCAAGTTTTGAATTAACGAAAAAGTATTGGAAATATAAAATTGAATCATATAAGAAACAAGATGAAAAAGCAGAAAGGGATACTAAAAATAATGTTTCAATGGATGATTTTCAATACTATCACGATTTAATCCTTTCATCTAAATGCAAAATGTGTGGTAAAGCGTTTACATATGCTAATAAACCAACATTAGATAGAATCGATAATGAAAAACCACATACAAAGAAAATTGTCAGTTAATGTGTTGTTATTGCAATGTCGTAAAATCAAATAAAGATGAAGATGTTCAACGTTTAAGAATCAATTTAAGAAATTATGCATTAAAAAATAATTTACCAATGACTTTAGATTCAGTTGAAGCTTATCACATTCTCCGTAATGGAATTACTGGTGGTTTATCAAATGTTCAACATAGAGTAATCTTAAAGGAATCACGCACATTAATAAACTTTCATATAGTCCAGAAACTAAAACTGTATCAAATGAGGACACCACCAACATCATGACTCATTTCGTTGGTGTTGATTTTAATTCATTATATCCTTCATCATTTTCATCTAATCCTCATGATTTCATTCAATATACTGACCATAAAATGTATATGCCGGGAAGATTGAATGGTGTTATCATTTGTGATACAGCAACAAAGAAAGCAAAAGCACTGGGAATAATTAAGAAGAAAAATACTTTATTCGTGGCTGAAGTAAAGGGTCACATTGATGAAAAATACATTAATGATTACATAAACTTTTTACCGATAATAAGAAACTTAGATATTATCACAGATGAAAAAACAATTGGCAGTTTTATGTATAATTACATGAAATCAAACAATCTACCAGTTGACCAGAAACAGAGGAAATTAACTCAGTTAGCATCAACACACAACCAATATCAACCATTTTCTTCTTATTATCTTTGGTATCTAATAGACAGATTTCATTTTATCATCGATGATATTCAATCAATTTTAACATTTACGAAAAACACTTGTTTTAATGAATTTGCGAACGAATTTATGAACGAAAGACAAAAGGCTGAATTAGAAGGAAATAAAGGAAAAAGTTTATTTTGCAAGATTTCACTTAATGGATCATATGGTTACGATGCAATGAATACACAAAATTACGCAAAGACTAAAATAATGAATGCACAGAAGGCACGCGTTGCATGTATGTCAAATAAGTTTAAAAACATAAGAGAAATAGGTGAGATACATATCAAGTGATGCTTAAAGATAGATTTTATAGATGTGATACATGTTTACAAGAGGCATTCTTCACTTTAGATAACGCTAAATACTGGTATTTAGTTTTCATTTATGATTTTATGTATAAATGCATGATGTTAATCGTTTTCATTTCATTGAAGGTGATACTGATTCATCTTATTGGGCAATCGCTGGCGACCCAAATCTTCCTAACACTCAAGCATTTCAAGCAATTGTTACCGATAAACAATTTTATGATAAAAACATTTTCAAATTCGCACCATTTGATTTCTTCTGTTTTGATGAGAAATTTAAACCTAAATTAAAGAATAAAGCTGAAGAAAAAGCACATGAGAAGAAGTTATTGGGTTTAGCAATTGAGAAACAAGGTGATAACATGGTTGCTTTATGCCCTAAGTGTTATACATCATTCAACGGTTCAATTGATGGAAGTGATTTTAAAAAGATTGCACAAAAAATGAAAGGTGTTAGTTTACGACAAAATAAACAATTAACACCTAAAAATTATTTGGATATAATAAATGATAAAGTTATTTTGATGGTCAGAATATTAATTTACAACTTAAAAACGGGTCAATGACTCGCTTAACAATCGGTAAGACTGCATTAACAGGAGCACACACTAAGGCTGTATGTTGTGAAAATGGATGTTGTATGCCATTTATTTAATACAATTTAAAATTTTATTTTTAATAAAATGCCACAGAAGAGACAAAAGGAACCGAATAGATTTATACCAAATGGTTTTAACTTTCAGATTCCAAATAATCAACCACAACGAATTTTTCAAATCCCACCACAGCATCAACAGCCGCAACAACAACCACCACCACAGCATCAACGGAGAAGAACATTCACCCCTGAAGAAAGAAATTTCAATAATTTGATGCGTCAACAAAATCAAGGTTTGAGATTTTATCCGGGTAGTAATGGTATACATATAAGGCATCCAAATTTAGATAGAAGATATACCGCTGAGATTCATATTTTACCTAATAATACGGTTAATTTTGCTGGATTTTATGATCATCATCAGGAAATCTGGACTCCACCATTTGATACCGTTTTAGAAGGAGGAACCGTTAATGATGCGATTCAATATGTAAATAATGGTTTTGATACTATGATTCAAAGAGGTGGGCACCCTTAAAACATTTATTTTATTTTTATATAAATGGATAACGCAGATTTAGAAAATTTAATTGATGATTTAGTACTTAATCAAAATTTTCTTAATTATTATGAATTAAAATCATATCTCCAAAAACATAATAAAAATATAACGGGTGATGATATGGATTATTATTATTCATATTATAAAAATGAAATTTTGAAATATCATGATAAAATAATTTCTGAAATTAAAGACAAAATTAAAAATAATGAATATACAAAGGGAAAAACTAAATCACAACTTAAACAGTTGAAAGATTTCAAAAATAAAGTATTAACAGAAGAAGATATTGATGAATTATATAAATTATATAATCCTGAGCCGCAAAAGCCAAAGGAAACAAAAACAAAAGAAGAAAAAGCCGACCAAAAGAGAAAGTAGCAAATGTTCAACAGCTAAAGGTGCAAAACGCCCAGGTCCTTCAGACCATAAATGAAGCACAAGCTTTAATTTATGATTCATTAGTTAAACCATATTCAGCCCGACTTTTAAATGAAGATCAACTTTTGGAATTCATCCTTCAACATAAACTCGAAGCGGGAAAGTATATCAAACCTTTATATACAGCATATTTAAAACAAATGAATAGAATACATCCAGAATTAATGAAAGGAAAAATCCAAAACTTCATCATCCAAAATCAAAGCAGATAAAATTAAACCACTTGCAACACCAAAACCTCCAACGTAGTACCTCCTCCTTCAGTTAATCCTTCATCATTCACTTTATTATATCCATTTCAAACATTAAAGAAGCAAAAAGATTTTAAAAAGGATTTCAAGATATTAAATAAACCAATTGACCCGAAAATTCAACCGTTAAAGGAAAAATTTAGTCGCCCTTCATTTGCACCATATCCATATTCATACGAAATCGATCATCTGGAATATTCAAAAGGAAACGTTACTTATTTATTTGCCATTAACATTAACACTAGATATTTATATTGCATTCCAGTGAAAGGGAAAACAGAACAGGAAACAAGAAGAGCTATTCAATACTTACTAGATCATGAAAGAGTAGATAATATAAGGGGTGATGGTGATAAAGGATTTCAGGCAGCTATGGCTCATTATTTCCCACAAATTAATTTTTACTTCTCATCTTCTCCATATACGTTTCATAATAAAATAGTTGATGCGGTAATGAGAACTCTTAGAGATGCGTTAGGGGTTAACGGTCAGATATACTGGGATGGAAATCATGACTCCATCATACAGCAGTTAGTATATTATTACAATAATACATGGCATAGAACTATAAACATGAAACCAGTGGAAATGAAAAATGATATTTCAAAAGAATGGGAATATATTAGAAAGCAAATGGAAAGGTTAAATGATGTTAAACGTGAACAAATTAATTCGGGGCTCATGAATTTTAAACAAGGGGATAAAGTTTTGATTCATCTCGATTATGGAAAAACTGATAAATCAATGACAAAAAGAAGACGAAGATTTGACACAATAGCTGAATTTGTTAGATATATTAACGGCAATGCATTAGTTGAAGTTGACAATAAATTAATAGAAATTCCGATTTATTTTATTACTCCATTATATTTAAATAATATTTAATTTTTTTATTTCGTAAGAAATGAGTGACAACAAAGCAGCCAAGAGTCCTGATTCAATTAAGATTCAGAGTCCAGACGATGAATATAAAAAGAAACTAAACAGAATTAAATCAAAAATATGCTATTACAAAAAGAAGCTGCAATGCTGCGGGGCTGATGCCCATAAAACTAAAGTAATTGAAAACGATAAAGAGAGGAAAGAAATAATCGAAAAATTAGAAACTTACCGTTCAATCCTTAAACTGAGTGAAGCAAAAATAAAAGAATTTAATAGAATAAATAAATTGATTGGAAGAGATGAATTTAATAAAGATGAATTTTTAAACTCAATCCAAATTTAATTTTTATTCCTCTTCGACAACGTCTCTTCGAGACGCCGAACCCTTCTGGGTTCTTCTTTCCATCATTACTGCATAACCTCATCTTCTCGGTTTTCGTGGTTTGTTGTTTTTAATTCGTTCTTGCATCATTTTTATCATTTCCTCCCTTGTTATGATTCGTGGTAAATTTTGAGCTTGTGGGGTATCCATTTATATAAAAATAAAATTTTGTTATCAGTTATTTTATCATCATTTTATTAAGTTCATCTTTAGTTAATTTGAATGGATTCGCTAATGTTCCACCTTGAGCCACAACACTTGCCCCGGCTAATTGTGAAGAACCTGGGATAAGTACTCCATGAAATGATTTCATTGGTATCATTAATTTAGAAATAGTTGGCTTAATTAATTTTGTCATTTATGATAAAAATAAAATTGCATAATTTAAATTTTTTTCTTTCTCATTTTCTCATTTTTCTCTTTTTTCATCCTGTTTTGGTTTCAGCAACTTTTCAAGTTGTTGTCAGTAACTTTAATTTTAACTTCGGATCAAATATTGGGTTTCCATCTTTATCTCTTCCAATAACACCATATGGTAGAATCTTCATTTATACTAAAATAAAAATTTAAATTATGCCGTTCTAAAGTTTGTGAAACAAACATTGAGCGTTCATTGAACGCGAAACCATGCATAAACTGTCATATAAGGTGGCATGTAATCTGTACCTCTTCCTGTCGTTTGTGTATATCCTGAAACGTTATGTGAATGTGTACCTGAACCGTTTGAAGTATATCCTTCATTCCATCTATTTTTATTACCATACCAATATTTACCCCTGCTAGCGTCTCTATCAGACCATCCATCAAGAAATCCATTATTTCCATCAGGATATTCAAACGAATTAGTATAAGTATGACTATGCCAGCCCGAGTCTTGAGTGTTTAAATTAACATAATGACTATGAGCAGGTAAATTTTCGCCAGTAATCTTTTTACTTCCACCGGTTTGTTGCCATGTACCGAAACCGAATACATCAGCTGGATTTGTTGAATTCATTGATGTATATATTGAACCAATGGGGTAAATCATCTCAAGAATTGTATTTAATCCATTATGAATATTGAATTTATTATATAATATTGAAACTGGGTAAGAAATTAAAATTGGTCTTGTCATCAATATTAACGTATTATTTTTGAAAATTGCTTTTCTAACATCTTGAAATTTTGTGATTTCAGACCAATTTCTTCCATCACTACTGATATTTACTAAATCACCACATCCAAAAGCAATGAAATACCCATCAATATAAAATAAATTTGTAAATCTATAATTTCGAGTAAGTTTTGGAGTGAATGAATAAACCAATTCCCAACTTGGTGTTTTCTCTGGATCCTCTGAAAAATCCTGTGATAAATAAATATGTCTGTTATAACTTACAGGATATGAATAGACCATACCACCTGAAACAAGAACACAAACATTTGAAGCATAACATAAAGCTTCAATGTCTCCATCAGCTTGAAAAATTTGTTCAAAACGACCAAATGGTATTGAATATGATCTATAAATTTTATCATTTTGTAGGATAAAATACATGCTGTTAATGTAATACCATTTACTTGTATAATCAATTTCCAAATCTGATGACATCATACTAAACATATAATAATTTATCCCATCCTCACTAATGAAAATTTGATTGACTTCATAAATTAGTACCCATTTATTATTAACACATCTAATAGGATTATTTGGATATTTAAATTTAGCATCTTGATTTAAATTACATTTGAACCATTGGATACAATCGAATGAATAACAAGGGCATAAATCATCTCCAACCGTTATCATTCCCATAAATTTACCGTTATTATATTCAACATATAAAATTCTTGGATTAATGATTGGCTTTCGTGTATCAGGATTCCAAACAGATGGAGTAAATGATTCATAGTTTTTAAAATCATTTGTTTTAAAATAATAAAACACTCCAGCTGTATAAAATAAATACGTGGTCACTCCATCATAACATATCCATTCAAAAGAATCTATATCAAAGGTTTTATCCGATGATTTCATAAAATTTAAAAATGGTGGAGTAAAATAGACCTCTGATTGTTTTATTTCTTCATTAACAAATGATATATCAGCTTTCTTTGCTAACTCAGTATTAATGAATGAAATAACTTTTTTCTTATCTACCTTCTTCATTAATTCAGTATTAACGTATTCCTTATCTGTCTTCTTATTTAATTCAGTATTAACGTATTCCTTATCTGCTTTCTTCATTAACTCACTATCCACATATTCCTTATCCACCTTCTTCATTATGTCATTTAGGAAACCTTCTATGAATTCCTCATTTAAATTAAATCTTCCAATCTTCAAAACTTTAGGAAATGCATTTAATGCGTAATATCTCTGTTCTTCTGGTGGAATTGATGTTATATCATCTGTTATTCCTTTAATTTTTGAATTCATAAATAAAATTTCTTTTATATTTGATATCACTGCACCACCTTTGCAAACGAATTCGAAATGGTCATTTTTCAATACTATCTCCAAATCTCCATATTTCAACCTTTGCGTTTGTTCTGCCGTCTTTGAATTATATGCATATGTGGCGTATGTAATGGTCTGAAGGACCTGGGCGCTTTGCGCCTTAAGTTGCTGTTGTTTAATCATTTATTACGATTTAAAAATAAATATTTAATCTGTCATCTCATCAGCTATTTTCTCTATTTGAAATTGCCATAATATTTCATTCATAAATTCTAAATCACAATCAAATAGGTCAGTTATTCTAAATTTAATATTTGATAAATCTTTTGAATGAAGAATAAATGAATTCCCGGATAATTGAAACGGATATGATAAAGAAAATGTGTTTAAGTTGATGGATAAAATGTTTTGTATTGATGGGTAAGAGTTAGGGTCTAATGTTTGATGTGAAAATCTCATTGGGGTATTAACTTTATCACATTTGATTAAAATGAAATTGGAACCAGTGTCAGAATACAAAACATCCCCAACATCTTTTTCAAAATTTAATATCCCCAACAATGAACGAAGATGAGGAGTACAAAATTTAATTTTCAGCGGGAATTTAATAAGGTTATTTATTTCATCAAGTTCAAAAAGTTTATCGGGTTTTGATTTAAAATTTTCTTCATACCATACGATAAATGATTCATTTAAATAACTTAAAATCGTGTTAATATCCCATTTCGCTATCACATTATTTATATACATATCATACGTTTTTTCAAGGTCTACGACCTCGCCGCTATGCGGCTCATGGTCATCTTTAATAAATGATATATAATCTGAAGGGTCTAAAAGAATGGGATTAAATTTACCACTCACAGAAACGAGAGTAACATTATAAATTCCGCTAACTGTTAAATTTAATTCACAGTTATTATTCGAAATAATATTGATAATTGACATTTTTTATTACGATTAAAAATATGGTAAAGCGTTATTTTCCAGTGATAAATAAAACTAGAATAAGATTACATCAAGAATTCATAAATTCAACGAATAAGAAATTCATTCATGTTATAAATTTTAGTGTTTTCAGAAAATATGAGTCAGTGTCATATTCATCAACAGGTTATATTTCACTTCATTCAAATTTAGTTCAATCAAACCCATATAATGATCATTTCATAAGATTTTCAGATGGTATTAAAAATGTAATTGATAAATTAAAATATGAACAGATTGACAATATCGAATTTTTGGAATTTTGGTTTAAATATCCCGATGGAAAAAAGATTGAAGTTAAAGATAAAGCTGATACTATAACAAAAACAATTACAATGACCGATCCGGATAGTGGGGAACAAAAAGAAATAAAACAAACGATAGAAACTGGTGAAAGGTCAATTATTATTGATTATGATTCAAAGGATTATTATTCGATAATGTTAATGCTTGAATATTAAATAGCCTTAACAAAGAATTTTTCAAGTGATATTTTATATTCATCAACTATTTTATTATAAATATCATTATATGTTAAATGAAGTTCAGTTGTTGTTCCGTTCTTTGTTATCTTAATTGTACTAATATCCTTTATCGGATTTATTTTTGCAACTGTTCCGCAGCATGAAACCTCATCATCTATGAAAAATTGAATCTTAACGTCTGAATCTTGAACATCACAATGAATGGCGATAATGTGAATTAATGATTCATAAGGTAAAATAATTAAACCGGATTGATCAATTAAATTTATTATTGAATCATAATTATTAGTTATTATATCACGGTAAATTTTCATTAATTCAGAATTAATGTCTATTTTATATCGATGTTTGATCAAGTGGTGCGGGTATGTTGGATAAGTGGGAATTTCAACAGGTTCTTTACCGGGTTCAGATAAAATGATTGGGTCTCCATCTTCTTTATTTTGCTCCTCCTCCTTTTTCGGTAAGTCACGAGTTAATAAATTTGGTTGAGTTGCTGACCTTGTTAATTCAGGGCTAACATTAACTTTAACATTTTGAATAATTCGTGATTTATCATCATTTACGTTATAACCAACCGTAATCTCTGCTTTTGCGTTAGTGTTCTTTTGACTAGTGAAACGTCTTCTCATTTATAATCGAATAAAAAAATATATTTAAACTTTTATTTTGCTGGAAGTTTTGAATCTATTATTCCCTGTATTTGTTCTTGAAGTTGATTTTTAGCTGGTTCATTGTAATTAATAGACCTAATATATTCATTAATTGCATTCTTATAATCATCTGATTTCTCAAATTTTCTTTTATCTGATTCCTTAACTAAATCATAAGTTAAACCTCGTTGCTGATATAATGGTTTCTTAATTAAATCTTTGAATGCTTGAGATAAAGCACCTGATGCAATTCTTGCTACTATAATTGGTTGGAATTGCTGTTTAAGTTCATCTTTAACATTTGCGAAAACTGGATCGAATAAAGCAACTTTAAAGAATTTCTTAGCTGAAATTTCAGGTCTAATATTTGCATATTGACCATCAAACTGGTTAGAATATCGTGGTAATCCATCCGGTCCCTCTTCAATAGCATTTAATTCTTCATTGAAATAAGAATATGGATTATAACGGTATGAATTAATTGGACCATTTTCACCTTCTCCAATGTATTGTTTAACAGCTTTTCCATTTTCATCAAATTGCATAGGATAACGTTCATTATATGCTTTACGTTTAGGATAATCAGTTATAGTTAATTTATAACCATTTATGACTTTAATATTACCTTGACCATCAGTAACGAAAACTTCATTTATACCATCAGGTTTTCCATTTGGACCCGTAATGTCTGCTTCGTGTGCTTCCCAATTTGGACCTTGACGTTTGGCATATGCTTGAGCTTCTGGTAATGTTAAAACGTTTCTCATTTGTTTAACATCTTTTTGAAGACCAGCAACAATATGAACTAATTCTTTCATTCCATCAGGAACTTTCATAGTTCTATTATATGCACCCTTTTTGTTTGTTCCTTGTTTTAATGGAACCTGTAGAAGATTTGCTATTTCTGTCATGTTTAATTATAAATAAAAAATAAAAATTAATTATAAAAAGTTAATCAAATTTAACACCTCCTTTATTTAAATCAACTATTATTTTTCCATGTTCACCTAATTGCTGATATTGTGTGTAAAGTTCATTAATGCTCATTGGTAAATTCACTTGATAAAGCATAACGTTCAACTGTTGACGACTAAACCCACTGAAAATGAAAAGGTTGATAGATTTGATTTAATGTTTGTGCTTAATGCTTTGAAATATTGAACAGCCATAAAGAATGAACACTGAATGTGTCGACATTGAGTTAATAACTGATTAAAATATGATTTCTCATTTGTTATTAGTTTTGATTTCACTGCATCATCTAGAAAAATGAGTGAATGCAAAAATTCTCTATCAAAATTTGAAATAGAAAGTGTTTCAAATAATTCATCCCGTTGTTTATCAATAATTTTATCCTCTAATCCTTGCTTCTTGATTGTATTATATAATTCTTTATACATTAAAAAGTTTTTTAAATAATCTTCTGCTTCTTCTTGTGATAAATAAATAATTGGAATTTTGATTAAATGCTTTAAAGATTCAAATGTATCATCTGAAGGTGAACCTGAACGGTTGATATAAATTAACACATGTGAATAGGGGGAAGTGTTAGCAATAATGATAATTTGTTTTAATATCGTTAATGTTTTACCTTTATTTTGTTTACCAATTGCTGCAGTGATTGAATTTAAGTAACATTCAGAATATGGAATTTTCATTAATTTTTCCTTAGATAGAGCATTTCTATTATCACTCAATGCTTCATTAATCATATCATCTATGTATGTATTATATACTCCTGCTAATTCTTCATAAGGAGTGTATGAATTTAAATCCATTTAATCAAAAATAAATTTATAATTTTAAACATTTCTATTCATCAATATTTCATCATATGAACTTCTATACTGTGGTGGTGTACCTGTTGGATGATATTTCAAACCTTCATCCGGTGTCCATGTCCAATATGTAGTCCTAGTAAACCAAACCTGAGGAGGATTTGTCACCTTTGAACAGTAAGTGTCATTTTCACCCTGAATGATTGGATAAGCTTTCACTTGTACTGTAACTTGTGAGTTGAAAGTTTCTAATCCATCAAAGAATATACCCGCTCCATCACGTTGAACTGGAATAGTGCATAAGAATGAAGTTTGGTCTTTCCATGTTCTAGCTAATGGCGTGCCATCATCTGCATTCAGTGGTCTAGTTAATGAGTCCTCGTATTCTTCTGTGCATTCATTCACTCCATCTAAATCAGAAGCTTGAAGCATACGTGTAAAGAATATGTCACCCACTGTGGTCATCGCTTGATCGGGGAAGTTTCTGGAATCTATAGTGACCTGAAGACCTCGAAGCATTGGATTTTCTAAAACTGTTCTTTGCATTGCATTCTTCGGAAATGCTAACACAACATCTGTAACATTATGAAGAGCGTATGAGAAATCTGAGCTAATACCTTCAGGAGTGATGCAACCTCCATTTAGTGAACGAACGTCAATATGTTGAGCTGGAATCATGAATGGATCTTCCTTACTGAATAAACGTGGTATTGCTTTAACTGATTCTTCAATTAAACCGTATCCTGGTGTAATGCATTTATCCTCTAAAACTTCCATCTTTGTGCATGAAATAATAACGTCATCAACTGTTGCGTCAGCAGATGTAGCGGCTAAGCTTGTAATTAATTTGGCAGGAAGTCCGATTTGTTGGAATTTGCGATCATATTTATAAACATGATTCATAATCTTTTCATAATTTTCATCAGTTATCTTTTCATAAACGTAATTTTGTAAATCAGCAACTCTTAACGGGTCAACCTGACAAAATACTAAAGTATCCCTGAAAACATAATATTTAAGAATGATATCACCAAATGATTTAGGATAATCATCGAACGCCTGAAATGCTAACAAATCATTTACCGGAATAATCATATCAAAAGTGACATCAACTTCTTCATTTGCTTTCTTGAAAACTTCTGAAGGGTCAATATATTTACCACATACTGAGTTATCATATTTTTGAACATTATTATATAACGAATGAACAAACTTTTTAACTTTCCTTTCTGATTTTGGTTTATATGTTGCAAATGCGAAAGATTCACGGGCGCAATCCATCTGAAGATAACCGGCATCACCTCTTTCGGTTTCTACTTCTAATTGTTTAAAGCTTTGATTTGATGATTTGTAACCAACGAATAAACGCATGCATTTAAAAGCGGCATCACATGTGAAAGCTTTATTTGAAACTAGAGTTGCTTTAACTTTGCGTTTAATATATGTGTCACCTAATTGGTTCACATCATGAGCCGGATTTGTAATTCTTAAATGAGTTTGTTTATCATCAAAATATGAAGCATCAGAGTCATAGCATGAACTTTCAAGTTCTCTATAATATCTTCTACCGTCATTCTTTGCGAATATTTCATTTATCTTTTCGAATGAATGAAACACATTTCCATTAATCGGTTTAGTGTTTGGCACCAAATAGTTAGTCGTCATTTATTAATAAATAAAAAATCAAAATTAAAAGATGAAAATGAATTTTTAATTTTAATGAAATAATCAACTATGGCTGCAGGTATATTTAAGAAACTGTGGGATAAAGTAAAAAGAGGAGCGAGTAAAGTTTGGGAAACATTGAAGACGGGGGCAAATTGGATATTTAAGAATAAAGAAGCAATTAGTGACGTTGCTGAATCAATAACACCAAAAGCTGCCCCAATAAGAGAAGTTTTAAATAAAGGAGAAAAAGTTTATCAAAGACTACAACCGATACTAAGATAAAAATAATTTTAAGCCGCTAAGCGGCGAGATGATCCATAGGATCTCATATTTATTTTTCCACTATCTACCTCCTATTTTATTAAGTATTCCTTCAGCTATTCCACCAACTGCGTTACCTGCTTGTGCTCCCATCGCCGGATTACCTGCTTTAGTACCTAAAACTCCACTTATGATAGTTCCTGCCGTTTTCGCTACTGGTGCCAAAAAGTTTGCAATGGGTTTAATAATCTTTTTATGAACCCAACCCGCAGCTTTCTTAATTCCATCCCATAATTTTTTAAAGAATCCTGCCGCCATTTCTGATTTAATATTAATTAAAAAAATATATTCCATCACTTATATTCTAATTTTTATTTAATGATAAATGAAACCGATTTTAAAAATAAATGAAACAGAGGAGGAAGAAATAAATGAAAGTGAAAATGTTCAACAAAAAATAAACGTTGTTAAACCAATTACTGAAATAAAAATTTTTTCATCTGTTGAAGAATTTAATGACTATTATGCTAATAATAAAAAATTATTTGAAGAATTGACAACGTGTAAATTGAATAAAATGTTTAAAGTTGATGGATTCAAAATTTCAAAAATAAAAGGAGTGATTAGTTTGAAATCTATTCCTCAATCAAGAATCACCTCATTAATGAAAATAGATGATTTAACAAAAAGAATAGAAGAGATTGAAGAAAGAATGAATCAAATAATTGATATCATAAATTCAAATAATCATTAGTTTCTTAAAGTTCAATGTTGAACTCATCAAATTCTTCTTCATCATTACCACTACCATTACCTTTAGCGAGTTTATTTACTCTTTCAACTTTATCTTTTGATAGTCTTTCGTTTAATTTTTTCTGAAGTTTTTCGTTACCAAGTTCTAAAATTTTACATGGATGATATTTAAACCCGTTAAATTCTTTTTCCTCAGTTTTAATCATTAATCTACAAAGAACTTTAGTGAGGTGGTTTTGTTGTTTAAACCATTTATCCTTAATATTTGTTATAAATTCAATATCCGGAATTAATTCCCAAATTTTTGAATTTTCGATTAATTTACCATCAAATGCAAAAGCAATAGGTTTAATATTAAACTTACCTTTATAAAATAAACTTTGTACGTAATCATCAAAATAAACGTCTACTTGTTTAACCTGGGTGAGAATTGGTGAAAGTTTATCCATTAATTGATTCACAGTCACGAATTTTGATTCACTCATTTCTTACGAATTAAAAAAAAATAAATTATTCAAAAATGTAAGACATGAATTTTTAAAGTTTATTTTTTATTCATGAAAATAATTATTTCTAATTTCTTTTACTCTCTCGTATATACTAGATTTAAAGAATTCAGAACATTTCCCATAATCTCCTAAATGTTTTCTTATCCCCAACGTGTGCCAGTTATTATATGAAACTGAATAAACTTTATCTTTATCTTTACACCTTTCATCACTTCCAATATATTTATATCTCAGTTTTGATTTAGCATTTTCATATTCATTAACGTTTAATAATTCACAGTCTTCCTTTTTAAATTGATGTTTAAGATATTCAGGATTTAATACTCTACGTTTATATGCTCCTAACTTAGTTCTAAAGGTTTTTCTACAAAATTTAGGAATTCCATCCTCTTTAATGTCATCAATGATTTCCATTTCATTATTTTCAATTTCTTCTTCTCGTTTATGAGGTCTTTGATTATGACTCCATTGATTCCATGAAATTAAATATTCTTTATCATTATATTTATACCTCATTAGCTTATTTTGGCTTTCATATTCATTTAATAATTCACAATCTTCATTTTTAAATTGAAGTTTAACCCATTCAGGATTTAAACAATGTTTAATTAATCGCGGAATATCTGACATCATCTATATATAGCTTCTTTTATAAAAGATAAAAAAATAAATTATTTTAAAATTAATGTTAATTTTTTAATGATTTATAAATAAATATATTTTAATGCATCGTCTATATATAGATGTAACAAAAAAAGTCACTAAACCCGTCATATCCTACTACTGAAATTGTATCCGTAATATATATACATTTATTAACAAAAGCTTATATTGACTTGATTTTGCTTCTTCTGTCATCTACAATTTTAGGTTTAAAGAAAGTATTTTTGATCACGCAAATATTGAACGGTATTGAGAACAATATATGGATAAAAATCACAGCCTTTGCACATGAATCTAGATTTTTGTATGCGAATGTCAATGAATCAATTAAATATTCTTTGTCAATATTTGTTTGATCTGATGTAACTTTATCTGCCATTTTATAAATGTCAACTTTTGTAGAGAAGTACCGAATGTTTCTCATTAGGTATATTGAAAAAATAAGAGCGCAATAAGTAAAATATTGAAGATATCGAGTCCTGAGATGCTTTGGGCAAAATACGATGATAATTACTGATATAAGGTATAAAGGGCAGTAAAATATGCCAACTAAGAGGTAAATTTTTAATGGTATGTTGATTTTCAAATCATAAACAACATCTTTACTTAATGTTGAGTAATATAATATTAGAAATGAAGTTATTAATGTAGATAGCCAAAGTAGCATACTAAATAAGAACGGTAAAACAAAGGGATCAGGGCGTCTCGCTACTTTTCTTGGCATCTATGAAGTTTTGAAAATCAGACTCACAAAAAATCGATAATGAAGAATCATTTATTCATAATTTATCCAATAATTAAAATCAAAATCGTATTTGGAAAATTTTATATTATTTCCAAAATTTATGCCGTGCATAATTAAAATATTGAATTGATTCAATACACTGCGCGGCACATATTTTAAACAATCGAAATTGAAGAAATATTATGGTTTTATTATAATTCTAATTGGTAAGCATTTAGATATATCTATTCAATCAAGACTATTTAGAATTAAGAAATAAAACAAGGAAAATAAATTTTCAAAATTTAATTCAAAGGAAAAACAAGATAAATGGATTGGTATTTGCATTTTTATAAAATAACAAACAAATCTAATATATAGTTTAAGGGTTATTATTAAAGGTTTCGTCATCATCAACAGTTATAACAAGTTTGTCGGTGCTTGAACCGACCAATTGGGAAACTTTTGGACTAATATTATCAACAGGATTGCTTATCTCATGAATATTAAGGTTATTCATCATTAAATCGTTAAATCTTGGTTCTGAGTTTCTGGAACAGCAAAAACTTGTATTGATGAACCTGAATGCAAACAGAAGCAAGAAAATGGTCGTAAAAACTCCGATTATTTCAAGAATTGATTCCTGAACTTTTCTAAGCTCTTGTCTTATGCTTATGCATTGTTCATCTTGCGCATTTGTCCAATGCGTTGAGTTCTGCAGTTCTAGTTGTGATATATCATTAATTGTCATTGCTGAACAGAGATTTTTATTAATTGAAATATTTAACGTCGTTATTTGAACGTTTAAAAGGAATTTCTTGGCCGATTTTAACGAAAGTTTAATGAAAAATGGTTTAGACATCATCACAGAACAAATAGTTGCATCATTACAAATTTTTTGAGGTTTTTGATGATTAAGTGAATCATCCGTATAAAACTCGGCTGTAAACGTGTTTGACCTACTATTTGAATTCATTGTGATATATCTTTTATATGTTGATTCTGAGAAAAATAAACATTTTGTATCAAAGCCAACACTATTTATCTTATATTTGTAAGAAAGGCCATAGTTATGGATAATTCCATTCGATTTACATATAGTAGATGGAATAATCCATTGAACAAAAGTCTGTTTAAGTTCGGTTTCGAAAACAATAGGTGTATTAGAAATTGAGAACGATCGCGTGTTAGGTTTTATGTGAGTTGATGTTAAATTTTGATAATGTCCTTTTCTGGCAGTTAATGAATAATATGGATAAGATTCTCTAAAAATAAATGCAGATGAATTTCCTAAATCAAGCGCAAGTTTTTCGTTCGGATGTATAGTCGTATGATAAAAACCTGGCCTAATGTATGTAAGAAAAAATACATTGAACATAAAATATTTAAAATTATACGGGTGTGAATAGTTTAGTATTCAGGAATTCAAATAGAATAGAATCAGATGTGAATATCTGAGCTCTAGACGCAAAACATCATTTAAATGACAATTACGAATAGTTTGTAGGCATATTATAGGCTCAAAATCCTTAATGTTGTTGATTTAAGCACAATTAGCTACAACATTAGAAATATGTTATATCTAAGAGATATTAGTTCATGTAAAGTTAATTGAGCATATTTTTAAAGTTCATATTAAAACTTTATTTCGAACATGAAAAAATATAAAATAAACAACAAGTAAAACGAGTAAAACATCAATTCACAATGAAGTCAAATAACATGATGTAATAATTTTCAGGAATTAGCAACAACTAAATTTTTTCCAAACCAAATCCCGATATAAAGCTTATCTCCTGCTTTTATTCCGTAATCAGCAATTGTAAAGAATCCATACAATGGTTCGTCTTCATATAATAAGCATACTGTGTCAAAAGCTAATCCAAATCGAAGTGTTATCATTGATTCAAGTTTATCAATAGTCCAATCTGGGGAAGCATCAATAGGATATGCAGATCCTCCTGGAAGTACTGCATAGATTGTCATTACAAGGCTTTCATTGTTCACTTGTGAAGTCAGTTTGTAATCGTACAAAATTTTGTAAAGAATTTCAATAGTTTACGAAAATCCTTCAAAAATGAAATATATGAGAAATACCTTACCAAATAATATATGGATAAAACTTAATTTGTCGCTTTTCCGTTCAAAAGTTGAATTCCTGAATAATTTGACATCGATGAATAGTCGCTCTAATCTTTGAATAGTTTAAACCTTAACATGGTTAGCAATAATTTCGAATCACTTATCAAATGCATACACCATAAAATAGAAACAAAATAATCGTTCCAAAAAATAAGCATTAACTATGTTTCAACTTGAATTAGCCACATAAGTTAAGATTTCCAAAGAGATATATAACTTTTGATATTCAATTCCGTATAACTGCGGATAAAATTGTTGGATAAAGCTTAATAATTAAAAAATGTGCATGCAATTATGAAACTAACAACTTCTATTTACTAATATATGATATTTCAAGCTAAAAAGTTGAAACATTTTCTAAGAAATAAAAAATTAAAACTTAAGATTCTTAAATAATTCATCAAAGTTCGAAAAGTGTTGACGTGAACCTTGGTTCGTCTCTTCCTCTTCCTATGCTTCGAATTCGACGTCAAGACCTAGATGATGACAAATAAATGTCGTTGCATCAAGCAGAACGCTTTGACTTCGATCTGTATTATGGCTTCCTTTGACTATTTTCAGATTTTTATCATTTGACGGGCACAAAGAGTATAAAATTTGAGAATTCATCGGATTTATGAAATTATCTTTCTCTCCGTGTATAAATGTGATCGGAATTGTTACTTGTTTAACTGCTTCTATAATATCTAATGAATCAACATCAAAATCCAATTGTTTTAGGATTTGTTCTTTTATTGATGGAAAAAGTGAGTTAAATATTGATTCTGGAATGAGTCTTTGCTTTGCTATTTGCTTTGCTAAGTCGACTAATGACGTAAAAGAAGAATCAGCAACAATTGCTTTTGGAGTTTTGTATTTAGCTGCATATAATATAGCTGTAGCTGCACCCATTGATCTTCCCCATATTGCAAACTTCGTACAGTTGAAAGTGTCGCAAATTTGCTCAATTAGTGTATTTGTATCATCGACTTCAAAGTGCCCTAGCGTAACGTAGTCGCCTTCGCTTGCCCCACATCCTATAAAATCAAAGCAGCTTACTGATATTCCAAGAGGAACAAACAGAGAAACGGCAAATCTTCCTTCAAGTTGATTTGAAGCGTTACCATGTAGATAAAATACGACAGGATTGCCACTAATTGCATCTGGAGCTTCATAAAATGATCCATACATTCTATATCCTCGTTTTGACACAACTGCAAATCCAATTCGAAGAATTTGCCCATAACCTGGAATTTTGTTAAACTGTGGTATATCGCCAAGTTGATATACTTGTCTTGGAGGACGTATTATCGCTTTCACTCCTTGTGAAACTAACATTTCGGGATATGAATTTGACAAAAGTGACAATTAGATTTTTGAAGATTTTACTTTGAAAAAATATCTTTTATGGTATACAATTTGATTAGAATTGAAGAAAAATTTTGGCGGATTTTTTCCTTTACATACAAAAATTGAGAAGAATTGACTATCATAACGGAATGAATAATAAACAGTGAAAAATTATCTCAGTAATAATTAGCAGAATTCTGAAGTTAAGTCTAAAATCTCAATATTAAACAAGCCAAAAGAAGTAATCACTGTGGATTCAGAATCATTCTAGAAAAATTCAAGGTTTCGAGATTCCATGAAATATCACTGGAGACTAATAGTAGAATTTGACATATGACTCTCAATTTTGAGATGACATGCACTAAATAGTCTAGCATAATTGCTTCTTTAATTTCCTCTAAAAATTAAATTTGAAAATCATCTATAAATATAAAGTTCATTTGATTATATTTGCAATCTATAAAATTTGACATATCTCTATGTAAAGGAGATATTCAGACTTATGCATATGTACTCCTAGTTTTGATTTCCAAGTGTCATTATTAAAAAATCTAGTGATAGTAAAAAATTAACACTTTAATATAACAAATAAAATATTAATCTCTATGACATACTAATTTGATATTCAACGATACAACCATCTTGTGTTCCAAAGGAAATAAGAGGTAAATTCTGATGAGCAGCGCAACAATTTGCTATTTCAGGCAGATTATGCATTACATTGCCTTCCAAATTCGCAACAACTCCCTGCATTCCAGAACATGCAACTGCAATGATAGGAGTAGTTTGTGAAGCAGTAAAACTGAGTATTTCCGACTGCATGTCCATTATGCAATTGCAGTTCGAACTTTCATTAAATTTGAAAATCTGTCCTTCTCTTGTTGCAGCCAAATACGCGCAATTATTGCACAAATTGGAGTGGACGCTAAGTATTGTTCCATCCAATGAGAAAGAATTGACTTTCTCTGGTTGTCTTATATCAACAATTTGCACTAAATCTTGTTGATGACAGACAACTGCCAAATTCGAATTAGTTGGTGATAAACAGATAGAATTAACTGGTGAATCACCACCAAAAGCCCATTCTCCAGCGAATCTCATTGCTTCGATATCCCACATTCTTATTACACCACCAATTCCGCGACTTGTCAACAAGTTTGGTTTGGAATTGAATGGACAAACAACCAAGTTTTGGTTACTTCTGACCAAATCAGCTCTAAAACGATCCGTATAATTATAATTCTTCGGATTCCAAATTGTCACACATCCATCTGATGTTCCTGCAATGACAATTGGTTCGTGCCAGTCAGCAATTTCAATTGAAGACAAGTTATTCACATTGATTTTCTTGTTTTTGAACAAAACATTGCCGAGTTTGTTGCAAACTAAATATTCTCGACTTTGTTTGTCATAAACAATCGATGTTGGATAAGATTCACTGAGATCAAGTCCGTTGTTAGTCTTAACAGCTGTAGTTTTTCCTATATAGTTTAAATGAGCTGGTGGTAAACATGTCATTGAATTTTGAGAGGAAGAATTCAATGGTTTATACATTTTTGATTCAATGACTTGTCTCAAAAATATTCTGTACAACAAATCCGAACAGCTATCATTATAATTGAAAATTGATGGATTGTAGCTTGACTTGATTTCGAGTGTTTCCAATGCTGAATCACTTGGTGAAACACTAGAATACGTGTACATGTCTTCATTCACTGTGTATCTGTTTAAATTCTTGTCCAAATCGAATGCAAACTCTTGTACAGATTTATTTGGATCTTCAGCAAGCAAAGATATCGAAAACAAAGCGATTTCAACGCATTTCCTTAATGTTTCCGGACTTTCTGCGATTCTATCAATGATATTCATCATAAACTCCCTGTTTGTGATCATCTTTGACATATCAATTTCTTTGTTGTTCAATGTCCATTCGCCTGCAATTTTGTTGTAACTTTCCGACATTTTCAAAGTTGCTCTCGTTGGAAGATTTTTCTTTTTTGACTCAATGAACTTCTCGAGGAATGTCACGTAAGAATATCTTACTAAAGGAGAGCAATCGAAAAGCGAAAACATCAACATCAAAAAGATTTGGCAATCAACAGAATCATCAACACCTAAAAAGCTTTCCAAAAGAGGGAACAAAGCTGCTCTTACTTCATAACTCTTGTGGAGAATATAGAAGGCAATTCTCGCATGATATCCCTTAGAAATAAAGGATCTTTTGGAAACATTCGGTGTATCATAAAATTTTTTCGCCAAAAGTAACAACCAACTTGTAAATCTTGGTTTATCATTAAGATTCAAGATTATTTGGTCTCTCACGTTTTCTATTGTCATGAATCTTTGTATGTTCGCGTTCATTGAATAGCTCAATGACGTCAACAAAACACAAATCAATGTTTTCGTATCAGAATTCAATTTTTCATTTGACATCAAATTAATTAATGTTTCAAAATCTTGTGACATTGGTAATTCGTACATAGAAGCTGGTTCTTCTTCAATTAAACAACAAACTAAATACAAAAGAGAATGAAATGATGGAGAAAATGGATCAGTATTCAAAGTAAGGTTAAAAACCGCTGAAAAATTGGCATTTCTTGACAAAACTTTTCTTCTTTCTTCATCGAAACTTGCGAATTCAGACAAAATGGTGAATGCTTCAACAGTGTACTCGGTGCCAATGGAATTAAGTATTAATGAGTAGTATTCTGGCTTGTAATGTGCAAATTTGTTGTTTCTGACAGTGTCAATCGCCATTTTGAAAATTGAAGTGATTTGTAAATCCTGAAAAGGTGACATTGATGAATAAATTACAGAATTCAGTTCAGACTTCAAGTTCTGCCACAATCTATGGCTCGAGCAGTCCTTGATCATTGGATAGCTTTGTGGATGAATTTGGTAATTTTTGAGTAAAAATTGACTCAACAAAAAACCTTCTGTAATTCTTTTTAAAAGCGGATCTTTTCTTATGAGTTTGTCGTACAATTCCTCAGGAAGAGATGCCGCAGCTATTGCATCACTAATCGCTAAAACAGTTCTCATAATTTTGTCACGTTTTTTGTCTAACAATTTTTGAATTGTTTCATCGATAGGAAAACAAGGTCCGACATGGGAATTACGGAAATTCTGGAGTATGTGGCATGTTAAAGATATTTCGACAGGTGTGAATACACAACTCGTCAAGAAATCATGAGGTAAATGTAATTCAACAGGAATCTCTTCCGAAATGTCTGTAACACAGAAAGCAAACCAGTCTGTCCAATCAATTGGCTTCCTTTGTGGTACTTGTTGCCTTGTTTGGTCTTGCTGCTTAGAATTTGCATAACTTTCCAAACTTTTTAAAACAACGGCAGCATTATTGCAGTCGAACATGAATATGGATGGACATTGAACAGCATCGAATAATAGAGATGTTGGAATTGGTTTGTTTTCATTTGGCAAATAAAATTTGTTTTCTTCAATTTTTGGATGATTATAGCCTAAGAAATGTAAAAGAATGCGCCCATCAGGAACATCACGTCTGACGTTAAATCTCTCTTGTAGTTTTTTAAAAGATAAACCAACATTTAAACTATCGCGTGTTTTTGAAATCTTTTTAATCTCACTTCGTATATAGGCTACTAATTGATTACGATAATCAACGTCTGAAAGCTCATGAATGTTTTTCCACATGATTATTTGTGGAATTAAAGGATTTGCTGTCTGACTATTTGTTTTGTCTGCATATATTCCAAATATGCATTCTATGTGTGAGGATATATTCATTTTTTGTTCAAAATTTCGACGATTTTGGTATTTAAAATCGACATCCGCATCAGTTAGTGAAGGAAGATTAGATGATTCAGTATTTTCAAAGTCTATTTCGATGAATTTCTTGGAAATATTGTTCAGATGTTGGTAATAATTAACGTTATCACAATCTTCTTCTTCAGAATATGATGAATA
This sequence comes from Trichomonas vaginalis G3, assembly GCF_026262505.1. NCBI lineage: Eukaryota > Parabasalia > Trichomonadida > Trichomonadidae > Trichomonas > Trichomonas vaginalis. The sequence continues at coordinate 15,264,655 of NC_067207.1, forward strand.
GGTACTGCCAACGAAGTTATCACGAGTACTATAAAATGAAATTTGTTTCTTTTCTTTTTGTAACCCTTCCATTTTAATAGTCAGTGATTGTGAGAAATTTTCAAACTCGAATAAAAATGGCAAATAAGTGTTTCATGGGTATGATCTAAAAACAATATATTGTAGAAATGCATTGAAGTAATTAAATCAAATGGAATATTTTTTTTATTACTACAGGCGTGAATCAACGATTCTCACCCATAATAAGCTTAGTAAATCCTTCCAAAATCTCAACATAATTAAGGGTCCACGGTCCGGACAAGCGAAGGTTATCGTTAATGTTCAAAATAATATAAGCCAGCAAACGTATTTCTAGGAATTATAGTGATTTATAGAAAATCCCGTGATCAAATTCCGAAGATGTATTATAACATAACTCTTTGAAGAATGAAAGAAATAGGAGTATATATAAACATTCTATGCAAAAACATCTGTGACTGTTATTTTAATAAATTGACATTTCATTTTTAATTTTTCGCAAAGCTGATGAGTTTCAGTATTAGAATTCTTGATGTATTCATTTACACCTCAAGTATAATGATTTCCTTGAAGTATCTAGTATAATTCATAGTTTTGTTTGAATATAATTGACTGAATAAAAATCTTATTGCTTTAGACATTATATCTTTTCGTATCTATGAATTTAATTAAAATTCATAAATTAAATCCGAAATTAGATCTTTGTGATCATTGATTTCGACATGTCTAACATAATATTTGTTTATTCTAATAAGTTTAAAATATAATTATATATTAAAATGCAAATGTGTCCTTTTAAAAAATTATTAATGTCCGAAAAAGACATTCATCCAAATAAATACAGTGAACCGCGAAGTATCTTTAAACACTACATTGATTCATATATTGCATTGTATCAGCTGAAAACGGAAAAAGAAGAAGAATTAAAAGACATTTACAAACAGATCAAAACAGAATTGATTGATTCGATGAAATGTCCACCCAAAAAGATTATTAAAGACATTATAGGTATAATTTATGTTAATAATCGCTATACAAAATCATATTTATTTCTTGTCAAACTCATATATGATGATTACCATGTTCAAGAGATCAGCAGTGTTGCAACTTTTCCAAGCTTCTTGTTTTATAAAGAATATGGAATTAAATTAGACAAATCTCTTGATTTCGAAAATTTTAAATCAAAAAACCTCGATATTCATACAGAAGATACAATTTACAGAGCAATTATGTATAATGACTTAGAAAGATTCATTGCGTTCACAGAACAAGATGGATTTGATAAAGATCAAAAAATTGACAGCAATTTATATTCTGGAAGATATTCATTACTTGAAGTATGCTGCTATCATGGGGCTGTTGATTGTTTCAAGTTATTAAGAACAAAATTTAACTCAGAAATAACTGAAACATGTCTCGAATTATCATTTTTAAGCGGAAATCCAGAGATCATGAGTGAATGCTTGAAATATCAAACACCATATAGAGAATGCATGAAATACGCAATTATTTCACATAACATTGATTTTGTTACATTCTTGATGAATGAATACGATATAGATATTAATTTATATATCTGTCTAGGGTATTGTAATCTTGATGCATTTTTAGTTTATTTCGATCAAACTAATGATATTAACAAATGTTTTGTTTATTCAGTAATGTTTGAAATTCCATCCCTTTGTGAATTTTTCCTTTCACATGGTGTAAATATCAATGAAAAAGATAATTATGGAAAAACCGCTCTTCATTATGCAGCAGAAAATAATGGAAAAGAAACAGCTGAGCTTCTTATTTTACATGGTATTAATATCAATGAAAAAGATAATTATGGAAAAACCGCTCTTCATTATGCAGCAAAAAATAATAGAAAAGAAACAGCCGAACTTCTTATTTTACATGGTATTAATATCAATGAAAAAGGTAATTATGGAGAAACCGCTCTTCATTATGCAGCAAAAAATAATAGAAAAGAAACAGCCGAACTTCTTATTTTACATGGTATTAATATCAATGAAAAAGGTATTGATGGAAAAACCGCTCTTCATTATGCAGCAGAATATAATAGAAAAGAAACAGCTGAGCTTCTTATTTTACATGGTATTAATATCAATGAAAAAGGTAATTATGGAAAAACCGCTCTTCATTATGCAGCAGAAAATAATGGAAAAGAAACAGCTGAGCTTCTTATTTTACATGGTATTAATATCAATGAAAAAGGTAATTATGGAAAAACCGCTCTTCATTATGCAGCAAAAAATAATAGAAAAGAAACAGCCGAACTTCTTATTTTACATGGTATTAATATCAATGAAAAAGGTATTGATGGAAAAACCGCTCTTCATTATGCAGCAGAATATAATAGAAAAGAAACAGCTGAGCTTCTTATTTTACATGGTATTAATATCAATGAAAAAGATAATTATGGAAAAACCGCTCTTCATTATGCAGCAGAATATAATAGAAAAGAAACAGCTGAGCTTCTTATTTTACATGGTATTAATATCAATGAAAAAGATAATTATGGAAAAACCGCTCTTCATTATGCAGCAGAAAATAATGGAAAAGAAACAGCTGAGCTTCTTATTTTACATGGTATTAATATCAATGAAAAAGGTATTGATGGAAAAACCGCTCTTCATTATGCAGCAGAATATAATAGAAAAGAAACAGCTGAGCTTCTTATTTTACATGGTATTAATATCAATGAAAAAGATAATTATGGAAAAACCGCACTTCATTATGCAGCAGAAAATAATGGAAAAGAAACAGCTGAGCTTCTTATTTTACATGGTATTAATATCAATGAAAAAGGTAATTATGGAGAAACTGAGTATATAAGAATTTCCGAAAAAGTGACACCCAAAAAGGTGACACTTTCAATAGGGGGTAACATTTAAAAGTGACAATTTAAAATTCACAATAAATAAAAATAATAAATTTTTTAGTCTATTAAATTATTCTTTTCTTTGAAATGTTCCATATTAAGTTCTGTCAAAATGTAAGCTATTCAATTCTATCGTCGGGGGAAGTATCACAAATCTATTAATTTTTTTGTAAAAGTATACAAAAACATATGGTGTTCAATTAGTTTATAATAATATAAATATTAAGATTATCCAAAATAAGAAAAACTAGGTTTTGAGAACACTTTTGAGATGATAATCAAAATATTTTGATTGAAAAATAATATATTATTTATCAGATATAGAATGGATTTTTTCAAATTTAAAAATTCTGAAAAATAAACAGTTTTGTAAAGTAAAAAAAATGAACGAAAACTCGAGACCTCGTATTCCAAATGAATGGGTAAGATATATGTATGAAAAACTTGAAAGTGGTGAGTAAGGATGTCAATTTGGAAGAAAAGTGAGAAAATTTTGATTGTGAACTCATCTCTAATATTTTGGCTCCTTAATATATTTGAATAATGATCTTTGAGAAGAGTTCTCAAAAGTATTCACAAAAGCTATTTTTCCTTGAAATTTAAAAATCCTGTTTATTATATATTACCGAATTCTATGAGCATTTCAATTTTTGAAAAAAACATATTTTTTTCCAAATATATTTATTATCATATTTCTAATAATATTTCCTAAAGCGTCACTTTTTACTTCCTCGATGATTATTTCCCTCTCAAAAAATTCAATAGCTTACATTTTGACAGAACTTAATATGTAACAGAAATCCTCCAAAAATTCTTCGAAATGTTCTAAAATATAATCTGGAGAATTATAACAAAATTCATTAATTTCTAACATATACGTATCTAACAATTCATTTGGAATTTCAAACGATCTTAAATATGTAATTGAATTTTGTATCTTCTCATTTATTTGAGAAAGTTTTTCTTCAGCATTTTCCAATAAAAATCTTAATGGATTCAAATTGGCTTTTTGATTCTGAACAAAATTTAATACTTGGTATAAACGTGATTGAACTTCTCTTTTCAATTTTGTTTTATAATCTGTCAATCGAGGCTCGCGAATTCTAATTGAAGGAATAAAACCTGTTTGAAGTAAATCGTTTTTAATACGATAAAAGTAATTGGGTGCAACTTCTTCTAAAAGATTTTTGACAAAAACATCAATTCTTTGATTTTTAACGCAGCCAAAATCGTGATATTTTATCTTTTTAAATAAAGATTCAGAAACGTTATTCACAACGGTTAATTCATTTGGTCTGGCAGCGGCTATCCACTGTTGTTTATGAATGTCCCACTGACGTGTAAAGTATTGATTAAATTCCAATTGATCTTGAATTTTATCAATAATGTGCTTTTTATACATTTTTGCAGCATCTTCTTCTGTGCAATCACGATAATAACATAAAATGTTCATAAATTTTTCGACTTCTGATCTAATCTCTTCATCATTTATCTTTGAGAGATTCTTTTTAAGTGCGCGTATTACATGTAGCGCGCACCAAAAGATATTGCACTCCGGAAATGAATTCCTAATCCCGTTGAAAATGTTTAGTGCACAGTCAGACATGATAAATTCAGGTTCTGTGTGAGTTGTTTCAAAATATTTACTTAAGCAAAAAGAAATATTTTCACTATTATCTGGATATATTATATAGGGTGTCCAAAGGTGCGTTTAGCACAGCGCTCTATATGAGACTATTAAAGGAGATATATGCTGATTATAAATATATAATAAAAAATATGAATATATGTATATGATGAGTATGTTGTATTTTGGCGCCATGCCGGGATATAAAATGAATTTTGAGACAAGAGGCGGTTTCGCGGGAAATTTTGGCGGGATTTTTTTCATTTTTTTAATGAATCATAAAGAAAACATCCTCGCTCTTGCAAAAAAATGCAAAGACTGTAAAAAAATCTACGAGACATTGGTAAAATGCTTCGGTATGGATGCTCCTAGCTATTCCACTGTAACATATCATGTTAGGATGTATCACTTCATGAACAAAAAGGCGCCCATCATAAAAATTGACAAAAAATCGCCGGATCAAAGAAAAATCAAAGCAATTCTTCAAGCGCTAGATGAAGACCCAAGAGCATCACTCAGAAGGATAGAGGAGATGACAAAGATACCACGTACAACAGTCAGTTATTATCTGCACAATTATTTGAACTACAAACTAGCGTATACACGTTGGGTTCCGCACAACCTTAATTCAGTTCAAAAAAATCTAGAGTCCAATCTTCGAAAGAGCTCCTCTCTATATTGCGTGCGTATCAATCCAAGAAGTTTCGCTTTTTAGCAACAGGGGACGAGTCTTGGTTTCAATATGCAACAGAAGCCAAAATCATGTGGATCCCGAAGGATGAAAATCCGCAAACATTCCCGAAGAAAAAAATTGACACACCAATGTTGATGTTGTCGGTTTTTTGGGGCGTGAATGGCATCATCGCAATTGATATTCTTCAAAAACCTAATACGATGAATGCTCAGTATCTAATTGACAATGTTCTTACTCAAATTATCAATTCTGATGAGTTTGAGAAATCCAAACAACAAAAACAAAAGTTTGCAATTCATTTTGATAATTCAAGAGTTCACAAAAGTCATAAGGTAATGAATTACTTGGTGGAAAACAATGTCAAAGTTGTTCCAAACCCAATTTATTCACCTGATATTGCACCCTCTGACTTTTATTTATTCGGCACGCTAAAAAAGAGAGCTGAAGGACGCGAATTCGCGAGTCCAGATGATCTTGAAAATTTTGTAAGAGAGCAATTTGAGCAATTTTCTCATGATGATTTAAAGCGTGTCTTTCAAGCCTGGATCGATCGCTGCGAACGCGTGATTGAATCCAATGGTGATTATATTTAAATAAACTTTATATATATGTAACTTGTTTATTTCTATTCGCAGTATTCAGGTTTGTGCTAAACACACCTTTGGACACCCTATAAAATAGCACAAAGGGATAGAATGAGTATTAGCAAATTTGGTAGCTAATACATAAAAAGGAAATCCATGAATAATTAATTTAAACGTAGAGTCTAAGTGATAAATTGGTGGTTTTTCATGAATTTGAGAGATCATATCATTATCAGAGTAAATAAAAACCAATTTGTCTGGAAAATCAGTATCTTCACCTTGAATGTCAAAATAAATAAGGTCATCATGTTGATCTTCCCATTGATTAACATAGTTTTGTAAAGATTGAAATTGATTTAAAGATATGTCTGGTAAAGATTTCATAAGATCTTTTTGTTGTAAATAATATTTCAATTGATTGATTGCAGTTTGTTTCATAGTCATGTGAATACAAGTATGATCTTTAGGTATTTCAAGCGTTTTGTTGACTTCTTGTGTTGCATTAAGTGGACTTCCGTGATTCATGAGAAATTTTTTAATCCAAGCACGGTAAGTACCACTTGTAGGTGTATTTTTATGTTGTGGTGGTGGTCCTGAGTGAATATGAGTTAAGTTTGCAGATTTAAAAATGTAATTGTAGTTAGTATGGTTATGTTGGGTATGGTGGCACTGCGTTCCACCTTACCCAACTTAACCTTAAATATTTACAAAACCATCTGACTTCACTAATGACTTCACTAATGACTTCACTAATGACTTCACTAATGACTTCACTAACGAACTCACTAACGAACTCACTAATGAAAAAATAAACGTTCTCATAAATTTTCCTCAATATCTTCATCATCAGTGTTAACCCTATTGTAGTCATACTTGAAGCCATAAACTTTCTCTAACTTCTTAACGTACAATTTACATAACTTACCTTCGTCATCGTATGGTTTAATGATATAACTATTTCTATCTTTATACACAGTCAATGAAAAGTCAACTGGTCTCGGATGTATTTGAAAGAACATGTTTAGGAGGAAGAATAAATGTTTAAATGTATGTTTGTTATACTGTGGAATTCGAATGAGTTGCTTTTGTTCTGTCATTTATATAAAAATAAAATAAAAAATAATTTTAAAAAATAAACTTAAAATAAATGATATCACTACCTTCACACGTATGAAAACATAGCACAAAAATAAATTTAGGTGAAGTGGTGAAATCTCACCTCTTTTTTCACCCGGTTTTTCACCCACACTAACGTTTTCACTAACGAACTCACTAATGAAAAAATAAACGTTGTCAGAGGTGAAATCTCACCTCTTTTTTCACCCGGTTTTTCACCCACTTGAATTCATTACTTTATAACTCTCTTCCTTTATCCAACTCTTCTAACTTCTTCTTAAGTTTAGCAATGTTGTCCTCATGAAGTTTAATTTTTCTCAAAATTCCTTCTTTATCTAATGGTTGCTTTATCTTTCTAAACTGAACTCTACCATCCTTCATAGTATGAATGTAAAAACCTTCTGGAATAGTTCCTGATTTAAGGTATTCTACCAAAAACTTTTGTTTCATTGCTTCAGTGACTTTATTTGTCATTTCAATCAAATAAAAATTTTAATATTAAATAAAAATAACGTTATTTTTTCAGTAAGGAAACGCAGGAGTTTTACGATTTATTTGTGGTGTAGGTTCTGGTTTAAATGTTGGAGTCGGTTTTGGAGTTGACTTTTGAACAGGAGTTTGTACTTTCATAGGTTCAGGAGTCATTGAAGGTGTTGTTTGTGAAGGCGTTGGTTTTGACGTTGGTTTTGGCGAAGGTGTCGGAGTTTGTTTAACTTCAGCTACTTCAGTATTATTTATAACATTTGCTTTGTTTCTTTTCAACATCATTACTGCTCCTGCTGTAGCTAGCAAACCTAGTGGGAGACCATATTTTATATAAGGACTTGACCAAATGCTATTTTTGACAGGAGCTGGCGGAACACCTAACCTTGGCGAGACTGCTCTTTGCCATTGTGCAGCTCGTAAGAAATATTCAATAGGTGCTCCATAATCGTTTGGTAAAGTTTGTTTCACAGATGGTGAAGGTTCACGAGAGCTTGATGAAGAACTCATTTACAAGCTTTAAAAATAAACGTTCATCCTTTATTCCTCACTGTCGTCTGTGGCTAAGTTATAGTCGTCAAGTCTTATTATGGGGATGCCATTAGCACGCACCTGAATGGCAAAGCAACAATCCCTCATAAATCCAATAAGTGGCTTTGGTACGTTTTCAGTTGCTAGTTCAATAGGTCCTTTAACAGACAATTTGTATGTTATTGGAGCAGTAGATGTTTGACCTTGCTGGAAGCAAAAGTCCACTTCAGTTGGAAAACCACATAAGAAATGTGTGTTGTCATAGCTATCCATTTATGTTCCACACTACCATCATCCACCAATGACCTCATAACATCTTCATTAAATCCTATCATATCATTGTTTGTATTGCAAGCGTTCGCAACCATTTCATAAAATACAGGTCCATATGATTTTTCAGGTTCTGCAGGCATATTTCCATAAGCTCCCATGGAAAGCTGAAGATATTTAAACTTAGGGTTCTCAAAATTAACATAATAGTTGTCTTTCTTTCTAAATAGTGCCCAAATACTTTTAACATTAATAGGCGTATAAGCTGCTGTAAATGTTGCACTTGAACTATCTGTATTCTTTGAGAATGAACCGTCCATAGGAATCCAATCCATAACTTTAACAGGAAAACATAAAGCCTCGTTTGTATAATGTTCTACAAGTTCTGTATAAATGTTAGGGTCTAAAGAGAATGACTTTGGATGAATGAAACATTCATTAAAATCCATCTTTGTTCGAAATAGTTGCTGGGTTACAGTTGTAATAGTAACTGTTCCACTAGCTTCTATTGCCTTCGTTATCATAGTGAATGGTTCATTCCATGGAACAAATTTATTTGTCGGTGGATTTGAATCTGAAGCAAATGCAACTTTAAGAGTTGGATTGAAAGCAATGATATCATTTACAGATATAGATGTGCATTGTAAGGCGTCGCTACTGAACTTTACTTTAAGCTGAATGTTACCAGCAAATGCAGGAATAAATCTTATAGCTTCTAATGGTAAAAACTTTCTAACAGGAATTCTTAAACGAAGCTTAAAATCAAATGATTTTCCTGCTGTAATTGGACCACTAACAATTTGTCCTGTTCTGCATGTTCCCGAATGACTCCATACATCTTCATGTCGAGTCTTTGAGAAAACATCTACTTTCTTTATTTGTTCGGTAGTTTGTGAGTTTGAAGTTATATATGCTTCTTCTCTTGCGTTGTCTTGAGAATATACGATACGACCATTTGCAAGGATTTGATATCCAGCAACTGCATAGAAAGCGTCATCGAAACCAATCCAAAATCCTGGTGGGTTTGTTTTATTGGAACCTGAAACAATTTCTTTATCTACAATAAATTGACCTTCCATTTTATACGTAATGAATGTATTGTAAAGGTCCAACATATTTTCACCAGGAGGTGAGAGATTAAATGTTACCCATGTGTTATCTTTAGCAGTTCCAGGTTGTGATGGAATCTTTGCGTCAGAATATTTTCTATTAGTGTCACCAATTTGAACTGCATTGTCTATGATATCGAAATATGAGCGAATCTGATGAATATGCTCTGCTGGAGTAAATTCGTTTAGCTGTTCGTTCTGCATGTATTTACTTCAGATAAAAATATCTATTTACTTCATTATTCTCACTCTTCTTCTTGGAATTCGTGGTGGAAGTTGTTTCTTGACATTTTTAATGAACTGTACATTCTCTTTTGTCTCAACTTCTTTCACTAGTGGGTCAGGGTTCTTTGACTCGGTTTGCTTTTCAATGAAATTCACGAACTTTGCAATAAGCTCTTGGTTCGTTATTGAAAGTACATCTGGCTTCTTTTCTTCTTGTTCTTTTGGTGGTTCAGTTTGAACAGAAGGTTTTATATGGGCTTCGTGGTCTTCACCCTTGCCATGCACCTTAATGTTGTCGCTCTCTGCATTCGCTAATGGAACCTTTCTTTTTCTTACGTATATTTTACCATCTTTACTCTGACTTACATAATAGAAAGGATGTTGTATTCCTCTTGCGTCATTTAATATAATAGACTCTCGCTCTGATTTTGACAAGCTCATTTTACATCGGTTAAAGTTTTAATTTTGTTTTTATCTGCAATCAAATGACTCAGACAAGCCCGGACAAGACCCAAGGGTTATAGATGTTGAAGCATTGAAGAAAGAAATTCGTGAGCAAATTTTATCCGAACTGAAGGAACAAAAACAAGAACAAAAGCCAGAGAGACCAAAGAGAAAGTTAAGTGAAAAAACAACTTGCTGCATTAGCTGCTGGAAGACAAAAGAACCAAGACTACTGGCGAAAAAAGCTAGAGAAGAAGCTGAAGCAAAAGCTAAAGAAGCTGAAGTGAAGAAAGAGTAAATGGTTTATTTTTATTGGAACTAAATGTATAGACAAATACCTTTATCTGTTGCGTTCAGTAGTGAAAACCCTGACGTCAAAATAAAGGGGAACAGAGTAACGTTTAAGTTTCCAACAGACTGGATTGTGAACATAAATGAAGAGAAGTACATTGGCATAACATCTATGTATATAACAGTGCATTTAGGAAAGTTGACTTTATACTTCAAGTCGAGATAGAAAATGACGAACAGTCTTTAAGCGCCCAAAATTCACATATACAAATACTTTAAAGACGATACAACATTGTTGCAATGTATGATTTCATTTAATGAGATGTTCGAGAAAAAGTTCAACATTGAAGTACAAACTTTACAGCCTTTACGTGAGTTTCTTGCACAACTGAAAGAAGAAGGTAGTCAGCCACAACTTATAGACTTTCATTATGAATTTAATGAAAATGAAGATGGAACACATGACTGTCAATTCATTGTATTCTCACCATTCAATGAAGTCGCTAAAGAGAAAGAAAATCCATTACGTATAAGATTTCAAATCTCCGAACCAAGTGATGATTTTAAGAATGTTTTCAATTATGATGCAATGCTTCGAGGAAAAATGAATTTTCAAAGATTGTAACACCTGGCATTTGGGATAGAAAGCAAGCTATATTATATTCAAACTTAAGTAAGGGAGTTGAAAATGAGTTCATTGGTCATACAAGAACTTCACCACTTCCTAACCCTAAATACTATAAATTAACTGCTTCAATCGTGAGTTTTGGATAGACATGTTCTCCACTCATGACCATAACTGCCCAGTGTTCTTACCTCCAGACCATAAGGACTGTCTCTATATTGAAGCACAACTCTTAAACTCTACCATCGCAGTATTGTAAAATCTACGCTAGCTTTATTTTTATCACGAATGACCTCATTGCTGACAAAAATAAATGACCTCATTGCTGACCTCATTGCTGACCTCATTGCTGACCTCATTCATGACCTCATTCATGACCTCATTGCTGACAAAAATAAATGACCTCATTGCTGACAAAAATAAATGACCTCAGAACTTCAACTTACGAATAAAGCTTGTTTTAGTCGTTATTGAGAAGTTAAACTTCTCTTCAAAGCAAGGTTGACATGACTTACATAAGTCAAATCCAATCTCTTGACCATCATGAAGTGCTTTATATAACTGCATGACACTGAACTCAGAGTCTTTGTCAAATTTTCCTTGCGGAACCATTAAACCTTTATCTTCATCATAGAAACACTGAACAGAGTCAGGAAACATTTCATTAGCGGTTAAAGCAATAACATCTTGCTTCACGCCTTTCATTCTGCAGTGAAATGCAACTTCATTTAAATCGTTAGTGAGTAAGTCTATGTAGGTCTTCTTTCCACAAAATATTGACTTGTATGCTAAACTTTGTTTTCCAGGTGTTATTTCTGCGAAGTCAGAATGAAATTGACCTAATGTTTTACCAATAAGTTCTCTACCGTATCTCTTCTTAAATTCATGAGCTAAACGTGGTATGTCTTCATTGTAAATGTGCATCGAATCTGTATCCTGATAAAATGCTTTTAATCCTAAGTCTTCAATCGTGCAAAACACTTCACACATTATTCTCTTCGACATAGATAGAATATTAACACCAAGTGGACAGAAGTTAAAGTGTCTGCAAATGCTTTTCGTTAGCTTGAAAATAGTTTTATCTGAACCATCCAAACCTTCGAACTTCACTATATGGTTGTAGTTTCTGATGGCATATCTTATAGCATCTTTGTCATTTACTATGGTTATTTTTGACTCAATAGGAGATAGAATAGTTTTGCCATAAATACTGTTCAGAATGAGTTTTATAATTTCTTGCAAAGGATTTCCTTCTTTCTTATACTTTAACCTTAACTCAAACAACTTCTTTACTTCATCTCTTATTCTAATATCTCTGTTTCCATCGTAATAGTATCCTTGCAACACTTCACATTTGACACCTTGATATTTTATGAGGTCTTGTAATGTTATATGGTCAAATACATTAAACAGCAAGTGTTTGAACTTCTGGAACGTTAAGTTCTGGATTTAGTTCAGGTCACAAACTATTAAAGGAAAGTGTCTATGTATTCCAATCTCTGTTATCTTAATGAGAACAAAGAAGCCAGACATAAACTTTTCACCAATGGGTTCCTTTTGGTCGTCATCGAATAAATGTCTCATGAGATACTCTGTGCTTAACATTTCTTTCTTCATAACCTTTGGAATACCTTCTAAAGTATAAAGTCTTGCTATAGCTGATGGATATAATGAAACAGCGTCGAAGTCAGCAATGAGTTTCTTTTCGCTCTTTTGTTTCATGTTATCTGACAACATACATCTTCCACCTTGAATACAGCGCGAAATAAATTCTCTTGGTTTATTTGAGAGGTCATAAAGATTTCCATTCGGGAAGTATACTCTGTTCTCAAACAATTTGTTAGCAATTGAACAAATGCTAACGTAGTCATAAACGTTTAAATCAAACTCTTTCAATAAGTCATTGCGGAACTTTACAAAACCTTCTCTTAAAATTCTTACATCTTGTTTGCAGTAAAACGTGCTATATTTTTCTAAATCGAAATGGTTTTCATCTATTCTGCAACCTTTGATGGAATCTATGTTTTTCATAAATGTATCTGCATCCTGGATAAACTTACATGCTTCAGAAATGACACCAGTTCTGTTGTCATTTGCTAACAAACCACTGCTGTAGTAGTTGTATGGAAATACTTCTTTCGGTCCTGTTTGTAAGTTAAACATAGCAGGAAATAGTTTAAGCTTCTTATTTATAACACTGTAAGAGTCTTTTATAATAATTGCCCGTCCTTTATATAAACCAGTTATTTGCATTGTTCGTGAACCTTTAATGATGGGAGTTCCTTTCACTTCTGTCATGTGTCTTAAGATGAAGTTTATATCATAGCTGAGGTTATGGAAATATATTAAACTCTTGTCAGGAAGTCGCTCCAAAAATTCTGTTGCACAGTTTTGACCCCATATGCTTTGACTCACTGAACCATCTTCACTGTCATAACAAATGTGAAAGGCTTTATGAAAGCCGTCAGTGCTACACTCAAAGTCAGCAAAGAAAACGTGCTCAGGAATGAACTTGCACTTATTTTTATTTACTTCTTTTGACTCGGCTTTCTTCTTCAGTTGTACACAATACTTTGGAGCATATGACAAATCTTTAAATGGTGCAAGGTTCTGTTTATATAAGTCAGTCGTATATGTGAAAAGTTCTCCATAAGAAATAGGCTCGAAATATTTGCACTCCCACAATGTTTTCATAACATCCCATAGCGGTGTAGTTCTATCCATGCGAACTACATATTTATCTTCTCTCTTTGTATAAATCTTCATCTGTTTCTCAATGTTCATTCCACCACACTCCTTCAAGATTTCTATATAGTTGCGAATGAAATATGTTGTCATTGGTAATCTTTCATTTAGCATGTAGTGGTCTTCAACAAGAAGTAAGTCAATAGTTCGAACAGTTTTACATTCTTTTGGTATGTATCTCTTTATTTCATTATGTCTTGAGTCATTGAAGTAACCAATGGTAACATTAAATGCTATACCTGTTGCGTCAGAAATTTCTTGTACTTTACTTTGAGGAAAGTCTCTAACACGAATGACTTCTCTCATGTGGTCAATAGTTTCTTCATTTACTCCAGCCTGAATGCAAGCATAAACGAAACAATTGTCTTCTGTCATAAGTGCTGCAGTTCTTTTGTTCAGTTCATTGAAGATTTGGTAGCGTTCAAGATTTATAGGTAATGTGCAAAGATACTTCCAGAACTGACCGCTTCTCTTCTTATAAAACTTCTTTTCACCATTATCTTTCCAAAAGCTTTCTATAAGTGCTGGGTTTCCTGTTTGCTTAAGAGCTTCCAAAATGGCTTTCTGGTCATTTGTCAGCGTGCTTTCATCTCTATATGGTCTCTTTTTTGGTTTGCCTTTCTTTACATCTGACATCGTTAAGCCTTCATATTCTGTTAAATCATACATCTTTATTTCAGTAAGATTCTTTATGTTTGTCAAGAAGAAGTCATAGTGCATTTCAACAATACCTGCAGCATTTGCTTCTATCTCTGATATAAAGTTCTCCTTCAAGAGCTGATGTAGTAATGTTCCAATATTATTGAGGTTTAACGTAGAACATTCATACTTTCCACCAAGTTTATAACATACCATCCATCTTTGTTGGGAGTTTATTTTAATTTTCTCTAAGAGTCTCATGAAAACCTTACCGAAATGTTTGTGTAAATAGTCTCTGTTTGGTTCATCTAAAGCTTCGATGTTAAAGTCAATGAGTCTATTGCCTGACTTCACATTTCTCTTCCTATTCTCTTCATCTTTCTTTAACCATCTCTCACCTTCTTTTGGTTTGTCGTCAATGGAACGAATGACATCGTTAGCTTTGCGAACTTGTTCTATAGCACTTTTAAACATCTCTCTTCTCTGTTGTTTCAGTGTGTCGTCTCTCTTTCGTGTTTCTCCAACGTTTGCATTTGTTATGTCAAACATCTCTTGACGAACATCATGCGAAAGAGCTTTACGAGTATGACCAACGTTTGCATTTGTTATGTCAAACATTTCTCTTCTTACTTCATGAGGTACTGAACGTCTATGATATAAGTCAATAGCAACGTCATTTAAAGGAAAAGTTCTTGCATTTATGAACTCATGAATTCTATCATAAGTTATTTCACCATTGTAGTCTTTAATGAAGTCAGCGAGTGCTTTTTTGTTTGTCGCGTAATGTTTTGCAACATCTATGTTAGCTTCTGTAAGAAGTTGTTTTATTTCCGAGTGTTCTAACTTAGACAACTTCCGATACATCTTTAGTAGGAAATAAAAAATATTTTTTGAAAAAATTAGATTAGATTTTTTTAAAGTTATTTTTCAAAATAATTTAATATTTTTATTTTAATGAAACACATGCAAGATTGCAAGTTCTTTTCATACAATGCTCTCGCTACTGCCATCAAGAATGAGTTCAATGGTGCTTCAAATGTTAATGTTATCTTTAACAAGAAGTTTGTGAAAGAATCTAAGTTTGGTCAGTATGTCAGACCATTAGCTATCGTCATTGACCGCAAACGTTATACTTCACAAGAATTAGCAGTAGTTTTGAAACAAAAGGGTTTCTTCGTGAATGTCAAAGATACACACTATACTATTATAAAGAACTCCAACATTGACTTCTTCAGTATTACTATGAATCTTTCCGAACAGAAAGAATATAAGAAGGGTGAAACAAATGTGAAATATTATCCTTCATCTCTGAAGACAATAACGAACAAAGATGTTATACAAAAATTCTTACAAAAGGTTGAAGAAGCTTCTATTGACATTGACGAAGGAAGTGAAATGGTTGAAGAAATTGACCCTGAAGCTATTTAAGCAAAAATATATTTTTGTTCATTCTTCCTCTTTGAAGTTGTCGAAATATTCTGTTATCTTTTCTTTCAGTAGCGGTAAGTCTTCTTTGAATGTAAGTATTGTACAACCGTTGATGTCATAGTGTGTTTGAGGAAGAGTATTTTTGACAATTTCCTTTATTTGCTCATTCGGTGTCATTGAAATCGGTAAGTTTTCACGATAGAACCAGTTTCTGTCAGATTTATATATTTTAGCGAGGTCATAAAAGCTCTTGTTGTTTCTTCTCACTAAATGCAACATAACCATATCTTTATCTTCTTCTTTCTCCAACTCTTCAGTATATATCATATACTTATAGCTTTTTTCCTTTCCTTTTGGTACTGAACGTGGTATTCTTTTCTGTATGCTTTTGTCTTTGGATTCAATGACTTCATCTTTTGCTTGAAGTTTCTTTTCCATCTCTCCACGTTCTGCTTTATATAGTTCATCTAACATCATGAAAATATAACAAGCATAACGAGGTGAAGCCCACATTGCTACAGCATTTACTAAAAGTCTATGAACATAATATCCTCTCAAACCAGGAGCCAAATTCTTGCGATTTTCGAATGGAATCTCTTCCCTCGGTTTTCCGAGGGTAGCAAACATATGAGGAAATTCTTCTAAAAGTTCTTTTGTCTGTTGGTTTTCAAACCAATGATATGCTTGCTTTGTAGAACGAAGAGCGTTCATTATACTTTGCATTTGGTACATGTCGTCTTTGACAGAACGAATGAGTCTCAATTGTTTGTTATACTGTATGTATTCGTATTCTTCATTTATGGTTTCATGAACGATAGCAGTTGTTGTGTTCTCTAATGTTGTCATTACTGTCTTTATATTCCAGATAAAAAAATAAATAAAAATAAAACTAACTTTATTTTTAAAATTTGTGAAAACTCAACGGTTTGACACATGCCATATGCCATTTTACTCAGAATTTTGTGCTGAATTCAGCAAAAATAATTTTTAGGTGAAGTGGTGAAATCTCACCTCTTTTCTCACCTCTTTTTTCACCTCTTTTTTCACCTCTTTTTTCACCTCTTTTTCACAAGCGTCTTACATGAATTGTACGATGTATATTTGAAATCCTAAACAATTTCGTAGCTTCTATTTCTTCGCTGAGGATATCAAAAGTTTTAACAATGCCGAAAGTCTCTTTATATTTCTTCTTGACGTCAGACAGAAGGAAATCTTCAGCTGTTGGATAGTTTTTATTAAGAAATGCTAACATGTCCATTTTATCTTCTGCTGGTTTCTCTACTTCTTTCTTTAAGTCAGCATAGTCGTTTCTCATACGTTCTATCTCTTTGACGGAGTAGTTATATTTCCTCATTGCTGCTTTACATTTAGAACATTGCGGATTCATTTTTGCGTTATACATTGAAATTTGACCTGCTAGAACAACTAAGGCGTCAATGGTTTTCTTTAACTCAAAAGTTGCGGGTTTTATTTGTCCGTTCCATACTTTACCTCTTCTATCTTTATCTCTTATCTGCCATACACATTCAGCAACTAATGAAACAAAGTTGTCGTATGTCTTAAACTCCTCCGATTTATATATGTCAGAAACATTCTTATATACCATATCGCAATCTTTGTCCATAACTTTATGGTTGCAATGATATCCTAGAAACTCATAATTTACTTTACGTATGAACTTCTTTATTTCAACTGAGTCAGTTAGTTTCACTTCAATTTCGTCGAATTCAGGAATAGTGAGCTTTTGTTGTTGAATTTCAGGTAGTTTGGGTAAATGTTCCACCAGATCCTCCATTTCATAAAGATACTGTTTATTTGTTTCATCTTTCGCACTACAGTCTAAATTACTTGTTAAAAGTTCTTGTTTGATCTTCTGGATTTCTGTTTCAAAAGTATATGAAGAAGGAATAAAGCTTTTCATCTCTACCAACATTGACGTAGGATTCATGACTAATGAATTTGGTGCTGTAGTTGTGGACAGAGTCCCGCCGTTCGTGGCTTGAATTGTTTTTGTGCCGATTGTTGAAAATCTTTTATACAAAATAAAAAAATAAATAAAAATAAAACTAACTTTATTTTTTCTATCTTAAGGAAATTCATGAATTTTCATGAGGGTGAAAAAAGAGGTGAAAAAACAGGTGAGATCTCACCTCTTCACCTAAAAATTATTTTTGGTCATGGGCTATGCCCCGCCGCTTCGGTCTGAAAGACCTTCAGGACTCAAAGAGTCCGTTTGAGTCTTTATGTTAAAATAAATGGTACCATTAATAATTCCATGATTGTTCTCATTCATGTCTGATTTACATCTAATGAAAAAGTTTAGATGAATTTTCTTATTCTTTCTGGCATATTTTTGTCTTTCCAATACTCCCGCTCTAATGGTCCCAGATGAGTTGGCTTTGACTCTCTCAAGTTCTTAGATGGTATAACATCTTCAACGCCTCCTTCATATCTTACTTTATAAGTGTCATCGTTTATGTTGTAGTCAAGTATTTCAATAACCACTCGCTTTGCTTCGTCAATGGTTTCAGCAAGTTTGCCATTACTACTTTCGACTAATTTATGACGAGGGTAAAATGCTATGGAGTCGTCAGCAGCTTTTATAAGATATCCATTACCTTGTGTAGAGTCTACGATATAATAATTTCGACTTAACCTTAAACGTTTCTTTGTCAATGGTTTGTCGTCAAGAACTACACGAACTTTTGTACCAGGAATGAGGGTAAATTGTGTTGAATTTCTGATATTTTGTGTTTGACTTCGTTTCTTTTGTATATACTTTTCTTCTTGTTGTTGTGTCATTGAATTTGGTGTATGTCCTGTTGTAGAATGTGTTGAGGAATTATATACTTCGAGAAAGTGTTTCATTGTTTCTTCGGTAAAGTCTCGCTCTTGATTTAAATCTCTGAGAGTCCTTATGAAGCGATTAATGATGCCGAGTATGTTATGGTTATGGTCTTCAGTGGTGTAGTGAGTTATGTTATGCTTAATGAGAAATTCTGTGATTTCGTTGCTGAGGTATGCACTGTCTTGGTCTGATGTTAAAGTACTTGGGTTATGTTCTGCTACAAACTTTTGTAAAACTCTTAACACTTCATGAGTTCCTTTATTTCTCATTATATACGCATATGCTTTACGAGTGTTAACATTTATGAAGATGAGGAATGGTTTATGTCCTCCTTTTCTGCTTTGAATGAGAGTGTCAAATTGGTATGCGTCAGGAGTGTTGGAGTAAATTGGTAAAAAGTAGTCGTAAGGATTTATTTTTGTTTGATGTACAACATTTTTGTAAAGAACCTTTTCACTTCAGCTCTGTTAGTAAATCCCGAACTCTTTGCAGCTTCATTGAATTTCTTAAAAGACCTCCATGGATGTTGTTCGAATACTTCTTTCAAGCTCATTTATGTAAAGTTAAAGATTTCATTGAACTCGGCACCATGCGAATACAGTCACAAATGGTGGCATATAATCTTCACCCGAGCCTGTTGGATTTGTTGTGAAAGTGTGTGAATGATTTCCTCCTGGTTCAGTTGGTCGAAAAATCTTTTTTGCTGCATTGTTATAAGATGGAGATAAAACGTCATTGCCAGCTTCATATTCTGAGTTGTATAATGGTGGTCTCTTAATGAGTGGCTATGGTCGCCAGAAAAGTTTGTAGTTCCTGTATGAGTGTGCGGTGGAAGGTTTGCTTCTTTAATTTTCTTCGAACCACCTGTTTGCTTTGAAGAGTTCGCACAATAGAGGAATTTATCTACAATCTGTTCCCACGTACCAAAACCTAAAACACTTGCCGGATTTGTTGAATTCATTGACGTATAAATAGAGCCTATAGGATATATGGTTTCAAGAATCTGAGTCTTCATTGTTAGAAGTTCATGTTTAACGTTTATAGTTTTATTGCCTTCTACAATATTTATATTGTTTGTTATTAAACCATTAGGAAAAGTAGGAGGATAAATTCTTTGTTCTTGTACAGTTGCACCGTCTCTTCCTGTTTTTGTTACTATTTCGGTGCATGCCTTAATTTCTTTAATCTTGATTGTTTGAAATTCTTCATGCACGTGCTCTTTATCGGCTTTTCCATTAAGCGCAGCATTTACTTCCGACTTCTTTGCATAATTTTCATCTACATAAGTTTTGTCGGCTTTCTTATCATATAAATCTTGAGCAGTGAATTTAACGTTATTTTCATCATCCATGACATAAACATTTCTACATCTAATGTCTTTCTTCGTTGTTATGTTTTCATTCGATGTTAAACCTTGTGGAAAGTTAGGAGGTTTACAATATAATGCATCCCCATCAGTTCCTTCAACCGTTCCTTCAATACTTTCTATACCAACAGTAGTGAAGGATTCATGTGTATGGTTTTTGTCTGCTTTGTTGTCTAAAGAAGTTTGAAGTTCATTTATATCGGAGATATTGTGTTTATGAGATTTCAAAACTTTGTTCATTGCTTCGAGTTCATCTTTGTCAGCTTTACTTTTAATAGCATCTTCAAACGTTATTTTTGCCTTAACTCTCAAAGTAAATCTTGGTTCAACTAATACACCTTTAACAGAGAAAGTAGAGGCATAAATTTCATCGTTATAACCAAATGTTTGTGGTGCTTTACCCGTGTCATACTGTACAGTACAGCTTATGTCATAACCTTTAGCACGAATGAATTTATATCTTCTTTCATTGGGGTCTTCCGTCTTCACTTCATCACTTCGTGTTAAATATCCATGGTAGTCCGTTATAATCTGTTCGTCTGAAGTTATATAATGAACGTGGTTCTTGACTTTATCACTCAGAGCTAAAAGCTCATTTTTGTCTGCTTTTTCGGCTAATTTCTCATTAACATCATTCACTTCTAATTCAACTCTTCCGCCAGAACTCTTATTATCATTAATCTTTTTCATTAATTCGGTAATTACGTCATAAAGACTATATTCTGTTTTCGGTTTTGTAAATAATGAGTCAAAATTTCTTTTCATCATTACATCGCTGACATTAATGATATCACCAATTCCTTTTTCATTTATTCTCTTCATTAATTCTGCAATAATGACGAATATATAATCTGTTAATTTATTCTCTTCATCGAGGGTTATAGAATGTTTTGAAATTGAATCATTAACTCCTCTAAATAAATCAATAACTTCAGGATACACGTTTTTAATGTCTCGAATAACCCGACCAGTATCCTCTGGTTTCTTCTCTTCTTCGTTCCCGTCGTTACGTGGTTTTATATCTCTAACCATCATCAACGCAGCCATAACCGGAGGGTTTGTTGCTACCTGTTCGAAAATCTGACCGTTATGTATGGTATATCTAAATAATTTCTTTGTGTTTGTTAAAACATTTGAAACAAGTCTTTTAAAACCATCTACAAAATTTCCTGTTTCACCTAATGTTCTTGCAGCATTTACAAGCTCACCCATTCCCGCTTTTGACCCCAAAAACGTCCATATTGCATTTATTTCACTCTGTATAGTTGTCCATTCAGCAAAATTAATACCCGCATTCGCTAAGCTGAAAATGAAATTCAGTGGATCGAACTTAATTCCACCTTCTTTTTCAATTTCAACGAACTCACTAACATGAGATTTTAAGTATTCTTTCGTTAAAATTGTTTTCCCCGATGTTATGTCATTAACGAAACTATCACCGTCAAAAGTTAACGAATTCGATTTCGTCGTTGATGCTTTTATTTCATACACCGCTTTATCAATAGTTTTTGGCTCACCTTCTTTAGAAGCATATGAAACATTAATGAATGAATTATATGTATTCGTGAATGAGTTAAAATCAATGATTTTCATTAATGACGCCTTTAATGATTCATTTACTGTCGAATCCCTTAAAGTAATTAATGAACTGTCATTTATGAAAGGTACACTACAAACCGTCGAGTTTGGATCAAATGCTGTAGTTGGTGCAGGAATATTAATGATATAAGTCATTAAATCATTAAGTGACGTAAATAATGTTGTCGTTTTTGATTTAATTTCTTTAGCATCTGTTATATATGGTAATTTTATTTCTGTAGTTTCTGAATTAAAGATATTCGCTAAAATGTTTTGTAAACTGTTTTGAACAGCTGTGTAAACCGTTGAATCCGGAACTCTTACGATTTCACCGTCCTTAATAAAAGGCATTGCACATGGTGTAGTGCTTGGGTCAAATCTTTCGGGATTATAATTCAACATATATTCTAACGCTTCATGAACAGACTTATATACTGTTGTGTCGTTCTTCATGACAACTTCACCATTTACAATGAATGGCATAGTACATGGAGTTAAAATGGGGTCAAACTTTTCATAGTCCTTCCATGTTATGTATTTCTCGGTATTTCCATCAGAAATAACAATATATTTGTCAGTAAGTGTGAGAGAGTATTGACCAAAATATAAACGTTTAGCTCTGTCAGCTTCATACGCATATGCAGCTATACTCATATTTTAATGAGAATAAAATGTTGTTCTATTTGCAAAGTACAGACCCAAACGAATACGGGACAGTAAAGCTACAAACAAACTTAGGTCTACAGAATGAGCCACTTGCATTCAGAATGGTTGACTTCAATACTATCGCTTCATTCGTTATAACAGATGAAACAGATTTCATGGAGCTTGAAATAGATGGAAAGAAGCACGAAATAAGATTTCACAATAATGTAGAATATAAGATGGAAACATTAGCTGGAGTGTTAAATGCTCTCATAAATACTACAATAAACAAGGATAACGAAGAAAACTTAATGAATGTTAAACTTATTGCAGGAGTTTTGAAGTTCAGTTATGCGAAGGAGTTTAAGATACCAAGAATGAGTCATAGAGTACAACTTCTTTTGGGTGCATACCATATGACATTTCCTTTGAAAAGTGTTGACAAAACGATTGAGATGAAATCTGTTCCATACGTATGTTATGGTAATTGTTTGTACATTGAGTCAAAAATAGCTAATGTCACAGGTATTTCAGGAGTTAATAGTAAAGGTTCAGTAGAATATAAGTCTTTCTGTTATGCAGTCAATTCAATGTTCATTCCAAACGTTCCTGTCATAGCAACTCATTTAGGTAAATGGGTTCGCATTAGTCCTCATAATTTGAAAGACATGCAATTTAGACTAGTTGACTTTCAAGGCGAGCCTGTAGAACTGAAGGCACCAGTGCGAATGACTGTTGAAGTTGACTTTTTAGAAAATATTAAATGCAACAGCTTACAAGAGAACTCAGAGCTAAAAATATAAAGTATGAATGTTATGTATTAGATCATGAACTTTGGTTGTTGCTGTTTGATGAAACAAATGAGTTAGTTATGTCAGTCAAGAGAACAGAAAAATATTGTGTTAGTGAAAACTGCACCAAGTCAATAAGATTAGGTTTGCATTATGAAGATGAGTTCGATACTGTTGAAGAAGTTTTGGATAGATACTATAAGTTGCTTTAATTTACTAAAACATATTTCAAACAAAGCTTATATTCTGTTGAAAGTTTTGTATACTCGTTCGAATATTTATACTTAAACTCAACTCCTGTAGTTCCTGGTATTTCAATGATGCGGATGTTACCTATTTTCATGAATATTGGAGTTTGACCACAGCATTCGATTTCAGGGTCGAGATAGTCAATGACACATTGCTTTCCTGTTATTCGTGAGATAACATTTTCAAGGTCCTCCTTTGTTAGAATTATTTGGTTCTTACTTATAAGATTTATCAAAAGCTTCTTATCGTCTTTGAGTAAAATTGTTTGGTATAACTGAAGAAGGTAATGGTCTACGTTATCTGAAGGATTTGTTTGAACATTTGTGTAAGGGTTGTCGTTGACTTCTCTTGAAAGAATTTGGTCCAGTGGTGGATACTCTAACTTAACATCTGATGTAGCGTTAGCGTTTGAAGCTGTGTTTAAATTTACGGCGCCATGCGCCATGATGGGCTCTTTGAGCCCTCCGGATTTCAGTTCTGGTTCTTTTTCTTTCAAACACTCTGAACTATAGTTCTTTATGACAATATTGTTTGTCGTTCGTGAGTCAACATTTGATGTTGGTTCAATTGGAACATTAACGGCACCAGCTAAGATGGATTTGCTTCTCATTTCATATAGAATAAAAACCTTTTATATGTATGAAATGAACAATATACTCGACAAGGGTTTGAATGTAAAGCTAACGAATGAAAATATTGTTGAATTCACTGAGACAGGTGCTGTGTATAAAGATGTAGAACTACTGAACAAAAGAGCAAAGGGAAGAAGCAGGAACATGAACAAAGGGTGGAAGCCTATAAAAATTTATGTCAATGATGGCTCAGGAGGTTCAAACATAAAGTATGCAGAAAGTTATAGAGTTTATGCTCTCAAAGGTGAAAAGCCTTCATTTAAGAACAGCTATTCTAACGCATATCCTCAAAAGCTAACGGATGGGGAAGTGGATGATATGAATGACAGCAAAAATATTAACAGAAATGGCGACAGAGATGCATGGAATTTGTTTACCATCAGTCAATTAAAGCATAAGATTTAAAACAATGTTGGTCGTTCCCATGGAATATTTTTGACTTTAATGGTATTAGTCATGATATGAATCTCAAGGTATGAACGAGGAGAGATGAGAGACTTATATGCTTCCCAAATTTCTTCAAAAGGTAATGTTATACCTGACTGTTTCCAAATGAGTTCAATATCATAACGTGAGAAACCTTGAAAGATAACGAAGTCAGTTATGAGACGTTTTATGTTTAAAGCAAGGAAACGCCATGTTTGCATAAGTATTGCTACAGTTAAATGGTAATGTCTGACTTTAGTAATGATGTTAGCTAATGGTGAGTCAGGCTTTGACACTAAACCTTTTCCGGCGAAGTCGTCACAAACGAGCAGAGTGTTTGAAGGATACTTTTTGAAGGGGTATTTTGAAAGTTTTGATAGAATGTAGTTTGTAAGTCGTTTCATATCGTAAACTCCTGAGTATTGACGTAAGTGGTGTTTGTCAATAATTCTTTCCATCTCTTCTGAAGTCTTTTGCATTCCTGACTGTATGAACTCTACAATAGCATAATATTTTCTCTTACGTCGAATGTAACGTTGAAGAAATTCAATGAGTTCGCTATCTGGAACTTTAACGACGGAGGCTTGAACTTTTGACATGAATGTTTTCGCTGTTGAATCCATAGAGTCTGAAGTTGCTGATATAATGATTTGGTCATAGTAAGAGTCGTTTCCTAAACGCTCTGTTATGAGTATATGACGAATGAGGTTAAATGTCTTACCTGAACCCATCTTTCCACAATAGAAATACACACCATTTGAACAGAACTCATAATCTTTGCTGAAAGGAAGAATGAGAGAAGAGTTAAGTTTGTCTGTAGTTTCATTCATGTCTTCATCTACGTCATGTATTAAATGCTTCATTTTATCTCCATTAAAAATGCAAGTCAGAAATATTCAGAACATAGCACCGAGTCTAACTGACAAGAGTATAAAGATATACTATGAACACGTTATGATGAAACCAACCAAAATTCAAGAAAGTCAGTATACTTATGAATATCCAAGACACTGGGTAGAGTATGTAGGAGGTGAGAAAGCTATTGAAATAAGACAAGTTAGAAGTATTCCAGCAGGAAGGACAATATTATTGAAGAACTTTAATGTTTTGAGATATAATGATGAAACAAAGAAGCAAGATAGTTTCCCTGTTGCTGTGTATGTGAACTTAGATACAGGAGATGACATGAAAGTTTTTAACACAAAGCTTCAAATGGTAGTGAGAGAACAACTGACTGCGGAAGGGCATCCATTACCTTCAGAAGTAGTTAGTATACCTAAGTTGTGTACTGAGGCACTGCGCGCCTCCATACACCACTTAGCGGTTTTGACACTTTACGAAACCGTTAACGTATATTTTACAACACAAACG
Source organism: Trichomonas vaginalis G3 (assembly GCF_026262505.1). NCBI lineage: Eukaryota > Parabasalia > Trichomonadida > Trichomonadidae > Trichomonas > Trichomonas vaginalis. The sequence goes on from NC_067207.1 coordinate 15,290,277, forward strand.
ACAACACTAACTTAACCTTAAATATTTATAAAACCGCCAACCACTTCACCTCACTAATGAAAAAATAAACGTTTTCACTAACGAACTCACTAATGAAAAAATAAACGTTCTCACTTACAAACGTATTGCAACTCCTCCCATTGCTGTGCTTCACATAACAGCTCATAATCTTCTGACTCACTTTCTTCTTCATATAGGTCAAAGTCACTGTCAAAATAAATGTTAGTAAGTTTTGACAAAGCTAATGAAACACGTTTACCGTTTGTATCGTATGCTTGTATAAACTTTCCATTCTTCATTCCTTCATAAACGCTCAAACTAACTTTACCTTTTCTCCCTCGTATCTGATAGAATGTATTTTCACGAGGAACGAAGAACAAATTCTTGAACTCATGACCGTTGTAGTTTGTTATCTCAATAGTTTTCGTCATTTACATAAAAATAAAATAAAAATAAAATAAAAAATAAACTTAAAATTAATGATATCACCACTCCCACACGTATGAAAACATAGCGCAAAAATAAATTTAGGTGAAGTGGTGAAATCTCACCTCTTTTTTCACCTCTTTTTTCACCTCATGAATTCATTGCTTTATAACTCTCTTCCTTGGTTTCTTTTTAGTTGCTTTCTTCACGTCTGTCTCCAACTTGACTGTCTTTCTTCTTCGTCCGTAATGATACCAGTTACTTCCACCAGTCAATGGGTCAAATGGTCTTTCGTAAGGGTTTCCATACATTCCATAGGGACCATACGGAAGAACTGCTGGTGGAGGAAGAGTTCCATCGACTCTATTTAAATGCATTGTTTCACCTTTCATCTGGTCATTAAAGTCTTTTGCGTGTTTTGAAAACTCATCGTCCTTTCCTAAAGCATTTTCCGACTCAGTCGCAACCAAATTGGATGCTTTATTTATGAGCCCTATTTTATTTAATCTTAACTTCTTTGCAACCCAGCCTCCAATCTTCCCTTTATTTGCATCTAATGTCTTCGAAACCCTTCCTCCACTCATTTTATTTACTGCGTCATAAGCTCCAAGTGCTTTTGCTCCAAATGCTAATGCTTTTGTTCCCATTGCGCCTAAAGCTGCCCAAGCTACCATTTACACCATATTAAAATCATCTCTCTTCAATATTATCTCATAAAAGTTCTCGTTACTGGAGAAAGTCAATGAAACATAAACATTCTCACGGGCTTCGCCCTCACCGCTTTGCGGTCTATCTAACTTCTTTCTTATCTCATCTATTCGCTTCAAAATGTCTGAACAATTGCTAACATCTTCTACAACAGTTATTTCATCATGACTGACCTTCAAGAACAAGCTCATTTAATATGCAATTAAAATCATCTCAATAATGAGTCCATCCTTTCCATCTTTAGGTAGCACAACATCTTTCATTGAAGAAGGTTCGACAAGTCTTATGTTAAACTTACTGACAAAGTTTGTTATACTATAATGCTTCGGTGGCGAATACATGTAGTTTGAAAGACATAATATAGATTCTTCAGCAAATTCACTTATACTGGATTTTATAACAATGTTCTCACGAGACCAAAATACCACCAATTGACAATCTTGTAAGCAATCCTGCTGAACCTTCTACTGTAAACATCGATGGTAACATTCCACGAAGGTCATCTATTGACATCGTTGAGTCACTGAATTTAAATATTTTCTTAAAGCAATCGTCATTATCTAACCATGCAATAGCTTTGAAGTTTTCATTCGAATATACATCTGCTTCATTAAATGTAAAACCTGACTTCTTTGCAGAGATGACTTTAAAATCTATTGAGTTTGTTTCAAAATTATATGCTATGGTAACTTCTGAAGGTAATGGATGCCCTTCCGCAGTAAGTTGTTCTCTCACTACCGTTTGAAGCTTTGTGTTAAAAACTTTCATGTCATCTCCTGTGTCTAGGTTCACATACACAGCAATGGGAAAACTATCTTGCTTCTTTGTTTCATCATTATACCTCAAAACATTAAAGTTCTTCAATAATATTGTCCTTCCTGCTGGAATACTTCGAACCTGTCTGATTTCAATAGCTTTCTCACCTCCTACATACTCTACCCAGTGTCTTGGATATTCATAAGTATACTGACTTTCTTGAATTTTGGTTGGTTTCATCATAACGTGTTCATAGTATATCTTTATACTCTTGTCAGTTAGACTCGGTGCTATGTTCTGAATATTTCTGACTTGCATTTTTAATGGAGATAAAATGAAGCATTTAATACATGACGTAGATGAAGACATGAATGAAACTACAGACAAACTTAACTCTTCTCTCATTCTTCCTTTCAGCAAAGATTATGAATTCTGTTCAAATGGTGTGTATTTCTATTGTGGAAAGATGGGTTCAGGTAAGACATTTAACCTCATTCGTCATATACTCATAACAGAGCGTTTAGGTCAAGATCCATATTATGACCAAATCATTATATCAGCAACTTCAGACTCTATGGACTCAACAGCGAAAACATTTATGTCAAAAGTTCAAGCATCTGTCGTTAAAGTTCCAGATAGCGAACTCATTGAATTTCTTCAACGTTACGTTCGACGTAAGAGGAAATATTATGCCATCGTTGAATTTATACAGTCAGGAATGCAAAAGACTTCAGAAGAGATGGAAAGAATTATTGACAAACACCACTTACGTCAATACTCAGGAGTTTACGATATGAAACGACTTACAAACTACATTCTGTCAAAACTTTCAAAATACCCCTTCAAAAAGTATCCTTCAAATACTCTGCTCGTTTGCGACGACTTCGCCGGAAAAGGTTTAGTGTCAAAGCCTGACTCACCATTAGCTAACATCATTACTAAAGTCAGACATTACCACTTAACTGTAGCAATACTTATGCAAACATGGCGTTTTCTTGCTTTAAACATAAAACGTCTCATAACTGACTTCGTTATCTTTCAGGTTTCTCACGTTATGATATTGAACTCATTTGGAAACAGTCAGGTATAACATTACCTTTTGAAGAAATTTGGGAAGCATATAAGTCTCTCATCTCTCCTCGTTCATACCTTGAGATTCATATCATGACTAATACCATTAAAGTCAAAAATATTCCATGGGAACGACCAACATTGTTTTAAAGTTTAACCTTCAATTGACTGATGGTAAACAAATTCCATGCATCTCTGTCGCCATTTCTGTTAATATTTTGCTGTCATTCATATCATCCACTTCTCCATCCGTTAGCTTTTGAGGATATGCGTGTAGAATAGCTGTTCTTAAATGAAGGCTTTTCACCTTTGAGAGCATAAACTCTATAACTTTCTGCATACTTTATGTTTGAACCTCCTGAGCCATCATTGACATAAATTTTTATAGGCTTCCACCCTTTGTTTCATGTTCCTGCTTCTTCCCTTAGCTCTTTTGTTCAGTAGTTCTACATCTTTATACACAGCACCTGTCTCAGTGAATTCAAACAATATTTTCATTCGTTAGCTTTACATTCAAACCCTTGTCGAGTATATTGTTCATTTCATACATATAAAAGGTTTTTATTCTATATGAAATGAGAAGCAAATCCATCTTAGCTGGTGCCGTTAATGTTCCAATTGAACCAACATCAAATGTTGACTCACGAACGACAAACAATATTGTCATAAAGAACTATAGTTCAGAGTGTTTGAAGAAAAAGAACCAGAAACTGAAATCCGTGAATTTAAACTCAGCTTCAAACGCTAACGCTACATCAGATGTTAAGTTAGAGTATCCACCACTGGACCAAGTTCTTTCAAGAGAAGCCAACGACAACCCTTACACAAATGTTCAAACAAATCCTTCAGATAACGTAGACCATTACCTTCTTCAGTTATACCAAAACAATTTTACTCAAAGACGATAAGAAGCTTTTGACAAATCTTATAAGCAAGAACCAAATAATTCTAACAAAGGAGGACCTTGAAAATGTTATATCACGAATAACAGGGAAAAATGTGTCATTGACTATCTCGACCCTGAAATCGAATGCTGTGGTCAAACGCCACCATTCATGAAAATAGGTAACATCCGCATCATTGAAACACCAGGAACTACAGGAGTTGAGTTTAAGTATAAATATTCGAACGAGTATACAAAACTTTCAACAGAATATAAGCTTTGTTTGAAATATGTTTTAGTAAATTAAAGCAATTTGTAATATCTATCCAAAACTTCTTCAACAGTATCGAACTCATCTTCATAATGCAAACCTAATCTTATTGACTTGGTGCAGTTTTCACTAACACAATATAGCGCTTTGCGCTCGGCGCCTTTGACGCCTTTTTCTGTTCTCTTGACTGACATAACTAACTCATTTGTTTCATCAAACAGCAATAACCAAAGTTCATGACCTAATACATAACATTCATACTTTATATTTTTAGCTCTGAGTTCTCTTGTAAGCTGTTGCATTTAATATTTTCTAAAAAGTCAACTTCAACAGTCATTCGCACTGGTGCCTTCAGTTCTACAGGCTCTCCTTGAAAGTCAACAAGTCTGAATTGCATGTCTTTCAAATTATGAGGACTAATGCGAACCCATTTACCTAAATGAGTTACTATGACAGGAACGTTTGGAATGAACATTGAATTGACTGCATAACAGAAGGATTTATATTCTACTGAACCTTTACTATTAACTCCTGAAATACCTGTGACATTAGCTATTTTTGACTCAACGTATAAACAATTACCATAACATACGTATGGAACAGATTTCATCTCAATCGTTTTGTCAACACTTTTCAAAGGACATGTCATATGGTATGCTCCCAGAAGCAATTGAACTCTATGACTCATTCGTGTTATCTTAAACTCCTTCGCATAACTGAACTTCAAAACTCCTGCAATAAGTTTAACATTCATTAAGTTTTCTTCGTTCTCCTTGTTTATTGTAGTATTTATGAGCGCATTTAACACTCCAGCTAATGTTTCCATCTTATATTCTACATTATTGTGAAATCTTATTTCGTGCTTCTTTCCATCTATTTCAAGCTCCATGAAATCTGTTTCATCTGTTATAACGAATGAAGCGATAGTATTGAAGTCAACAACTCTGAAAGCAAGCGCTTCATTCTGAAGACCTAAGTTTGTTTGTAGCTTTACTGTCCCGTATTCGTTTGGGTCTGTACTTTGCAAATAGAACAACATTTTATTCTCATTAAAATATGAGTATTGCTGCATATGCGTATGAAGCTGACAGAGCTAAACGTTTATATTTTGGTCAATACTCTCTCACACTTACTGACAAATATATTGTTATTTCTGATGGAAATACCGAGAAATACATAACATGGAAGGACTATGAAAAGTTTGACCCTATTTTAACTCCATGCACTATGCCATTCATTGTAAATGGTGAAGTTGTCATGAAGAACGACACAACAGTTTATAAGTCTGTATATGAAGCGTTAGAATATATGTTGAATTATAATCCCGAAAGATTTGACCCAAGCACTACGTCATGTACAATGCCTTTTATTAAGGATGGTGAAATCGTAAGAGTTCCGAATTCAACGGTTTACACAGCTGTTCAAAACAGTTTACAAAACATTTTAGCGAATATCTTTAATTCAGAAACTACAGAAATAAAATTACCATATATAACAGATGCTAAAGAAATTAAATCAAAAACGACAACATTATTTACGTCACTTAATGATTTAATGACTTATATCATTAATATTCCTGCACCAACTACAGCATTTGATCCAAACTCGACGGTTTGCAGTGTACCTTTCATAAAGTCGCAAACGGACTCTTTGAGTCCTGAAGGTCTTTCAGACCGAAGCGACCAGGGCGAAGCCCATGACAGTTCATTAATTGTTTTAAGGGATTCAACAGTTAATGAATCATTAAAGGCGTCATTAATGAAAATCATTGATTTTAATTCATTCACGAATACATATAATTCATTCATTAATGTTTCATATGCTTCTAAAGAAGGTGAGCCAAAAACTATCGATAAAGCGGTGTATGAAATAAAAGCATCAACGACGAAATTGAATTCGTTAACTTTTGACGGTGATAGTTTCGTTAATGACATAACATCGGGGAAAACAATTTTAACGAAAGAATATTTAAAATCTCATGTTAGTGAGTTCGTTGAAATTGAAAAAGAAGGTGGAATTAAGTTCGATCCACTGAATTTCATTTTCAGCTTAGCGAATGCGGGTGTTAGTTTCGCTGAATGGACAACTATACAGAGTGAAATAAATGCAATATGGACGTTTTTGGGGTCAAAAGCGGGAATGGGTGAGCTTGTAAATGCTGCAAGAACATTAGGTGAAACAGGAAATTTTGTAGATGGTTTTAAAAGACTTGTTTCAAATGTTTTAACAAACACAAAGAAATTATTTAGATATACCATACATAACGGACGGATTTTCGAACAGGTAGCAACAAACCCTCCGGTTATGGCTGCGTTGATGATGGTTAGATATAAAACCACGTAACGACGGGAACGAAGAACATGAACAACAGAGCCCAACGGGCTCAGAGCCACATAGTGGCGAGGATACTGGTCGGGTTATTCAAGACATTAAAAACGTGTATCCTGAAGTTATTGATTTATTTAGAGGAGTTAATGATTCAATTTCAAAACATTCTATAACCCTCGATGAAGAGAATAAATTAACAGATTATATATTCGTCATTATTGCAGAATTAATGAAGAGAATAAATGAAAAAGGAATTGGTGATATCATTAATGTCAGCGATGTAATGATGAAAAGAAATTTTGACTCATTATTTACAAAACCGAAAACAGAATATAGTCTTTATGACGTAATTACCGAATTAATGAAAAAGATTAATGATAATAAGAGTTCTGGCGGAAGAGTTGAATTAGAAGTGAATGATGTTAATGAGAAATTAGCCGAAAAAGCAGATAAAAACCACGTTCATTATATAACTTCAGACGAACAGATTATAACGGACTACCATGGATATTTAACACGAAGTGATGAAGCGAAGACAAAAAATGTTAATGAAAGAAGATATAAATACATTCGTGCTAAAGGTTATGACATAAGCTGTACTGTACAGTATGACACAGGTAAAGCACCAGAAGCATTTAGTTATAACGATGAAATTTATGCCTCTACTTTCTCTGTTAATGGTGTATTAGTTGAACCAAGATTTATGTTAAGAGTTAAGGCAAAAATAACGTTTGAAGATGCTATTAAAAGTAAAGCTGACAAAGTTGAACTTGACGCAACGAACAAAGTTTTGAAATCTCATAAACACAACATCTCCGATATAAATGAACTTCAAACTTCTTTAGACAGTAAAGCTGACAAGAACCATACACATAAATCCTTCACTACTGTTAGAGCAGACGACATAATATTGAACTTTGACCTTGGTTCAAGTGCACCATTAGAAAAATCCAAGTACAAGCGTAAAAGATACTCTTAACAGTTTAGATAACAGTTGCAGGAACATTGAAAGTCATGCCAGAAACTTTGAAGCACATGAACTACCAGCAATGTTAGATAAGAAAGCAGACAAGAACCATACACATAAATCCTTCACAACTGTTGCTATAGAAAGTATTGAAGGAACGGTTGAAGAAACTGGTGGGGATGCATTATATTGTAAACCTCCTAACTTTCCACAAGGTTTAACATCGGATGACGACATAACGACGATGAGAAACATTAGATGTAAAGATGTTTATGTCATGAAGGATGAACATAATATTAAATTCACTGCTCAAGATTTATATGACAAGAAAGCAGACAAGAACCATACACATAAATCCTTCACTACTGTTAGAGCAGACGACATAATATTGAACTTTGACCTTGGTTCAAGTGCACCTTTAGAGAATCCGAGTACAAGCGTAAAAGATACTCTTAACAATTTAGATAAGAGTTGCAGGAATACCGAAGATCATGCCAGAAACTTTGAAGCATATGAACTACCAGCAATGTTAGACAAGAAAGCAGATAAAACTTATGTGGATGCAGAACTAACAAAGAAATTTTCGAAACCAGATACAATGACATTTACAACAGAAATTATAAATGGTGAACCAGCAACTCCATTTGAATTTGTTAGAGGTCTTCAACCAGATACTTTTGAATTTTTCTTGGATAATTCTATTGAACTAACATTACATTATAAAAGTGGAACAAATGCAACATTTCATCCGGGAGATACATTCCAAATGGTATTTAATGACATAAGTTCTTTAGAATATGTTTATAGAGTTATGAGCATATATGATTTAATATATCCTATAGGAGCTGTTTATACGTCTATGAATCCAATAAATCCAAACACTTTATTTGGTGGTAGATGGTATGAAATAGTTGACAGTTTTCCATTCTACACTAATACGCAGTCAATGAAGATGGGAGGTTCAAAGAAAATAGGTATTGAAAACCTTCCTTCACATATGCATAGGTTCAGTGGAAGAACATCTGTGGAAGGAAACCATTCACATTCAATAACAAAAAGAGGTTATACAAATCTTGCAGCGGGTTCGGATAGACAGGGAATGCATAGATATGATATCACAACTGACCCCAAAGATGTTAGCACAGGTATTTTCTGTGGAACTGCAGGAAATCATACACATGTTGTAGCTGGTATTACAGACCCAGCAGGTAATGGAAAAGATTATATGCCTCCTTATATAACAATGCACGCTTGGATACGAGTTGGTTAAAATCTTTAACTTTACATAAATGAGCTTGAAAGAAGTATTCGAACAACATCCATGGAGGTCATTTAAGAAGTTCAATGAAGCTGCAAAGAGTTGGGATTTACTAACAGAGCTGAAGTGAAAAGGTTCTTTGACAAAAATGTTGTACATCAAACAAAAATAAATCCTTACGACTACTTTTTACCAATTTACTCCAACACTCCTGACGCATACCAATTTGACACTCTCATTCAAAGCAGAAAAGGAGGACATAAACCATTCCTCATCTTCATAAATGTTAACACTCGTAAAGCATATGCGTATATAATGAGAAATAAAGGAACTCATGAAGTGTTAAGAGTTTTACAAAAGTTTGTAGCAGAACATAGCCCAAGTATTTTAACATCAGACCAAGACGGTGCATACCTCAGCAACGAAATCACAGAATTTCTCATTAAGCATAACATAACTCACTACACTACTGAAGACCATAACCATAACATACTCGGTATCATTAACCGCTTCATAAGGACTCTCAGAGATTTAAATCAAGAGCGAGACTTTACCGAAGAAACAATGAAACATTTTCTCGAAGTATATAATTCCTCAACACATTCTACAACAGGACATACACCAAATTCAATGACACAACAACAAGAAGAAAAGTATATACAAAAGAAACGAAGCCAAACACAAAATATCAGAAATTCAACACAATTTACTCTCATTCCTGGTACAAAAGTTCGTGTAGTTCTTGACGACAAACCATTGACAAAGAAACGTTTAAGGTTAAGTCGAAATTATTATATCGTAGACTCTACGCAAGGTAATGGATATCTTATAAAAGCTGCTGACGACTCCATAGCATTTTACCCTCGACATAAATTAGTCGAAAGTAGTAATGGCAAACTTGCTGAAACCATTGACGAAGCAAAGCGAGGAGTGGTTATTGAAATACTTGACTATAACACAAACGATGACACTTATAAAGTAAGATATGAAGGAGGCGTTGAAGATGTTATACCATCTAAGAACTTGAGAGAATCTAAACCAACTCATCTGGGACCATTAGAGCGGGAGTACTGGAAAGATAAAAACATGCCAGAAAGAATAAGAAAATTCTTCTAAACTTTTTCGTTGGATGTAAATCAGACAAAAATATAATTTAGGTGAAGAGGTGAGATTTCACCTGTTTTCTCACCTCTTTTTTCACCTCTTGAACTTTTTATAACATTCGGTCATAACTTCATCAATTTCATTTAAATCACGATTTAAAAACTCATTGACTTCATCTTCAACCGTGTCATCTTGTAATAAGAATATTTTCTTTAGTTTCATGTCAACATCCCGAACAGCACAAAGGATAAAATCATATTCATTTCTTCCGTTAAACATACTTTTTCTTTCTCGTTCATCGTTAAATAAATTATTGAAAATATAAACAGCGGTGTAAAAGTTATGTACTGTGTTAAATGTTGAAGCTTCACCTATTTTAGATTTTAGGATTCTTTTAGTAAGTAAATTGTTATCGTTCTTTCTCTTTTCCTTATCGTTCATGTCGAATCTGTCGAACCACATATCCTGTATTTCATCGAATTTACGAACTATAGAATCCGTCATTTCCCTGGTTAATGAGGGGTAATCATTATTAATTTTTTCATATAATTTGTCCATATGATTTTCATCGACGTTTCCGGAAAGCATTTAATTAAAGCAAAAATATATTATAGGTGAAGAGGTGAGATGTCACCCGTTTTTCACCTGTTTTCTCACCCCAGTTTTTCACAAGCGTTTTACATGAATTGTACGATGTATATTTGAAATCCTAAACAATTTCGTAGCTTCTATTTCTTCTGTCAGTATGTCAAAAGTTTTAACAATGCCGAAAGTTTCTTTATATTTCTTCTTGACGTCAGATAGAAGGAAATCGTCAGCAGTTGGATAGTTTTTGTTCAGAAATGCTAACATGTCCATTTTATTTTCTGCTGGCTTTTCTGCTTCTTTCTTTAAGTCTGCATAGTCGTTTCGCATTCTTTCTATCTCTTTGACGGAGTAGTTATATTTCCTAATTGCTGCTTTACATTTAGAACATTGCGGATTCATTTTTGCGTTATATTCTGAAACCTTACCTGCTAAAACAACTAAGGCGTCAATGGTTTTCTTTAACTCAAAAGCAGTTGGTCTTATCTGTTCGTTCCATATTTTACCTCTTCTATCTTTATCTCTTATCTGCCATACACATTCAGCAACTAACGAAACAAAGTTATCGTAGGTCTTAAACTCCCCGGATTTATATATGTCAGAAACATTCTTATATACCATGTCGCAATCTTTGTCCATAACCTTATGGTTGCAATGAAATCCTAGAAACTCATAGTTTACCTTTCGAATGAACTTCTTTATTTCTACTGAGTCAGTTGGTTTCACTTCTATTTCATCGAATTCAGGAATAGTTAGTTTTTGATGCTGAATTTCAGGTAGTTTAGGTAAATGGTCAATAATGTCCTGCATTTCATAAAGATACTGTTCATTTGTTTCATCTTTCGCACTACAGTCTAAATTACTTGTTAAAAGTTCTTGCTTTATCTTCTGGATTTTTGTTTCGAAAGTATATGAAGAAGGAATGAAGCTTTTCATCTCTACTAACATAGATGTTGGATTCATGACTAACGAGTTTGGTGAAGTTGTTGTGGACAGAGTCCCGCCGTTCGCGGCTTGAATTGTTGTTGTGCCGATTGTTGAAATCATATCTTTACATACAAAATAAAAAAATAAATAAAAATAAAACTAACGTTATTTTTCTATCTTAAGGAAATTCATGAAAATTCATGAGGGTGAGAAATTAGGTGAAAAAAGAGGTGACATCTCACCTCTTCACCTATAATATATTTTTGGTCATTTACACTCATTTACGAAGAAGTTATGACAAAGCATTTACGAAGAAGTTATGACAAAGCATTTACGAAGAAGTTATGACAAATTCATGAGGGTGAGAAATTAGGTGAGAAAACAGGTGAGATGTCACCTCTTCACCTATAATATATTTTTGGTCATTTACACTCATTTACGAAGAAGTTATGACAAAGCATTTACGAAGAAGTTATGACAAAGCATTTACGAAGAAGTTATGACAAAGTCACGAGGGTGAAAAAAGAGGTGACATCTCACCTCTTCACCTAAATTATATTTTAGGTCAAAGCTTCCACGAGAGAAAAGATTCCTCATTCGCTAAGGATTCCAAAAATGAAAAAATCATTGATTTCGGCTGAGAAAAAACAGCAAAACCCTTCTTCCACGGGAACAAAGAAATAAAGAAGAAATAAAGTAAATTTTTTATTTATTCCCGTGGAAGATAGAGCACTTTTATGACACTTTTTATTCACGACAAACAAGACAAATAAAGAAAATAAGAAAATACGGCGCTGTCGCGGTTCGAACCACAGACCTTGACCCCTCCATAACACCACCTTAGACCACTGTGCTACGTAGCCTGTCGACATAAGATTTTATAAATTGCATATTTGACGTAAATTTATTTCCATCTGGCTTCCCACTGCATAAGATATTCATACGTGTTTGTAAGACATTCATTAAACTTCTTTTCTATTGCATCTAATCTTGCGTTATTTTTTTCAATAACTTGTCTGTATTCTTCATCATCTCCAGCAGTGTTTGGGTCTTCACGTTTAAAATATTCATTGTTAACCAATTTTTTATCTACAAATTTTATTAGTGTTTGATTCACTTCGTTATGATAACGGTCATATTCTTTCAATACGTAAGTGAAGACAAAATGCGTCGTACCTTCAATCTTAAAGCTTAAAGAACTTTCAACACAGTTTTGAGGGTCTGTCAGTGCGTCAATGAGATAGTATTCGAAGTCAGTCAATAATCTTTTTAAAGTCATTTCATACAGGATAAAATTTAATGTTGTGAAGAAATAGTGTTTATCTCAGAAAAAATAAAGTTAGTTTTTATTTTATTTATTTTTTTATCCTGTATGTAAGAACAGTAATGTCAACATTAGAGAACACAACAACTGCTATCGTTCATGAAGCCATAAATGAAGAATACGAATACATACAATATAACAAACAATTGAGACTCATTCGTTCAGTCAAAGATGATATGTATCAAATGCAAAGTATAATGAACGCTCTTCGTTCTACAAAGCAAGCATATCATTGGTTTGAAAACCAACAGGCAAAAGAACTTTTAGAAGAATTTCCTCATATGATTGCTTCCCTCGGAAAACCGAGGGAAGAGATTCCGTACGAAAATCGCAAGAATTTGGCACCTGGTTTGAAAGGTTATTATGTTCATAGACTTTTAGTAAATGCTGTAGCAATGTGGGCTTCACCTCGTTATGCTTGTTATATTTTCATGATGTTAGATGAACTATATAAAGCAGAACGTGGAGAGATGGAAAAGAAACTTCAAGCAAAAGATGAAGTCATTGAATCCAAAGACAAAAGCATACAGAAAAGAATACCACGTTCAGTACCAAAAGGAAAGGAAAAGAGTTATAAGTATATGATTTATACTGAAGAGTTGGAGAAAGAAGAAGATAGAGATATGGTTATGTTGCATTTAGTCAGAAGAAACAACAAAAGCTTTTACGACCTTGCTAAAATATATAAATCTGACAGAAACTGGTTCTATCGTGAAAACTTACCGATTTCAATGACACCGAATGAGCAAATAAAAGAAATTGTCAAAAATACTCTTCCTCAAACACACTATGACATCAAAGGTTGCACAATACTTACCTTCAAAGAAGACTTAACATTACTGAAGAAAAAATAACAGAATATTTCGATAACTTCAAAGAGGAAGAATGAAGTCACGACAACATTAACGAAGAAGTCACGACAACATTAACGAAGAGAGAATGAGGTGAAAAAAAGACCCAAAGGGTCAGAGCCGCAAAGCGGCTAGGTGATATCTCACCTCTTCACCAAAAATATATTTTTGGTTAAATAGCTTCAGGGTCAATTTCTTCAACCATTTCACTTCCTTCGTCAATGTCAATTGAAGCTTCTTCAACCTTTGGTAAGAACTTTTGTATAACATCTTTGTTCGTTATTGTCTTCAGAGATGAAGGATAATATTTCACAGATGTTTCACCCTTCTTATATTCTTTCTGTTCGGAAAGATTCATAGCAATACTGAAGAAGTCAATGTTGGAGTTCTTTATGACAGTATAGTGTGTATCTTTGACATTCACGAAGAAACCCTTTTGTTTCAAAACTACTGCTAACTCTTGTGAAGTATAACGTTTGCGGTCAATGACGATAGCTAATGGTCTGACATACTGACCAAACTTAGATTCTTTCACAAACTTCTTGTTAAAGATAACATTAACGTTTGAAGCATTATTGAACTCATTCTTGATGGCAGTAGCGAGAGCATTGTATGAAAAGAACTTGCAATCTTGCATGTGTTTCATTAAAATAAAAATATTAAATTATTTTGAAAAATAACTTAAAAAAAATCTAATCTAATTTTTTCAAAAAATATTTTTTTATTTCCTACTAAAGATGTATCGGAAGTTGTCTAAGTTAGAACACTCGGAAATAAAACAACTTCTTACAGAAGCTAATATAGATGTTGCAAAGCATTACGCAACAAACAAAAAAGCACTCGCTGACTTCATTAAAGACTATAATGGTGCAATAAGTTATGATAGAATTCATGAGTTCATAAAGCCGCAACGCGGCGAGGACGAAGTCCATGCAAGAGCATTTCCTTTAAATGACATTGCTATTGACTTATATCATAGACGTTCAGTACCTCATGAAGTAAGAAGAGAGATGTTTGACATAACAAATGCAAACGTTGGTGAAACAAGAAGAGCTGTACCTCATGAAGTAAGAAGAGAGATGTTTGACATAACAAAGCCGCATGACGGCGCGGGCGTAGCCCATGCAAACGTTGGTGAAACACGAAAGAGAGATGACACACTGAAACAACAGAGAAGAGAGATGTTTAAAAGTGCTATAGAACAAGTTCGCAAAGCTAACGATGTCATTCGTTCCATTGACGACAAACCAAAAGAAGGTGAGAGATGGTTAAAGAAAGATGAAGAGAATAGGAAGAGAAATGTGAAGTCAGGCAATAGACTCATTGACTTTAACATCGAAGCTTTAGATGAACCAAACAGAGACTACTTACACAAACATTTCGGTAAGGTTTTCATGAGACTCTTAGAGAAAATTAAAATAAACTCGCAACAGAGATGGATGGTATGTTATAAACTTGGTGGAAAGTATGAATGTTCTACGTTAAACCTCAATAATATTGGAACATTACTACATCAGCTCTTGAAGGAGAACTTTATATCAGAGATAGAAGCAAATGCTGCAGGTATTGTTGAAATGCACTATGACTTCTTCTTGACAAACATAAAGAATCTTACCGAAATAAAGATGTATGATTTAACAGAATATGAAGGCTTAACGATGTCAGATGTAAAGAAAGGCAAACCAAAAAAGAGACCATATAGAGATGAAAGCACACTGACAAATGACCAGAAAGCCATTTTGGAAGCTCTTAAGCAAACAGGAAACCCAGCACTTATAGAAAGCTTTTGGAAAGATAATGGTGAAAAGAAGTTTTATAAGAAGAGAAGCGGTCAGTTAGTATCTTTAGCACTTAATATAATCGTTGGAACGCTACAAATCTTCAATGAATGAACAAAAGAACTGCAACACTTATGAAGAGGACGATTGATTTCGTTTTATGGTTGGCATTCAGGATGGAGTGGTAAATGAAGAAACTATTGACCACATGAGAGAAGTCATTCGTGTTAGATGATTTCCTCAAATGTAAGAGTAAAGAATTTCCGATTTCAACAGTTAGCATTTAATGTTACCCATTGGTTTATTATCAATGACTAAGACATTAATGAAATAAGAGATATAGATAACAAAAGAAGGTTGCTGAAACTGTTAGAATTATTGTGACCTTACTTCTTGTTGAAGACTACTGACAGCTAAATGAAGATGTACCTAATGACAACATACATTTCATATCAAATATATAGATTTTTAAGGAGTTGTGGTGGAGATGAACATTGAAACAGATGAAGGATTTATACAAAGAGAGAAAGATAAATATGTAGTTCGTTATGATGAAAAACAAGCTATGGGATGTTTGATAATAAAATTGTGGGAGTTATGGCAAATGAATTGTCTGTGAAAACTAATGTTGTTATAGAGAGATATATTCAGACCATAGTTCTACTGATTTATAATAATTGTATGAAAATATAGTGCGACTGCCATTTGAATGATTTGAAATATGCTCCAAGTATTGTGTAACAATGAAGAAGAAAGCAGAGTCAAACGAAGTAAAATAAGCTAAATGTAAATTCATTCTGAGCACGTTTTCTTTGGCTGACTTTGAGTGTAGCACAGACGGTTTCATAAAGTTTATACATTGTTTGACAGTGAAGATGGTTAGTGATGACAAGATTTGGGTCAAAATGTTGCAAAGAATTTTGGAAAGAATTCCCTGACAAGAGTTTATATATGGTTCACCCTCAGTTATTGAATAATTTCATCTTAAAGCACATGACAGAAGTGAAGGATCTCCATCATTAAAGGTTTCAAGACAATGCAATATAATGGTTATATAGGACGGGCAATTATTATAAAGATCTTCAGTGTTTAATAAAAGCTAAACTATTTCCTGTATGTTTAACTTACACAGGACGAAAGAAGTATGATTAAGATTTCATATAATATAAGAGTGTTTTTGGTTAGAAATGAAACAGGAATGGTGTCATTTCTGAAGCATGTAGTTTTCCATGTGCAGATACATTATGAAGACATAGATTCCATAAGGTTGCAGAATAGATGAAAACCGATTAGACTTGAAAAAGTATAGGGCACGTTTTAAACTGGCAAAAAAAAGATGTAATATTTTAAAGAAGGTTTTTGTAAAGTTTCCAATTGACTTATTTGAAGTATTTGGATTTAAACGTTTATGATAGCGTTATATTTGGTATCTATTGCTAACAATTTGTTTGAGAACAGAGTATATCCTTTCGATGATTATATGACTCTCAAATTAAACAAGAGATTTATTTTCGAGATGCCATTAAGGTGGAAGATGTATTGTTGTAGATTACATGAAAAAAAAGAGCAAAAAGAAAACTCATTGCTTTGGAATTCGATCAGCTGTTTCATTATATCCTTCAGCTATAGCAAGACTTTTACCTTAGAGGAATTCAAAGTAATGAGGATGAGATGCTAACACAGAGTATCTCATGAAAGAATATTATCTCCGAATGATGAACCAAAGGACACATTTGGTGAAAAAGTTATGTTGGCTTTTTGTTCTCATTAAGATAACATAGAGATTGGGTAATACACAGCCACGGTGTTATTTAATAGGGTTGAACACTGAACTAAATCGGAATTAAACGTTCAAGAAGTTAAAACATTTGCTGTTCATGTTAATGTTTGGCCATATAAATTACAAGCCTCATAAAATATCAATTGTGTTCAAAATGTGAAGTGGTTTGCAAGGATACTAATACGATGGACAGAGATATGAGCAAATAAGAGATGAAGTAAGAAGTTTGTTTGAGTTAGGTTAAAGTGATAAAGAAAGAAGGAACCCTTTAAAAGAATTATAAAATATTCTGAAGCATTTATGGAAAATATTTATCTCCTATTGAGTCAAATACCATAGTATAATACATAAGATGTATAGATATGTATAGAAATTAAACTTAGTGAAGTTCGAAGGTTGGATGGTTAAGATAAAACTATTTTAGCTAACGAAAAGCATTTGCGACACCTTTATTCTGTCAATTGGGTGTTATATTCTGTTATGTAAAAGTATTATGGATGAAAGATATTATTTGTATGCAGAGAATGGGACTTCAAATTTTTACCAGGATACGAACAGTTAATGCCTATATAATGAACATCCCAAGCTTGCAGAGAGTTTAAGAAGAGATATGGGTGCAACTTATAGGAAAGAACTTGGTCAATTTCATAGGACTTTGCGAAATTAACCGGAAAAAAGTTTAGCTTATAAAAGTATTTTTTTGTGGAAAGAAGACCTACATAGATTTACTCACTAACGATTTAATGAAGTTGATTCCTGGCAAGAATGAAGGCGTGAAGCAAGATGTTTATTGCTTTTAACCGTAATTGAAATGTTTTCCTGAAGTAATAACAATGCTATCAACATGAAGAAAGAACATTCACATACCTGTTGGATCAATATGAAAAGACTCTGGATTAGTTTAAGAACTTTACAAGCACTTTATGACTGTCGAGATTGATTCGACTTATGTCAGTATGTAACCTTGCTTTTGCTGGAAAGTTCAACTTTTTCAATACGACTAAAAACAGCTTATTCGTAGTTTGAAGTTTCTGAGGTCAATTTTTTTTGTCAACAATGAGGTCATGATGAGGTCATTTATTTTTTGTTCAGCATGAGGTATTGTGATAAAAATAAAAGTAGCGTAGATTTTACAATAGCTGTGTGCGTGGAATGGGTAGAGTTTAAGAGTTTGGTGCTTCAATGTAGAGACAGTCTTATTGGAGCAGACACTGGACATTTATGGTCATGGAGTGGAGAAATGTCTAATCCAAAATCACGGATTGAAGCCAGTTAATTTATGTATTAATAGGGTTAGGAAAGTGGTGAATTCTTGTATGACAATGAACTCATTTTCACGCCTTTGGCTTTATTAGAGTAAAGTATTGCTTTTTCTATCCATGCAGGTGTTACGGATGCTTTGAAAATTATTTTTCTCGGAGGCATTGCATATAATTGAAAAATTCTTAAATCATACTTGGTTCGGAGATTTGAATCTTATACGTAAATGGATTTTCTTCTTTTTAGCGATTTTTCTTGGAATGTGAGAATAAATGATTGAAGTCATGTGTTCCATCTTCATTTTCATTAAATTCTTGAAGTTCTGTATAAGTGTGGTTGACTACTTTTTCCCTTCAGTTGTAGGCAAGAAATCACGTAAAGGCTGTAAAGTTTGGTACTTTTTAATGTTTTTGAAAAGCTTTTTCTCGGAACATCTCATTATGAATATAATTGCAAAATGTTGAAATGTCTTTTAAATATTTGTTACATGTGAATGTTTTGGGCGCTTTAAAGATGTTAGTGCATTTTCTATTCGATTGAAGTATAAGTCAACTTTTGAAGCAGTGTTTGATTACTAGAATGTTATGGCCGATATACTTCTCTTCATTTATGTTTCACATCCAGTGTGTGGAAATTAAACGTTTAACTGAACTGTTCCCTTATTTTGACGTCAGTTTCACTACTGAAGGCACAGAGTAAAGAGTAATTTGTCTTCATTTATTTGGATAAAATAACCATTTACTCTTTTTTGCTTCAGCTTCCTTGTTATTTTTCTTCTTTGCTTTTTGCTTCTGTCTTCTAGCTATTTTTGCCAGCAAACGTGGTTCTTTGTCTTCAGCAGCATAATGCAGTAGTTTGTTTTTCAACTCAGATTTTTTCTTTGGTCTATCTGGCTATTTGTTCTTTTTTTTGTTCTTCAGCATTCGGATAAATAATTTTGTCGCGAATTTCTTTCATTCAAATGCTCAACATCTATGACCCTTGGGTCTGTGTCCATATGATTGTCTGAGTCATTTACTGATAGATAAAAACTACTTAAACTTTAACGATGTAAAATTGGCTTGTCAAAATCAGAGCCGAGAAGTCTTTATATTAAATGACGCAAGAGGAAGTACAACACTTTCTATTACTAAGTCAGAAAGTAAAGATGTAAAATATACGTAAGAAGAAGAAAGGTACCATTAGCGAAATGCAGAGAGGACAACATTAAGGTGATGGCAAGGGTGAAGTCCAGAAGCCCATATAAACTTCTGTTCATTGAGCCAAAAGAACAAGAGAAAAGAGCAGATGTACTTTCAATAACGAACCAAGAGCTTATTGAAAGTTCGTGAATTTCATTGAAAAACAAACCGAGTCAAGAGACACTGACCGCCAGTGAAAGAAGTTGAGACAAAAGAGGAATGTACAGTTCATTGAAAATGTAAGAAACACATTTCCCACGCATACCAGAAGGAGTGAGAATAATGAAGTAAATAGATATTTTTATTGAAGTAAATACATGCAGAAAGAACAGTTAAAACGAATTTACTCAGCAGAGCATATTCATCAGATTCGCTCATATTTCGTATATAAGACATGCAGTTTAAATTGGTGAACTAATAGAAATATTCTGACGCAAAAGATTCCATCACAACCTGGAATGCTAAAGATACACATGGGTAACATTAATCTCTCACCTCCTGGTGAAAATATGTTGGACCTTTACATACATTCATTACGTATAAAATGGAAGGTCAATTTATTGAGATAAAGAAATTGGTTCAGGCTTCCAATAAAACAAACCAGGATTTTGGATTGGTTTCGATGACGTTTCTATGCAGGTTGCTTGGATATAATCTTGCAAATGTGTATTCGTATATTCTCTAAGAAACGCAGAGAGAAGCATATTAAATTCAAACTCACAACTACGAACAAATAAGAAGTAGAATGTTGTTTTCAAAGATCAGACATGGCAAGATGTTTGGAGTCATTCGGGAACTATGCCAGAACAGGACACCAATTGTTTTAGTGGTCAATTACAGAGCGAAAATCATTTGATTTTAAGCTTCGTTTAAGAATTCCTGTTAGAAGATTCCTTCCATTAGAAGCTTTCGATTTATTCCAGTTTTTTTGCAGGAAACATTCAGCTTAAAGTTAAGTAGTAGACGCTTACAATGCACATCTATATTGTAAATGATATCATTGCTTTCCAATCCAATCTTAAGTTGCATTTGCTTCAGATTCAAATCACCGACAATAAATTTGTTCCATGGATGAACATTCACTATGATAACGAAGGCAGTAGAAGCTAGTGAACAGTTACTATTACAACTGTAAACCAGCACTATTTCGAACAAAGATGGATTTTAATGAATGTTTCATTCATCAAAAGTCATTGCTCTTTAGACCCTAACATTTATACAGAACTTGTAGAACATTATAAAAACGGGCTTTATGTTTTCCTGTTAAAGTTATGGATTGGATTCCTATGGACGGTTCATTCTCAAAGAATACAGATAGTTCAAGTGCAACATTTACAGCAGATTATACGCTATTAATGTTAAAGTATTTGGCACTATTTTAGAAAGAAAGACAACTATTATTGTTAATTTTGAGAACACTAAGTTTAATATCTTCAGCTTTAATGGAGCTTATGGAAATATGGCTGCAGAACCCTGAAAAAATCATATGGACTGTATTTTATGAAATGGTTGGAACGCTTGCAATACAAGACAATGATATATTGGATTTAATGAGATGTTATGAAGGTCATTGGTGGATGATGGTAGTGTGGAACAATAAATGGGATAGCTATGACAACAACACATTTCTTATGTTGGTTTTCCAACAGAAGTGTGACTTTTGCTTCAGCAAGGTAAACATCTACTGCTCCCAAAACATACAAATGTTCTGTTATAGGTATATTGCCTAGCAACTGAAAACGTACCAAAGCCACTTATGGATTTTATGAGGATTGTTGCTTTGCAATACAAGTAAGACAGTCAGGCATACCAAATAATAAGACTTGACGACTATAACTTAGCCACGGACGACAGTGAGGAATAAAGGATGAAGTTTTATTTTAAAGTTATAAATGAGTTCTTCATCAAGCTCTCGTGAACTTTCACCATTATGAAACAAACTTTACCAACGATTATGGAGCACCTATTGAATATTTCTTACGAGTGCACAATGGCAAAGAAGCAGTCTCAACCAAGGTTAGGTGTTCACAGCTCCTGTAAAAATAGCATTTGGTCAAGTCCTTATATAAAATATGGGTCTCCCACTAGGTTGCTACTACAGCAGGAGCAGTAATGATTGTGAAAAGAAATAAAGCAAAATGTTATAAATAATATGAAGTAGTCTGATTTGAACAACAATCAGACACCTCGCAAACCCAACGTCAAAACAACGACTTCACAAACAACACCTTCAATGACTTGAAACTATGAAAGTACACATCCGTGTCAAAGTCAACTCCAAAAACCGACTCAACATTTAAACCAGAACCTACTCCAAATAAATGTAAATACTCGTTTCTTACTGACAAAAATAATGTTAGTTTTATTTTATTTGAACATTTTATTTAGAGTAAAATGAGACTAAGTCACTGAAGCAATGAAACAAAATTTTTGGTAGATAATTAAATCAGGAGCGGTTCAGAAGGTTTTTTACGTTCATACTATGAAGGATGGTAGAGTTCAGTTTAGAAAGATAAAGCAACCATTAGATGAGAGAAGGTATATTAAGGAAGATTAACCTTCATGAGGACAAACATTGCTGAACTTAGGAGAAGTTAGAAAGAGTTGGAGAAAGGAAGAGAGTTTAAAGCAATGAATTCATGAGGTGAAAAAAGAGGTGAAAAAAGAGGTGAAGATTTCACCACTTCACCTAAATTATTTTTGCGCTATGTTTTCATACGTGTGGGAGTGGTGATATCATTAATTTTAAGTTTTATTTTTTATTTTATTTTTATTTTATTTTTTATGTAAATGACGAAAACTATTGAGATAACAAACTACAACGGTCATGAGTTCAAGAATTTGTTCTTCGTTCCTCGTGAAAATACATTCTATCAGATACGAGGGAGAAAAGGTAAAGTTAGTTTGAGCGTTTATGAAGGAATGAAGAATGGAAAGTTTATACAAGCATACGATACAAACGGTAAACGTGTTTCATTAGCTTTGTCAAAACTTACTAACATTTATTTTGACAGTGACTTTGACCTATATGAAGAAGAAAGTGAGTCAGAAGATTATGAGCTGTTATGTGAAGCACAGCAATGGGAGGAGTTGCAATACGTTTGTAAGTGAGAACGTTTATTTTTTCATTAGTGAGTTCGTTAGTGAAAACGTTTATTTTTTCATTAGTGAGGTGAAGTGGTTGGCGGTTTTATAAATATTTAAGGTTAAGTTAGTGTTGTCGTTTGTGTTGTAAAATATACGTTAACGGTTTCGTAAAGTGTCAAAACCGCTAAGTGGTGTATGGAGGCGCGCAGTGCCTCAGTACACAACTTAGGTATACTAACTAAAGTTACCATAGCATATAATTTTGAAACAAATGCAATAGATTTTAAAATCGCCTCTGCAAAGAAGTCAGGTTTTACATTTAATGAAGCAGTTGTATATTCGAATGAAAACTTCAAAGCTATTGCATGGTTAGATAATGACGATTGCTTTAAGAAAATCTTTAAATTCAGTGACTCAAAGATGTCAATAGATGACCTTCGTGGAATGTTACCATCGACGTTTACAGTTGAAGGTTCAGCAGGATTGCTTACAAGATTGTCAATTGGAGGCATTTGGTCTCGTGAGAACATTGTTATAAAATCCAGTATAAGTGAATTTGCTGAAGAATCTATATTATGTCTTTCAAACTACATGTATTCGCCGCCGAAGCATTATAGTATAAAACTTGTCAGTAAGTTTAATCATAAGACTTGTCGAACTTTCTTCAATGAAAGATGTTTGTGCTACAAAAGATGGAAAGGATCTCATTATTGAGATGATTTTAATTGCATATTAAATGAGCTTTGTTTTGAAGGTCATTCATGATGAAATAACTGTTGTAGAAGATGTTTAGCAATTGTTCAGACATTTTGAAGCGAATAGATGAGATAGAAAGAAGTTAGATAGACGCAAGGGTGAGGGCGAAGCACGTGAGAATGTTTATGTTTCAATTGATTTTCCCAGTAAGAGAACTTTTACGAATAATATTTGAAGAGAGATGATTTTAATATGGGGTAAATGGTAGATTGGGCAGCTTTAGGCACAATGGGAACAAAAGCATTAGCATTTGGACAAAAGCACTTGGAGCTTATGACGCAGTAGTAATAAAATGAGTGGAGGAAGGGTTTCAAAGACATTAGACGCAAATAAAGGAAGATATGGGGCTGGTTGAAAAAGAAGTTAAATTAAATAAAATGGCTCATAAATAAAGCATCAATTGGTTGCGACTGAGTCAGAAATGCTTTTAGGAAAGAGGATGAGTTTGCAAAACATGCAAAAGACTTTAATGACCAGATGAAAGGTGAAACAATGCATTTAAATAGAGTCGATGGAACTAAAGAAAATGTTTCTTCTCCACAACTTCCACCAGCAGTTCTTCCGTATGGTCCCTATGGAATGTATGGAAACCCTTACGAAAGACCATTTGACCCATTGACTGGTGGAAGTAATTGGTATCATTACGGACGAAGAAGAAAGACAGTCAAGTTGGAGACGGACGTAAAGAAAGCAACTAAAAAGAAACCAAGGAAGAGAGTTATAAAGTAATGAATTCAAGTGGGTGAAAAACCGGGTGAAAAAAGAGGTGAGATTTCACCTCTGACAACGTTTATTTTTTCATTAGTGAGTTCGTTAGTGAAAACGTTAGTGTGGGTGAAAAACCGGGTGAAAAAAGAGGTGAGATTTCACCACTTCACCTAAATTTATTTTTGTGCTATGTTTTCATACGTGTGAAGGTAGTGATATCATTTATTTTAAGTTTATTTTTTAAAATTATTTTTTATTTTATTTTTATATAAATGACAGAACAAAAGCAACTCATTCGAATTCCACAGTATAACAAACATACATTTAAACATTTATTCTTCCTTCCTGAGCATAACATGTTCTTTCAAATACATCCGAGACCAGTTGACTTTTCATTGACTGTATATAAAGATAGAAATAGTTATATCATTAAACCATACGATGACGAAGGTAAGTTATGTAAATTGTACGTTAAGAAGTTAGAGAAAGTTTATGGCTTCAAGTATGACTACAATAGGGTTAACACTGATGATGAAGATATTGAGGAAAATTTATGAGAACGTTTATTTTTTCATTAGTGAGTTCGTTAGTGAAGTCATTAGTGAAGTCATTAGTGAAGTCATTAGTGAAGTCAGATGTTTTTGTAAATATTTAAGGTTAAGTTGGGTAAGGTGGAACGCAGTGCCACCATACCCAACATAACCATACTAACTATTGTCGAAATTTTTAATAAATTTAAAGCCTGCTGGGCAGCCTTCGTATTCGCATCGGTGGTAGATTAATACTCCTGTTCCAATTGATAGTTTTTGTGGGTCTTTGACAAATCTTATGTTACCATGCAGCTCTGCAGCTATAACAAAACGAGAATATTCTAAATATCCTATGGCTTGATCAACCTCGCATGGAGGATCGGGTGGAGGATGTTGCATTGAGCAGCAAAAAGGAAAAATAAAATTGAAAACTCACATTGAAAAAATAACGGTTTAATAGAAAATATTTTTTTTCTTCTGAAAAAGAATTATCTTTGAGTATCTAAATTGGGATAAAGGATATAGAATAGATAACTAGTACTTAATATATGATACATGTACATGAAATGGAAGAATGTGTACTAAAAGAAAGAGAAATTTTAGCTTAATATTTTACATACGAATCAATTATCTTTGGTTAAAAGGTAGAATTGTTGGCTATGATGTACTGATTCATGATCAGTACATCATAGCCAACAATTCCTTATACAAAATTCAAAAACTTGGGTGCAATCAGAACTGATTGCACCCAAGTTTTTGAACTTTCTTGAGGGAATTAAAGGGTGAGAGATTTATAGTCTATCTATATATCTCCCACCCTCTAATTCCCTCCCTGACAGCGGGAAACTTTGTCTGAATGTTAAACTATTCAGACAAAGTTTCCCACTGTTTGCGAAGGAATTGTTGGCTATGATGTACTGATCATGAATCAGTACATCATAGCCAACAATTCCTTATATAAAGTTCAAAAACTTGGGTGCAATCAGTTCTGATTGCACCCAAGTTTTTGAGCTTTCTTGAGGGAATGGAAGAGTAAGAGGTATACATTATGAATATATACCTCTTACCCTTCCATTCCCTCTCTGACAGCGGGAAACTTTGTCTGAATGTTAAACTATTCAGACAAAGTTTCCCGCTGTCAGCGAAAGAATTGTTCCATCTGGTGCATAGAGTGTGAATCTATGCACCAAATGGAGCAAGTCCCTCGCGAAATTGCCAAAACTTGCGTCGCATTTCAAAGATTGCGACCCAAATTTTGGCGATTTCTAGTAGAGATGGAGTATTTTGAGTCACTGACCTATATGCAGTGGCTCAAAGGGCTCCATCTCTACTTTGAAGCAAGGAAACTTTCCTCGAAATTTTGATAATTTGAAGAAAGTTTTCAAGCAATTAACAAAGGATTACTCGCTATGAGGTAAAAATTCTAGATTTTCACCTCATAGCGAGAGCTTCCCTTTCATTGCTTGAAAACTTTCCCCAGCTTCAAAATTGTGGAAAGGGCTGTAAAGTCGACTCCGATACCAGCAGGTACCAGAGTATTTAAAAGAGAAGCCCTCGTACGAGTTTCTATGAAGACCTTCTCATTCAAGAAGATCTTAATAGAAAATCGTACGAGGGCATTGGAAACTCGCGTCTGGTACATGTTGGTACCAGAGTGTTTGAGATTTGAAGACTCTGGTACTAACATGTACCAGAATTTATGATGAATTTAAGATGGACCATTATAAAATTGTAGCGGTTTGTTTCAAAAAATTTTAGATGAGATTTGCATATATATAGATTATATGATTTATACATATGAAAAATAATATATAAAAATATAATTTTGAGATAATTATGTAAATAATATTTTAAATATTTGAATTTGAGGTATAATTTTATAGTAAAATATATTATAAAGAGTATTTATATAAATATTGTAAAATAATATAAGTAATAAAAATTGAGACCCCCTCCCTGTTTTTGATGTTTTGTCACTTTTTCGGTAATTCTTATTGTTTCAAAATAATGGAAAAGAAACAGCTGAGCTTCTTATTTCACATGGTATTAATATCAATGAAAAAGGTAATTATGGAGAAACTGCTCTTCATTATGCAGCATATGAAAATGATGGAAAAGAAACAGCCGAACTTCTTATTTCACATGGTATTAATATCAATGAAAAAGATATTGATGGAAAAACCGCACTTCATCATGCAGCATGGCGTGATAATAAAGAAACTGCTGAAGTTCTTATTTCACATGGTATAAATATCAATGAAAAAGATAAAAATGGAAAAACCGCTCTTCATTATGCAAAAGAAAATAATGGAAAAGAAACAGCCGAACTTTTTATTTCACATGGCGCAAAAATATAATGTTCTTACATAAGATACTATTTTTTATTTTCTGATATTTTCGAATATGAATTTCATTTGAAATATAAAATAATTAAGCATAATTTCCCATTAGATTTTATACATAAAACGATTTTTTCGTTTATAATCTCTCATTTTATATCACTGTTTTTAGAGATACTTCCACTCCTATTATTGATGTAAATAGCTTGATGCTCAACATGTAAACATAAGTCTAGTAAGTGATAGTAAATGCCTAACTAATGCTTATACTACTCTCAGCTTCACCAGATTTAGATATGAAATTCAATTATTAAATGCAAAATACTGAAAATACCAAAAATACAAACATGTAAAACTGGTTCTTCTTTTCATTATTTTCTGTATCTTGATTATCATGAAGATGTTTGGTATATTTAAAACAATGAAGTTATTTCAAGTTTAAAAAACAAAACAAATAATAACTATGTCTTTATTCCTGCAAAATAAAAACAATGAAGCTGTTCATTTGAATGTTCAATAAAACTCAAATCAACTTTTTTAAGAGAATAAAGTTATGAAAAAATGATTCACAACATATCACAGAGATAGTATATTAGCCCGAAAATATCTATATATGTATAATACAATATAGGTGTTATATCCATCTTATTAGAATCTATTAATGTTCCTCACAAGATGAGATGCCAAAAATCAAACCTTCAAAGTGAGAAATATGCCTACACTTTTGGTTCCGGAAAAAGTGAGTAAAATATTTATAGTTACAAATATTACTATAAAAAATCACGATATATTGATGAAAAAGAGTAAAAGGAGAAAATTGGCATGTTTTACTGAGAAATCTACTTCGTCAAGTTATGGAATATTAATAATTAAGGGGAATATTAATAATTAAGGGGGATATTAATAATTAAGGATACCCTTACATTGCGTAGTTAGAAAGAGAATATGATATTGTCATGATTGCTAAAGTTTTAGGCTCCAGAAATGAATATACATCAAACTGAAACAATTGATAAATTGAATGAACTTTTGAGAGGTTCTCAAATAAAAAAAATTATCTAATTTTTTACAATATTACTATTATTTTATCCACATATGTATATATAGTAATTTGAGAAAACTTTTAGGAAAAAATAAGTTTAATAAAAATCTGAATTTTACTTGTTGTGGGATTGTTATTAATTGACACTCCAGACGTATTACTAATAGTTATGCGTATGCAATTAAAAAAAAAAAAAAAAAAAAAAGAGAGTGGGGCTTCCAGGCACTTCGTGCCTTCTAGCCCTGAAGATGTTTAGTACAAATGAAGAGGAGGACCGAACCCCAGCCGACCAGCCGTTAACTTTTTTGTGTCGCTTTTCACAAATTATATATGTTTTCATGTTTTGTCACTTTTCTGTCACTTTTCGGATAAAAACATTTTTATTATTATATATAAATGAATTTTACAAAACCACCGTTACCGTTCTTTGGAAATAAGAGTAAATGTAAAGATATTATATTGAGAGAACTTAAGAAACTACCGAATGGTCTAACATTTGTAGATTTGTTCGGTGGAAGTTTCTATATATCCCATTTGTGCCATACAATATTCCCAGACTCAAAGATTATATGCAATGACTTCGACAACTATATGGACCGTCTCAAACATATACCAGACACAAACAATATATTGAAAGCGTTAAAAGAAAAGATACCTATAGGTAAGATGGAACGTATACCATTAGATAAGAAAAATACTGTCAGAGAGGTTTTGAAAAAAGCAGAGTATATTGACTGGGATAGTATATCTTCTAGACTATTATATAGTGGTGCTATAAGAGTTCATGACATTGAAACACTTATGTCAAAAGTTTTATATCTTAACTATACAAATGTTTTCAAAGAGGACATAGAAAAATATATTGAGGGTATAGAGTTTGTAAGATGTCATTGGACAGAGTTGTATGAAAAATATAAAGACAAGGAAAATGTTTTCTTTATAGTGGACCCGCCGTTCTATAACACATGGGATTTTCAATACCAAGTAGACTGGACTTTGAGAGACTCTTTAGAAACTTTAGACGTTACATAACCATCCATGCTTTTACTTTACATCCGATAAAAAGTGGTTTGGAAACCGTTATGAGATGGTTAGAGGACATACATGACTATGAGTTTATATATGACAAGATAGAATATGAGAGAGGTCCTATAAACTGGAGAAAGTGTCATAACAAAGAAATTTTATTAGTAAGTAAATGTGGTTTGAAATAGGACTACTTGTTTTAGGTTTTTTCCATTGTGTCATTTACTTATTTGACGTGGCAGAAAGATATAGAGAATATGAAGATGAACCAATGCCTGCAAATGTCCAGTATATGTACTCGTAAGAGATATTTTTATCTAATATTAAATGGACGCACAGAACTTAGCGAATGCACAGCAACCTGGACAACCAAACCCAGAGAATATTCCAAATGAAGTTAGAATACAAACTGCAATGGCAAACTATGGTCAAGTGCCAACAGATGTACAAATGCAAACTGCCATGTCAAATGACGCTGCGTTAGGTTTGCCACCATGGTATGCAAATATGAGATGGAAAGAGTTTTATACAAACCCTGAAGTGGGATATAAACAACTCTATGCAGATGACGCGAACACAGGAGTTGACCCAGAGTATGTTTTCTACCAGAGGAGAAATAGAATGTATGAGCTCCAGTTAAAGAATGCAATGGAACTCAGAAGGAAACGTAAGAGACTAGGTGGACATTAGATTTTTACATATAGTAAAATGGGTTTCTTTGGAAGAATAGGAAACTTCTTTCGAAATGTTGGAAGAGGTATATGGAATGGAATAAAAACCGTAGGAAGAGGAATTTGGAACGGAGTCAAAAATATTGGTAAAAGAGTAGGTCAGTTTGTTGGTATTATACCTAAAGACCTGAACCAGAAGAACAAGCTCCTGTTATACAACAGCCTGAACCTGCACCACAGTCAAGTTGGCAACCAAATCCAACACCTCAACCGTATTAAAATTATTTTTTACCGTTCGATAGTAGTTGTATATGAGACTAAGTTCTAAGTAAAACGCATGGTATAATGGAACTATTCTCTTTCTTCCATCTGTTGTAAACCATACTTGAAAGTCTGAAATACTTCCACTTGGTGGTTCATATAGCTTTGTAGGTTTTTCGTAAAAGTCATTTGCCAAGCATAAAAAAGAGTTTTGTGCACCAGAAAATGAAGCATGAACGATAATAGCATCTGAGTCGAAAACATTTTCATATGTTCCATTAGGGTTTTCGACTTCATAAAAGTTCGGGTGTACTGGATATTCTGCAGGCTGATTTAACATCCTCAGAAACCTATACCATGCCAAGTTGTTATATTTTGTAGAAATATAAACGTCTTCTCCAAGGTCTTCTATTCTATTGAATTTAACAGTTGCATTTTTCCTGTCATATAAAATATCTAGATGGTATTCTCCCTCGTCAATGTTGTACTGTTTTGCATATTCGAGATAGATATCGTTTATTTTTTCTTGAAAAGCTTGAAGAGTTGTTTCTAAGTTTACAAGCAAATTCACTTGTAAAAGTTTTCCCTGTTCAAATTTCTCATACGTACGTTTTTCTTTGTTATAGTATCGAATTTCAAAAGCGACCGTAAATGGGAAACCATGTATGGCTTCTGAAATGAACTTCATTCTACGAAAGCCAATAGCTTTTGTGACGGATGGGTCTCTTAACCATCTCAATGGGTAGTCAAAACGATAGCCTTCATGCTTTACGGTCTCTGTCTCAAACTTTTGACCGACATTCGTAAAAAGTTCATCTAATGGTTTAGTTGTAGCAACTCTTGAATTTTCTTTTTCTATTGAAAGCATATTTTATCTAGAATAAAAATGTCGAAAGAAACAGCGTCTATGAGAGAAATACAACACAACCGACAACTCATTTTGCAAGCTCTAAATAAGAACACAACAAACTTTTCAAACTATTCTAAGATATCTGAGTCATTGAAAGAAGGAAACTTAAAACTGACGATAAACCCAATGACAGACGAGTTTCTGTTTCAAGACAGTAAGAACCATACTGTTTGTATAAATCCAACAAAAAGAACTTTAAACGAGAAACCTATAGATGAACTTCTTTTGAAAGCAGATATTGACAACAAAGCTGACAAAGAGTATGTAGATGCAACAAGAGACTATATTCTCGCATGGACAGATAGAACATACCCACAAAAACATCATACACATAACATCTATGACGTAGATGAACTACCAGCAATGTTAGATGACAAAGCAGATAAAACATATGTTGACAATAAAATGTCAAGTGAAGTGAAAGAGCTGACAAAGAATATTCTAAAAAGACTCATACACATACCATTGCAAATATTACAAACTTACAAGAAACCTTAAACAGGAAAAGTGACGTTGGACATACACACGATTTCTTCGCAACTGTTGGTATAGAAAATATTGCAGGAACGGTTGAAGAAACTGGTGGGGATGTATTAAATTGGAAACCTCCTAACTTTCCACAAGGTTTAACATCGGATGAAGACATTAGATGTAGAAATGTCTATGTCATGGAGGATGAAAACAAAGTTAAATTCACTGCTCAAGATTTATATGATAAAAAAGCTGACAAAACAGAGCTTCAAACGTTAAAGACAGAAATACTTCAAACAGTATATCCTATAGGTTCTATTTACACGTCAATGAACTCTACCAGACCAGAAGTAGTACTTGGTCTCGGAACTTGGACTCAAATAGTCGACAGGTTTTTGTATTGTGCAAACTCTTCAAAGGAAACAGGTGGAAGTAAAACGATTTCAGGTGAAAACCTACCTGCACACAGTCACTACGTAGATTTAAGTACATCTCAAGCAGGTTGGCATAAGCATAGATTTTGGGATTGGTCAGCAATGAAAAAAGGTAAAGGATATGATGTTAAAGACGACGTTCAGTTTGCTATAAATTGTTTCTGGGGTAACACTCAGGGAGATGGAAACCATACACATCGCGTTACAGGATATACGCAAACAACGGGACAAAGTAAAGAATACATGCCACCTTACATGACAGTTTACGCATGGTATAGAATTGCTTAGTCGTCATTTTCAACTTCTTTAGCATATTCGT
The DNA here is from genome assembly GCF_026262505.1 of Trichomonas vaginalis G3. Classification (NCBI taxonomy): domain Eukaryota; phylum Parabasalia; order Trichomonadida; family Trichomonadidae; genus Trichomonas; species Trichomonas vaginalis. Next base: position 15,322,289 of record NC_067207.1, read on the forward strand.
CAGCAGTTGTCTTATATTTGTTAGGAACTGTCTTTGAAAGTATACCACCTTGAACTTTGACAAGTTTGAAACGAGGTCTGACAATAGTAGTTTTATCTTCTGCTTGCAGTGTGTACATTTTGCCATGTTTGCCTAAAACTTCATAATATTCTCTTGTATACTTTCTTCTATTTTTACGAACACGAATGTGAGTACCTGTCGAGTTCCCATTGTTGTCATAGTCAATAGTATTTTCATATGGGTCGCGTTTGGGTATTTCTATTTTTACTTTGTCACCTTTCTGAAGTTTGAAGCCCGGCATTCTTTCTTGTTTGTCTCTTTTGACTAAATTATTAAATATATAGTCTTTCTCTAAGTCGGGGTTGTTTTTCATTTCTTCGGGGGAGTGGTTTCCCAAACCTTTTTGTTTACGGCTATTGTAAATATTTAAAACTTGTCTCATCTTTGCCATGGAGAAGTGTCTGTACTTGTCGTCATATGACATTTCATCTACCTCACCACCTTGTGGTTGGTTTAAGTCTCTTAAGATTTTTATACAACTGTCAATGACACCAAGAGCAGAATGGTTTTGGTCGACAATGAAATATTGGTTTACATTTTTTGAACGCAGATATTTTTAATATCGTCTGATTTGAAAGAACTTTCACAGTCAGATGTCAGTTTTGTTGGATGGTATTTGTCAACGAATATTGTCAAAGCAGTTTTCACATCTAAAATTTTTTGGACTGTAATGGTATGGCTTCACAGTATCTGTGTTTTACCAACAAATATTACCAGTATGGTGGTCCATCTGTTCTAACTCTCGGAATTTTCCAAGATATCCATAAACCAAGCATTTGGTGTTGAACTAAAGATTTTACCATGAGTGCTTTCTTTGTTGCTTTAGAAACATACGGGTCCTTGTTTGGATTCGTCATTTTTTAACCATAAGAAATGGGTTTATTTGGCGCATTAGCAGGAGTTGCATCCAGATTTTTACCGCAGTTGGAACAATAGCCAGAGGTGCATTTGGAATTGGAAGGAAGATTTTGAGTACATTAGGTATACTTAAAGAGAAAGCACAACCTATTATACAAACTGTACAGAAAGGTGGGAGGTAGCACGAGATGCAACAAATCTTATTCCAAATCCTGAAACAAGAGGAAAAGTTCAAGGATGATGGACAATGTAGGAAGACAAGCAGGAAACTACTATAACAAAGCAAATGACTACTATAACCAAGCAGGGCACTATATGGACCAAGGTGAAAGATTCTTTAACAGAGGATATAACCATGCACACAATGGGTAAACAATAACCAACCTCAACCGCCTCAAACGTGGGGATTGTAAAGTTTTTACTGAGATGAAATGAACAATACCAGCATTGAGACAAATGGGTTCAAGATGGATTTGTCGACTTCCAGCAGTTACACAACGTGTTTGTCAAGTTCTTCCTATACCTCAGGAAGTTTTTAGACCGACTTAAAAAACAACAACTAACCAGTTGAAAACAAACAAACTAAAATTTTTTACTGAGATGAAATGACCGAAGAAGTTGAAACGGTAGATTTGACACCACAAAACAAAAAGTTCAGAACCATTGTCAAACCTGTCAAAGAACTTACAGATGAAGAGAAAATTCAATATAGAAAGTGCCAGGTCTGGAAATACAAACCTAACTATAAAGTCACTTTTCATAGAAATGGAACGGCTAGTACTCAAAAAGAAACAGACTCTCACAAATAAAATATATTGAAGTCTGAAGGAGCTTTCGAGACAACAGATGGAAAAGTTTACTTCACCGACCAACAGTTAATTATAGAACATCTCATTGACTTAGAGTCGAAATATTCTAAACTTTACAACAAACACAAAAAGTTGAAAGGAAAACAAAAACAAATGGCATATGATATTTACGAAGATGTTGACGACACAACCATACCTGCAAGTGAAGTAAAGTCAGGTGAACCGAAAAGTGACGAAAGACCGATAGAAGAAGGGGAGCCAAAAACTGAAGATAAACCAAAACCAAAGTTTAGTTTCCAAACTAAACCAAGTCAACCTTCATTAGCTGGTATGGGTTGGCGTCAAAGGCTTATGGTAGCTGGTGGTTATGTTAAGTAAAGGAAAAAACATATTTTAAAAAAAATATTTTTTTATTTTTATAGAAATGTACGCTGAGTTTGTTGGAGAAGACCGTTGGGAAACTTGTTTGTTAGATGAGAAATATGAAATTCACTGTTGTGAGTCATTTGAAGTCAGAAACAAAAAGACAAAAAGAGTTTTAAGCGAATGTGAGCGAAATAACGGATATGCTATGATGAGTATGAGTGGAAAAAAATATTTTAAACATATTGTCATTGCAACTCATTTTTACCGAACCCTAACAATTTACCTCTTGTAGACCACATAAACCGTATAAGAAACGACAATAGACTTGAAAACTTACGCTGGTCACTTGTTCTGAAAACAGTAAGAACATAGGCAAATTTGGAGATATTGTATTCGAATTTGTCGACGAACTAGAAGATGAAACAATTGAAATTACAGACTATGGTAAGCATACGTTTGAGTTTTACTACTATAGCGAAGAACAAGACTCTTTCTACTTTTATACCGGCGTAAGCTATAGGAAATTACAAGTATGTTTTACTAAGGAAGGCTATGCTTATGTAAACACTAGAGATACAGATGGAAAAAACGTTAAAATATTTCTTAACAAATTCAAGAAGCTATATGGCATACTATTTTAAAACAGTATATTTTTACATATATTAAATGTTTCAGGTTGAAAAACAAAGAACAAAAGTAGCAGATACAAAACCGTTAGACTATATCTTTACAAATGCCGGTAGAAATATTTCAGATGAAGAAATTTCATCCCGTACTTACAGGTTGACTATCCAATTCGTTGGCTTCAAAGTCCTTCAGATGCAAAGGCAATAGGATTAGAAGAGTTTGTTTTCAAAAAGAACGAACGCTTTTATGTTCGCAGTATATTTTCATGGGCAGTATATAGAGGTTCTGATGGTCTAATAGACAAATTTGATGAAATGAGAATCTTTACAGTTCGTTCAGACGAAAGTCTTGAGAAAACTCTAAATGACTTTCAAACTCAAATGAACAAATATTATTGGGAATTTCAAGAAAAATACGACTCTTTACTAAATGGAACATACTATCTGAAACTAGAATATGACAAGATGAACTCCACCGTTTCATTTCAAAAGATTGAAATTAACCCTCCAAGAGATACAGAGTTTTTATTTTGGAAAGTAGACAACGTTCTTGGCACAATTTCTTCGTTACTAAACAGAACGAACCATTGCCACCTGACGGTCCGTTAAATTTATACGTCCACCAGCAGATTTGACAGTTTATAGAAACGTGTTTGACCCTCAAAATGTTATGTGTCATGCAAGTTTCAGTTCAAGCAACAACAGTTTTCTTTGTATCGGTAAGGACTTTTATGACTTTGCTTCTAAATTCTACGAACCACCTAGTAACAGTTTCTCTGACTTTCAAGTTTGGTTCACAACAAATGGTGTGCAAACATATTATTCCATTGTACTATGACTTTTATCTCGAATTGTCTTTCATATACTACGAAAAGTGCTGAAAAAGTATTGAAAAATACTTTTAGGTGAAGAGGTGAGATGTCACCTTTTTCTCACCTGTTTTCTCACCCGTTGAATTTTCATGAATTTTGTGCTGAATTCGACAAAAATGAGTTTTTGTTGAAAAAAGAGGTGGAGCCAAAAGTGGCTCGACCTCAAAACAAGCATTTTGTGAAGAATATACCCCCGCGAAAACAGCGGGTTGCTTTTTATACAAAATTCAACAGGTGAATTTTCATGAATTTCCTTAAGATAGAAAAAAATATATTTTAGGCGACAGGTCACTCGGTCACTCGGTCACTCGGTCTCAACTAACATCTTTTTGAAAAAGTGTGACAACATGACATTTTGACAACAACACAGGAAATAGATTTCATCGTAAATGTTTTGTCAAGACTTCTTCGTTTATGTTTTGTTGAACTTCATCGTATATGTTTTTGTCGAGATTTTTATCGTTGTGGTCCGACGGTTAAGCCACAAACGAATGTCCGACGTCCACCAAAAAATATTTTTTATTTTTATTGTAAGAACAGAAATGTCAGTCGAAGCAAAAACGTTCACGAACAAATCTAATGGCGAAAACATTCACAAAAGGCACTTACAACGGTATTGAAGTCTTACGTAGAGACAAGGATGGTTATATAAATGCAACAAAATATGTGTCAGCAGTTTAGGAAGGACTTTAGAAGGTTGTTGGAAAATAAGTCCTGGGAAGAGTATTTTGAGGCATTTTGTGAAGAATATACCAACCCGCGGAAAACAGCGGGTTGCTTTTTATACAAAATTCATGCAGGAATTCCTGATGAAATCAAACAGGTTAGAGGAATGTATGTAGACCCAAGACTTGTAAAACTATATAGCAATGTGGGCTTCTCCAAAATATTGCATAGCAGTTGGAAAAATTATGGACTCCATAGACAAGAAAGTTCATGAGAAATTAGATGAAGAAGAACTTGAAGATACAGTAGAGAATGCAAAACTTTGTTCGAAGAAGAAGTTAGAAAAATGCATGAAAAACAAATAGAACATGAACGTGAGATATGTTCTGGTTATAGAGACTCGCCATACGAACTAGACAATGGGAACAAGAAGATTTAAAGAGAGAATTTAGAGAATATGAACTCGCTAAGATAGCATTAGAAGCTGCAGAAGAGAGGTTAAAAGCTTGGGGTTGTTTTGTACAAAATATTGTGAGTAAATGAACCATTTTTTTCGACAAAAATATATTTTAGGTGAAGAGTGAGATGTCACCGTTTTCTCTCACCTGTTTTCTCACCCGTTGGATTTTCATGAATTTCCTTAAGATAAAAAATATATTTTAGTTTTTTATAAAATATTTTTTTTTATTTTTATTGTAAGAACATGTTAGCAACAACTTCACCAAACTCGTTAGTCATGAACCCAACGTCAATGTTAGTAGAAATGAAAAGCTTCATTCCTTCTTCATATACTTTCGAAACAGAAATCCAGAAGATAAAGCAAGAACTTTTAACATGTAATTTAGACTGTTGTGCGAAAGATGAAGAAAATGAACAGTATCTTTATGAAATGCAGGACATTATTGACCATTTACCCAAATTGCCTGAAATTCAGCAGCAAAAACTAACTATTCCTGAATTCGATGAAATTGAAGTCAAAGCAACTGACTCAGTAGAAATAAAGAAGTTCATACGAAAGGTAAACTATGAGTTTCTAGGATTTCATTGCAACCATAAAGTTATGGACAAAGATTGCGACATGGTATATAAGAACATCTCTGACCTTTACAAAACCCGGGAGTTTAAGACATACGACAACTTTGTTTCGTTAGTTGCTGAATGTGTATGGCAGATAAGAGATAAAGATAGAAGATGTAAAATATGGAATGAACAAATAAAACCAACTGCTTCAGATTTAAAGAAAACCATTGACGCCTTAGTTGTTTTAGCAGGTAAGGTTTCAGAATATAACGCAAAAATGAACCCGCAATGTTCTAAATGTAAAGCGGCAATTAGGAAATATAACTACTCCGTCAAAGAGATAGAAAGAATGAGAAACGACTATGCAGACTTAAAGAAAGAAGCAGAAAAGCCAGCAGAAGATAAAATGGACATGTTAGAATTTCTGAACAAAAACTATCCAACAGCAGAAGATTTCCTTCTATCTGACGTCAAGAAGAAATATAAAGAAACTTTCGGCATTGTTAAAACATTCGATGTACTGACAGAAGAAATAGAAGCTACGAAATTGTTTAGGATTTCAAATATACATCGTACAATTCATGTAAAACGGTTATAAAATAACTAGGGTGAGAAAAGAGGTGAGAAAACGGGTGAGATGTCACCTCTTCACCTAAACATTATTTTTGCTGAATTCAGCAACAAAATTCTGAGTAAAATAATTTTTAGGGCTTGTGTCAAACCGTTGAGTTTTCACAAAATTTAAAAAATAACGTTTACGAAGAAGTCTTGACAAATTCAAGAGGTGAGAAAACAGGTGAGAAAACGGGTGAGATGTCACCTCTTCACCTAAATTATATTTTTGGTCCGGGAACAACTTTCTCTCAATTGGAGCTGTGGCATAATCTTTGCGTAAACGGTTCAGACCTTCTTCGAAGTCTTGGTCTCTCTTCGATTGAGATTGAGATTGGAATTGCTGGGGGTGGAGCTTGCTGGAACATCAAGGGTTGGGGAAGTAAGGCATAGGCTGAGGAAGGGTAGTTCGGGAAGCCTTGTAGTGGAAATTGGTAGTAACCTTGAGGTGGAAATTGGTAGTAATTTGGATTGAGATTGGAATTGCTGGAACTGAGGTGCAGGGGCTGGTGCTTTAGTTCCTCTGGTTTGAGATTGGACTCGGTTGGTGGGGACGTCGGACATTCGTCTGTGGCTTAACCGTCGGACCACAACGATAAAAATCTCTGCTCCTAGCAGTATGCTACTGACAGTAGCAGTACTTTTACTGACAGTAGCAGTACTTTTTCTGACAGTAGCAGTACTTTTTCTGACAGTAGCAGTACTTTTACTGACAGTACAGTACTTTTACTGACAGTAGCAGTACTTTTACTGACAGTAGCAGTACTTTATCGTCGAAAACCCTCTCAAATTTTCCTTTTTACTGACATTAGCAGTACTTTTACTGACAGTAGCAGTACTTTTTACTGACAGTAGCAGTACTTTTTCTGACAGTAGCAGTACTTTTACTGACAGTAGCAGTATTTACTGACAGTAGCCAGTACTGCTAGGAGCAGAGATTTTTATCGTCCAACTTTACAAATGTAAACTTATATCGTTCTATTTTCTTCACTAGGGTCTAACACCAAAGTAACCTATGTACATGAAATTTCACTGCATAAAAGGAAAAAAACCTGGGCGAATCGGGATTTGAACGAGGTCTTCGACGCCTTTAACGAGGTAGCCCATACCACTGAGCTATGAGCCGCTGCATATTTTTAAGTAAATATATATAATTTGTCATACCGTGAAGGATGACCAAACTTTAAAAAAATAAAGTTAGTTTTATTTTTATTTATTTTTTTATTTTGTATGTAAGAACAGAAATGACAAACATTGAGTTTGAAACAGTTAGAAAGATAGACAATAACACCAAATTGGTTAGAATTGGTGATTTAAACGTAAGATACTCAAAGAAATACAACAAAATATTCTTTGTCAGACATTATATCTCCATCTGGAAAGAAAACAACGACTGGGTTAAAATTGCTTCTACTCAGAAAATTTTGACAAGAATCCTGAGCTTATGATATCGGTAAGATTCTATGGAACTACAGCATATCTTATAGACAAAAGTCTTATACCAATAGTTTTTGTTATGGTTAGACCCAGTTTGTTGATATAACTTCATAACATATGGTTTATTGACTCAGAACGTTGCAGTGAAAGGCTTACTTTACATCGTTCAGAAACCGAAGGACTTCAATACAAGAGATATAAGATAGAAGAACATATAATATAACTCAAAGATATGACAGTACAGTCAATAGAGTTAAGGTTGTGTTCGTTAACGATATGAGAGCTGCAGAAACAGAACTACTTGAAAAGTTTGAGAAAATATATGGTGCTCCCACGAAAGGTAAAGAAACGTTTGAGTAGATGAGATAGATAAAGCTATAAAATTATTTGACGAAGTTGCTGAAAAATACATGTAAAGCGTTTATTTTTGGTCTTTGTGAAAGTCAGAAATAAAGTTAGTTTTATTTTATTTATTTTTTTATTTGTATGTAAAGACAGATATGTCACAACAGAGAACACAACAACAGTTATAGTCCATGAAGCTATAAATGAAGAATATGAGTACATACAGTTTAACAACAACTCCGTCTCATTCGTTCAGTCAAAGACGATATGTACCAAATGCAAAGTATTTTGACGGCTTGTTTTGCACCAGATACTAAGTTCCTAAAGACTGGTTTAGGAACCAAGCACACAAGAACTTTTGAGCGAAGCACAGCGAGACATACTTTTTTCTGAAAATCGTGAAGAACAGCGAGTGGGGAAAAAACCCCAGTCGCCAAAACTCTATGAAAATCGTGAAAAATTGCCAAATGGTTTGAGAGGATATTATGTTCATAGACTTCTCGTAAATAATGTGGCACAATGGCTTCAGCTCGCTATTCATGGTATGTTTGTAAACTTCTTGACGAACTTCACAGACAAGAACGTGAAGAGATGGAAAACAGCTTGAAGCAAAAGACAAAAGCATTCAGAAAAGAATACCACGTTCGGTACCAAAAGGAAAGGAAAAGAACTATAAGTATATGATTTATACTGAAGAGATGGAAAATGAAGAAGATAAAGATATGGTTATTTGCATTTAGTCAGAAGAAACAACAAAAGCTTTTACGACCTTGCTAAGATTTACAAATCTGACAGAAATTGTTCTATCGCGAAAACTTACCGATTTCAATGACACCGAATGAAGATGTGAAACAAATAGTTCAAGATACGTTACCTCAAACACACTATGATATGAAAGGTTGTACAATTCTTACCTTCAAAGAAGATTTGCCATTGTTAAAGGAAAAATAACAGAGTATTTTGACAACTTCAAACAAGTAGAGTAGATGAGCCATTTATTTTTCAAGCTTGACTTCAGATGGCTCAGGTACTCTATAAAGTATATTGCCTTGTCAAATCCTTCTGGCATTCCGAGTCCTTCCTTCCGACAAGAAAAGTTCTTCCTTCGACAGAAAAAAATTTTCCTTCCGACAGAAAAAATTTTCCAGTTGTCCGTCCGTAAACCATTCAAATTTTCGAAAATTGAGAACTTTTTGGTCGAATTCAGGAAAAGTTTTTCCTTCCAACGAAAAAAAATTTTTCCCGACAACTGGAAAAAATTTTCCCGACAACTGGAAAAGTTCTTCCTTCGACAGGACACAAACGAATGTCCGACGTACCACCAACCGACAGCCCAAAGCCAGAAGAACGACAGACCCAGCACCACAACAGACTTACTAAGACTAAACACTTACATTTTTCAAGCTTGACTTTTTACAATTTGAACTTTGTTCGCGTAGATATGAATTCTGAAAGAAGTATGAGGGTCTTGTATGACTTTGTACTTCTCCCATAGTTCATGTCTGTCAAACTTACCTGCCATGGACTCTTTCATAAGTTCCATGAAATCGTCTTCGGACAATCCGGGGAAAAGTATGATATCAGTAAGTATTCTCTTTACATCCTTACTTAAACTCTTTGCTGTCTGTACACAAATGACAACAGAGATGTTAAAGTGTCTGAGCTTCTTAAGAATTCGACACATGTCTTGTTCTCTGTTTTTAACAAAGGATGAGAAGCAAAGTCATCTAAGATAAGAAGACATCTATGAGGGTATGTCTTCCAATCGTAAGATTGCAATTTCTTCGAAATGTATTCTATCTTTTCTGTTTGTTTCTGAAGTGTTTCTTCTCTAATATTCTCTGCATTTCCTCATTTGGGTCTTTAAACTTAGAATTGACATACTCATTTATAGCATTGTACTTCAAAACTTTCTTTGGTACTTCTTTATCCAATCTAACAACTCAGTATCTTTTATACATACTAACTTAGACTTTTTTATAATATCTTTGAACGAATTTACGGTTTGGTCAAATTGACCAGAAGTACTACAAATGACAACTAACTCATAGAATGGGTTTTCTCATCTAGTTCTTGTTGTTGTGCAGCCATTTTAAGATAAGTGAAAGTCTTACCCGACCCAGGTGGTGCAATTAGACCTGTTATACCATTCTGAGCAAATAAGAACTTGTCATGTATGGGTTTTATCTGAGCATTTTTAACTTCCTCTTGTTCTTGTTTAAAACATTCTCAAATTTCTTGTCAATGTCAGCAAACTTTTTTTCTAACATATTTTTAGAAAAATTAAAATTTTTATCTTTTAGAAAATGTCTAGCGATTTCGCTATCTATATTCGAGACAAACTTTTTGACAGCAAAACATCTGTCGACCATAAAATCTTACATAGTGTAAACAAGAAAGGTGGAATTTGTTCTAAAGTTCTGTTTCTGGGAATATGACAAGAACCATAAAAATTACAAAGAGCAGTCTTAAAATTTGTCAATGACAGACTTGTTGACAGAGATGACGCCGATTGGAAAGATGAAGTCCAACAAAAGTTCTTAGAATGCAAAGAAGACACATGCGCTGTTCTTGAAGATGAAATAGAAACAGAATAGATGAGCTATTACAGGACAAAGAACTTTTACATAAATATGGTTGCGCCAAATTTGACATAACTCCACCAGAGAAGAAGAAGAAGAGAGAAAAGAAAGAAAAGAAAGTAGAAGAAGAGAAGAAAGAACCTGAACCAGAGAAAAAGAAATTTGACATGTAAAAATAAAATTTTATTTTAGAACATTTCTGGGTCAATGTCAATGTTCTCTTCCTCTTAGGAGCAAACACTGGCTTAGACTCTAAAATCTTTTTACCCAACTTACCTTGAACTTCAACTATCTTAGACTCATAATATTCATAGTCGTCTGCTTTCTTTGGTTCATAAGGTATAACAAGTTTGTATGCTTTGCCTTCTTTAAGTTTGAGAACCTTCTGTCAAAATTTTCTTTGACTGCTAACAAACCTTCTATGTCTAAGTCTTCAAATTTCGCACCATTTTTAGTCACAATAGCAAACTTAACTGGTTCGATGTTCCAAACTTTGCTGAATGAAGACTTTTCAAAATGGTAGAAGTAAACATTCAAATAAGCGAATGGGTCTAGTTCTTCTTTGACTTCTGTCATGTACTTATTTACTGAGATGAATTTTGCCATCTTTTCTATCGGATAAAAAAATATTTTTTAAATTTACTCAGAAAAATTTTCTTTGTATATACGCCGTTCTGAACATCTAAAAGATTTTTGACATTTGCCAAGAATGTTCGTTTAGAACGCGTCATATAACCATATTCTTGACAATATTGTTTATACGAATCGTACAATGACCTTTCATCTAATGACACAAAGTCAGTTTCATCTATGAACAGTTCATATACACTCTTGTTTGCTTCTAACAATGTTTGTCTTTCTTCGGTATGTGGAATTTGTCTTGGATTGAACTTAGAAATATCTAATGTCATGAAATATGAGAACAAGTGGTTGTAAAAGTCAGATGTCAAAGTTTCTGCTAAGTCGTCAAATATTCTGTATCTTGCATATGAGCTTCTGACGTTCTGACAACTACATATCTTCTGTCAGAACTTTCTAACTTCATCGGAACAGCATTGTTTGAAACCATGACGAAGTTTGCAACATTTTCACAAACTCTTTGGTCTTTATATTTTCTTTCAACAACTCCAACTTTGTCTGTTATAAGACTCTTCAAAGCATCTGAGTTCAAAACTTTTGTTGTATCTATACTTTGAAGTTCATTGCAAACTATAAGTTTCATATTCTCTATTGAGGAGTTAAACTTACCACAGATGTTTTCTAAGTTTGTCATATTCGGATTCGAATAACCTTCTAACAGTTTGCACAAAATATCTGTAAAGAATGTGTTCTTACCTGTTCCTTGTTTTCCAATTATAATGAGAGCAGTTTCATTCTTAGCACTTGGATGTTGTAAGATGTTTGCAAACCAACATAAGATATACTCATAGACTCTTTCGTTTCCATTGCATATAATTTCTTTGACATGGTCTAACCGCTTCTATAATATTTTCTTTCCATTCTACTTGTTCGTATTTATATCCAGTGAAGATAGAATAGAAGTTTGGAGAAGGTGTATAGAACTTTATACCTCGAACTGAAAAATCTTCTAACTTTGACAATAAGATTCCCAAGCATCTAACATCTTCATGCCAACTTGTACGACTTTTATTTTCTTAAGTTTCTGTCTACATTCTTGTTCTGAAACTATTGTTGCTCTTGTTTGTTAAAGACAAATCCCATTCTTTCATGACATAAATTCTGGGCAGAGTCAACATAAATGACTAAACGTTTCAAATTCTCGACTGCTTTGTTATAGTCTCGAAATGGACACATATTTCTGAATGCTTGGAAGTTCATAAAATCTGAAACATCTATTCTGTACATTTTTATAAGAATAAAAAAAATATTTTTATTCTTGAGCTATTTGTTGTTCTTGAGCTATTTGTTGTTGAAGTTGTTCTTGTAATACAATACTTTCACCAGTTGCATCTTCCAATTCGAAACTTTCTGCCGTCATTGACAAATACATAGGACATAAAAGTTTTACAGGAACAAAGTTTGCGTCAACTAAGGTTAAGTTTATGTTTGCTAAAGTGTTTGAGTTACTAAAAGCTGAAAACTCTGCATTCGAATGAACAATAGGCAAACCAGCAGAGAATGTGTTGTTTATACGCATGAGTATCTTTTTGGTCATAGTAGTTTCTGTCGACATTCGAATAAACACTTTGAACCTAAGTTTTGAAAACAATATAAAATAGGTGTACTTAAAGTCAATGGAACAGATAGACCTTGTATGACACCTTTTCCTGTTATAGGAAACTGTTGGTAGTAAAAACCAGATATAAGTTTGTATTATAGCTCATATCGTTTATAGTAAACTCGGTCGGACATCCAAACATAATGAAACCTGCTCTAGTTGCAGCACATGTTACATCCGTCCCTTAAAGTATTAAATAAGTCAACAAAACCTGTTGGTGGTATATCTGAGTAAGTATCTTCAAAGAAGTATTTTTTACCATTCACAACAAACAAAGTCTTCTGGTGTCAAAAGAGCAAAACAGGCTTTAGTCGTCATTGTGTTTAAGGTTAGTTTACAATATCGTCCTTGAGGACTTTGTAAGTTTGTGTTATAGAATTATATGACTCAGGGTTTTTAGTCGTAATAGTATAAACCACTATGTCTTCTGCCATTTACTTAGCAACTAAATTTTAATGAAATGTTGTGGTCGTCAAATATTTTTATAACGTCTGGGAAACTATATTTAAGTTCAACGTTTCACCTCCTTTCATAACGTATATCTTGTCAATGACATTATATGAAACACCACAGCAACTAATGTCGGGTTCTATTTCTTTGATGTTTATATCGTCTGCCTCTGTCAAAAGTTTCAATAGTTCTTTCAAAACTTCATGAGGTGCAATGACATATGAGTTCACCTTTACAGGGTTGTGTTCGACCAAGTTTAACATTATACCTAAAGCTTGACAAATCTTCTCCTGAGTTTTAAGTTTGTCTTTAAGTTGTTGGTAGTCATTTCGAATATCTGCAACAGAACTTAAGTCTCTGCTAACTTCAGGGTATTTGGTTGTTCTTTTACAGGAACTATTGTTATACCATCTTGGTCTTCGTATGGTTTCCCCACTTCAACATCTCTTTCTTTGACATTGACAACAACACTTTGACTGTTGTTTGATTGTTGGTGAATTTAACTTCACATCTGCCACCGCCATTAAACCTTTTGAAACACTTACGCTTCTATTTTTCGGAAATGACATTTTACTTAGAATAAAAAGATGGACGTATTTGAGTATCTCTTCGAATTGAAGCAAAACAAAGTTTAGTTCTTTACACAAACAATACAAGTTCATTGATAGAATAGTTCTTTACACAAACAATGGAAAATGTTATAGAATAGCAGTCTTTGCTGAACCAAAATATTTTCATAAAGCAAAGAAAGTTGGTATAACCGAGATGGTGAAAGTTCTTGAAGCAGACAAAAATATAACAACAAAACTGACCGATATTTCTAAAGGTAAGTTTATAATACAATTTTATGTCAAAACTGGCGTACTGTCAATATTTGACGGAGAGAAGTCAGTTCAAGAACAACTTACTGACCTGCTGCCAAAATCTGCTCGATGGAAGCTGTCGTTATGCAATCTGAGGAGCCCCAGCAGGTTTCATCGAACGAATCTTCAAAAGAGCATCTTCCGTGAAAAGTGCTATTGGTTTTGTAAACTTCTTTGCTCTCAGTTCATCTGGACCGTCTCTGTCACCAGTATATTGTATTTGTACAGTACCAACAGTTGAAATACCACCCATAAAGTCTTCTGAGTCAGCAAATGGAATGCCAAGCCAAAAGTTTGAACGGTCTCTATTTGTATATTGAGTTTTTTGACCTCCTGTATGAGTCCATACTTTCACATATGGCATAATAGAACTTTGCATTTCAGGGTTAATGGTTGTTGTGAAGTTGTTGTTAAAGTTCATAGCATCTAATGTCAAGTTGTATGACCTCATATCCTCAACTGTAGAATATTCTTCTCTTGGATAATATTTGCCATCTATGTTTATATGATATTTAATACCGGGGTTGTAGAAACAAGAATAGTCATTTATAGTTCGTCTGAACAGTACAAACATAGTATCTGCATGTTTCATTGCAGTTGTTAAAGCAATATCTGTTCTTGCACCTGGGTCAGCACTTTGGTTTCCAACTTCACCTGCAAAGTCTTTGACAGATATTTGGTGTATAGGGAACATAAGTGGAACTGCAATATATTTGGCAGCTAAAGCATTTGAAATATCTGGGTCCAACATATAGACTGCAAGTCTGCTTTCTATTCTCTTGCATTCAAATTTTTCGCATGTGAACTTAACTGGGTCCCAAGCATCTCCAGCAGCATTGAAATAATAGTTTACTTCAGTGTTGAGGTTTGAGAAACCAAAGTCTAAGTCAACTTTGTTTTTGCAAAAGTCGGCGAATGACATTTTATTTGTTCCACTACTTCTGTAAGAGTGAATGGGTCTTGTGTTGGTGCAATGACTAAGTTATTTTTGCTTGGAGTAAGTTCGATAGAAATTTTTCCTGCCCAGTTTGGCAAGTATCTTAAAAACCTGAAGATGAGGAAAGATGACAAAGGAACTCTAAGTTTCAGTTTTACTTTGGTTACTGCTGCTGCAGTTTGTCCAGAAAGGTTAACATAAACTCCTGGAACGTTAGGGTCAAGTCTTCTTATTTTCTCAATAGTTGCATACTGGTCTGTTTGTTCTCTAGCTTGTGGTTGTACTGAGTTTCTCAAAGCGAACCATTCATAGTTTGCCCATGTTACTGTTTGAACTAAGTCAGAGTTAGAATATATCTTATATCCCATGAAAACTTCTGGAGCATATTGGTATCCGACATAGAAAATTCCATTGCAACCTTTCTTGTCAGACAACTTGGCAGAAGGTTTTATTTCAATGTCTTGTTCCACGTATAAGAAAGAGTTGTCAATAGAAATTATATGAAACCTGTCGCAAGCAATATCTACTGTTGTTGAAGAACCTTCTCCAAACTCACCTACGTTTCCATAAGAAACAGCAGTTGTATATTCGTAAGTTCCAGGAACTATTTCTGACCTTCTAATGGCATTGTCGCATTCGTTATACCATTCGGAAACATTTCCATTCATAGCATCCAAAACTGTTGGCGTTATATTCTGAGCGGCGTACATTTCATATGAGTAAAAATATAGAATAGTTGGATTTATATGTCATAATAGAACCCACGTGGACCAAGCTTTACTTTCTTCCTGACTGAGTTTTTAACTCTTCTTTTTCCTTCATTGCCCTCTGCTTCAAGTTGTTGCATCTTTGCATTATGTTCATCTAGTATGTTGCAAATTTTCCATGCCCTTTTTGCCTTTTGGCTCTGGTCGCCCATCTCAGGTAACCTATATCCTAGAAAGAGTTTGTCATAGTCTGTATTTGAGTCTTCGCGTATTGTTTGCATGACTCTTTCCTGAGTTTCCGGTTCAAGCTCTTCAAACAGTGCCTGTCCATATGGAATATGCTCGTTTCCAAATATATGTTTTTGTAGCCATTCTGGTTTTCTTTCCATGTTACCAACTATATCTTTTGTGAATGGGAAAGCTTTTACCCAATCTTTCAGTCTTGCGTCGTTTATTTCTGTAGTTGGTTTTATTTTGTCAAGGAACATGTTTTTCAATACTAACATTTCATTTGGTACTGTCAATTTGAGTTTTCTTAAATATTCATCCCTTCTCAGTTCATTGTCTGCAAAGTAAGTTTTTATGACATTTTGCAAACTTTCATTTGCAAGGTCATGTACAATAGGTTCTCTTCCTTCTCTCTCCCTAACTGTCTTTCTAAACTCTTCACCAAATATACCATCTCTATGGTTCTGTGTAGTTCTTTGAGATAAATGTTCTAGAACGTCAGGTGTTATATTTCCATCAGCCATGTTCATTTCATACTGGTCCAAAATATCTGCATGTTTCATATCTTTCAATGGCATTAAAGCCGCGCTTAAAATACCAGCTATATCTCGTTCACCATTGACTTCCATTGCGTCTACAACTTCTTGGAATTGTGGTTGTAAGTTTATGAACCACCTATCCGGATTAGCTTTATGACCCCATCTCATTGTAGTTCCATCGTCTGCAGAAACAAAAGTAGGTTTGTTTCCATCTTGGTTAGGTTCTGAATGAACTTTAAACAATGTTTCATTTCTATATGTTTTCTTGAAATTTAACCTTTTATTTTCACCGAGTTCATCCAAAGATTGAACGTTAAATGCTCGTAAGTAAAAAGGGTTGTTGTATTTGTGTACATTTTTTTTCAGTTCTTCCATTCTATGCTGGATATTTTCATCTGATGTTGGAGTCTTTTGTATGTCGGCAAACATTTTTCGATATTCTTCTACTATGTCAGCCGAATTTTTTTTAGACTCTTGGAAATATTCCATATTCTCCGCATACTCTTGTTGAGGGTCAAGATTTTTCGGCTGTTCCAAATCTTCATCTAGTTCTGTGAAGTTAGTTTCCAAAGGAAGGACTTGTTCGTTTCCTTCAGGCTCTTCTAGCTGTTGTTGCTGAACTATTTCTTCCATGTCTGGTTGTATCTGAACTTCTTCCTGTGGAGTTTCTTGTACCTCATCTGCTGGCATTTCATATATTCCGAGACCGTTTTCAACAATTTCCCTATCTACGTCATCCGCATTCATAAGCTTTTGTTCTTTCGTTCCGTCTCTATTTTTTACGCGTTTCATGACGAAAGTTGAATTGTCATTTAGCTCTGACATCAAATATCTCGGAGTAAATTCATCCATGTCATTTGGATGATATGCTATTAAATCATATCCCTTAGCGAGCTTGTATTTTCCAGGTTTGAGATTATATCCGTTTTGGTGCTGAGCCATAAAGCTAAATAGGTTCGGGTCAGTATTTCCATCCTTGAACTTTCTAATAGCTTCTTTATATCTGTCACTAAAGTCAACAGTATCTGGGAAACCACACTCTTCTTTAAGCATTTTTAAGAATTCTTGGTTTCCTTGTTCTCTACTTCTTTTATGTCCTTGCTCTGTTTGTGGTTGTTGTTGTGCAGGGTTTTGAACTGTTGGTTGCTGTGCTGGTTGTTGTGTTGGTTGTTGTGCTGGTTGTGGAGGTGGTTGTTGTGCAGGGTTTTGAACTGTTGGTTGTTGTGCATGCCTGTGTCTGTGTCCATGTGACGATGTAAATGTTCTAGGTAGTCCTGGTGCAGGTGCTTCTCTTGGAGGGTTTGGTGGTATATAAGTTCCACCAGCTGGCACATATGTTCCATCTGCAGCGTAATGTCCTACCTGACTTTTCGTTTTTAAGAAAGCATTTACTAGGTCTGTTTTGGTCTGTTGTAACTCTTTTTCTTGACTTTTCACAACAGTTGCTCTAACGGCGTCATAGGCACTTTGAACTGCCTGTCTCGTTGCTGCATCTGTTATTTTCGTCATATTTTGTGCTACTTCTTTTAACTCTTTGTCGAAACCTTCAGACTTCAGTTTCTTTCCAGATGAGAAGTCGTTCACTTGTTTCACCTTACTATAAAGAGCTTCGAAGGCGTTCTTAAAGTCAGCATTTGTTAAAGCTTCATTTGAACTGTCTTCATCCGCTTGTATTTTTGTCCTTATTGACCCTATGAGTTGGGCTGCTTTGGCGTTGGCTTGGGCATCTAACCAGTCATTGTTGGCTTTTATATATTCTGCGCTTTTCATTGCCTTTTGCATGGCTGCGTCGTTATTTTTACTTTCTTGTGCTAAGTTTTCATACTGTACGGTTTGGTTTTGCAACTGTAAAAGTTTTTCTGCCTTTACATTTGCTTCAACTTCTTTTTTATACTCATCGCTATCCATATATGTCTTCAGGGCTTTTTGTTTTATTTCTTCATCTTTCAGTACTTTATATTGAGTAGTATGGTTTTTCAAATTTACAACATCTTGTTCCATTTTTGCTACTTCTGCTGCTTTTTCTGACACTTTTTTCGCATATTCCTCTGTACTTAGTTCTTTCAGTTGTTCTTCTTTCTTCTTTTTCTCTACGTTTAACTCATTGAGTTTCTTTGTGTGTCTGTCATATTCTAGTTTCTTTTCGTTTTCACTTATTTGCTTCTGTATGTCTATGTTTGACTTTTTGACATCTGTTATTTGATTTTTGAGTGAACTCAAATTCATTTGACTTTGAGGGTTATAGGCTGTTCCGTCTGCAGCTCCACCATAGCCTGCCATTTTCGCTAAAAGTGCCGCTCTTAAACCTCCACTCTGTGCACCAATGACTCGGTTTAAAAGCATAGGATTGCTTGACATTTGTTGCAACATAGTGGGGTCATTCATAATTTGTTGTTGCAACTGTTGTTGTGGTGTCAGTTTTACTATTGGATGTTTCAATGCTCTCTTCCTCTTATGTATATTCTTACGTAGCTTACGTGGCATTTTAAGTAAAGTTAAAAAGCGGCTTTTGACAGATGGAACACATACTTTTTCAGTAAGGACATATGAGGTGAGATGTCACCTGTTTTCTCACCTCATTTCTCACCTCTTGAATTTTCATGAATTTCTTCGTAAAGACTTTGTTAAGACTTCTTCGTAAAGACTTTGTTAAGACTTCTTCGTAAATGTTTTGTCAAGACTTCTTCGTAAAGACTTTGTTAAGACTTCTTCGTAAATGACCAAAAATAATGTTTAGGTGAAGAGGTGAGATGTCACCTGTTTTCTCACCTCATTTCTCACCTCTTGAATTTTCATGAATTTCTTCGTAAAGACTTTGTTAAGACTTCTTCGTAAAGACTTTGTTAAGACTTCTTCGTAAAGACTTTGTTAAGACTTCTTCGTAAAGACTTTGTTAAGACTTCTTCGTAAAGACTTTGTTAAGACTTCTTCGTAAAGACTTTGTTAAGACTTCTTCGTAAAGACTTTGTTAAGACTTCTTCGTAAAGACTTTGTTAAGACTTCTTCGTAAAGACTTTGTTAAGACTTCTTCGTAAAGACTTTGTTAAGACTTCTTCGTAAAGACTTTGTTGAGATTTCTTCGTAAATGACCCTAGTAGTATATTTTTGGTGTAAATTTCATGAAAATTCAACGGGTGAAAAATTAGGTGAGAAAACAGGTGACATCTCACCTCTTCACCTAAACATTATTTTTGGTGTAAATTTCATGAAAATTCAACGGGTGAAAAATTAGGTGAGAAAACAGGTGACATCTCACCTCTTCACCTAAACATTATTTTTGGTGTAAATTTCATGAAAATTCAACGGGTGAGAAATGAGGTGAGAAAACAGGTGACATCTCACCTCTTCACCTAAACATTATTTTTGGTGTAAATTTCATGAAAATTCAACGGGTGAGAAATGAGGTGAGAAAACAGGTGACATCTCACCTCTTCACCTAAACATTATTTTTGGTCATTTACACTCATTACGAAGAAGTCTTGACAAAACATTTACGAAGAAGTCTTGACAAAACATTTACGAAGAAGTCTTGACAAAACATTTACGAAGAAGTCTTGACAAAACATTTACGAAGAAGTCTTGACAAAACATTTACGAAGAAGTCTTGACAAAACATTTACGAAGAAGTCTTGACAAAACATTTACGAAGAAGTCTTGACAAAACATTTACGAAGAAGTCTTGACAAAACATTTACGAAGAAGTCTTGACAAAACATTTACGAAGAAGTCTTGACAAAACATTTACGAAGAAGTCTTGACAAAACATTTACGAAGAAGTCTTGACAAAACATTTACGAAGAAGTCTTGACAAAACATTTACGAAGAAGTCTTGACAAAACATTTACGAAGAAGTCTTGACAAAACATGAAAACATATATAATTTGTGAAAAGTGAAACATTATATAATGTTTTCGACCAAGAAGACTAACAATTTTCCGAATAAAAACTTCATTTATACTAAACATCTTCAGGGCTAGAGGGCACGAAGTGCCTGGAAGCCCCACTACCTTTTTTTTTTTTTTTTTTTTTTAATTAAAGTATTTCTGATGGACAAAATGTGAGATTTATATCAGATAATTCATTTCTACTATTAAGTTATTCATTTATGAGTTTGCACTTATTCGCACTAAATAAATAACTATTAAAAATTGTTTTAATTAATTGACACCATATAATAGAGTGAAATTTGTTTGATCAAACAACAATAGATGATAGATATAAAGCCAAGAAACTTGCTATTAATATGCTCTACTTGCTATTTCAATGTAAGTATGATATTTTCTAAATGTTTCGTTCAGATAACTTAGATATATTAGTCAAAATTTGAAATTTTAATAGCACATATATTAAAAATAATTATTATTCATAAAAGATTAATGAAATAGTAAAAAAAAATCAATCAAATTATAAAAATACAACATATGGTTTTTTATGGTTGTCTCATAATAGCATTTCATGAGAAAAAATATAATACTATTTATTTTTGCATAGTTCAATTTTTTTAAATAATGCAAGATATCCCGCCATTAGTTTTCATGAAATAATCCAAAAATCAACATACACTTGAGAACATAGCAGCTCTACATGTTTTCGCTATTTATTTTCCAATAATATGAGGGGTTCACGGGATAAAGCTTCATTAAGCATAATTGATTACAATATCATCATATATATAGAACATATAACAAATGGGATATTTGTATACTAAAATAAAAAAGGAGCAAATTATATAATTTTTGTCATGCTACTTATAGGTTCAAAAATCTTATAATATAAAAATATTTTCAAATACAAAGAAAATATGTGTTTATTTCAAATTTGAAAATTAGATATCTTGTGGGGTCCACTTTCCTCCTCTGTAATCACCTGTAGGGTTATCCTTAGGAAATCTTTTTGCATTTCTTGCCTTGTTGATCTCTTTTCTTGTTTCTGGTGTAGCTTTCTTTTGATTTCTGGATTTATTTTTCTCATATTCAAGTTTTTGGAGTTCGCGGATTGAAGGAGATATTTGGTAATTATTGACACGATTGTATATTTCTTGTTTGCATTTCTCTCCTTCGTTTTTTTGTAAAATTGTAACAGCCGTACGCATTTCAAACGATTTTGCGTTGTTTCCTTTGGGACACTGAGTAAGCATTGAGTGATGATGTATCGATTCATTTTGTTGTGTTTGAGCATTAGGATCAATTTCTGGAATCAACTTTGCGGCATCATCTGTAAAACGTTGAAATTGCTTCGCTAAATCAGGTTTTGTAAGTGGCTGAAACACAGGATATTCTTTGTCTTTTTCGTGAAGGCAATTTTCATGCCTTCCGATAAAATGATTTAATGTATTCTTCCATAGGAAAATTTTTTTCGTTGTTTCAATTGGAAGCATGATAATAAAAGTGAACCACTTAATAACTTTCGAATATATCTGATGAAATACTTTTTCTTGGTGTTTTAATGGTCTTCCACGTTTCTTCGGCTCTTCTGCTTTAGATTTGATTGGGAATGCTGGCTGTGATTCACTTTCTTTCTGTTGATTAACAGTTTCTTTTCCTGCTGCTTCTTTATATCCACCATTTTCAAGCTTTTCGAAAGCTCTGCCAACTGCACGTACACAATGACGAGGATCAAGTGTAATTTTAGCATTCGGAGCATATTGCTGGATGATGGCTTTCGTTTTATTGTCATTGTCATGAACCACTGTGGAAACATTTGTAAAGTCAAAATTTGACATCATCCTCTTTGTACATTCTGTTTCCATCATGTTGGATGGGCCTTCAAAGTCTCCTCCAGAGCTCTTTTTTATAACAGTTGTTTCACCAACAACTTTTCCACGGTTGTCCATCATTAAACTTTGGCACGCTGTAGCATTTCTGCCAACATTATAATGCGAATCAGTGCTTAAAAATGTATCTTTCTTCATTGTTTGTTGAGCATTTTTAATAGATTGCTCTTTATATTCTAGTATTACCTTACCTATTTCTTTTTGATGACGGTAAAACTCTTTTTCACTCGGCACTTTAATATTGTTATCTTGAAATAAATTCCTTGCTCGAGTATAAGAGTCACCATTAACAATTACAGAAGCAGTCCAGTGTTTTGGATCGACTTCCTTTGGCGCATTCTTTTCTTGGGAGTTTTTTCTTGCTTCAATTGATTTTTCGTTAGCTTCACGACTTTGTTGTTTGCGTCTGCTTGGTGGAGGCATATTACGTAAATGGTCGGCAAAAAATGTAATAAACGTAGTGAATAATTAAAAAGATTGCTTTATATAACAAATATAATCATTTTTTCCTTAGAAATCCCATTATTTGCATAACAATATTTAAAAATATTTTTTTGATATAGTTTACAGTCACATCAATATGAACTATATTAAACTATCAGAAACTTATGTATGTTATTAGTAAAGTTGAAATTTTTATCATATTTACACATTAAATTTAATTTTCATGCATATTTAAGTTTTTTTCAACACAATCTTGTATTGTTAGTACCGACAATATGAAAGAAAGTTATACTGTATTTAATTTTAGCAATAAACAAAAAAATCTAAATTATATCTTTAGATACTAGGATTGATTTAATGACTAAGAACGTTTTTATCAATAATACCATGATTCATAACATATAGACATAACCTAAATATACCAAAGCATTTCTACTTGGAACTAGCGCATCGCCAAAATAATGGGTCAATATTCATTTGACGTAATGCTGATCGAGAGAAGTCTTTATATATAAGCCTTATCACAATGCCACGAATGCACCCAGCTGCAGGCGTGTCTTGTTTAACATTCATTCCTATATATGATGGAACATTAATCAATAATCATGGAAGTATCACTTTTCAAATAACATCATTGTTAAATGAAAGAAAATTGTATGCAAAATTACATTTTGGTAATGGTGAGACGCAATATGTTGAAGTATATATCATTATTATTTAATATACAAACAAACTCTAGTACAAAATTGTATTAATTCAACTTTCATGTCTAATATAAAAACTTTTTTTAAAAAAAGAGATATAATCGTGTATAATATGAGAAAAATGAATATCAATACAAAATAAAATATCAATTAGCTATTGCTGATGACATATCATGAATATTGATCATTTGATTTGATTAATTTTGATAAATATTAGGCTTTTTGCTAGTTACATATTACAATAAGGCTTTTAAATGGATATTTATTGATATGAGCTTATTTCAAAATGACAGTCTTTGATTTATCCACTAATAAGATTTGATGTCACAAAAATCTAGATTTTGGGGCATAAAAACCTAACACCAAATCATAACTTCTGTGCATATACTAAATTGAGTACAGAAATATGTTAATTTTCAGTATTTTTAGAAGAATTCTTATTATCCTTCAAAAAGTCAGTATTTCTGCTGTAATTTTCTACAACATTGTAGTTATTGCACTTTGTCTATGGATTTGTATATATGTTATATATAAATTATATATCTAAACTGCCCATAAGTGCAATTTTTATATAAATTGTTTATTTCTTTAACAATTTCATATGAAATATGCTTTTTTAAGCGTATCAAAGCTGTGTTCTTAATGTGCATGGATATATCAAGAAAAATGTCGAAAAAAAATGTGAATTCACAAATTCACTGAATTTTCACCGTTTTTTGAATTTTGCTACAGCACTAATATTAAATAATACTAAAATCTTCTGTCTTTGTAAAAGAATAAATTCTGACAAAAAGTGCTCGTTTAAATTTAATGATCATCTGTATGACTAAGTGGTAAAAAGTGTTTATGACCAAAAAAGGGTTACATGCTTAGTCTATTTTTCTGACAGGATACTCTAGATTTACATGATCTCTATTTCATATCTCCGTTTTTAGATTCTTCGACAGATTTTATGATAGAAAACCAAGATTAACAAATTTCCGGCATGTTAATGAAGAAATCTGCAGCTACCCTCAATATTATTTCAATAATCAGTATCGTTTCTCTTACAATTTATTTTTTTCTCAATAATTTAACAAGAAATAACAATACACACTTGGTTTTACGTATAAAAGCTAAGTGTCGAACTTAATCAACTTTACTTACTTAGCAAATGAATATTTTTGTGGTTGCGAGTTCTGAATGCTGAAGTTTTAGATTTCTCTATAAATGATATCATTGCACTTACAATGTTGTTCCAGCCTATCGCATAAATCATAGAAAATCCAAAAAAAAATAATATAAAGAAAATTCATGTCATGAAGTTCAAAAAATACCGTGTAACATTAAAATTTGTTATGCATAATACATTTTAGCTATTATTGATTTTTTTTAATTTTCGAGAAATTGAATGGTGAGTCCGATAGAGAAATTTTTAAAAATCCTAGTGCCTCATAGAAGTAATTTCCCTCGTCTCCCATACTTCCAAATGTATGCATATGACATAAACTTTTATGCATTACACAAGTGGCCAATAATATCTATAGAGTAAAAAATTAGAAATTTAATTTTTTTATATGATAGTTATATTTCAGATTTGCGAGCGTAACTTTTTTCTGCATGGCATACTTGTTTTAAGAGCAAATGATCAAAATCGTCCTTCAATTATTGAAGGAGCTGATATCTTTTGAAAATTGAATTGAAAGGGTATTCAATTTTCAAATTTCCTCTCAATTTTGGAAACATATCAACTCTATGAATTAACAATTATGTGCCTTCACAGTTTATCAGTCATATAAGGTGCTTATAAAGAAAAAAGTTACGCTCGCAAAATATGTTTTTATATAGATTTCACATAAAATAATTATGTAATTTCTAAAAAGAATATTTTTGTTCTTGAATATTAAAGTGTATTGTAGTTTAAAAAGTTTTAAATATGTTGCTAAAATTTCAGGTTTATAGCTCATGTCTAGCATGACTTCTTCGTATGCGCAAAAAATCTGACACGTAAGGGTATCCTTAAGGGGAATATTAATAATTAAGGGGGATATTAATAATTAAGGGGAAAAATGTGTATGTTTTATTTGTTAAAACTAATATCAAAAAAAATATATTATATCTTAGCGCGCACCAGCGGCGTTCTTGAGGATACCGATGAGTCCGTCACCAGCCATTTCCTTGGAGAGTTCAGCAGTGAACTGGTTGATGATAGAAACAGCGAGGATGATACCTGTTCCTGATCCGAATGCAGACAAGAAGTCAGCGACGAATGAGAGGAGAGCGACAAGGATACCACCGAGAGCTGCAGCTGTTGGGATGTAGCGAGAAAGTGTCTTCTCGAGTCTCTTCTGGTCTTCTCTGTGTCCCTTGAGTGTAAGGTGCTGCTTCTTGAGGGCTTCAGCGACATCAGCTGGTGCCTGGTTGGAGAATCTAAGGTAGTAGTATGAGATGAAGCCGGCGGATGAAAGAGAGAAAATGAGGTAAATAATTGTATGAAGTGGGTCGTGGATTGTTTGTTGGATGGACTGTGGTGCTGTCAAGTAGTAGATAAGGCCGGAAACTGGTGTGGAGTAGTCATAGGACATTCCGTTGTGTGAACGCCAGACACCGAAGATTTGTGTGGCAAGAGACTCTGGCCAGTGGAAGTAGATGGTGCGGGAGAAGCCAGCAAGCTGGGAAAGGATTGTAGACTGGATGATAGGTGGTGTGTTGGAGCAATAGAACAACTTGATCTCGAATGGCTCTGGACGGGCACGGTTGACTGTTGTTTCGAGGCCAATGTTGATCTTAATCTGGTCGAAGTAGACGCAGGCACCGAAAACAATGACTGTAGAGAATAATTGGCAAAGATTTGGTAATTGTGGGCGGAAAACGATATCACGGAGTGCGCGTAGCTTGTTCTTGCGTGTGAAGAGGTAGTGGAAGAAAGCAATGACAAGGCCTTCGTACTCTGTTCCGCGGCCCATGGAGTAATGGTTGAATGAGAAGAGTCTCCACATGATCATTTCGCAGATGTTTGTGCAAATGAAGAGAGAAATGCCGGAGCCGATACCATAGCCGTTCTGGCAAAGTTCATCAAGAAGAATAACAACAATAGCAGAAGAAACAAGCTGTGTCATGATGAGAGCAGCGTTGACAAAGCCGATTTCGCCACGGATGCCGTATTCGCCGGACCAGATAGCGTTACCAGCCTGGAAAGCAGTCATAATGATACCGGCCAATTTCTGAGCAGCATCAAAGAGGGCTGAGGCTTCTGGATCTGATGGGTTTCTGTTGATAAGACCGAAAGAGCAGAGGAACTGAAGGATCATACCTGATGTAACGATTGGGGAAATACCGAATTCCATAAGAGAGTACTTAGAAGAAGCTGTAAGGATACGAAGGTGCTGCATTGGGTCATCACCGGCTGTCTTTTGGACGCCGTAAAGTGGAACAAGTGTGCAGATTAAATATAAGGCCAAAGAAGCGAATGTATAGAACAACCGCTTGCGGATTGGAACCTTCTTGTTTGGACGTGGAACGTTTGGCATAAGTTCAAGAACAGGCCTGATGGACTTAAGAATATCAAAACCCATTTTTTTATTTGTTCTTACTGAGAGACCGATAAAAAATTGACATCTCA
Organism: Trichomonas vaginalis G3; assembly: GCF_026262505.1. Lineage (NCBI taxonomy): Eukaryota > Parabasalia > Trichomonadida > Trichomonadidae > Trichomonas > Trichomonas vaginalis. The sequence continues at coordinate 15,349,027 of NC_067207.1, forward strand.
CTTTTTTCGTTTTGATTTTTTATTTTAGGGGATGACAATAGTGTTTAGACCCTTTTATAAAAAATCAAGAAATGAGTTTTCATACATTACTTGATGATCTTTATATTGATCTTCCAGATTGGTATAATAATACATTTCATTTCAATGCGAAGACCACATGTATGTCAATTTCGTACCATGGCGCAATGCTTGCTGTAGGTCTTGCTAATGGTCAAACGTGTCTGATTGATTCTTTTTCGGGATGCGGTGACCATCAGTTTTTTAAGCATAAATCCGCTGTTGTTGACTGCTCTTTTTCAAGAGATGGATTCTTACTTGCTCATTGCGATAATAAGAACCTTACCATTCATAACATTCAGACAAAACAAGTTGTTTTCGAACAGAATTTCGATGATAAAGTACTTTGTATACAGTTTTCGCGTATTAATCCACAATTAATTTACGTTTTAACATCTAACGCAAATTCCTTAATCAGATTCAACTTATCAACAAGAGAATCTATGGTATTTAACGGATCATTTACAATTTTCAATATTTTGCCAAATGATTTCATTGTTGCTGCGAAAGGAAGCAGAATTACGCTTATTGACACAGAGAAAAACGCTGTAGCAAAAGTATTCGATGCGCCCGCAAAGAAAAATATATGCTCAATCGAAGTTTCTCATAAAGGAGAATTAATAATAGTTTTAGACAAGGCAGGAGCTGCCCATTTACTAAACGTTAACACAGGAGAGTTCAAGCATAAGTTCTGCGACCACGTTGGCGATACAAGATTTGCAACAGCAAGCTTTGATCGCCATGATGAACATGCGATCTTCGGAACATCAGAAATTGCAGACGCATCATTCGCGGCATACGAACTTGATTGTTATTCTCTACGTAAAAACTTTACTAATGGCCCTCGCGAAGTAATTCTACAGTTAATTTTCCATCCTGTCCATCCAATTGTATTTGCACGCGCTATGAAAGGAATACACATATGGCGCGCTGTTTACAAGAACAGATGGATACATTCTGTGCCTGAACTTGATAACATGTTTACAAATGAAATGTATCAAGAACCAGAATGTGAATTTGATGCTGAATTCGAAAGTGGCGTTAGGAATGTTGAAGATTTGTCCGGCCATCCTGTTGATATATTTACAAAAGTTCCATTTTCAATTTTTGAAAGTGACAAAAACTATCCAAATCAACTTATCACGCTCCCAATAACTATTGAAGATATTAAAGCAGGAGTTGATGAAGAAGAAAGTGAGGATGAAGAAGATTATGATGAATAAAGATGTTATTTTTTATATTTACCTTAAAACAAAAGAAAGATAGATAGGAAATGATTTCATACCTAAAATTCGAAATGAGTATAGTTTTATATGAAGCAATCTGCAAATATCTTCTCAGCAATTGTTAATTCTATGATATTTCAGCAGTTACCTCATTGCATCAGCATAAATCAAGTAATTAATTTCATTTATTGAATATTTAAACAAGGGAATGCTAAATATTAGCTCATTTCAAATATTCAATGAATCTTTAAATGTATATAAGTTGTGCAATCACTCAAAATGTTTAATTGGAGCTAAATCAGTCTTGTACCTTGGTAATTCTGGAATTCATGTTGGCAATAAAAAGAATTAGATAGAAATGTTAGTTCATTGAAAGAAATTAATTGAAATATTCTAGTAGCTTGTTTTTATTACTTGAAAATGATATGTTGATAAAAAAAATTTTATAAAATTTCCATCAAAAATCAAAAATATATGAGTGATTCAACAATATTAACCATACTTAAAACTCTCAGAGAGAAGCAATTGGAGATACATTACAACAATTCTTTTAATATAGAAACATATAAGTCTGTTACAGAAACCTCAGAAACATTACAAGATAAATACGACGAAATTAAAGTTCTCTTTGAGCAATACTACGATAAAATCTTTGCGCAGTATCTCACCGATGTTCCTAATCGCTACGATTTTGTCAAAAATTTCAATTACTTTTTATATGAAACAAAAGTAGGCAATGAATCTCACGAAGAATACATGAACAAACAACGCAATAATAAATTGGAAGATTTTAGGAAACTCGTAAAAATCGAATTAATATCTCCACAATTCGTTGCATTTTTCTCAGAACAGATCAACGTTATTCATAAATTCTACAAATCAACGATTTGTGCTACAGACGAAGAGGTCTACGAATCATTTAAAAAGAATTTCCAACAACATGCTAAACAATGTCCAAAATTTATAAAAGAACTATTCAAAATTGCAGGAACAGAAATTGTACTCAGAATTTCCGATTTGATGAGCGATTATCCTCATTATCTAGGAATTATTCCTTATGATACCTTTGGATTCATCAAAAGAACAGAACTGAAAAAAATAATAAGCCTGTTTGAGTCGGACACCGAATTTTGGAACGAAATCATTGCAGGATTCCAAGGATCACTATCATCAGATGAATCCGGATATATTCCAAAGCAAACTGTTGCAGAATTGAATAAGAAAGCCTCTGAGAAGGCAACAACAGTATCAAAGCAGTCATTGCGTACTATTCTTAAAGTTATTCCTCTTTTTCCTGAAATAGAAGGTTCCATCGAAAAAAAAACATTTGAAGAATACTTAAAAAGTAGTATTTCGATGATTCCTTTGAATTTAAGGAGATCAACGAAAGTCATATTGAAAACACAGTTTGATAATCTCCATAAGAGTATCACTGTTTCTGGAAATGATCAGAATCCACTTCAAACTCCATTTGAAATTTTGAGACAAAAAACAATTACACATCTCAGTAACATTGTCAATAAAATTAATACAACAAAAAAGGATCATTTCTGTGACTACTACTTGATACAAGAAAGGATTAAGAGTCTATTTGAGTTCAAGACATGTTATGAACCAATTATTAATAACTTAATTGAGTTTCGTAAATCACAAGATAGTTTGTCGAATTTTGTTCCGAATGAAAAAAAAGTGATAGAGGAAAATATCAATAATCTCAGAATGTTTAAACAAAAGCATACAATAGAAGATGAGAAAATTATGAGAAACATCAGATATCCATTCCATAAATTCTCTAAAGAAGATTTGCAGATTATGACTCCTTACCAAATACAGTTCACGGAATCAACAGAGAGTCTTTTGATCTGTAAAAACATTTCTTATTTGATTGAAGTCGACTTTAACCCTCCAACGAAACTGGACATGATTAACAATCAACTGAAAAAGTTCATGAATCTCGCCAGATCAAACGGTGAATTAAATTTCATTTTTGCTGCGTTTTTGGCACCAAGAATCTTTTCTCCAACAATATATAGTACAATCCTGTACTTCGAAAAAGATATAGAAAACAATAAAGTGAAATACCAGTACGTTGATTTCATTAGGAAGGATTATGAAAGTCATTATTTCAATTAACTTGATTCATAGTGGAATAAATTTTATTTAATTTTTTTAATTTTTATTTTTTCACACACACACACACTCTCTATATATATATATATAATTTTTACTTTGAAAAAGATCTAGAAGATAATTCCCTCATCTATGGCTCTCTTCTCATAATTTTTGTAGTACTTAAATTTCCTTTTTCCAAGGATACATTATTGCTTTTATTCAATGAAGATATACTCTCTATGCACACCAATCTATATGTTTATATATTTCTATAGACACTTTCCTCTTACACTCTTCAAATAACAAAGTAGTGACGTCCAAAGTCTATTATAAATTGAATAATTTCCAATATTGTGATGGAATTCACTTGTAGCCATAACTTACAACTGATCTCAGCGATTATTATATTGAAATGGCGCATAATGAATTATAGCATAATGCAGCTATGTTTACAGTGTCAGGATGATTTCAAAATTGGCAGAGAATGTTTGTTGTCTTTGCTAAGAATCAATAGTCCTATATGATTTATATATTGATGTAATAACAGGAATTATTGTGAAGCCTTACAATGTTTTGCTCAATATAAATTTGGAAAAAAAAAATTCAAGAAATAAACGGTCACCAAATGAATGTCGATATTTCTTCCTCCCTTGAAGAGATAAACGAAGGAGGAAAGAAAGGCATTATTTTAATGAATAAAATTAAGCAGGAAAATGAATCTCTATCAAATGAAAACATTAAATTAATTAAACAAATTGCAAAATTGAAGAATCAAGTAGACAAAGCAGTTGGATCTTCAACAGATGCTGAGCAAGTTCGAGTTAGAAACCAGCAATTAGAGCAGCAACTTCTAAATGCTAACTCAAAAAGTGCTGAATTCGAAAATCGTCTAAATATTGCATTAAAGAAAATCGACGAGTTACAAAATTGCAAAGATCAACATTCTAAAGTTCAAAAACCTGCTTTTGGCTTAAATGCAGAGTTAAACGAAAAAATTAATACATTAACGACTCAAGTTAGCGGATTAGAAGATCAATTAGCGAAAGAGAAATCTGCAAAGTTTGCTCTTCAAACAGAGATTGATCAGATTTATACATTTGCCAGCCAATGTTTTAAATCAACAATTCAATCTTCTGCATCATTAATTGAGAATATTCTTAAGCTACAGGAAATTAAAGAAAAATACAGTGATTCCCAAGTGCAAATGAACCATTTATTGAATAAATGTCAGAAATTAAAGCAGCAAATTAAGAAAATTGACGAAACATCGCAAAATGCTATTACATCTATTAAGTTAGATAATGAAAGATTGGTCAAGAGCTTGGAGAGATATAAATCTGAAAATATTAACTTAACTCAAAATTTAAACGATTACAGAAATAAAATTGCAAAACTTGAACAAGATAATATTGATTCGAACTCAAAAATTCAACAGCAGCAAGAACAGTCGATAAATTCAATACGAGAATTACAAAATAAACATCAACAAGAAATTGAAGCATTGAAACAGCAATTAAAGAATGAACAAGCTAATAACAATAAATTATCCGGTGAAATACTGTCATTAAACCTTAAAATTGACTCTTCCGAAAAAGATTTGAAAATAATCCAAGAAAAAATGAATGTTTTACAATCAAAAGTTACGAAATGGAAAGGGAAGTATCGTGAAGCACAGGAGAAACTTCAAACACCACCACCTCCCCCTCCAAAACCAGAAATTTCACCAGAAGAGTTTGAAAAAGTTGTGAAAAAGAATACTGATCTTTCGAATGAAAATGAACATATTAATGAAATCTTAAAGCAAAAGGAGCTTTTTGAGTCCGAAATCCAAGCAAAATTAGCTGAATCTTATAAATGCATCAAATACCTCAAGAAGGAAATCAAATCAATAACAGAACTCAATGAAATACCAAATGGAGTATGGTTGCATTGTAAAGTTCCCCGAGAAATTTCAGATTTCGTTCATGAAGTTTCATCCAACCCAGCAACGAAGCTTTCCATTAAAATTCCTCAAATAATAAACTCCATATATGAGTTTTACAAAGAAAGTAATGAGAAATGGGCAATTTCTGCTCAAAAAGCAAGAGATGAATTAGAAAATTCGAAAAAGAAGCTTAATATCCTAACATCATATTTAAGTAGACTATTCCCTGATGTTGTTATTAACTTCGAAGGAATTGCTGATGAAGAAAAAAGTCGAGAAATTCTTCATACTTCAATTTTGAAGTGGAAAGAAGCTCAGAAAGACACAAACATGCAACTAGATGAACTTAGAAAGTCGGTTAATGTTCATTTTGGAGTTCTCGGAGTAGATTCATTTTCAGATGCCAGTAAAGCAGTCACAGAATTGATATTTAAGGCCAAGAAACTAAAGAAAGACAATAAATTGTTATCAAATCAATTATCTCAGTCTCTTCAAAACGAGGAATCCCTAGAACGCTCATTAAAGAAGATTCAAGATCAAAAAGCCAAAACATTGGACACGATTCATGTTTTAGAACAAGAGAATACTCAACTTGCCCAAAGAATCCATGAATTAGAGACACTTCCTCCAGATCCAACGATGACATCTCAAATTCAAAAGCAAAAGCAAGAACTTGTTCAATTTGATAAAGTAATTGGTGATCTAAATATCAAATTACAAGCAAGTTTGGATGAAAATGCTGCTTTGGTTCATGAAAATGAACAATTGAAATCAGAAATCCAAGAAGCCATTGAAAGTATTAAGAAATTCAAGGCGCAAGGTGATAACATGAAGGAAGATGCTTCGTATAAGTATGATGAACTTGTTACAAAGATAAAACAGCAAAAGAAACAAATTAAATTTGAAAGAACAACATTTGAGAGCCAATATCAAAAGCTACAAAGCCAATCTGAGCAGATTATAGCATCTTTGAAGACCCGTATTGCAGAATTGGAATCCGAAAACGAAAAAATTAATAATAAAAATGTTGACTTGCAAACAAGTCTCAAAACGGCCGAAACGAAGTTCGCCGCACTCCTTGATGAGAAAGAGAGAGAAAAGAAGAACTTAGAGTCTCAATTACAGGCAAGATTAAATTCAATGTCAAGTGATATGCATCATCAAGTCGAAAATGCACAGATGAACACAGATTTGGCTATGAAACATGTTATGCAGACCCTTGTCCATGCTTTTCCGTTCTTATACAACTCTGGCTCTGATTTATCAATTTGCGAATACGAAGGATACATTGCAGCACTAAAAGAGAAATACGATGACAAGCAGAAGCTTGAAAACGCCATCAGATCAGCTCTTGGATTAAATGGAAACGATTCTATAATGAGGGCTATCAATAGCTTAGTGAAGAATAGTTATTCTGGGATTTCATCTGATATTTAATTAATTTTATGTTTGATTGTTTTTTTATAATAAATATGTGTTTATTATCTGTTTTATTTCAAATGCACTTATTTAAAAATCATTTGTATATATCTCTCCATTAGTATTTCTTCGTCCAGAGCCTTTTTGAAGAAATAAATGGGCTTAAATGTGATCTAATTCATGTTGAAGGATTGATTTAAGTAATGCACAAAACATTTGGCGAATGACATTTCAAGCATTCACTAATGATGTCTGGATTTCCACCTATAAATGAAAGACCAAGGCAATTTGAAGAAATTACAATTTGTTTGATTAATTCGTCTATTTTGCTTTCATCTGGCGTATTTAGCTTGTGCAACGTTTGGAATGTATCCATATATTCTTTGTATAAATCCAAGATCTCGCAATAGTATAAAATCACTATTAATCGAAATTGTTGGTAAATAATGTACGATTATTTTTGATTCAAATTCTGTTGGTGCTTGTATCATGAAATATTAGAAGAATTGATGGACATCTCGAAGATTTTATACAGACTTCTAGATCGTATTGAAGATAGTATAGTGTAGATATATATTCAACACGAGCAATCCGGAATTTTATGGCGTTCAATATTTATCTCAAATTTTCAAACAATTCAAATTTTTGTGTTTTTGATAAAACCTCTTGTTTCAATCAGTACATTAACAATGGTTGTTTGGTCGGTCTTGTAAATTATTGAAATCAGTTTGAAGAGAATCCACGGTTTTACCCATTTCACTTTCTGAAAAGGATGGAAGGATTCACATGGATGAATGAGCCACTTAATTTCAAATCATTGCCAAATGGTGTTGAGATAACAACAAAGAAGGATACTGATTTTTGGCAAAGAACTCACTATGGTTTCAGGAGAGATGATGGTCATTTCCTTTACAAGAAGATTAAAGGCGATTTCATTCTTGAAGCTTCAACAGACTTTGCAGGAAGTGTCATCTATGATCAATGCGGAATCATGGCATGTGTTGATGAAAACAACTGGATCAAATCAAGTACTGAATTCGAGAATTCTGAGTTTAGTCATCTTGGTGCTGTTGTTACAAACAATGGCTATTCTGATTGGTCAACACAAGAGATCCCTTCTACAGTTCATTCTGTTAAATACATTATGGAGAGAACAAAAGATGCTTTCTTCATCAAAGCTTCAATCAATGGTGGTAAGTTTACTCAAATCCGTGTTGCTCATTTCGACGCTAACCCAGAAGAGTTAATGGTTGGTGTTTATGCTTGTTCACCACAGAGGGAAGGTTTTACATGCAAGATCACAGATGTTAAAATTACACCAAAATAAAAATAAAGTCTAATTATTTTATAATTTTGAAAAAATTATTTTACCGATACAGTAAATAAAGCATATATCATCATTTCTAGAAAAATTCATATTGGATTTCATATTGGTATTGTCCCAATCCAAGAGTTTGGTTATAATAAATTATTAAAACATTAAAACCACTTATGGTTTGAAATTCGCTCAGAATTAGATCATCCCTGTAAAGTCTGAATGCAGTTTTATAAAGATTGGAAGTATTAATAATTGGACACTTCATCCAACAATTTACTTGATTACATATGAGTTCAACATACTTTTGATGTATCCACTACTCATGTGATTAGATAATGCTTCTTAAATATATATCTTCAAATAAGATTAAAGAAATTATCGACCAGATATCCTATATCGCTTAACCTCATTCGCACACTTGTATCATGGTGGCAGCTTCTCATCACAGCTTCAATCAATGGTGGCAAGTTTACTCAAATCCGTGTTGCCCACTTCGACGCTAACCCAGAAGAGTTGATGGTTGGTGTTTAGCTTGCTCACCACAGAGGGAAGGTTTTCCATGCAAGATTACAGATGTAAAACTTACTCTATAGTTAATTAAAGTCTAATAATTTTTATTTTTGAATTTTTGTTTAACTGATAGAATCATGAGTACAGAAACACAGATTAGAGAAATTCATCAATGTTAATTTTTCTTAAATCCAATATTACATTCAATTTTATTGTGGTATTAATTGAAGCGATTTCTCAATCCTACGAAAGGGTTTATGGAGCTCCTGAATCTATATCAGTAGAGACCTTTTCCCATTTGGACTTCTGCTGATCAGAAGATCAGCGAAGTCTTTCTTCGCTTGTGGAGCTCCATAGCTCCCAATCCTACGAAAGGGAGCTGTGAAACTCCTCTGTTCCGACTTCCAGATGCAACTATCTACAATTCCTTCTACTGATTCAAGAACAAACAGTGGAAAAAAATTGTAGATAGTTGCATCTGTTAGAATCAACTGAAGCATTCCCTCTCGGAGGCCTCGGGCCCTGGTGTAATGTACCAGAGCCTCAAGTTTCTCTTGGGATAAATCACACCTTATTTTACACTGTCAAAAAAATATTTTGACAGTTTACAAAAATTTACATTACATATTGTTACCTATTGGACATTTCCAGCCAATGTCAATATGAATTTTAATCCATTTGTGATGCTGATCATATATCCGAATACCAAAGGCCAAAAGAAACTTGGGGAAAATTTATAAAAAGTGACATTATGAATTTAGACGAAGATTATTCGTATCCAAACTCAGAAGATGAAGATGTTAATGTCGTTTGTCATATTCCTCATAAAGAAGCCAAAGCATCCGTTTCATTAACTGTTCAACAGCAAAAACCAAGATTACCACAACATACAGGTTTCAAGCCAACAAATCCAGTATTCTATCCAAAGTTGAAGTTTGTTAAGCCAGATCTTACGGAAGGTGCCGAAAATAAGCTATGGGTTAAGATGCCAAGCACAAGAGATACATTTTTCAATTATGGTTTCACGGAAGAAGTTTGGGAAGCATACAAGTTCAAACAACTGGAACTCAGAAGAATATTTGCCAAGAAATCACGTCATCGGGATGCTGCTAAGACCGAAGAAAAAACCGAAAAGAAGGACGAAAAGGAATCACGATAAGTCCATTTACCACATTATTCTTATACTCCTAGAGATATTATCAAAGCAATTTTTGAATCTTTTTTTGATAATAATTTACATCTCCGATGAAATCTCTATCAATAAACTTTGTATGTTTAAATAACCGTTCAAAATCTTCATCTCTTTTTATTCGTCTACCTTCTATTTCGTTCCCTTCTTAATCTTGAATAAAAATTTCAATTTTCTTATTATTTTCACCTTTTTTCTATTAAAAATATTCACATTGCTTAAAGTTAATGATCAATATTTGCCTATTCAAGTAAAATGAGATTATCAATTTTTATCTCACACAAAAGTGACATTTTTTTATGTTTTGTGGAGGAATTTTTGCTTTTTGTCCAGAGAATGACGATATTTTTGTTGTTGCTGATGGGCAAGAAATGACTCAACACGATCTCCTTAATATTTGTCGTGGCTCGATGAGTATTTTAATAAATAGCCCAATTGAACAAGGTGCCCGTAAAGTTTTGTTCGTTGAAGCAGCATCAACATATCTTGGACAATACAAAAATTATATTTTTGGTATTTCAACTTATCATCAGCAAAGTATTCCTTTATTAGCAGAATTTCATGCTCGTTTACTCGGTTTATTAAAAGTTCAATTCCCGAATGAAATAAATTTGACTAACCATCATGCTCGATCTATTCTATTTCACGCATTAAAGGCTCTTCTAGGAAATGATATTACCCACAAAGCAACACCTACAACCAAACTGCTTAACATTCCAGAAACAGTTGCCCTCAATACAGCTGTCTCATTCAAATTATCTCCAAAGATGGATGGAGATTTCTTCATAAATGATCAAGCGGATGCCCAATCAATGGACGTTTCCTCGACATTGGATTCAATGGCTTCCGGTTTGTACAACCAGAACCCATCTATTTCAGAAGAATCTGAAACAGGAACAGTTGATTTGGCGATTGAAGAAGAAATTACATTCGATGTAGCAAATAATGAGATAAAGAACAGTGATGTCGAAGTCCGTATCAGTGCCGTTGTTCAATGCAAGTCTGACTTAGGTGGATTATTCTTAAAGGTTCCACCTCAGCCGCCGACAGTAAATGTTCGTCCAAACCCTCAGTTTATGCAAGAACAGAACGAATTCTACGTCTGCGCTACTCCTGCAAAGGCTTTAGCCGAATCTCAGCTTGTTCTATTTATCAAGGGTGAAAACCCAACACCAATCCCACCACCATTCCACGTCAATACGTTAATACAAGAAAACGAAGAATACGCCAAGGTTACAGTTACAATATCTTCAGAAATTGAAGTCAACTCTATCGTTATCGGTATTGAAGGTCAAGGCCTTAATGCCGACACTGTTTCATCACCAAATAGCGAGCTCTCCAACGCTAATGGCACAATGTTTATCCTCAGACCAAATGAATCGATTCCAGCCGGTGGAGGCCAAATCGAGGCTTCATTCTTCGGTAGACTCGACTCGAAGTTTACAAGACCACAAACTGTTTCTATTCAATGCAATTTACCAAACTACTTATTGGGCGACTACAAGCCTGAGATGAAGCCAGGATCAAACTTCATCACTGGTGTTGTTCAGAAGAAGACATTTGTTCAGAAATCTACATGGGCTATTAGCGAATAAGATATTATTTATCATAAAAATCTTTTTAATGTTTTTCTAACCGCAATTTTTATATTTTTTTAGATTTTGTTTCAGTAATTGTGAGTATAATTACCTTCATAAATGTAAGAAGAAGGATAGAGTTTTTAGATTTTTAAAAAGATCATATATTTTTGGAAAATTTATATGCAAAAACTATTTAACTATTAAATTAAAATTAGTTTATAGATTTAATTTTGAGTTATTTTTCCAAATTTTTTTGAAAATCCAAAATTTAAATCCAAAATTCTAGAAAAATATTTTGATAAATTGAATTTTGAATTTTTTTTGGAAATTTTATGATAGAAATTTTACTATCGGAAGGCTTAAAACGTAATTGCATGATCTAAATTAATATAAATCATTAGTCAAAGCAAAGATAATATACGATTATTTTGAATTTAGAAGGTTTTAATCTTTCGGCTCGTAATACTAAACATTTATGTAACAAAGTAAATAGAGATTCATTCGAAAAAAGAAAATTTAATACATTTATTAATCATGACATAATTCTAAGAGGATCAATATCGACAAATTGGTTAGTTCTTTCCTTGGCCGCATTCATGAAGTTGGAGATATCCATTTCCATGATATGCTTGACCATGGCGGAAATATTTGTAAAAGCAAATTCAAGTTCAGCTGTCATCTCAAGGGATTCGATATACGGCTCGAACTGCTCGACCATGGCCTTGAGGCTGACCGGAGCAGCGAGTACGAGTACAATGAGGGAAATATCGAAGAGATCGTCGAGACAAAGTAGGTGATCACTCTTTGCGTAAATTTTACCGTTGTTTGCGTTAGTTTTGATTTCGAAAGAAATTTCAGATGCGATTGATTGAATTGTCTTAAGGGCTTCATGGACGGCTCTGCAGAAGTCAAGAGGACAATACTGGAACTGGATCAACTCGAAGCAGCCGATAGCTTCCTTGTAAGGGTTGTCAGCTGGGAATGATTCCAATGTGAGTCCTTTGAGGTTTTCTGGGAGGAAATTGCCGGAGAAACCGAAGCCGATAGGGGAAAGCTTACGGAGGGAAACAATTCTGGCTGTAAAAGTTGAGATATCTGCTGAAAGAATATTTGGTCCAATCGTAGATTGATAAATCTGGGAGAAGAAGTAGCGCGCGAACAAGATAAACATGTATTGCAGGTTTTGGTCTGAATCAATATCGTAATATTTCATAACTTCTTTTGATTGGGTAAGAATAGCTTTTCCGATAGCATTTGGATGGGAAATTGAGAGATCAATTAATTTATCGAGCTTCTGTTTGATTTCTGTTGGGAAACTCTGAACAAAAATTTCGAATAACGATTCAGCAGTTCCTAAATCTGGGAAGTAACCAGTTTGAGGGTTAAAAAGCTTTCCAACAATATTACGAATCGTTGGCCACGAGGAATCAATAGTCTCAGTTTTCTTTACTTCTTTGTCAACTTGATGAATTATTCGTGACATCTTGATGTACTCAGGGTTCGTTTCTTCGAAGTTAGTAATTGCCTGCTCAAGGCCGTTAATGTCGATTCTAAGCTCCTGGGTGACTGTCGAAGATGAAAAAATGTTGATTAAATGTCCGATAAATTGCAATATCTCTGATACGCGATCGATGTTATCGCGACAAAGCTCAACACGGTCAACTCTAAGAGTGTAAGTCAAGCTATGCAAGCCTCTTCTGTTGAGAGAAGCTCCAAATGGAACTTTTTGATTAGCATATTTCTTATTAATCTTTTCTATGAGGGTATCGACGCGGGTCTGCTGACCAAAAAGAATAGGTGTGATGTTTTTGAAGCGAGCAAAATCATTTTGAGCTGATTGCTGAATCTTTTCTTGAATTTGCTCTTGCGTAAGACCAAACTCTGCTATTGGGGAGAGCCTGACAAATTCCTGAAGTGCTGGATGGCTTTTCAGGAAATTTTCGACAAGTTCATTTGGTTTTTCAGTTTTCTTCGTATTTAATACATCTTTAGAGGAATCGCGCTTAAGTGTTGGTCCGAAAAGATCATCTTTTTTCTCTTTTGGCTTTGAAGCAAACAAATCATCATTTCCGAACAAGTTTAACGCTGGATTTGATTCAACCTTAGATTTAGAGAAACCTGTACTTTTTCCTGCAAGACCTGATTTCTTTTTCTTTACAGACGATGTATCATTAAAAAGAATATCCGCCATTTGTTTTGCCAAATTTCACGTAAACTATTCAATTTTTCAGACTAAGTTATTTTCAAACTATCATTTTCATAAGAGAGTGTATGATATGAAATATATAAGAATTTCACAAAATAGTTGGATCATTTTAAAAATGCATTTTTGAATCAAACTTCAGCAATGCATGACTGTCATATACTAAATCTCGTTGTTTTCGCGGTTTTCATTCACAAATATGTATTTTTTTACTTCAAAATTTGCGTCAGATAGCGAAGCAAACGGGATAAATTCATACACCATCACAGCAATCAAACAACCAACCAACACCTCGTCCTCACACTTTTTCATCCCCAGTATACTATTAATCTTCATTAGTATTCATTATTTCTTCAGAAATAGAATTGTAATCAGTACTATATGGGCTAAGAGTGATAAGAACATTCAAATATTGTGATTTAACATAAGTGTATCTAATGAAAAACAAGAATTCTATTATAGATAGCGCTTATTTATGAATTCAATATTGTTTCTTTCTATAAAGAGATGTATATATATATCAGCTTCCTGTGATATAGGAAATTTTATCATCTCAAATATTTGTTGCCTGGTGAAGAGATCTTAGTACTAAGAAATGATATTAGAGTTCCCTCAAAATATCGAGCGCACTCAGAAAAACATATGAATAGAAAATTGTTCATCCAACAAGCTACATATATTACAACAATAAATATTTTATTTGATCTGAATTTTAAACGATCATCAACTTGAAATTGAAAGATCCCCTTATTCGTGTATTTATTGATATTTACATCATAATCAATCAAATTTACCTTCATAGACTCTCTCAATAAGTCTTTCATGTCTTTGTCCCACATCTGGGGTATAATATCTTAGCATGAGCTATTGCTATTGCAAAATGGGTAATAGCTGATGGGCCTTAAATTTGAAATTATATTTTAACAATTGTCTAAACTATATTTATGGAATTATACAGGGAACAAGAATTGCAGCATCCAACATACTGTTCCAATAAGGCATTTTACAATGATGTAAACTATTCAAAATTGAATACTTACTCCTTTTGTCTCACTCTTGCTAATTTTTTGAATGACTTTGAATTACAATTTAATGCGTGTTTCTTGATAATACTTATGTCTTTAGAATTTTTATTCTTGGAATTGTAAATAAATCATCTTTTTTTTTCCGAAAAAATAATATTTACAACAATACAATAATATAAAACAATGATTTAAAAATCGCCGTGCAGGAATTTCAAGTCCTCTTCAATATCCGAATTCATATCATATGTATATTTATCCTCTATTATCATATCATCCGGCTCTTCTTCATCTAAAATCACAACTTTTCGTGGTGTTAATTCAACCTCTTTGTTTAAATCGTATTGGTACAAACCTGACACTGAATATGAATCAGAATCATCGCTGGATTTTCTCCATAAAGTAATACCAATGATTGCTAAAGTAAAGAGAACAAAAATTACTATGACAGAAATCAAAATTACTTGAGATGATGTTAATTTGTTCTTTGCTATTCCTTCTAATTCAGATATAAAAATAATTGATGTATTACTGAACGTTTCAATGGTCGTTTGAACCCATTTTATAATGGTTGTTTCAACAAATGATGTTTTTGTAAATGATAAGTTAACAACTGTTGAAGATTCGACAAGTGATGAGTTTGTAATAGTATATTCTGTTGTACTTGTTACGGTAATTGTTACTTCTAGAGATTGAGTCATTGTTTCTATTAATGTCTTTATAACTGTTGATTTGATTGAATATGTTTCGTTTGATTTCAATGGAGGTAATGATGATTCTGATTCACTCACTTTCGGTATCTCTTCTTTTGATGGTTCTGTTTCTTCTTCATCTTCGTCGTCGTCTTCACCAATATCATCTGGTATTGGAAGTGGTGTTGGTTTTACAACTGGATCTAATGCTGGTCTAATAAAATCTTTCTTGAATTTAATTACTGCTGTTCGATACTGTTTTGTTGAATTCAATTTAACATACGTTTTATATTCATTATCAATATTGCAATCTAATTCATGCCCTTGTGCAAAACATTCAAGATCTTTAGCTTCCGAATTCAAAAAAACATCATATATGTTATTAGGTTTGCTTGATTGAAGTACAGATAAATAACAAGCTGAATTGTCATTTTTGCAAAAGCCGGAGTAATAGTTAAGTTTTGTTCCATTAATTGCACCATTTGCATTGGCCATAAATGTAGAATTCTCAAAGATTTCTTTATATGTTTTGCCAAATCTTTCATATTGGCCTCCTAAATATGTTTCAATACCTAGTTTACTATCCCAGACATTGTCAAATACTCTGTAATGATATCCTGTTGGTAATGCACCAATGATTGGTGTAACTGATGACCAGTCTTCACGTTGATCAGATACATTGATGTCCATGATAGAAATAACTTTAGATCCAAGTGAAAATCATGTGTTCCAAAGTCCAACCTTGTTTGTGTGATTAACAGCTAAATAATCTGCATAATTATTCAATGTATACAAAGAGGAGCCAATATATTGTGCAAACTGTGGATGAACAACAAAACTTTCGACTAAGAATCCATCTGGGGAATCTCCATAAAGCAACTTAAGAAGTTTTAACATTCCACATTGAATACTATAATATTTCTTATCTTCTTCATCACACAATAGATATGGTGTTAATTTGTCTGCATATTCTGTGTTGTAATTCATATATCGAAGATCAAATCTAGAAATTGCAATCCCATCATACTCGTGTTTTAACTTCCTCCTGAAATACTTCTTCAGTTGATAATCAATAACTTCGTCTGCCAAGTCAACAAGATAATCTTTATAATTCACTGTTTCTTCGATAATGATGTTCTTTAATGTTTTGTCTTTGACTCCATATTTATCTTTCAAATAGTTTTCTTTAGTTTGTTTTTTGTTCGTGTTTGTGTAGATTCTGATGATTGATGGATTCATTTCATAAAAGTTTTTAGTTCCTTCATATTTTTCGTCTGAGCCCCATAATAACTTACAACCGTATTGAGTGACAATGAATGGGCTCCAATTACTGATGTTTGGATTCTTACAAATTGAAGATTTGCCGTATGGATTGATTCCATATAAGTCTGGGAATGCTTGATGCCAAACTTCTAATGCTTCCAAATACGATCCTGTTTCCGCTTCAATAACAATATATGATATATTCACATCTTTAATCGGTTTGATATTCATATATAAACATGAAGTATTTGATCCATATAAGCTGTTGTCGCTGTATGACCAATCAAAAAATGTTTCAGTGTTGAAAACATCAATACCGATGATATGTGTTCCGTTTGCAATAATTGGAGAAACAAGTTGTTTATCATTTCGCCCTGAAACTGGAACACTATTGTCTTGAATAATTGGTGAGATAGAATATGCACCATTTAGCAACATTGTTGATAATTGAATTTTTGGATTTTCTTTGTATAATTTAATTGTTGCTCTGTATGCAGTCTTGTTGTTCTTTGTTGTTATATTTGTCTTAAATGCTGTTGGATACCTTTCTTTTCTGTTTTCATCTTCAGAGTAATTCTCAATTTTCTCAAATAAAATTAATCTTCGAACTGTTTCAACTTGAACTTTTGTAAAAACTGTCTTTAATCTAAGGGGTAAAACATATGCTCTAATAGATTTTATTTTTCTTGTGAGATTTGTATCCTGACAGAAAAATTGAGAACCATCAATTTTGTTTAATGAAACTGAACTTTGACTATATCTGTAATCAACATAATTTTTGCATCGATTTGTACTTCCATCATCATTGTTAAAATATATTTTAAAGTAGCATCGGCCATAATGCGTTTTTTTGCATGTAAACTTTATTTCATCCCAGGTTTTATCAATGAAATTAGGATCGTTTGAGAGATCTTTTTTGAAATAGCCGAAGCAATCGTCATCTGATGTTTCAATAATTGATTTAGGTGGGTCATAATCAACAGGAGGAGAATATAAATAATCTGTTTCATTACATTGAGGACCACCTATTGCATCATTCCATTTACATTCAATTGGATAATTATAAGCAGGACAATAAATTCCATTTTGGAATTCACTTTTTCCAAATGTTAATGTTTGTTTTTCGAAGTCCTTGGATAGATATCCAAACAGAAGTTCTTCAGACTTGGAAAGCTCAAAGAGAAACAGAAACATAAGAAAATCTGAATGAATTTACAAAATTGAAAAAAATTAGAGTAAAATATATGTCTGAATTGTAATGTTTTTATGTTCTAAAACATTTTAAATGAATATTTTTTGTGAGCTAACCTCAGAAAAAAAAATGTTCCGCGGTTTGTTCATTCATAACTAGTATGATACCTTCATCATTAATGAAAAATTTCCGAAAATTCACTGTATCGTTGATAAATCTGATAAGTTTTTGAATTTAAACATAATGTCCTCATTCCAATAAAATTTTTATGTCGCTAGAGCATATAATATAGTGAGAATTTTCATCAACTTCAACTACTATAATATTGGAATTTTCATCAAATCAAAAAAAATTTGGAATTTTCATCAACTTCAACTATGATCTGGAGGAATACTAAAGGGTTTCTAATCACATTTAATGGGTTAGTACTCTTTAATTCCAAATATTATTGATTTTATTTACTAAAGAATCAAATTATTATCAAAACATTCATTCGACACATCAAGCAATGCTCATTGTGATATCGAAACAATCCTAAAACCTTCTTTTTTTATTAAATTTTGATTGATTTATCGAAATCGAATCGATAACTATCAACGAATCCTAAGTATTCCAAATACCTTTAAGTTTGAATTACATTTCAACTACAAGTTTAACAAATTCTTTTCGGTATTTCTTATAAAAAAATTAAATAGTTAAGTTTAGCAAAAAAGAATTAAAATTTATTTATTCATCTACTTTGACTAAGGGTTTCGTTTTGCTAAAATTGTCACTTTTATAGCATATTTGTTTTTGGATGTTTTGCGAAACCAAAAAAAAAACTATGATATACAATATGTGTGTAAAGAAAATACTTTATTTACTAGTTAAAAAATCATTTGGTATTGATCAAGTTATTTTTTCTGGATAAGATATTATATGGATAATTGGATAGAAAATACAATTATATAATCTTGTACCTGGTTTAATTAAGCTAATTGTCATCAGAAACTTGTAATTTTTATGAATTTCAGATTTTCTTTTCATTACTGCTTTTCTTAATAGGTCGAGTTCTTATTTACGTTATAAAGTATGATATTTACAAATATCAAGTTATCATGTTTTTTGAGAAATTATGAGAAACAAACAAAAATGAAAAAGATAGGAATAGCAATGAATAGTGATGTGGGTATAGAAAATGTAAGAGATATGAATGCAAAGCAATCAGTATTTAGGATATTGACCATAGATTTCGAAAAAAAATGCTGCATATTGTGCGAAAACTATGATTATATTATAAGGCTGTCATTTAAAGCATAATGAAACTATTCCCTTTTCATTTTAATCGAATAAGATAGTAAAGATTTTTGAATTAGCTAGAAACTGATGAGATGTTTTCACAAATCAGATTTTTAATCTCTATAATGCATAATTCACTCAATATCTCAATTTTGATATTGCGAGATATTTTTGCTATCGGTTTCGCAATTTTGACACAATAGCAAGAGGGTTCTATAAGCATTATTATCAACGTAGAATCTGAATATCATATCAGAAAATGTCGCAAATCTGACATTTACCCGACCAAATAGCAAAAATAATTGAATACTTTTCGCAAAAACTTTAAAAATCGATAAAAATATGAAATATAGATATTAAAGAGACTTTTTGTATAATATTCATAAAGATTTTCCAAAAATATGATACCGCAAAATTAAAAAAGTGACGTCTTGAGTGGAGTCAAAGGTCGAAATTGCTAGCTAAATGTTTTTTTAGCGAAATTGCGTATTGTACGTTTTTTTCGCAAAACGAAACCCTTACTTTGACGAAGATTCAGATACTTCTGAGATCTCTTAATCATCATCTAATTTAATAACTTTCTTAGAACCACTTGCAGTGCCATCATTGGATCCACTGTAGCTACTTGTTTCTTTACTGTCTGAATTCTCTTCAGCTTTCCTCTTTTTTTCTTCTTCCTTCTTTTCTTCAGTAGATTTCAACTGTCTCTTTACCAAATTATAGTAATGACCTTTCATCTCAACGAGTTCCTTGTGGTTACCAATTTCTACGATTTCACCTGCATCAAATACGTAAATTCTTGTTGCATTTCTGATTGTTGATAATCTGTGAGCAACAATTACACCTGCTCTTGTTTCAAGGATCTTATCAAGAGCACTTTGAACTTTCTTCTCAGATTCTGCATCCAAAGCAGAAGTTGCTTCATCGCAAATCAAAATTGTTGGATCTTTGATAAGAGCTCTAGCAATTGCAATTCTCTGCTTTTGGCCACCTGAGACTCCGTATTCTCAAATCGTTATTCTTGAACCAATGATTATTTTTGATTTAAATCATCAATCTGGAAGAAATAGTTCACACTTTAACAACTTCATATGATTTTTTTCAATATTAAATCATGAATGATACGTTCTCCGTATACTTTTTTCGGAGAAATAATGATCATTCATCTAGAAACATATATTTTATCACAATTAAAAGATCCATAAGGAAAGAACAGAATCATTGCTCTTTCAAATATGGGTGTATCAATAAAGAATGGCATATAAATGAATCGTATCTGTTTTTGCTTTAGTAAATTTATTTTTAGTCAAGAATTTAAAACTGCGAACATTGTTGAATCATATCGAACAACACAACTCTTGTAAGGAAGGCCAGTAAATGAAATTCCCAATATTAGGAGATTTGTGATTTTAAATATTTAAATTCCAGAGAAAATTTCTTATCTTACCAACAAATCTTTTTGATATGGCCAAGTTAAATTAATTCAGTGATTATTCCTGACTCCAGTATTCGAATCAAAAATTTTTCGAATGGTCCGTTAAAATAAAAAAAATTCATTGAAAACATGAAATGTATTAGGATATAGTACTGACCATAATTGGCCACAGAAAAGATCACTTCATCAATATTTTGAACGGACAAAATTTTTAGATTTAAGAAAATTGAGAGGCCGAAAAATGAAAATTTTGTTCATTCTCACTCGATAATTATTAATAGGTATACTATGAGGAGTATTTTTCTTTTGAATGAAATTCGGTTTCGTAAATTTAAATTGACATTGGAATGAAAGCTAAATTTCGTCTTATGACAACTGGTAAAGACATTGAATTAGATTGCACACCTTATCAGAGTATATACGAGACAAAAACGAAATTAGCGGATGTCTTATCTTCAAATGTAGATGATTTACAAATTATTTTCAGAGCCGTTCCGGTCGACAACTCCAAGTGTTTCAAAGATCTTGATATTACATCAGGGCCAGCTCTATTTTTTGTCTCAATTAGTAATACACACAAACAAGTAGAAAAACCTCACAAATCAGCTTCTTCTAGAAGTAATCAAAAGAATGATAGAAAATACCAATACTTACCACCACGAGAACCATTTTACCAGCCAAGAGAAGAGAAAGTTCAAAACATGATAGCTATTCTTCAAGAATTAGGTTTTGAAAAGGAAATGTGTGCAGAAGCACTTAAAGCAGCATCATATAATTGTGATCGTGCTGCAGAATATTTACTTGCAAACTCAATTCCTTGCGATGTTTGCCAAGATGTTGATACTTTGTGTGAACAACGCAATAAAGTTTGCCAAGAAGCTGTAGAACAGAACGTAGGAGATTACTCTGCCAAGCTAGAACAGCTCTCGCCTGATCAAAGAGAGGCTATTAAACGCCTCGAAGCGAATGGTTTCGAAAAACATCTTGTTATTCAAGTCTACTATGCATGTGAGTTCAATGAGGAGAATGCATTAAATATATTAAGTAATATGGATACCCAGTAAAAAAATAATGTAATTTTTACAAAAAAAATTTGGAGAAAAAATTAATTTGTTTTTCATTTTCAAGAAAAAGACAGATGTATTCTTTTGGTCAGTGTAATAAACAGAAATTCATCAAAAGTGACAGCTCTCAATTTTTTGACATTTGTAAATTCTAAATTGAATAAGAAAAATGAAATAATACTAAGCATAATACAATATTCTAGATTTAATTATAATTAGGAAAAAGTGAGTTTTGAGAGTACTTTTCATAGGCATATAGAATGAAATCTTCTGAAAAATAATATCACATAAACTCATATTATTTTCTAATATATAACTATTTTATATAAAAATCAAATTCAATGATCTTAAAAGCGAAGGATAAACCTCAAAATTTACGAATATAATGAGTGGGAATATAATGCTTATCTATCATAAAACCATATGAAATATTAATTGTTGCTTTACGCCTAATTTTTGACGACAATTAGCAAAAAATGTTAAATGTTAACACTCAGTCCATTTGAATATGAAAAATAAAATTGACTTTGATTAAATGTTTTTATTTATCATGCAATTCTTCTTGCGACCAAAGATTTGAATAAAAGTTCAAAAAATAAGATAGCTTAAAAAATAATATACGGTAGTGTTTACTAATAGATGAATAGTATATAAATTCTATTAAAATGGATTTGATCCAAAAAAATATATAAAATTTGATCATAAATAAAATCGTTTTAAATTACTTCTTCATTTAAATTACCCAGATTTTCCTTACTTTTACCACCCCTCTAAAGCTGGGGACACCGCCTATCGTTGGGAGTAGCTATTAAATAGAACCACCAAGGGTATTTTTCGAACTGCCAGTGTAGTGGAAACATCCGACATAATGATTCATTATGCCAAGGTTTGATTCCCATTTAACCAATTTTTTTCTTTTTTGGATCATGAATTTTTTTTGGGTCACTATAAGATTTGTTTCATGTTCTAAATCTGCTGCATATGTAATCTATTTTTATTTACCTATTTTTTAAAAATCTATTGGATTGCCAAATTTGAATATATTTAACATCATAAAACTCCAAAAAAACTATAAATATATGTTTTATGCATAGTGCCGATACTCAAATATCAGATTACTTAGATCCATGAATAATATCCGAATTTTTTTTCTTAAAATTAAACTTCAAAACTTCTTGCAATCTTATTCTTAATCAATTGTAAATTTTTAAAACCATTTTTTAAAATAATTTTGCGTAAATTTTATTCTCATGTTGTTTTAATCGAAAATTGATACATTTTCAAAAAAATAATATTGACTTATGAAATTCATTTTTAAGGTGAAATACTATTGTTTTTATTAAAGTATATGAATAATATATAAAAAATTAATGAATAATATAAGCAGATTTTTAGTTTACAAAACAAATATGAGCAATGCAATTTCAAACTTTTGCTGGCAATTTCGATATTGCTCAAGTTTGTAGTATTTGTGATACCTATAACATCGGCTTAATCAAAATTTGATTTTTCTTATGAGTTATTGAGAAAATTTGATTGCAATGAGAAGGATTTCGACGTTTTTGATAAACTAAGAGCTGAGCTTTAGGGGTTCAGTTCATTTATGGCTGTAGTTTGATGCGTAGATCTCTTTTTTATTGTAAATTCTTTCAGCATGGAGATCGAGAATGAATCTTTTGAGAACTTTATGAGTTTTTACACCCGTAAAGAGGTCCTTCGAGGAAAGATAGTCCAGACTACATGAAGATGTGGGTTAACCAAAAAAATCCGATGGTTTCCCCATATTCATGTAGATCTTCGAAAAAATGAGCACCAAAAAAGCCAAAAAAATAGGCTTTTTATTGGATTTGTACACTAGATCAATAATCTATTTAGGATCTGACACTCTTTTTAGCCAGAGATATGAGGTCCTTTCTAGGAAAACGATCTATTCATCCATAAAAAAAATGAATTATCGTTTTCCCCAGAAATTACATGGGGAGTGGTAAAAGTAAGGAAAATCTGGGTATAACAATTATTTTTGGTTTTATATTTTTTTGGATCAAATCCATTTTAATAGAATTTATATACTATTCATCTATTAGTAAACACTACCGAAAAAAAAAAAAAAAAAAAAAAAAAGGTATTGGGGCTTCCAGGCACTTCGTGCCTTCTAGCCCTGAAGATGTTTAGTATAAATGAAGTTCTTATATACGGGTCTTCCAGGAGCTTTTCACAAATTATATATGTTTTCATGTTTTGTCAAGACTTCTTCGTAAAATCAGACAAAAATAATGTTTAGGGTAGAAGGTTAGATATAACCTCTTTTCTAACCTCTTTTCTACCCTCTTGAATTTTCAAGACTTCTTCGTACATGTTTTGTCACTTTTCTGTCACTTTTCAGGAAAAAACATTTTTATTATTATATATAAATGAATTTTACAAAACCACCGTTACCGTTCTTTGGAAATAAGAGTAAATGTAAAGATATTATATTGAGAGAACTTAAGAAACTACCGAATGGTCTAACATTTGTAGATTTGTTCGGTGGAAGTTTCTATATATCCCATTTATGTCATACAATATTCCCAGACTCAAAGATTATATGCAATGACTTCGACAACTATATGGACCGTCTCAAACATATACCAGACACAAACAATATATTGAAAGAGTTAAAAGAAAAGATACCTATAGGTAAGATGGAACGTATACCATTAGATAAGAAAAATATTGTGAGAGAGGTTTTGAAAAAAGCAGAATATATAGACTGGGATAGTATATCTTCTAGACTATTATATAGTGGTGCTATAAGAGTTCATGACATTGAAACACTTATGTCAAAAGTTTTATATCTTAACTATACAAATGTTTTCAAAGAGGACATAGAAAAATATATTGAGGGTATAGAGTTTGTGAGATGTCATTGGACAGAGTTGTATGAAAAATATAAAGACAAGGAAAATGTTTTCTTTATAGTGGACCCGCCGTTCTATAACACATGGGATTTTCAATACCAAGTAGACTGGACTTTGAGAGACTCTTTAGAAACTTTAGACGTTTTACATAACCATCCATGCTTTTACTTTACATCCGATAAAAGTGGTTTGGAAAGTGTCATGAGATGGTTAGAGGACATACATGACTATGAGTTTATATATGACAAGATAGAATATGAGAGAGGTCCCATAAACTGGAGAAAGTGTCATAACAAAGAAATTTTATTGGTAACTAAATGTGGTTTGAAATAGGACTACTTGTTTTAGGTTTTTTCCATTGTGTCATTTATTTATTTGACGTGGCAGAAAGATATAGAGAATATGAAGATGAACCAATGCCTGCAAATGTTCAGTATATGTACTCGTAAGAGATATTTTTATCTAATATTAAATGGACGCACAGAACTTAGCGAATGCACAGCAACCTGGACAACCAAACCCAGAGAATATTCCAAATGAAGTTAGAATACAAACTGCAATGGCAAACTATGGTCAAGTGCCAACAGATGTACAAATGCAAACTGCCATGTCAAATGACGCTGCGTTAGGCTTGCCACCATGGTATGCAAATATGAGATGGAAAGAGTTTTATACAAACCCTGAAGTGGGATATAAACAACTTTATGCAGATGACGCGAACACAGGAGTTGACCCAGAATATGTTTTCTACCAGAGGAGAAACAGAATGTATGAGCTCCAGTTAAAGAATGCTATGGAACTCAACAGGAAACGTAAGAGACTAGGCGGACATTAGATTTTTACATATAGTAAAATGGGTTTCTTCAGTAGTATTGGAAACTTCTTTCGAAATGTTGGAAGAGGTATATGGAATGGAATAAAATCTGTCGGAAGAGGAATTTGGAACGGAGTCAAAAATATTGGTAAAAGAGTAGGTCAGTTTGTTGGTATTATACCTAAAGACCCTGAACCAGAAGAACAAGCTCCTGTTATACAACAGCCTGAACCTGCACCACAGTCTAGTTGGCAACCAAATCCAACACCTCAACCGTATTAAAAAATTATATTTTTACCGTTCGATAGTAGTTGTATATGAAACTAAGTTCTAAGTAAAACGCATGGTATAATGGAATTATTCTTTTTCTTCCATCTGTAGTAAACCATACTTGAAAGTCTGAAATACTTCCACTCGGCGGCTCATATAACTTTGTAGGTTTTTCGTAAAAGTCATTTGCCAAGCATAAGAAAGAGTTTGGGCGCCAGAAAATGAAGCATGAACAATAATAGCAGCTGGGTCGAAAACATCTTTAAATAAATATGGTTCATCTCTTGCATATCGACTGTAAATATTTGCTAAAGGAAGTTCGACTTTCTGATTTAACATTCTTTGCAAATAATACCATGACATTGCAGTGAATTCTGTATATATTTGTTCGTCTTTCTTTGGATTGTCTTCGTAGATTTGAAATGACACTTGTGAATTTTGTTTGTCATATACAATTCTCACATAAAGTGTGCTCTCGGTATTTGCATATTCATCAGCATATTTTGCATAAACATGAATTTATTTTATCTTCTATATTTTTTAACGCAGTCTGTAGAGAAGATGAAAGGTCAACTTGTATTAGCTCAATTTCTTCCCAATTTTTCGTTTCCCTTCAGATATATAATCTATATGAACCTTACAATAAATGGAAAACTTTTATCTTCTACAGACACAAACTTCATTCTACGAAAGCCAATAGCTTTTTGACAGATGGGTCTCTTAGCCATCTTAATGGGTAGTCAAAACGATAGCCTTCATGCTTTACGGTCTCTGTCTCAAACTTTTGACCGACATTAGTAAAAAGTTCATCTAATGGTTTAGTTGTAGCAACTCTTGAATTTTCTTTTTTCTATTGGAAGCATATTTATATCTAGAATAAAAATGTCAAATGAAACAGCGTCTATGAGAGAAATACAACACAACCGACAACTCATTATACAAGCTCTAAATAGAACACATAACAAACTTTTCAAACTATTCTAAGATATCTGAGTCATTGAAAGAAGGAAACTTAAAACTGACATTAAACCCAATGACAGATGAGTTTCTGTTTCAAGACAACAAGAACCATACTGTTTGTATAAATCCAACAAAAGGAACCTTAAACGAGAAACCTATAGATGAACTTCTTTTGAAAGCAGATGTTGACAACAAAGCTGACAAAGAGTATGTAGACGATGCAATAGCAAAAGAAGAAAGAGCTAACAAAGCTATGCAACAAAAGAGGATGTTGAAAAAGAAAGCAGATAAAACATATGTTGACGATGAGTTAGCATGTGTGACTAGTGCGTTAGTGAAGAAGGCATATAAGGAATATGTGGATGAAAAAGACAATGAAATTAAAGAAAGGGTTGACTGGTACCATGAACGGACATCGAAGATTTTAAAAAACTAAAGCCGATACAGGATGGGTTTCAGGTGTTTAGACCTTAAAGCCGACAAGAACCATACACATACCATTGCAAATATTGCAAACTTACAAGAAACCTTAAACAGGAAAAGTGACGTTGGACATACACATACCATTGCAAATATTGCAAACTTACAAGAAAAGTTAGATGACAAAGCTGACAAGAACCATACACATACAAGTTTTACAACTGTTGCTATAGAAAATATTGCAGGAACGGTTGAAGAACCTGATGGAACTGGTGGGGATGTATTAGATTGGAAACCTCCTAACTTTCCACAAGGTTTAACATCGGAAGAAGACATAACAACGATGAGATACATTAGATGTAGAAATGTCTATGTCATGGAGGATGAAAACAAAGTTAAATTCACTGCTCAAGATTTATATGATAAAAAAGCTGACAAAAAGAGCTTCAAACATTAAAGACAGAATACTTCAAACCATTTACCCGTTGTCTATATTTACACGTCAATGAACTCTACCAGACCAGAAGTAGTACTTGGTTTGGAACTTGGACTCAATACTCGAAAGTTTTTGTATTGTGCACACACTCCAAAGAAAACAGGTGGAAGTAAAACGATATCTGTCGACAACTTGCCACCACATAGTCATTCTGGTACAACAAACTTCTGGCGACCATAGCCACTCATTAAGAGACCACCCATTATACAACTCAGAGTATATGAAGCTGGCTATGACGTTTTATCTCCAGATTATAACCATTCAGCAAAAAAGACTTTTCGACAAACTGAACCAGGAGGAAAACCAACATACTTTTACAACAACATCTACAGGACTAGGTAAAAAATACATGCCACCTTACATGACAGTTTGTGCATGGTATAGAAATGCTTAGTCGTCATTTTCAACTTCTTTAGCATATTCGTCAGGAGTTGTCTTATATTTGTTAGGAACTGTCTTTGAAAGTATACCACCTTGAACTTTGACAAGTTTGAAACGAGGTCTGACAATAGTAGTTTTATCTTCTGCTTGCAGTCTGTACATTTTGCCATGTTTGCCTAAAACTTCATAATATTCTCTTGTATACTTTCTTCTATTTTTACGAACACGAATGTGAGTACCTGTCGAGTTCCCATTGTTGTCATAGTCAATAGTATTTTCATATGGGTCGCGTTTAGGTATTTCTATTTTTACTTTGTCACCTTTCTGAAGTTTGAAGCCTGGCATTCTTTCTTGTTTGTCTCTTTTGACTAAACTATTAAATATATAGTCTTTCTCTAAGTCAGGGTTGTTTTTCATTTCTTCGGGGGAGTGGTTTCCCAAACCTTTTTGTTTACGGCTATTGTAAATATTTAAAACTTGTCTCATCTTTGCCATGGAGAAGTGTCTATATTTGTCGTCATATGACATTTCATCTACCTCACCACCTTGTGGTTGGTTTAAGTCTCTTAAGATTTTTATACAACTGTCAATGACACCAAGAGCAGAATGGTTTTGGTCGACAATGAAATATTGGTTTACATTTTTTGAACGCAGATAGTTTTTAATATCGTCTGATTTGAAAGAACTTTCACAGTCAGATGTCAGTTTTGTTGGATGGTATTTGTCAACGAATATTGTCAAAGCAGTTTTCACATCTAAAATATTTTTGGACATAATGGTATGGCTTCACAGTATCTTGTGTTTTGACCAACAAATATTAGCCAGTATGGTGGTCCATCTTCTCTATACCTCGGAATGTTTTCCAAGATATCCATAAACCAAGCATTTGGTGTTGAACTAAAGATTTTTATCATGAGTGCTTTCTTTGTCGCTTTAGAAACATAGGGGTCCTTGTTTGGATTCGTCATTTTTTAACCCATAAGAAATGGGTTTATTTGGCGCATTAGCAGGAGTTGCATCCAGATTTTTGCCCGCAGTGGGAACAATAGCCAGAGGTGTATTTGGAGTTGGAAGGAAGATTTTGAGTACATTAGGTATACTTAAAGAGAAAGCACAACCTATTATACAAACTGTACAGAAAGGTTGGGATGTAGCACGAGATGCAGCAAATCTTATTCCAAATCCTGAAACAAGAGGAAAAGTTCAAGGATGGATGGACAATGTAGGAAGACAAGCAGGAAACTATTATAACAAAGCAAATGACTACTATAACCAAGCAGGACACTATATGGACCAAGGTGAAAGATTCTTTAACAGAGGATATAACCATGCACAACAATGGGTAAACAATAACCAACCTCAACCGCCTCAAACGTGGGGAATGTAAATTTTTTACTGAGATGAAATGAACAATACAGCATTGAGACAAATGGGTTCAAGATGGATTTGTCGACTTCCAGCAGTTACACACGTGTTTGTCAAGTTCTTCCTATACCTCAGGAAGTTTTAGACCGACTTAAAAAACAACAACAACCAGTTGAAAACAAACCAAACTAAAATTTTTTACTGAGATGAAATGACCGAAGAAGTTGAAACGGTAGATTTGACACCACAAACAAAAAGTTCAGAACCATTGTCAAAACCTGTCAAAGAACTTACAGATGAAGAGAAAAATTCAATAATAGAAAGTGCCAGGTCTGGAAATACAAACCCTAACTATAAAGTCACTTTTCATAGAAATGGAACGGCTAGTATCTCAAAAAAGAAACAGACTCTCACAAATAAAATATTGAAGTCTGAAGGAGCTTTCGAGACAACAGATGGAAAAGTTTACTTCACTGACCAACAGTTCATTATAGAACATCTCATTGACTTAGAGTCGAAATATTCTAAACTTTACAACAAACACAAAAAGTTGAAAGGAAAACAAAAACAAATGGCATATGATATTTATGAAGATGTTGACGACACAACTGTTCCTGCAAGTGAGGTAAAGTCAGAGGAACCGAAAAGTGACGAAAAACCGATAGAAGAAGGGAACCAAAAACTGAAGATAAACCAAAACCAAAGTTAGTTTCAAACTAAACCAAGTCAACCTTCATTAGCTGGTATGGGTTGGCGTCAAAGACTTATGGCAGCAGGTGGTTATGTTAAGTAAAGAAAAAAACATTTTTTTATTTTTATAAAAATGCCCCCATATAGAATGGATAGAAAATCTGCTAGAATAAAAGCAGAGTTAGAAAGATATGGTTGGAAAGTTTCGAAGAATTTTAAATATAGGAAGGGAAGACCCATAAAAGTCTATGACAAATTGTCTGGTCTTCGCTACGAAATGGATTGGAAACAGCACGCGCAAATTATCCAAACAGACTAGAGAGGTTAGAAGAAGAACGTCTTATGGACATGCCTTTCGATGTTCTGAACCTCAAGTTGAAGGACACGACGGCTTTGCCAGATTCTACTGGAAACATGACGAACAATTGCATCCTTTGAGAAGGAAAAAAGGAAAAGGTGAAGACAAACATGCTCCCATGGAAAGAACAAGATATGCATATGAAAAGTACCGTGAAGTTAGAAGTCAAATTACATCTGGTCGAACCTTTACAGTAAACTTTGACGAAGGAAAGAACAAAGAAGGCTTCATGGGTGTACTTGCTGCCATACAAGACGGAAATAAGAAAGGATACAATCTCAGACTAACCATAACAGATTTGGACGGTCACATTTACTATGCACATGGCAATGTCACAACAGCGCACAACTTCTTGACGCTTTCAAGACTACAAAGAGAGAACAAATGGTTGACTCCGACTCAGACATTTTGAATGCAATTGAAGGAATTGCAAGTGTAAAATTTGAATGGTACCAACCTAACCCTCAAGCAGTCAGACAACATGCTGGATACTTCCCGTTCATAAATAAGTCTGACATTGACTTGACAAGGTATGGAATTTACAATTCAATTGAAACAATTGTCAATGAACCTTGTATTCTTACATGTCTCAGGAACTCTGGTCTTGTTACAGATGAGAAGATGAAGTATCTTGAGTCATGTGTGAAGACAAGGTACATTCTCAGAGGTCAATTGGCAAAATTGCACCGTTGGCAAATGTCAATATCCGAGTCAACATACCTACAGCTAAAGGTTCTTCACATGACGACTATGTTGTTGACAAAGACTTACCATGGTTGAAGATTGTAATTGTCCACAACCACTTCATGTTGAACGAAAGTCTTACAAACCCATTGTTCGGAAAAGGCAAGTGCAACATTGTCAGAGCTGTTAAACATTCTTTTCGAGAAAGGTTTGTTGGAACCAATTCCAGATGACAAGCTGACAGAAACTTTTGTACCAAAAGACGAAACAAACTTTTCATTGTTAGCAAGACCAAAAGTTGTTCCAGACAAAGTTCTAGTACAAAAGAAGTACACAATTCCAAAAGGAGTTGGATTGTTCGGATACCAACCTGAACCAGAAGAACTTCCAATGAGGTTGCAAGAACTTCAAGATGCTATAAACAAACTTCCATTGAGACATCCAATTGACGTCAAATTGTATTGGAGAGCATCTGAGTTAGGTCAGAAGGTTTTATATGAAACAGGTTGCTTCGACGATGTTTATGAGATAACAGGAGAAGTTTCTCAGAAGATAAGAGACTCACTTGAATTTCCACGAACTGGTCCGATTGGATGCGACAAGTTCGACTCAGATGAAAAGATATACTATGTCGACCTTAACGCTGCGTACATGAGGTTCGTCCAATATATCCCGACTGGAATTCCAAACGAAGATGGTGAGTTCCCGGGAAGGAACTATACAGTTGGAAAAGTCATACAACAACTGTATGATATTAGGAAAGCTTCAAACCCCAAACTTGCAATGACACTCAAATTGCTTATGAATTCGACATGGGGATATTCCATTAAAAAACCTCAAGAGATGAAGAGTAAACATTATGAGAAGGTCGACAACTTTGTTGAAAGGTTTTCTCCTTTTGTTTTGAAGTACGAATTCACTCAAGGTCAAAGTGGCTTAGTAACCACATTAAAACCTATTGTCGAACATTGGTCTTACCCTCAGTTCGCAAAAGCAGTCCTTGACAACTACAACAAATTCTTCTCCGAAGTCAAATCGAAAGTGAAGGTTTACTATGAGAACATTGACGCACTCATGACGAACGAAGAAGGGTACAACAAACTCATTGAAATGGGAATGGTCGGTGAGAAGATGGGTCAATTCAAATTGGACAAAATTTTCACCGAAGTTCATGTCCTCTCCAAGCGTAAGTACTGGGGCATACTTGAAGACGGCACAGAAATAAAACATTGCATGAAATAAAAAATTTTTATATTCCTTCCTAGCTAATTTCCGTTTAATTTCATGGTCGCCCTCGGAGTCTTTGAATCGGACAGGTCGAGTTACACCATTCTTGGTCTCAAACTCATATATAACCTGTTTGTCTGTATTTTCGTCGACTATGGCACGAGACACGAACATTGACCAAACGGACAAAAAGTGTCATTTCGGATGGTCACGCAGCCAATCGCATTCGAGCACTTCGAAGAAGCCTTACGTTCCAAGGGAGAGGGTGTCTGGTGCAAGGCAGAGGTCATGAGACTCTACGAGCAGTACATCCTCAATGCCTGGGAGGACAAATCGTCCTTGGATTGGCAAATCTACCAACTCCTCTGGGACGACCTCCTACGCAACTGGGAGAACGAAAGAGTCCAATTCAAAGGTCGGGAACTAATTTTGCAAATTGACCTTAATTTCACATACTTATCCAAATAAACACCTAAATTTACTTGGGGTTTCCCCCTAAAATAAAATTTTTTTACTCTTAGAACCACTCGAGGTTCTCCTTACGGTTGTTGAGCTTGTCACCGTCAATGTGTCTGACCCTCGTCTTCTTGTCTGGATTTGGAACCCATTGAATTGCGACAAGCTTGCCCATGGAAATTGAACCGCGATTCCGAAGGTTAAGGTTCAAGTGTCCCAAGTTGTTGAGGACTGGGGTAAGAACCTTGCCGGTCTCCTTGTTGCGGATTTGGTATGGGTAGGGTTGGGAAATTTCGTAAGTGTCATCGGCAACAAGGGTTGCCCATGTAGCGGCTTCAGGAACTTCTTCTTCTTCCTCTTCTTCCTCTTCTTCCTCTTCTTCGTGTTTCTCTTCTTCCTCGACAATTCCTTCGGCAATTCTGTGTTCACGAAGTACGGTGTTGGAGGTTCTGTCCTTTCCGAGTACCTTCCAGATGGCATCTATCTCTTCGAAGAAACGGTAGATGAGTCTGGCAAGGTCTCGGTTCTCTCTCGCGTAAATGCGCAAGGTTTCCGTCAAATCGTTCAGGACTTTCTCATTGGAAGCTTGGTTCATGAGGAACTCACCTTTAAGTCCCTTCATCTCTTCCATAAGACTACTTTGGAGAGTCTTAACGGTGTTTGTCAGATGAGCTTTCAAATTCAAAATTTGAATTTGAACTGGGCGCTTGTCTGGCAACATTGAAAGGACATCTGCCATTGTGTTCGGCTTCGGTGCTTGTTCGGACATCGAAAAAATGAAGTGGTTTGAGAATGACGGTTTTACTTCAAAAAGCTTGTTATGACGGTTAAGTCATACAACAAGTTTAAAATAATATCTTGTTCTTCTTCTGAACGTTTGTTGTCTCTTCCGATAAAAGTTTCGAACATGAGAACCAAAAAACGTTTTTTGAGATTGCGGAAGAGTTCAGGCAAACGTTCATATTCTGGATATGTTGGGAGCAGTTCAAAACATCTGAGCTGACTTTCGGACAAAATTGGGACAATGTCAGAAAATTCATCTTTGGTCGGACTGCTTGAAGGTAAGTCCCTTACATGTAAGTAGCTCTGGTAAAGTCTTCTCATTTCTGCTAACTTTTGGAGTATAGCTTCGTAGTTTAGAAGTTTTAATTTTAATTGTCTTATTCCACTCTTTACTTCTAAACGGTAAGTATCCATGAGGTCAAGAGTAGCTTTGGTAGCTTTAAGTGGAGCTATTTGTTCCTTGACTTCTGCAATTTTGGTTGCAATTGTGGTTTGAGCTCCTTCAAGTTCGCCGTCTATGTCGTTCTCAACGCCTTCAACCATGGCTTGAAACTCTTCATCGGTCCATTGAGATTGGTGTGGACGAATTTAACTTGCTTCATTCAAAAAATGAAAAAAAATGTTTTTACTCAAAACGTTAAGGTTGACTGAACTGGTTGGATGTCGCCTTCACAGGTTATGTAGAACGGCTGACCCGAGAAGTGAAGGAGAGACTGAATTGCCAATTTCATATGGGGTAGGGGGTTCTCCTTGTTTGGTATTTTTATCCAAGGACGTTTGTTTAGGAACTTAACAAGAGCTTCTCTTTTGGCGTCCTTTATGTCGTCGTAGGCTGTCCCGTCTGGTATTTGAATTGGAATTCCAGTCGAAGTCTCGAGCTGAAGTGTAGACCTTCCAGAAATAGTGGTGAACTTGACCTTGGGCTTCATTACCCTGCGCAAGTACTGCTTAACAACTTCATTTATCTCTATAAGGTAAATTGCCTCGTCAAATCCTTCTGGTATTCCGAGTCCTTCCATCCGACAGGAAAATATTTTCCCGACAACTGGAAAAAATTTTCCTTCCGACAGGAAGGACTCTTCCAGTTGTCCGTCCGTAAACCATTCAAATTTTCGAAAATTGAGAACTTTTGGTCGAACTTCAGAAAAAGTTTTTCCTTCCGACAGGAAAATTTTTTCCTTCCAACAGGAAAAGTTTTTTCTTCCAACAGGAAAGGTTTTTCCTTCCGACAGGAAAGGTTTTTCCTTCCGACGGTTAAGCCACAAACAGATGTCCGACGTACCACCAACCGAGCCCATTCCCAAACCAGAGGAACCTAAAGCACCAGCCCCTGCACCTCAGCAACCTCAGTTCCAGCAAGTCCCTCCACCAAATTACTACCAATTTCCACCTCAAGGTTACTACCTACCACAAGGCTTCCCGAACTACCCTCCTCCTCAGCCTATGCCTTACTTCCCCAACCCTTGGATGTTTATGCAAAACCCTGCCCCACAATTCCAATCTCAATCCAAGAGAGACCAAGAGTTCGAGGAAGGTCTGAACCGCTTACGCAAAGAGTATGCTACTACCCCAATGGAAGAAGACAGGCTTTCAGTCTCTTCCCTCAAATCGACCGATTCGACTCGTACCACAGATTCGGTTCGTGACCGTGAAGACTACCTCAAGCAGTCTGAGAGACTCTTCATCCTACAACCATTTACAGTTGGAGCTCTCAAGAACATGCGCAATTACGAAGGTCAGACACCAGCTGGAGACCGCA
Organism: Trichomonas vaginalis G3; assembly: GCF_026262505.1. Lineage (NCBI taxonomy): Eukaryota > Parabasalia > Trichomonadida > Trichomonadidae > Trichomonas > Trichomonas vaginalis. The sequence goes on from NC_067207.1 coordinate 15,384,071, forward strand.
AAACAGACGTACTCGCAAGAGCAGTCCAACTGGTCAAGACAAAGACGGAGATAGTTGACTTCATTCTTGCAGCTTGCCCATACAAGTAAAAAAATAAACAATTACGAGTTAAACTTTTTACTCTTTCTTTTCTGAGTTGTTTAGAGCTGGTTTCTCTTGTAGAAACCTTTCGTACTCTTCCATGGTCATGTAATTGCGAATTTGGTACGCAATTCCAGGTTCGTTGTTTTTGAACCTTACGTATGTAACGCTTCCATCTTCCTCAGGGAAGTAAGCTGCTAACATCTGACCAAGTTTTCTCGGTGACTCGGAGCTCATTAAAAATGTCACTTTTTAAACGTTAAGTTTTTAGTCTTATTTTACCCTTTGTTTACCCTTTGTTTACCCTTTGTTTGTCAAGGTAGTATTGGAGTGCAATTTCTCCAAATTCTCTGTGTCGGAGTTCTTCAGCATTTTCCAAGGTGTACCTGGAGAACTCAAAGAAGTTGTCAAGAAGATACTGCCATGCTGCTCTTCTGAGTTCGTCGGTATTTTGGAAGTGTTGCACCTTCGAGTCTTCGGACATGAAAAAATGACACTTTTTCAGCAAAAATATATTTTAGGGTAGATGGGTATATCTAACCTGTTTTCTAACCTCTTTTCTACCCTCTTGAATTTGTCATGAGTTTTCCCGAAATAAAAAATAAAGTTGGTTTTTTTAAAAAATATTTTTTTATTTTTATTGTAAGAACATGTTAGCAACAACAGCACCAAACTCGTTAGTCATGAATCCAACATCTATGTTAGTAGAAATGAAAAGCTTCATTCCTTCTTCATATACTTTCGAAACAGAAATCCAGAAGATAAAGCAAGAACTTCTCCAAGGAGATTTAGATTGCACTGCAAAAGATGAAACAAATGAAGAATATCTTTATGAAATGCAGGATATTATTGACCATCTACCTAAACTTCCTGAAATACAACAACAAAAGCTTACTATTCCAGAATTCGATGAAATAGAAGTCAAAGCAACTGACTCAGTAGAAATAAAGAAGTTCATACGTAAGGTTAACTATGAGTTTCTTGGATTTCATTGCAACCATAAGGTTATGGACAAAGATTGCGACATGGTATATAAGAACATCTCTGACCTTTACAAATCCGAAGAATTTAAGACCTACGACAACTTTGTTTCGTTAGTTGCAAAATGTGTTTGGGAAATAAGAGATAAAGATAGTAGGGGTAAGGTATGGAACGAACAAATAAAACCCGCAACTTTTGAGTTAAAGAGAGCAATTGACGCCTTAGTCATACTAGCAGGTAAGATTTCAATGTACAATGCTAAAATGAACCCACAATGTTCAAAATGTAAAGCAGCAATGAGGAAATATAACTACTCCGTCAAAGAGATAGAACGTATGCGAAACGACTATGCTGACTTAAAGAAAGAAGTAGAGAAACCAGCAGAAGATAAAATGGACATGTTGACATTTCTGAACAAAAACTATCCAACAGCTGACGATTTCCTTCTATCTGATGTCAAGAAGAAATATAAAGAAACATTCGGCATTGTTAAAACATTCGATGTACTGACAGAAGAAATAGAAGCTACGAAATTGTTTAGAATTTCACGAATTCACAATGTTTACCATGTAAAACGCTTATAAAATAACTGGGGTAGAAAAGAGGGTAGAAAACGGGGTAGATATACCCTTCTACCCTAAAATATATTTTTGCTGAAAAAAATGACCAAATTTCATGAAATTTCTCTAGACCGACTTTTACAGGGGTAGCCAAAACTCTATGAAAACAGTGAAAAATAACAGAGTATTTTGACAACTTCAAACAAGCAGAGTAAATGAACCATTTATTTTTATTGACTTTTTACAATTTGAACTTTGTTTGCGTAGATATGAATTCTGAAAGAAGTATGAGGGTCTTGTATGACTTTGTACTTCTCCCATAGTTCATGTCTGTCAAACTTACCTGCCATGGACTCTTTCATAAGTTCCATGAAATCGTCTTCGGACAATCCAGGGAAAAGTATGATATCAGTAAGTATTCTTTTAACATCCTTACTTAAACTCTTTGCTGTCTGTACACAAATGACAACTGAGATGTTAAAGTGTCTGAGCTTCTTAAGAATTCGACACATATCTTGTTCTCTGTTCTTTAACAAAGGATGAGAAGCAAAGTCATCTAAAATAAGAAGACATCTATGAGGGTAAGTCTTCCAATCGTACGATTGCAATTTCTTCGAAATGTATTCTATCTCTTTCTGTTTGTTTCTGAAGTGTTTCTTCTCTAATATTCTCTGCATTTCCTCATTTGGGTCTTTAAACTTCGAATTTATATACTCATTTATAGCATTGTACTTCAAAACTCTTCTTTGGTACTTCTTTATCCAATCTAACAACTCAGAGTCTTTTATACATACTAACTTAGACTTCTTTATAATATCTTTGAACGAATTGACGGTTTGGTCAAATTGACCAGAAGTACTACAAATAACAACTAACTCATAGAATGGGTTCTTCTCATCTAGTTCTTGTTGTTGTGCAGCCATTTTAAGATAAGTGAAAGTCTTACCCGACCCAGGTGGTGCAATTAGACCTGTTATACCATTCTGAGCAAATAAGAACTTGTCATGTATAGGTTTTATCTGAGCATTTTCTAACTTCCTCTTGTTCTTGTTTAAAACATTCTCAAATTTCTTGTCAATGTCAGCAAACTTTTTTTCTAACATATTTTTAGAAAAATTAAAATTTTTATCTTTTTGAAAATGTCTAGCGATTTCGCTATCTATATTCGAGACAAGCTTTTTGACTCTAAAACTTCTGTCGACCATAAAATCTTACATAGTGTAAACAAGAAAGGTGAATTTGTTCTAAAGTTCTGTTTCTGGGAATATGACAAGAACCATAAAACATTACAAAGAGCAGTCTTAAAATTTGTCAATGACAGACTTGTTGACAGAGATGACGCCGATTGGAAAGATGAAGTCCAACAAAAGTTCTTAGAATGCAAAGAAGGCACATGCGCTGTTCTTGAAGATGAAATAGAAAACAGAATAGAAGAGCTATTAAAGGACAAAGAACTTTTACATAAATATGGTTCTGAGAAATTTGACATAACTCCACCAGAAAAGAAGAAGAAGAGAGAAAAGAAAGAAAAGAAAGTAGAAGAAGAGAAGAAAGAACCAGTTCCAGAGAAGGTGAGATATGACATGTAAAAATAAAATTTTATTTTTAGAACATTTCTGGGTCAATGTCAATGTTCTCTTCCTCTTTAGGAGCAAACACTGGCTTAGACTCTAAAATCTTTTTACCCAATTTACCTTGAACTTCAACTATCTTAGACTCATAATATTCATAGTCGTCTGCTTTCTTTGGTTCATAAGGTATAACAAGTTTGTATGCTTTGCCTTCTTTAAGGTTTGAGAACCTTCTGTCAAAATTTTCTTTGACTGCTAACAAACCTTCTATGTCTAAGTCTTCAAATTTCGCACCATTTTTAGTCACAATAGCAAACTTAACTGGTTCGATGTTCCAAACTTTGCTGAATGAAGACTTTTCAAAATTGTAGAAGTAAACATTCAAATAAGCGAATGGGTCTAGTTCTTCTTTGACTTCTGTCATGTACTTATTTACTGAGATGAATTTCGTCATCTTTTCTATCGGATAAAAAAATATTTTTTTAAAATTTACTCAGAAAAAATTTTCTTTGTATATACGCCATTCTGAACATCTAAAAGATTTTTGACGTTTGCCAAGAATGTTCGTTTAGACGCTGTCATATAACCATACTCTTGACAATACTGTTTATACGAATCGTACAATGACCTTTCATCTAAACACTCAAAGTTAGTCTCATCTATAAACAGTTCATATACACTCTTGTTTGCTTCTAACAATGTTTGTCTTTCTTCGGTATGTGGAATTTGTCTTGGATTGAACTTAGAAATATCTAATGTCATGAAATATGAGAACAAGTGGTTGTAAAAGTCAGATGTCAAAGTTTCTGCTAAGTCGTCAAAATATTCTGTATCTTGCATATGAGAATCTGACGTTCTGACAACTACATATCTTCTGTCAGAACTTTCTAACTTCATCGGAACAGCATTGTTTGAAACCATAATGAAGTTTGCAACATTTTCACAAACTCTTTGGTCTTTATATTTTCTTTCAACAACTCCAACTTTGTCTGTTATAAGACTCTTCAAAGCATCTGAGTTCAAAACTTTTGTTGTATCTATACTTTGAAGTTCGTTACATACTATAAGTTTCATATTCTCTATTGAAGAGTTAAATTTACCGCAGATGTTTTCTAAGTTTGTCATATTCGGATTCGAATAGCCCTCTAACAGTTTGCACAAAATATCTGTAAAGAATGTGTTCTTACCTGTTCCTTGTTTTCCAATTATAATGAGAGCAGTTTCATTTTTAGCACTTGGATGTTGTAAGATGTTTGCAAACCAACATAAGATATACTCATAAACCTTTTCGTTTCCATTGCATATAATTTCTTTGACATGGTCTAACCAAGCTTCTATAATATTTTCTTTCCATTCTACTTGTTCATATTTATATCCAGTGAAGATAGAATAGAAGTTTGGAGAAGGTGTATAAAACTTTATACCACGAACTGAAAAATCTTCTAACTTTGACAATAAGATATCCCAAGCATCTAACATCTTCATGCCAACTTGTACGACTTTTATTTTCTTAAGTTTCTGTCTACATTCTTGTTCTGAAACTATTGTCGCTCTTGGTTTGTTAAAGACAACATCCCATTCTTTCATGACATAACATTCTGGGGCAGAGTCGACATAAATGACTAAACGTTTCAAATTCTCGACTGCTTTGTTATAGTCTCGAAATGGACACATATTTCTGAACGCTTGGAAGTCATAAAAATCTGAAACGTCTATTCTGTACATTTTTTTATAAAAATAAAAAAAAATATTTTTTTTATTCTTGAGCTATTTGTTGTTGCATTTGTTCCATTTGTTGCATTTGTTCCATTTGTTGCATTTGTTGTTCTTGAGCTATTTGTTGTTGAAGTTGTTCTTGTAATACAATACTTTCACCAGTTGCATCTTCCAATTCGAAACTTTCTGCCGTCATTGACAAATACATAGGACATAAAAGTTTTACAGGAACAAAGTTTGCGTCAACTAATGTCAACGTTATACTTGCCAAAGTGTTTGAGTTCACTAAGGTTGAAAATTCTGCATTCGAATGAACAATAGGCAAACCAGCAGAGAAAGTATTGTTTATACGCATAAGTATCTTTTGGTCATAGTAGTTTCTGTCGACATTCGAATAACACTTTGAACCTAAGTTTGAAACAATATATAAAATAGGTGTACTTAATGTCAATGGAATAGACATTCCTTGTATGACACCTTTTCCTGTTATAGGAAACTGTTGGTAGTAAAAACCAGATATAAGTTTTGTATTATAGCTCATATCGTTTATACTAAACTCAGTCGGACATCCAAACATAATGAAACCTGCTCTAGTTGCAGCACATGTTACATCCGTCCTTAAAGTATTAAATAAGTCAACAAAACCTGTTGGTGGTATATCTGAGTAAGTATCTTCAAAGGAGTATTTTTTACCATTCACAACAATAAAATCTTCTGGTGTCAAAAGAGCAAAACAGGCTTTAGTCGTCATTGTGTTTAAAGTTAGTTTACAATATCGTCCTTGAGGACTTTGTAAGTTTGTTGTTATAGAATTATATGACTCAGGGTTTTTAGTCGTAATAGTATAAACCACTATGTCTTCTGCCATTTACTTAGCAAATAAATTTTAATGAAATGTTGTGGTCGTCAAATATTTTTATAACGTCTGGGAAACTATATTTTAAGTTCAACGTTTCACCTCCTTTCATAACGTATATCTTGTCAATGACATTATATGAAACACCACAGCAACTAACGTCGGGTTCTATTTCTTTGATGTTTATATCGTCTGCCTCTGTCAAAAGTTTCAATAGTTCTTTCAAAACTTCATGAGGTGCAATGACATATGAGTTCACTTTTACAGGGTTGTGTTCGACCAAGTTTAACATTATACCCAAAGCTTGACAAATCTTCTCCTGAGTTTTAAGTTTGTCTTTAAGTTGTTGGTAGTCGTTTCGAATATCTGCAACAGAACTTAAGTCTCTGCTAACTTCAGGATATGTTGGTTGTTCTTTTACAGGAACTATTGTTATACCATCTTGTCTTCGTATGGTTTCCCACTTCAACATCTCTTTCTTTGACATTGACAACAACACTTTGACTGTTTGTTTGAGTTGGTGAATTTAACTTCACATCTGCCACCGCCATTAAACTTTTGAAACACTCACGCTTCTATTTTTCGGAAATGACATTTTACTTAGAATAAAAAGATGGACGTATTCGAGTATCTCTTCGAATTGAAGCAGAACAAAGTTTACACACACAAACAATACAAATACATTGACAGAATAGTTCTTTATACAAACAATGGTAAATGTTATAGAATAGCAATATTTGCTGAACCTAAATATTTCCATAAAGCAAAGAAAGTTGGTATAACGAGATGGTGAAGTTCTTGAAGCAGACAAAAATATAACAACAAAACTGACCGATATTTCTAAAGGTAAGTTTATAATACAATATTATATCAAAACTGGCGTACTGTCAATATTTGACGGAGAGAAGTCAGTTCAAGAACAACTTACTGACCTGCTGCCAAAATCTGCTCGATGGAAGCTGTCGTTATACCAATCTGAGGAGCCCCAGCAGGTTTCATCGAACGAATCTTCAAAAGAGCATCTTCCGTGAAAAGTGCTATTGGTTTGTAAAACTTCTTTGCTTTCAATTCATCTGGACCGTCTCTGTCACCAGTATATTGTATTTGAACTGTACCAACAGTTGAAATACCACCCATAAAGTCTTCTGAGTCAGCAAATGGAATGCCAAGCCAAAAGTTTGAACGGTCTCCATTTGTATATTGAGTTTTTTGAGCTCCTGTATGGGTCCATACTTTCACATATGGCATAATAGAACTTTGCATTTCAGGGTTAATGGTTGTTGTGAAGTTGTTGTTAAAGTTCATAGCATCTAATGTCAAGTTGTATGACCTCATATCCTCAACTGTAGAATATTCTTCTCTTGGATAATATTTGCCATCTATGTTTATATGGTATTTAATACCAGGGTTGTAGAAGCAAGAATAGTCATTTATAGTTCGTCTGAACAGTACAAACATAGTATCTGCATGTTTCATTGCAGTTGTTAAGGCAATATCTGTTCTTGCACCTGGGTCAGCACTTTGGTTTCCAACTTCACTGCAAAGTCTTTGACAGATATTTGGTGTATAGGGAACATAAGTGGAACTGCAATATATTTGGCAGCTAAAGCATTTGAAATATCTGGGTCCAACATATAGACTGCAAGTCTGCTTTCTATTCTCTTGCATTCAAATTTTTCGATGTGAACTTAACTGGGTCCCAAGCATCTCCAGCAGCATTGAAAATAATAGTTTACTTCAGTGTTGAGGTTTGAGAACCAAAGTCTAAGTCAACTTTGTTTTTGCAAAAGTCGGCGAATGACATTTTATTTGTTCCCACTACTTCTGTAAGAGTGAATGGGTCTTGTGTTGGTGCAATGACTAAGTTATTTTTGCTTGGAGTAAGTTCGATAGAAATTTTTCCTGCCAGTTTGGCAAGTATCTTAAAAACCTGAAGATGAGGAAAGATGACAAAGGAACTCTAAGTTTCAATTTTACTTTGGTTACTGCATTTCCATCTGAACCAGAAAGGTTAACATAAACTCCTGGAACGTTAGGGTCAAGTCTTCTTATTTTCTCAATAGTTGCATACTGGTCTGTTTGTTCTTAGCTTGTGGTTGTACTGAGTTTCTCAAAGCGAACCATTCATAGTTTGCCCATGTTACTGTTTGAACTAAGTCAGAGTTAGAATATATCTATTTATATCCCATGAAAACTTCTGGAGCATATTGGTATCCGACATAGAAAATTCCATTGCACCTTTCTTGTCAGACAACTTGGAAGAAGGTTTTATTTCAATGTCTTGTTCCACGTATAAGAAAGAGTTGTCAATAGAAATTATATGAAACCTGTCGCAAGCAATATCTACTGTTGTTGAAGAACCTTCACCAAACTCACCTACGTTTCCATAAGAAACAGCAGTTGTATATTCGTAAGTTCCAGGAACTATTTCTGACCTTCTAATGGCATTGTCGCATTCGTTATACCATTCGGAACATTTCCTTCATAGCATCCAAAACTGTTGCGTTATATTCAGCGGCGTACATTTCATATGAGTAAAAATATAGAATAGTTGGATTATATATGTCATAATAGAACCCACGTGGACCAAGCTTTACTTTCTTCCTGACTGAGTTTTTAACTCTTCTTTTTCCTTCATTGCCCTCTGCTTGAAGTTGTTGCATCTTTGCATTATGTTCATCTAGTATGTTGCAAATTTCCCATGTCCTTTTTGCCTTTGGGCTCTGGTCGCCCATCTCAGGTAACCTATATCCTAGAAAGATTTTGTCATAGTTTGTATTTGAGTCTTCGCGTATTGTTTGATGACTCTTTCCTGAGTTTCCGGTTCAAGCTCTTCAAACAGTGCCTGTCCATATGGAATATGCTCGTTTCCAAATATATGTTTTTGTAGCCATTCTGGTTTTCTTTCATGTTACCAACTATATCTTTTGTGAATGGGAAAGCTTTTACCCAATCTTTCAGTCTTGCGTCGTTTATTTCTGTGTTGGTTTATTTTGTCAAGGAACATGTTTTTCAATACTAAATTTCATTTGGTACTGTCCATTTGATTTTCTTAATATTCATCCCTTCTCGGTTCATTGTCTGCAAAGTAAGTTTTTATGACATTTTGTAAACTTTCGTTTGCAAGGTCATGTACAATAGGTTCTCTTCCTTCTCCCTCCCTAACTTTCTTTCTAAACTCTTCGCCAAATATACCATCTCTATGGTTCTGTGTAGTTCTTTGAGATAAATGTTCTAGAACGTCAGGTGTTATATTTCCATCAGCCATGTTCATTTCATACTGGTCCAAAATATCTGCATGTTTCATATCTTTCAATGGCATTAAAGCCGCCTGAAAATACCAGCTATATCTGGTTCACCATTCACTTCCATTGCGTCTACAACGTTCTTGGAATTGTGGTTGTAAGTTTATGAACCACCTATCCGGGTTAGCTTTATGACCCCATCTATGTAGTTCATCGTCTGCAGAAACAAAAGTAGGTTTGTTTCCATCTTGGTTAGGTTCTGAATGAACTTTAAACAATGTTTCATTTCTATATGTTTTCTTGAAATTTAACCTTTTATCTTCACCGAGTTCATCCGAAGATTGAACGTTAAATGCTCGTAAGTAAAAAGGGTTGTTGTATTTGTGTACATTTTCTTTCAGTACTTTCATTCTATGCTGAATTTTCATCTGGTGTTGGAGTCTTTTGTATGTCGGCAAACATTTTTCGATATTCTTCTACTATGTCAGCCGAATCTTTCTTAGACTCTTGGAAAGATTCCATATTCACCTCATGCTCTTGTTGAGGGTCAAGATTTTTCGGCTGTTCCAAATCTTCATCTAGTTCTGTGAAGTTAGTTTCCAAAGGAGTGACTTGTTCGTTTCCTTCAGGCTCTTCTAGCTGTTGTTGCTGAACTATTTCTTCCATGTCTGGTTGTATCTGAACTATTTCTTCCTGTGGAGTTTCTTGTACCTCATCTGCTGGCATTTCATATATTCCGAGACCGTTTTTAACAATTTCCCTATCTACGTCATCCGCATTCATAAGCTTTTGTTCTTTCGTTCCGTCTCTATTTTTTACGCGTTTCATGACGAAAGTTGAATTGTCATTTAGCTCTGACATCAAATATCTCGGAGTAAATTCATCCATGTCATTTGGATGATATGCTATTAAATCATATCCCTTAGCGAGCTTGTATTTTCCAGGTTTGAGATTATATCCGTTTTGGTGCTGAGCCATAAAGCTAAATAGGTTCGGGTCAGTATTTCCATCCTTGAACTTTCCAATAGCTTCTTTATATCTGTCACTAAAGTCAACAGTATCTGGGAAACCACACTCTTCTTTAAGCATTTTTAAGAATTCTTGGTTTCCTTGTTCTCTACTTCTTTTATGTCCTTGCTCTGTTTGTGGTTGTTGTTGTGCAGGGTTTTGAACTGTTGGTTGCTGTGCTGGTTGTTGTGTTGGTTGTTGTGCTGGTTGTTGTGTTGGTTGTTGTTGTTGTTGTGCTGGATTTTGAACTGTTGGTTGTTGTGTTGGTTTTGGTGCATGCCTGTGTCTGTGTCCATGTGACGATGTAAATGTCATAGGTAGTCCTGGTGCAGGTGCTTCTCTTGGAGGGTTTGGTGGTATATAAGTTCCACCAGCTGGCACATATGTTCCATCTGCAGCGTAATGTCCTACCTGACTTTTCGTTCTTAAGAAAGCATTTACTAGGTCTGTTTTGGTCTGTTGTAACTCTTTTTCTTGACTTTTCACAACAGTTGCTCTAACGGCGTCATAGGCACTTTGAACTGCCTGTCTCGTTGCTGCATCTGTTATTTTCGTCATATTTTGTGCTACTTCTCTTAACTCTTTGTCGAAACCTTCAGACTTCAGTTTCTTTCCAGATGAGAAGTCGTTCACTTGTTTCACCTTACTATGAAGAGCTTCGAAGGCGTTCTTAAAGTCAGCATTCGTTAAAGCTTCATTTGAACTGTCTTCATCCGCTTGTATTTTTGTCCTTATTGACCCTATAAGCTGGGCTGCTTTAGCGTTGGCTTGGGCATCTAACCAGTCATTGTTAGCTTTTATATACTCTGCGCTTTTCATTGCCTTTTGCATGGCTGCGTCGTTATTTTTACTTTCTTGTGCTAAGTTTTCATACTGTACGGTTTGGTTTTGCAACTGTAAAAGTTTTTCTGCCTTTACATTTGCTTCAACTTCTTTTTTATACTCATCGCTATCCATATATGTCTTCAGGGCTTTTTGTTTTATCTCTTCATCTTTCAGTATTTTATATTGAGTAGTATGGTTTTTCAAATTTATGACATCTTGTTCCATTTTTGCTACTTCTGCTGCTTTTTCTGACACTTTTTTCGCATATTGCTCTGTACTTAGTTCTTTCAGTTGTTCTTCTTTCTTCTTTTTCTCTACGTTTAACTCATTGAGTTTCTTTGTGTGTCTGTCATATTCTAGTTTCTTTTCGTTTTCACTTATTTGTTTCTGTATGTCTATGTTTGACTTTTTGACATCTGTTATTTGATTTTTGAGTGAACTCAAATTCATTTGACTTTGAGGGTTATAAGCTGTTCCGTCTGCAGCTCCACCATAGCCTGCCATTTTCGCTAAAAGTGCCGCTCTTAAACCTCCACTCTGTGCACCAAAAACTCGGTTTAAAAGCATAGGATTGCTTGACATTTGTTGCAACATAGTGGGGTCATTCAGCATTTGTTGTTGCAACTGTTGTTGTGGTGTCAGTTTTACTATTGGATGTTTCAATGCTCTCTTCCTCTTACGTATATTCTTACGTAGCTTACGTGGCATTTTAAGTGAAGTTAAAAAGCGGTTTTTGACAGATGTTTATATGACACTTTCTCCAGTTTATAGGACCTCTCTCATATTCTATCTTGTCATGATTTCATCGTAAATGTTTTGTCAAGACTTCTTCGTAAATGTTTTGTCAAGACTTCATCGTAATGAGTGTAAAGGACCAAAAAATAATGTTTATGTTAGAATGTTAGATCTAACATGTTTTCTAACATGTTTTCTAACATGGTCTAAAACTCTTGAATTTTCATGATTTCATCGTATATGTTTTGTCGAAACTTCTTCGTATATGTTTTTGTCAAGGTTTCATCGTACATGTTTTGTCAAGGTTTCATCGTAAATGTTTTGTCATGACTTCTTCGTAAATGTTTTGTCAAAACTTTCTTGTCTATGTTTTGTCAAGACTTTCTTGTCTATGTTTTGTCAAACTTCATCGTAAAGACTTTGTTGAGACTTTGTCAAACTTCATCGTAAATGTTTTGTCAAGACTTTCTTGTCTATGTTTTGTCAAGACTTTCTTGTCTATGTTTTGTCAAGACTTCATCGTACATGTTTTGTCAAGACTTCTTCGTAAATGTTTTGTCAAGACTTCTTCGTCAATGTTTTGTTGAGATTTCTTCGTCAATGAGTGTAAAGGACCAAAAAATAATGTTTATGTTAGAATGTTAGATCTAACATGTTTTCTAACATGTTTTCTAACATGGTCTAAAACTCTTGAATTTTCATGATTTCATCGTATATGTTTTTGTCGAAACTTCTTCTTCGTACATGTTTGTCAAGACTTCTTCGTAAATGTTTTGTCAAAACTTTCTTGTCTATGTTTTGTCAAACTTCATCGTAAAGACTTTGTTGAGACTTTGTCAAACTTCATCGTAAATGTTTTGTCAAGACTTTCTTGTCTATGTTTTGTCAAGACTTTCTTGTCTAATTTCTCATGAACTTTCTTGTCTATGTTTTGTCAAAACTTTATTGTCTATGTTTTGTCAAAACTTTATTGTCTATGTTTTGTCGAAACATTTACGATGAAATCATGAAAATTCATGAAAATTCAAGAGTTTTAGACCATGTTAGAAAACATGTTAGAAAACATGTTAGATCTAACATTCTAACATAAACATTATTTTTTGGTCCTTTACACTCATTACGATGAAGTCTTGACAAAACATTTACGAAGAAGTCTTGACAAAACATTTACGATGAAATCATGACAAAACATTTACGAAGAAGTTTCGACAAAACATTTACGAAGAAGTTTCGACAAAACATTTACGATGAAATCATGACAAAACATTTACGAAGAAGTTTCGACAAAACATTTACGAAGAAGTTTCGACAAAACATTTACGAAGAAGTCTTGACAAAACATTTACGAAGAAGTCTTGACAAAACATTTACGAAGAAGTCTTGACAAAACATTTACGATGAAATCATGAGTTTTCTACGATGTTAGAAAACATGTTAGAAAACGTGTTAGATCTAACATTCTAACATAAATTATATTTTTGGGTCATTTACGCTCATTACGATGAAATCATGACAAAACATTTACGATGAAATCATGACAAAAAAGTCAACGGCTGGTCGGCTGGGGTTCGGTCCTCCTCTTGGGTCTTGGGAAAAATTCTTAGGGCTAGAAGGCACGAAGTGCCTGGAAGCCCCACTACCTTTTTTTTTTTTTTTTTTTTTTTTTTTTTTTTTTTTTTTTTTTTTACCGTATATTATTTTTTAAGCTATCTTATTTTTTGAACTTTTATTCAAATCTTTGGTCGCAAGAAGAATTGCATGATAAATAAAAACATTTAATCAAAGTCAATTTTATTTTTCATATTCAAATGGACTGAGTGTTAACATTTAACATTTTTTGCTAATTGTCGTCAAAAATTAGGCGTAAAGCAACAATTAATATTTCATATGGTTTTATGATAGATAAGCATTATATTCCCACTCATTATATTCGTAAATTTTGAGGTTTATCCTTCGCTTTTAAGATCATTGAATTTGATTTTTATATAAAATAGTTATATATTAGAAAATAATATGAGTTTATGTGATATTATTTTTCAGAAGATTTTGTGTTCTTCTTCAAAATTTTATTTTTTTATTAAAAAGAATCTTTACAAAATATACATTTACTTTAATTAATATTTAAAAACGTGCTCTATCAAAAGTTCCAAAAATTCAATATTTTAGCTTTTCTGAGGTGTCACTTTTGATGAATTTCTGTTTACAACATCAGCAATACAAATTGATTTTACCATCAAAAATACTTGATCCACATTGATGTTTTTTTTTGTGTAATCGAAATTTCTTTTTTTTTCAATGAGATAGGTTTGTTGTTATAATAAATATACTATAGCCAATGCTATAAGACATTGCTATAAGAAATTTCCTCTTACACTCTTTAATTGATGAGATAGAAACAATTATCTCAGAAAATTTAGAGGATATGATTTCCATTCATAAACACTTATCACTCTAAAATGAGTCAATTCATTTGTTACTATATCCTTATCAATTTTGAGTAATTTCATTCAATATATTTCATACAGACATGACTTTTATTAGATCCAAATCACTAACAACTGTAAATATAATCAATGCCATAAATACAAGAATGGATTTTTTACTATCAAAATCAAGAATTTGTGTTAGATGATCCAATAGAGATTAACTCCTAGTTGATCATTAGGGACACGCATTTGCATATATGTTATGTCCCAAATTCGAAGTATTATGGAAAAGGGTTTAAATTTGAAAAACAATACCCAATATTATAGAGCTATCTCATGGATGATTCAAATGAGCAAGTAATATATAACTTTTTATTTTAATATAACAAAAAAATCTTTATACAAAAATTATATTTTTTTTTATTTACTTTCAGGGAAAGGTTGTCTCCTTGAAGTATGGAACTTCCTACTCAAATCATTGAGGAAGAGATGAATACATTTAACATCAAAGCTTGCCGAATACAGTTCTTGTTGTTTGTATTGAGTTGCAAGCAGAAGTTTGATGGTTTTGTTGCCTCGAGGATCAATATATAACAAATCATTCTCTTTTTCATCAAATAAACTAAAGAATAATGGAATTTTGAATAAATATGGAATTGATTCTCCAAAATAAACAGGTTTGCAAGCGAAGAATGGCTTTTTGGCAATTTCTAAATGTTCCTTCGACAAAAATTGCATCAAAGTAGCGAAATATCCTTTGTATCCGTTCATATGACATATGTCAAATCCAAAAACAGCGATTTCGTCCGAAATCTGGTTCTTATTGTAAAAAGAAAGCGTTAAAACATCTAACATATAGGACATCGACATGTGGCCCATAGTTAAATAAGCGGCAATCATGTAATAATCTAAATTATGATTTATATCTGCGGCACATGTAATTAATCTGACAATGGGCTCTTGCAATGACTTGAAGTTTATGCTGACATGATTGTATCTCGGATATTCCTCTCTGATTTTGTCTAAAATATTTGAATATGGAAAAACGAATAAAAGATTATTTGGTGTAGGAATTTCGAATGCAATAAGTATGTAATCAACAAAACTCTTGACAAATTCTGTCCGCGATATCGGAAAATTCAAGAAAAATGTAAATTCTCTTAAATCATTAGTTAATTCTAATAAACGACGATGTATGTTATCTACATCTGGGTTCCTTGTAGCAATTAAGTTGCAAAATACCTCGTATTCGTTCAAAGAACGATATAAACCACCTATTAATCTGCCTGCACTATCTAAAGGAGGAAGTACGGGAATATCTACATAGTCTTTCTGAACTTCTTCGTTTGGTGGAATATTTTCAAATTCAATTGCTTCTGTTTTTGTATATTCTAAAATTAATCTTAATTCATCATCAATAAATGGCAATAAATTCTTATCTATGTTTTCTTCGATGAATTTTAATGAATTCTGCACTTGAAGTTGTAATTCACAAAGTGAAAGATTAACTAAAATGTAATGAGCATAAAGTAGATTTTCTTGAGTTGTTTCTTTCGCTTGAATAGCTAATGTAGCACAACTTTCGAGTTTTTCTGGGCTTAATACGCCTAAAGCCCCTTCAATATTTAATTTAAATTTGAAAATGTATCGAAACACTACTTCAAAAGTTTCATCTTCTAAGGCACGAGCTGATTTAAGCTTGAAGAACATATCTGTTGTCGGATCTAAGTCCGTATTTAGTACTTCTTCAATATCAGGCTGAAAAATCGTCATGAAAATATGATGTTTCAGAATGACTTTTAAGAAGTATACAACCAACTATTCATATGTGTTAACTTCATAGTCGATGAAATAGAGATATTAATTATGTTCAAATATATTTCAAACTCACAGAGCAATTTTCTATCCCAATACTATTATATGACAAGCAAGAATATCTAAATCTTATGAGATGCAGAAGATGGTCGAGTATAAAATTAAAGTTGCTGGAGAATTCATTGTTAAAGAATAGGATATGATTTATCTGCGATAGCGAGTTTTTACGATCAATAAATAATGAAACAGGTTTTTATTAGTAAAGTAAAAAGATGATAATATTCAAAATTAACATACAAATATTAATATTCTTATATATGAGAAATACTATTATGGAGTAGATGATATATGCATTGCGTTGAAGACCGGCATAAGCATTTCAATATCTTCTTCATCAATCATCTGATAGCGTAAAGCAAGCTGCGAATAATGTCCAAAGACCGTATTGATAACCGGTTCTATGCCATTTTCTTTAATAGAAGAGAAATGACAGACATAAAGATGAGCATAAATTCTTATCGTCCTTCTGTATATTGCTCGCAATACGTCGTAAGCATCAGCGGATAATTCTAATCCATCTTTCCTAGGGAAGAGAGCTGTATTGGCTAAGTTGCGTCTAGCCCATTTTGTTAATTGTAAAAGATATTCCGGAGCTGAAAGTTGTACTGGATCTTGGATGCTCTCATCTTCCCAAAAGAAGTTGTAGTGAGGACCAGCGTTAAATAAAGGACATGTTTCTGTTGTGCAAAACAAAGAACAGCATTGGTATAATTTATCTGTCTTGTCTAGGAATTCCATTACGTTGATGATGAGCCAGTCGCTAACTGTAACACCATCTGGTGGTTGTAATAAAGGTTCAAAATCTTGAATAATCGAAGCTCCTGTAACCTTTTTGATTTGATTATATTTACGCGTTAAAATAGTCTGATCTTTTGAAACGAGTAACGTTTCAGGGTGAGATTGATGAGATTTCCTAATTTTTTTCGGAGGCATTTCTTTTTTTTTTCCTGATACAGGCGGATGTTCTCAATTTTTCAATGTGCCTGAAAAATGTAACATCGATTTTTCGGGGTTCGAAACTTGGAACCGATTCATCGAGGGAAATATTAGCATGTTATCAGGGAAAATCAATACAAATAAAAGAATAAATTTTTATTCTGGAGTAATATAAACAGGATTTGCCGTAGCTTTCTTTTCTGGAGGTATAAGGAGTGGTTTGTCATCATCGATATTATGCATTTTGATTTGAGCCGCACCTAATAAGTATGGAAGAGCAATATGAACATTTCCGTAAGTAATTCCCGCAAGATTTGTTGCAAGGGCCTTCTCAGCGGCTTGCATGCCAAAGTCAATCAGTTTATCTGCGACTTCGTTCATACCAGTTCCGGATGCAAGTAAATCGTAAAGACTCTTATCGATTTCTTCGTCAATAAAGTCTAAGGACTGGGCAGGAACTGTCTGGCTTGGATCGTTAGCTACCAAATCTGCGTAATAATTAACTGGTTTGTTCATTTCTTCTTCAAACATCGATCTCGAGAAGAATCTTGTATGAATAACGAGCTCAGGGATAGGCTGGATCATCTTGTAAAGTCCGTCGTCAAGACCAGGAAGAATTGACGACAAATCAAAGTGGAATTGTTTAGGTTTGAGGCCACTCTTACCTACAGTTGGGAGGTCTTGGGTTGTTATCTCGTTTTCTGGTTGGAAATCAAGATCTCTTGAGATAAGATTTGATTCAACGTTATGACGAGGAGAAGTTGGGACCTTCGTGGGACTGGAGCGTTGCATCTTAGAAGCCTTTTGACTTTCAAGTAAAATATCCTTATTAATTTCATCTTGAATTGCTTCATCAAATTTAGTTTCATCCCACGTTTGATCTCTTTGAATATCGAGTGGATCTTCAAGATCCCAGCGAGGATAGGCCATTCTCATTGCACTTCTGAATGGTTTACGTACTTCTTTGGCAACAACAGGAACAGCTGCTGCAATTGGGGTTTGGAGAACAGCCATTAATGATGCCTGAGAGACAATAATATTAATATCGTTGATTGGATTCAATATCATTGTATCTTGTGAGAATCTTTCAAGTGGTTGAGTAATATCTGATAAAGATGGAACAATTGGATCGGCTTCAATATGAGATACAACATCATCAATAATTAAATTAGTACGGTATTCTATATCTGCTGGAGATGGGCGTAAGTTTTCGTATGTATCGACATTTTTAATTGAATTTACCATCTGAGGAGCAATAAGATTTAATGATGGAGCAAATGATAGTCTAGACATGAACCTGATACTTGCATCGTCAACAGCTTCTTCAACTATTGGAACTGAAGGAGGAGATGAATAAATTCGAATTGGTTCAAAGAATTTTTGCGTAGTTTCTTCAAATACTTTTGTTGCTGCCTTAAATCTTAAAACACTAGCAAGTTTTTGAACTGCAGCTGTTGTAAAAACATCAAGTTTTTCATTTTTTTTATTTTGATATGATGCAGATTCTCGAAGCAATACTCTTTTTCGAGCATACAACATCATAGAATACCAATTTGCACGAGCCATCGCACGTTGCTTTTTCCGCTGTTTATTAATAACTTCTTTCTTTGCGATAATCTTTTGATGAAGCTCTGTATTCTTTTCTCTAAGATTTTGAACCATATCTCCTATATCGAGAGGGGCAGGCTCAGATGAGGATCCATTCATTTTTCTTTCGCTAATTTATTGAGAGCCTAACGGAATTCGATTTTTTTTTGGGTGCTTAGGGAATAGATGTCTTCTTTATGATAATTTAAATAGTGTTTATATGTAGAATAAATTTTCATGGTTTATTCATCCATCCAAGCGAATTTCAATTTAATTTTTCAAATCATGATAAAATATCTTGATCAAACCAATTGAATGCGATATAAAATACTGAAATTAAGACAATAATGCTCATACTATTCTTAGAATTTTCCCTTATATCTATTGTGCAAGAAAAGGGAGTAAATTTACTTATAATATTATTTAAAAATGAATTTCAAGAGCTCGCTGGTTTATACTCTGGCAAGTATGGATCCAAAACCATGTTTATATTTTTTTATGATTTTTTTTGTATAATAGACATGTGAAAGTCTAATATTTAAGTATACATGACATATATAGTGATATTTGATAGAAATGTTGTATTTATGTCTTCAAATATCATGGTATATTCTCAAAATAATGGATAAAATCGTTCAAAATTTTAAAACCTCGCTTTCAAACTCTAGAAAAATCTTAGTCCATTGATTACACTGAGTTAATCCAGTGAAACAGTTTAATGTAACTTCAATCGGTTAAATGTTCAGTTTATGGATTCATGCAATCAAACCTATAGCTGCCAGATAAGGAGTATTTTATGGTTAACTGATATACAAGGTTAGAAAGATAATCCTGTAGATGGCAGATTTGTTTTATACAAAAAAGGAAGCAGATAACGATTATTTTTGGTTCAAACTGATAAAAAATTTTGTTTTTTTCAAATTCATGATCTACATTATATATTTAATAATATTTACATATGAAACTATTATTAGATAATGTTTTTCATTTCTTGAATTCTTTGACGGCCGAAATGATTGACGTAACTGTTGCGATGATGGCTGAAACAATGCCAAAAACGGCCAGAGCTGCAACAAGCCAAAACTTAATAGTTTTGACCGACGGCTTGTAAAGAACTAAATACATAATCGCTGGATAGATGAAGTTTGAGACGCAACCACCCAATGCACCACCAACTCCGAGAACTGTGTTTGCGCTTTCGTAAACCATGGCGATGATAACGGCGATGGCGTTACCAACAATTTCGCAAACTATACGTTGGCAGAGAGGTAGATTTGGCGCATCGGAATTCTTATAAATGATTTGGCCGAATGAACCGAGAACTGGCTGCATGAGACATGGGTATGAGAATGAAACAACGAAGAAAATACCTGCTTTGATGAGGTTGATGAGGATATCCTTCGAATCAAATCTTTCTAAGACACCGCTTTCGATTGTTGAACCGAAGCAGAGGTACGCTAAGAGGGAAGGAAGAATCATGATGCCAAGGCAGAGAACTTCGGCCCAAACCGTAACAATTTTACGCTTTCTGTATTCGACATTGTAATTTTGGACAATTGAGCATGAAACAACTGGTAACGCGAAGGCAAGGAAGTAAACACCCATAGCGGTGAAAATGTCGACGCTTCCAATAGCCATTTTGACTGTCTCGTGAACCTTCTTTTCTTGGGCAAGCAAAATACTTGACTTTACGGTAATTCCGATAACAAAGAAGAAGATGAAAAAGACAGTAGCTGTTGAGAAATATGACAAGAAGCCAATAGATCTTGGAATTGTCAATGCGATTGGGAGAATTAAAGAATAACCAAGAACTAATGCAGCACGCTTGATGAAATAGCTTTTTGTGAAGTTAGCGCCTGCCAATTCAAGCCATGCAATGAGGACACGGGATCCGAAAATCAAATAACTTATTGTACATGAGTAAAGGAAGATCAATTCAAATATTGAAACCGATACTTGTCCCCATTTTCCAAGAACTTTGACACAAATCTCATCGAATCCGGCAGATTTGGTGTCAAGTTGGAGTTTAACTACAATTACTGTAGCATAATATGATACGAGTGCTACAAGTGCAAGCATGAGAATAGAGGGGATAACACCTCCGTATTTGAAAGTTGCAGGGGCACCGAGCAAGCCAGCGCCCAATAAGGAATTCAATAGGTTCATAATAGTAGCAAATCGACGTACTCTATTGGGATTGCCTTCACCTTTGAATGTTTTGCTAGGATCTATGGCCGGCTGACCATCAGGACCAACAGTTGCACCTTGTGGGTTATCTAAAATGACATCTTCAACCTTAACAGTCTGCTCTTCTTGCTCATGTGGAAGACCATCAGCACCAATTACTTCTGGTGCTTCATCACCTAAATCTTCTAATGGTTGGTCTTGGATATCCATATTTTTATTACTTATTTTTTTCGATTTGTCAATTTTTGAAACGTGACAAAATCAATTGAGAGCTCTAACCGTCATTTCATTCAAATGATTGTAACATCAAGAAAAATTAACACGGATTCGTTACAATTCTTTATAGTTGTTCATATTCCCATAAAAAGAAATTGTGAATTTTTCAGTAATTTTACCCTTGATGTCGTGAATTATTTTACTCCTCTATTTTACATTTTAATCATAAGCCTAGGCATTCAAATTGATCGAGAAAACGGTGACTTTTGAAAACTTTTATAAATACAACATTATAATTTTCGAGAAGCTGATTTTATTAATAAACTAGGTGATGAATTTTTTTGATTACCTATTCAAAGTTTTATTTGGAAAATTGTTGATAAATTTTAATATATTAATAAACATGTGGTTTTATGATGTGGTTGAATTCAATTTCTTTTCAAATTCTTTTGGAGAATTAAATTTGAAAGATCATTTCATTAATATTTATCATCCTTTTTCAAAGTTAGAATACAAGATGCAATTTTTTTTGATTTATGTATTGTATTTCACATTTATCATATGTTACTCTGTTCTATTTAACACATATTATTTAACAAGAATTATAGCTTAAATATCATTTCACTTTTTAAAAGATTATTTATTTTCAAAAGTGACATCATTTCGATTTTATTCGGACTCAAAACCGTTCCTACTCGTTATGTACTCCCTTGTCAAATAATTTCACTCACAAATTGAAATGACAAGATTTTAATTCTTTTCAATTTTTTAATCTCTCCCTTTCAAAAACTGTCATTTCTAATTAAATGTCAAAATCCGCTTATTTTCATCACCATTCACTTAATTGCTTATATTAACATTCATTGTCAAATGTGTTATTTCTTCATGTTGAAGATCAATTTCAAATCGATTATTAACTTCTCTCATTACAATTTTTTTTCACTCATAATTATCGACTTTTTAATTTTTTGAGAACTCGAATTTCCAGTTTTTTTTGAATCCGTACCTATCTTTTTGATTGTATATAATGGTCAATCACAAATCGAAGACACTTGTATACGGGAATTCATGTTAAATCTTTAACGAATGAAGATTTACATGTTAGATTTCCGATCCAATTTTTTTTTCTTGCATAGTATTAACTTGATCTATATGATTTTTTGTTTAAAATTTATTAGAGATAGTATTACCCAATCAAATTAAGTTCGAGGAACAAATGACGATCGATTCTCATTAATTTTGTTATATTCTTGCTTTTTATTCACCTATTAGCATCAAATAGAAATATGCTATTCAATTATATCAATATTTTCATTATATTATACATGATTTTTAATTTCATTGTTGAAATCTAAGAAATATTTAATAAAACCTTAGAACATGAGTTAATTACCGACGTGTAATAATACGTAAATATACATTTTCATTTTAAACAACAAAAATCTGTGAAAATTTCAATCAAAAATTTTTAGGAGTTGGAAATCATTCGTAGACTTATTAACACTGCATTCACATGTTATCATCGTGAAGAGAAATCGATGAAATTCACAAATGATAATAGGTCGATAATAGCGGTTACATTCAATAGCTAATGTTTCCTTTTCCAGGGCAGACCCAAGGGATGGATGTACAAGTTCCTTCAGGTCCTTGGAAACGTCTCTCCGAAGAAGACAAGAACAAATTTATCCGTTTGCGTCACTACTTCCATCAAATGCAGAAGACGGTAAAGGATCATTTCTATTCCTCTTTTTCAACGGAGTTAGAGTATGTAATTGAATTCACAGACTATACTCCAGTATCCAGAGAGGACAGATGTGCAATTGCAGGCCTTGCAATCGCCGGACCATTTATAGCTGTGAACACGCGTCAATTGATGGCCTTTCTGGGGCGCTGCAAATCATCTATAAACGGAAGCCTACAAAATCTTGGATACCAATCATTGCGTTCAAAAACAAAATCACGAGAATGCGTATTAGCAATTTTGCCATCGTTTGAACATGATTCGAGTATCCTCAGGCAATGGACAGTCCGGCGTGTTACCGATAGTGCAAGGATCTGCTTTCTAAGTCGTTATCCAACTGCTAGATTACCAACAATCACCGCAGCCGACTTGATTGAAGAGAAGAAACCAAGAGCAGAGAAGACATCACCGCAAATGATGCCTGTAGAAAAGCAGCCACAGTTCACCAGCCTTCCTATTCAGTTACAACCTCAAGCACCATCAAATCAGATGCCAGAAATGTCGAATTCGTACTCTGTTGAATGCTTCACACAGGATGCAGCATTCCCAATCGAACCAGAACCTTATTTGATATCTCACTCGAATTCAACAATGTTTTTAGATTCTTTCGACTGGTCATGGGACCAATAACTTGTTGTTTTACTATTTTATATTATCTATTATTTAATTTTGTTTTTTGATATTTTTTTTCTCATCAAAGTTTTGTTTGTAGTTTAATAAATGGCCATTTTAAACATAAAACACTTTCCAATCAGTATTTTCTACTTTCATTTTGAAAAATTTCATTCAAATTTTATCATCTTCAAAAAGTTTATTAAAATGGATATCTTTCATAGTACCACAAACATTCTTTTTTCCCAGTAAACTCAATTTAGCAAATTTTACAAATCTATATTTGTTTCAATTGGGAAATCGATAAACATCTTATTGCTTTAGACTTTACTAGTGTTATTGTGTCTTTTCATACTTATTAACTTATTCAAAATTCATAAATAATATGAGAACTCTTTGTCAGCTTATATCGGGACGTAAATGTAATTAATGTGTATGCGAATCACTTGAAACACCAATTTATTTAGTAGTGCTTTAACTATTAGTTGAAGACATAAATGCATTCGATTCTTCAGAGACAAATAAAATGCTCACAAACGAAAAAAATTTACTTCATCTGTAATTTATAAAAAGTTAATAAAGATGAATTTTTCTAACACAAACATAATAAATAACTTTTATTCCTTGACAATCTTTTCACGGCTTTTAGCGCATTCATCGATTAATTCCCTTAAATATTCTTGTTTTGTTCCGTTGCTTACCAATGTCTGTAAAATTGGAGAGAGCTGAGAAAGGAAAGACTGTGTTGGATGTACAACAGTCAAGAACTTTATCATGTTGTTTGCAGGACCTGTTGTTACCAAAACAGCCTTTTCTATGTATTGATTTACCTTCCATTGGATTATTTTCTCTTTGACGTCATCATAAGCCAAAAGAGAATTCAATACAGAAGTAATTTCTTCCAAGTTATTCGTATATATTTCAAAGTTTTTGTAAGTAGCGGAAACAAACAACTGAACATCATCTATCAAGTGCAAATCGCTGAAGAAAACAGTCAACAAAGTTGCTGTTGAATTTCTAATTTCTTTTGTTGGACAAGCAATCAAAGAATTCACGAAATCCAAAGAAGAAAATTCCTGCATCATTGACAATCTCAATTCACTTTTCGTTAACAATGATTCCATCAATAAATTACCAAGTTCTATGTTGTAACTCGGCAAGTAATGACAAGACAAATTAAAGAAGTATTTTAAGGCAACAATGTTGTATTCGATCTCAGGTTTCTTCGCGTAATATCTCATGATTTTATAGAAATTCTTTGTCAATAAAACCCTTGAAATATTCAAATCGAGGTTCCTCAACATGTTTCTCTTCTTTATTTGTACTAAATACGTGTAATCTTCTTCGTAACAAGTGTAGAACAACAAATATGGTTCTCCTTTGATTTCAAAATCATTAACCCTTTCAACTTTGTAGTCATTGCAATAGTAATAATTTTTAACATTTCTAACAGCAGCTGTATAATGTCCATTGTCAATACTTCCATGATGCAAAGCGACGGCTTGTAAATTATATGTTTTATCACCAAAAGAAAACTGTTTTTTGATTTCAACTTTGTCATTTAATTTTATTCTTTTTCCTGTCTTATGATCATATTCGAATCTCTTCAATTGAACAATGAAAATATCAGGCAAACTCTCATAAGTTTTAGTTAAAACTGCATCAACAGTTTTTCCATTATAATTATACTTAATTCTCTGTGGTTTGTACAATTCTTTGAGACTTGTAAAGATGTCTGAATTCAAATTCACTGGAATCATTATCATTTTCTCTGTACTTTCAGAAAGAATCTTATTATCATCTGTTTTAATTTTCACGTCAATTTTTGTTGTGAAATATTTTTCAAAGTTTTTCTCGCCGACATCAATTTCCAAGTAATTAAACATTTCAGAAAGAAACTCTGCTGCATCTTGTGGTAAATTCGACTTCAAATAATTAGTTTGGTCCCAAATTGAACAAAATGATTTCGTTTCTAAATATAATTCATTAGAAAATGTCATTTTTTCAACAATATTCTGTAATAATACATTAATTCCTTCAGAAAAAACATTATCAAGCATTAAAGATAAGAATTGGCAACAACAACATAAACATTGCAATGTAGCATTCATAAAACAATTATGTCCATTATTAATAAGTCCGCATTTCAATCCAGGCTTCCTTAAAACAACTTTTTCGCCTTCAATTCCAAAATCTTTCATAATTAAATTGACGGTTTTGTAAAGAACATCTTTCAAATCATCACAAACTTGAAGAACGATGTTCCAAAACGAAATAAACAAAGAAGAATCAATTTCGTCACCCAATGTCTTCGAGAAATTGAAGAATGTTCTGGATAAATACTCAGTAACTTTGATTTTATCTTTTTTCGTTATAAATTTTTGTTCTAAAAATTTTGAAACAAATTCTAAACTGCTGAAACTATAAAAATCATTATAAAGAACTGTATCAAATAAATCCATTAAATCTATAGTCGGAACAACAATATGTGTCAAAAGTGAACTGAAAAATCTGTCATTTGGAACTTTGTTGATTTTTGACGAAATTTCAGAATAAAAAGTGACAGGAATCGGAAAAGACGATAAAATTTGTTCGAAAAACTTTGCGTCATCAGAATCATTCATTGCCAAAGAGTATAATAATGACTTGATGTTGATTTTCGATTCATCCATTACAGGAATAATTTTTGTCAACAATTTTGAAAATTTCATTGGCAATTTCATAAGTTTTTCAAACAATTCCTTTTGATCAAGAAGAGGTAAATATGTTGGTAACACTCTGAGACATTTGTCTATCATTAAATCATCAGAGAAATTGTTCAAATTGTCAACAATAAATTTTGGAATCGATTTTTCCAAAAAATCTGACAATTTTACCAAATCTGAAGTCAAAATTGTAAAATTATATAATAACAAATAAGGTCTATCAAGAGGAAAAATCTCTGACAAGTCTTGGCATGCTAATAATGTTGTAACATGTTTTTCAGAAACAGGTAAATTTTGCAACAATAAATATTGATTTTTCGTTGACAAATTTTGAACTAAAAATTCATAAATGTTAACTTGAATAACCATTCTAGATAAATCTATCGTGCGAGGAATTACATTAAAATTATTTGTCACTTTTTGTATCGTAAAAACGAGTGACGACTTTTTCAATTCTGACAAAGGCAAATCTAAGTCACAAATCTTTCCATTTAAGAAAATAGAATAATTCGTTGTGTCATAACCGAAATAATCAACAGCAGAAACAAAAACGTTTCTTATATAAGTATATTTCACAAAAATATAATAAAAAGACTGTTTTTTGTCTAAATCTGACATAACCGTCACTTCTATTGAATTCAGATTATCATACAAAGCCATTGGAACCAAAGTCTTTTGGAAAGGTATATCAGCCATGTAGTCAAGTAAGAATAAAATGAAAATAGTCAAACAATCATCTTCCAAAATATATTTTTGGAAACAAACAACTGCAGCAAGTAAAAAATCTTGATCTTTCGAATTCATCGATAAATAATGCAAAAAATTAAATCCAAACAATTCCCTGCTCCTACAAATATAACTACATGACATTTCCATGCCAATCAAGTATTCTGTTCTATCTAAATTCGGTTTGTAAATAACATTTTCTATAAAAAGTGACAAACTTTTTGAAACCGGAATTGAATCCATCATCAAAACAATTAAAACCGTTTTAAAAGGAACATTTTTGACGAAATCCATTATTTTCGCAAACATTTTCATTGAATCGAATTGGCTTGCAATAGAAATTAAACCATAAACCAACTCAGAACTTACTGGCATCATTTGTTTCGTAACAAACAAAATTAAACAATCAAGAACAGTGTCATCTTCTGTTTTCATGTGACAAAAGAATTCAAATACAATTAATTCAAGCTCTGAACATTTCTTTTTGTCTAAAATATTGTATTTCGATAATAAAACGGACAAAAAGTGACAAGTACTAATATTAATTTTTTTGTATTGAATAATTGTGTCAACAGTGTTAAGGAAATCTTCTTCTGATGCTTTCTCCGCCAATAATTTGCTTTTGAAAATTTTGACAAAATCGGGAAATTTTTTCTCATCGTTTTGTAAACCATTCAAAATTAAATCTATGGCATTTTGTCTATTTTTATTTTCGTTGATGATTTTGGTCGCTGTTTCAACCCATTTTTCATCTTTTTTGAGTTTCAGAAAATTAACCAAATGTAAATTTAAGTCATCAACACTTGAAAAGTGGTAAACAACGAAAAGGAGGTCGAGAAAGAAGTCTTCGTTGGAGAGTTTCCAGAATTCATCAATGTAGTCCCTTAAATAGCCGCAAACAGAGAGTTTTGAGTACAATACTTTCAAATTTTGTATATATTCGGCCCTGAAAGGGATTTTGAACAGGTATTCCATCGATTTGTTGTCGTTTATAAGCTTCTGATGACCTTCTTTACCTATAGGTATCGTTAAAACTTTGAAAAATAATTGAATTCCACTGTTATGATGGATTATGTTATCAGAAGCGAGTTCGTAAGTAAATATCTTGTATAGTAAGTTTATTGGCTCTATTAAAAACAGCTTGTTTTCTTTCATTAATGAAATAAATTTATCAATAATTGTTGACAAACTGTCTTTGATGTTAACACGTGATTGGGTTTTCATTATTTCGTATAGCCTGTTGAGAATTTGCAGTGCCATGTCTGAATGCTGGTTGCTTTTGTACTTATAAAAAAATTCAAAGGCAAAATTTGATAAAGCGACAAGAGTTTGCAGGTCATATGTATTCACTTTCGACATTATATAATGAAAATCTGTGTTATCTATCATCTTTTGTTGAAGAGTGGGATATAATTTCGGATTTGCTTTATAAATGGCGTTTTCTGAATTAAAAATAGATGTAATGATTTTCGGAATTGCACTGTAGTGATAATCGAATTCAACTCTGATAATTTGAACAAATTGCCAGAGTATTTCGAAATATACTTTTTTGCTATCCGTATTTATAGATTTATTTGACAGAATCTTCATCAATATATTATTGTGAATGAAAGGAAGGAATTTATCTGCTAAAATATTGTATTTTTTCATTAAATTTAGATCTTCTCTGAGAGTTTTAACAATTTTCACAAAATCTTCAACGTAATATGGAAGTTCATCTGCATTATCTATGCAATTCATGAATAAAGTAAGCCATGTTTGAAAGTCTGACTCAGGCCTAATTTCATTCATTGAAAAGTTTTTTTTTATATTTTTTTATGGAAATTTTTTTTTATTCATTGTAATTAACTTTTATTATCATTTCAAAAGATTTTCTACAAAATATAGTTAATTCATTGCATTTTGCATCAACTCAAGAAGAATTTCATAAACTGTAATCATTAACTTATGAAATACCATCAATCTAGCATGTAACAAGTCAAATTTATCATTTGTGCATAGAATGGATCAAATTCTTGTTGCATATGGAGCCAAAAAGGGTAAATCTAATAATTTCGAATTTAATGGATATTCTGAAGTTGTAAAATATTTGCTAATAGAGATATTTATGGTTGTCATCCAATATATTTGTTCGCTGATTTAAAAATAGAATGCAAATATATAAATGCGTTTGTTTAATAACTAGAATATATTAAATTGCGCCATGGTATTTAAGATAATCCTTAATTTCTTCAGTAGTTGCATAATCAATAGGAGCTTGCCCATAATCATTTTTAACATTGACATCTGCACCATGTGAAATAAGAGCTTCTATTATTTCTAAATTACTACTATAAATTGCATAATGAAGTGCAGTTGTTCCATAGTTATTTCTGACATTCACATCTGCACCATATGAAAGAAGCATATTAACAAAATTGATTTTATTATCATATGCCGAAATATGAAGCGCAGTTGACCCATCAACATCTTTTCCATTGACATCTGCACCATGAGTGATAAAGAATTCACAAAGGGATGGAATATTAAATCTAACAGATTCTGCGACACATTTGTTGACATCATTTAATTTGTCTAAATAAACTAAAAATGCTTGAAGATTATTATATCTAATACAGTCTGCGATATCAATTTTTAAGTTGTATTCATTCATCAAAAAAGTAACAAAATCGATGTTATGTGAAGCAATTGCCCATGTCATACTAAAATTATCAGCTATTTGATATTTCAAGCATTCACTAATGATGTGTGGATTTCCACCTATAAATGAACAATAAAGACACCCCAGAGGAATTTGTGCGTGAAATCTTAGGTGAACTTAAAACAATTGACTGCACCATAATAGGAGCAATATCTATAAAAATGATAAGCTGGAGAGCTAAATTCATCATTTAAGTCATTGTAATTTTCTTCTATATATGATATAAATGCTTTGATATCATCATCCATAATTATTTTAATCATTGGTATTACCTTGAGAAAAAAATTACTTAAATAATCGGATATTGGATATTCCATCGTGAGACAATAGATAAGCTCTATATTAAAATCTTTAGCGAGTATAGTTTTGAATCGATAGGGTAGATCATTATAAATATTTGGATTTTCTTTGATGACTTTTTTTAAAAGGATGATATAAGATTTGGCATATCGATTATTGCATCTAATTGCATTTTCAATTGATAAGATGATCTCATATATTGTAAAAAGTTTTGTTTCAATTAAATTATTTTTGATTCGCTTGAAAAGTTCGTCTATTTTGTTTTCGTCGAACGTATTTAGCTTGTACAACGTTTGGAATATGTCAATATAATCTTTGAATAAATCCATAAGTTCACAGTAATAGGATTTCTCCATTAAAAATTTTGTAAAATTCACAATTTGAATGGCGATTATTTTATCTTATGAGCAAAAGGGGGGAACTCATTTTTTAGACCAAAAAAGTGGCACCTGAGTGTATTGTTTCTGCTTTATCTGATCATTGAAACGGAATTGATCCACGTTATTAGTATGAAACAATAATATACTAGGGACTAAAGAATATTAATATTACAAAAACCCAATTATTCGATGTTCAACTCATCATATCTTGCATTAAAGTTGATACCTTTATTTTTTCGAAATATTACAACAGTAGTGACCTTACGTATTACCAATGATAGCCAAAGTACTATTTTGGCATAAAAAATTTAAAACGATATTGAAACAACATATTGACTAGTCATTCTGGTATAGTATTATGCATACTATCAGGTGATATATTCTCAAATATCTTAGCTTAGCTTCCGTTTGATTATGAGATACAGATCTAATGTTGCTTATTTTATACCCATAGTCACTAACTGATAACATTATTATGATAAGAATACTAAATGTGCGAATTTAATATACGTTTGATTCAGATTTATTGTCGAAATGCATTTCAGAATATATATCTTGAACTCATCTGTGAATAAAATCATGATATTATTGATTGTTTTCTAGATACTTACAATAGTTTCTAAACATGTGAAGATAATCCTTAATTTGAACCAGAAATAATTTTAAATTACTAACAATAGATGGTTGTCTATATAGAATAGTATATTATTTTTGATAGTAAGCTATGACTGATTTATAATTTTGGAATGTATACTTCTTTTCTATATCTTCGAAAAATAGTTATAAGATTTTGCTTTATAATTGACACAATTTAGTAGAAAAATTATAGAATAGCAAAAATAAAAAGGTTTTATCGATTTGGAACACAATGAAAATGGTTCATTTCTCTCTAAATTATAAATTTTCAAAAAAATTAACCTCAATTTTCCAAAAAAAATCAAGAATTGAAAAAAACGTTATCATTTTCTAGAAAATTGCTTAGGCTTTTTCTATAATGGAAAAAATTTGGAGAAATTCACCAAGGAGAACTTCATTCTAGGTGTCCAAAGCAATTGCTATCAGTCAAAAAAACCTAGAAAATTTTAAATATTGATATCGATTTTCATCAATCACTTAAAATTGATTGTTTGCAGTCGATGTCATCACACCCCATTAAATTCTAATATATTTGAACATATTACAAATCGTTTTTGAAACTTATCAACATTTCGCGCAATTTAACAATACTCCAACTCTCATACACAGTTCCTATTACCACAGTCTTATTTTAAGAAGAAATGATTAATAAAATCTAAGATCTAACGATTTATTTACCCAATTCGAAAAAAAAAATTAATTATAAATCCTTATTTGTTCATGTTTTATATACAGATGTAGAAAGGAAAACGAATAAAGTGTTACTTCAAAAAAATACCTGAAAGCACCCTAATCAATAAACAATTTACTTCTTTAGCATCGTATTTTGCTCGTCTTGAGCCATATTTTTCGTTTAATTTTCATAATACGATAAAACATATGCGTTATCAAGTAAAATATGGATATTTTAGAAGATCATAATATATCTCGAAATCAAACGAAAGCCATTCTATGAGTCCATACACACTATTACTATACTTCATATGTCAAGCATAATGAGAACAATTTTGGTCGATACCTTTGTTGTCGACGAAGTTCCCCCCTTTTTTATGAGCCAAATTGTCAATATGATAAATTGTAATTTTGAATATAAAAATCTCAATCTACATCAAAAAAGTGAAATTGACAACAAAAAATTTGTTTCTTTTCAATCAAGGACAGATTTTTTTTGATCCGTTATAGATGCTGTTGGTTCAATGTATCTTAGAGCGTCACATTTTTTATCTGCGAGAGAATCTTGTTAGGATCTTCATGTGAGATATTTTTGCTTTGACAATTATAGATAATAAAAGGAATGATAATAGATCATCTAAAGTTGGAAAACAAACAAATGTTTACATGTAAAGAGTATTTCTAAATGAAAATATTATTTTTCTAAATAAAAACAAACAAAAAAATATATTTATTATATTGGTTCTTCATTAACAGCAGGTAAAGTCTGTTCTGACTCAATGAATGACACAGCTTCTTCCAAAGTCATTTCCTTCGAAGTGCTCTTGTTGTTCATATTAGAAATTCCGAAGAATTTGTCTGAAACTTCCAACATTTCAGGTCTAAAAGTAGAGAAAATGAACTGGGAAGGAGGATCAGCATTTGCCATCTCAGAAATCACTTCAGACAAATTCTTTCTGTGTTGAGGATCCAAATCTGCATCAATTTCGTCAAACAAGTAGAAAGGTGTTGGCGTTGTTTTTTGAATAGCCAACAAGAAAGAAATTGCGCATATCGTTTTTTGGCCACCACTCATTTGTTCAATGAAGAAATCATCAAATCTAAAGGCAACTCCTTTTAATGGTGTCTCTTCTTCTTGACCTAGATTTGAGCTTTCTCGCTGTAGAACAATTTGACAATTCCTCGTCGGCTCAAGCTTATGATAGATATCTTTAAAATGATAACTCAATTTAGCAAAGAATGATTCAAATGCTGATCGTTTTTTAGAATCAAGTTCTGAAATTAATTCGATCAAACTCTTCCTCGAATCATCAATTTCTTGAAGATTTCGCTCAAGTTCTTTCTTATGCCCGGCAAACTTAAAGAATTGATCGTCAGCCTTTTTGTTAACATGCCTGAAAAGTGACAATTCTGTATTTATTTGGTCGAAAACATCTCTTATTCTTGTATCAGAAAATTCCTTATATTCTGCGATTTCTTCTTCAGGAATAGGAGTAATGAAATTCCTTCGTTCTGTGGCTTCTTTTGCCAAACGATTTTGTAAAGTGAACTGTGTTGTCAGATTTTCAAAAGAACTCTGTTGATGACGGATTTTGTTTTTGATTTCATTTTGCGTTTTTGTTTTTTCCGTCAAAATTTTTGTGTTTTCTTTCAGTTCATTTTTGACTTTGATAAGTTCATTTTTATAATCATTCAATTTGTTTTTAAGATCTTCTCTTTTGTCTTCGTAATTTACAATGTCACTTTTCAATTTATCAATGTCACTTTTTAGTTTATTTGTATCTACATTTTCTGACATCAATTTTGTTATTTTTTCATTCAATGACTGTATGAAACTTGTTTGAGATCCAATCTTGAGTTCTAATGAAATTGATTCGCCTGTCAAAACCGCCAACTTCTCAGAAATTTCATTGATTTCTTCTTCTGACAAATTTTCGTCATTTTTTTCTGCATTCACTTCACTTTTGACAAGTAATAGTTCTGGTTGAAGTTTTATCTGTTTGGATTTAAGATCTTCTAATCTGGATGAAAATACAGAGTTGTCACTTTTCAGACTATCACTTTTTTGTATTAATGAATTAATTTTTTCTTTAATTGACTGTATATCATTTTCTCTTTTGATTTGGTTCTTTGAAGCTTCCGAAATTTGTTCTTCTGATTCTGACACTTTTTCTTTTATGGTCACTTCACTTTTCTCTAATTCAGACATTTCATTTTGCAGTTTCATCAAATTGAAATGTAAAATTGGAATAGAATTGAGAGGATTACGATAACCGCCTGTCATTAAACCGTTATAATAGTTTACATCACCGGAAACAGTTACAGTGTTTACTTTCTGTGTTTCGCTCTCATCAATTGCGGAATCCAAGGTCGGACACAATCCGAAATTTCCAAATACATAATCAACAATTTTTTGGAATTTTTCTTCTTTCACGACGATAAAATCCGTTAGCGGTTTCATCTGATTTGTTGTTGGAATCTTTCTGTTGACAGTTTGCAATCTATTCAACAATATTATTTGTACACTGCCAAATTTTGTTTCTGACAATTTTTCATTCAATTTTTTGGCACTTTTATCGTCATCTGCTACGAAAGCGAACAATTTTTTACCACCAACAGCATCAATAGCAGGAGCGATGTCACTATCTGATTTAAGATCAATGAGATCGATCAAGGGACCATTTATTCCATCAATATTTTGTTTCTTGATGAAATTCACGATTTCGTAAAAAGAATTCTGCTGATATTTCAGTTTGTATTCGGATATTGATTTCTGTAACTGTGATTTCCTCTTGACGATGTCTGATTCTTGTTTCCAAGCTTGTTTTCTGTTGTCCAAAGAATCGAAAAATTCTTTTTTGGAAATTTCAAAATTTTGTTTGGCAACATGTAGCTGTTCCTTTTGGTTTTGGATCTCTCTTTCGATATCTTCTATCTGTTTGTTATTATTGTTGATTTTGTTTGAGATATCGAAAATTTTATTTTCATTTGATTCGACTTGGAACTTCATTTGGTTGTATTTCTTATCTAGATCTGATTTGTGCTTGAATATCTTGGCATTCAACTGTCCAATTTCTGTTTTCTTTTCAAATAATTCATTTTTCATTTCATCTTTCTTTGTTTCTGCGCCTTTGAGCTTCTCCTTGAGGTTGTTGATCTCTATTGGTATCTGCTCTTGCTGTTCTGATGATCTATTCAGTTTCTTTTCTAAAGATTCTAATTTTAATTTTGAATTTTCTGTTTTTGTAATTGTTTTCTCGATCATTTCTTCAAAAGATGTAATGGATGACTGTAGATTATCTTGGTTGTTCGTTGATTCTTGTATCAACCGACTTAAATCATTGATTTCATTTGAAATTTCTTCAAAAGAATTTCGAAGTTCTTCCAAAACTGTGCTTTGATTTGACCTTATCTCATCAATGGACTTGATCTGCTCTTCTGCTTCGTTCTTCTGACGATCGTAGATGATGTATTCAAGTGCTCTTTTCTTCTTATCCAATTGAAAAAATGATTCAAGCTCTTCTCGCTCTTTTTCGAGTTGCTCGATCTTGTAGTCAATGTATTCGATGCTTTCGCCTATCTTTTTGCGTCGCTCGTCTGATTCGGCGATCATTTTGACTGATTCTTGCCTTTTATCTGTATAAACTTGGATGCCAGAGATATCGAAAAACAGGCATAAGCGATCCTCATCACTCATCTCTGCAACTCCTTTGACTCTGTTTTGCTGTATGATGAACGTTTCGTTGTTTAATGAAATGTTTGCGGAGTTGAAAAGGGAAACTATGTCATTTCGCATCGAATGCTTGCGATCTATAAAGTACTCATCCTTTTGCATGCCGATTTCGCGACGTATAGAGAACTCTTGCTTGTCAATTGAAAACATTCGGTTCGTATTATCGAAGGTAATCTCAACAAAGGCACGGTTTTTCTGAACATTTCCTGAATGCAGTAAGGCTATTCTGTTTTTGTGAGGGAGCATCGAGTAGTTTTCTAATAATACAAACTCAATCGCTTGAAATAGCGTGGTTTTCCCTGAACCATTAAGACCTAAGATGCAATTCTTGCCGGGTGAGAATGGACCAAAGATGGTTGTGTCGGCAAATGCTTTGAAGCCACTAATCACAACCTTCTTTATATTCATTGAACTTAGAAAAAATTTTGGCGCCAAAAATAAAAAACATCAAAAAAGTTATGAATGAATATGTATTGTATAATCCATGTATTTTGCTTTTATCGGAGTTTCATAAATAAACGAATTTTCCAAGCCAAGATCTCAAATTAATTTGCTTGGAAACCAAATAAAATCAAATAAAAATACATATAAATATTGTTTTTAAAATAATTTTTTCGTAAATACCCAGTTTTCATTTCGAACCAAGGTAAATTCAAAAGTTATCGAATATTTATCCACGATAATAGTCATAAAACAACTAGTAAATGAATATTAACAAGCTATAATTGTAATTTGATCGCTCATTTACATTGATTTATTTCGAATTATATTTTTTTATGAAGAAATCATCATAAATTATCATGTTAATGCAGATCTCATCAGCATAAATATGTTTCAGATTATATCAAATTTCAAATTTCGTTTTTGTCGAAGCATATTCATATGTTACAATCACACATGAACAATAAATGATGCTCTGTAGTGAATTGAAAGAACTGTGCTCTAATGTGCAAGCAAAATTACTTTATTTCATACAAGATCAGCTCATGAAGTAGATAAGATCAATATCTATGCTTTATCAAACTAATTAAGTGGAATAAACTATTCTAATGGCTAACAAATAAAATTTGAAACAAAATTTTAATGGTAAACAAACTGGCAAGGACTTGCATTCATTTTCATGCTTCTAAGACATTTGAAATCATAATGCTTTGCAACAAAATTTGATCAAAAAAATTGAACAATGATCAGAAATCCGAAGTTTCCTGAATTTTGATTTGATTCCACAAAAGTTTATGTCATTTCCTTGCTCGTTCCAAAATTTAAGAATAATAAAAATAGCCATCAAAAATAAAATTTTTTTATTAGCCAAAAATTTCCTTTCTTTTTTCGAATTGAAGGGAAAATAATCGTTGGTCCAAATGAGTTCAGGCGCTTATATCCCACCTCACTTAAGAAACAGACCACAACAGCAAGCCACACAACCACCTCCAAACCACGCTCCACGCGATGATTATCGTCCTTATCCTTCAGGTGGAGGCTACAGGCAAGATTACAGACGTCCTAACGTGTTTAATGAGCCATATCATCATCCAACACGTCCACCGACGGGCGATCAATTAAGCAGAAGTCGATCAATGCCAAATCCACCTAAAGCAATTACAGATGAAGAAATTGAAGATTTATTTATGAGAAACAAAGCAAGTACAGATGGACCAGATATTTCAGTTTACGAGGGCGCAGACGTCAAAGTCGAGGCCGGAAATCATATCCCTCCTATCATAGATTTCCCAGGCTGCGGCATCCGAAATGAAGTACTTAGAAACGTCGCACACAACGGCTACAAAGTTCCCACACCAGTTCAACGCTATTCCATACCATATATTCTCAATGGAGAAGATCTTATCGTTACATCACAGACAGGTTCAGGTAAAACAGCAGCTTTCATGCTTCCTGTTATTACACAGCTTATAGGCACATGCCACTCACCAAATCCGTCCTGCGTAGCCTTGTGTCCAACGAGAGAACTTGCAATTCAAATTTTCGAAGAAACTCGCAAATTCTGCAAAGGCACCGATCTCAAAACAACATGCGTATTCGGAGGAGCACCAATTACAGAACAAATTCGCAACTTGAGTCGTGGAATTGATATCGTCATCGCAACTCCAGGCCGTCTTATCGATATTCTTAAACAGCATTGCATTACCTTATCAGAGGTCCGCTTCCTCATTCTCGA
Organism: Trichomonas vaginalis G3; assembly: GCF_026262505.1. Lineage (NCBI taxonomy): Eukaryota > Parabasalia > Trichomonadida > Trichomonadidae > Trichomonas > Trichomonas vaginalis. The sequence goes on from NC_067207.1 coordinate 15,421,258, forward strand.
TGAAGCAGATCGTATGTTGGATATGGGTTTTGAGCCACAGATGCAAGAAGTCATCAACGGATGGGACATGCCACCCGCTGATGATCGTCAGACAATGCTTTTCTCCGCTACATTCCCTGACGCTGTCAGAAATCTTGCTCGTGACTTTATGCGACCAAAATATTGCAGAATATCAGTTGGTATGCAAGACGCTCCTAAATCCATCGAACAGAGATTCATTTACTGCTCCGAAATGGACAAATTCTCCGAATTACTCGGTGTTATCAAAGAAGTCGACGGACCAACTCTCGTTTTTGCAGAACGAAAGGTCTCCGTCGACCGTATCGAACGTTTCCTCTACGACGAACACACCGCTGTCGTTGCCATCCACGGCGAACGTCAGATGGACCAGAGATTGGCCGCTCTCAGGCAGTTCACCACTGGAAGGGCCAACATCATGGTCGCAACAGACGTCGCCTCCCGTGGTCTCGATATCAGCAACGTTGCCCACGTCATCAACCTCGACCTCCCAACAGATCTCGACACATATACACACAGAATCGGAAGAACAGGACGTGCTGGTAAGCATGGCCTCGCGACTTCCTTCTTCAACGAGTCGAATAACGCGTTCCTCGCTCAGTTGATTCAGCATCTTCGCTCAAAGAACCTTCCTATACCAGAAGGACTCGAGGAATACGAAGCAAGTGGTGCTCTGAGAAGAGTATCAGTGGGAAAGGGCTCTGGGAGAGGAGGTTTCGGTAATTCTATGACTAGATCTAATTCTGGTTTCGGTTCCGGAGGCGGTTACGGTTATGGAAGAGGTTACAATTGATTTCTGTATATTTTTAGATTTTTTTTTGTAATTTTTTTTGGGAATTTTTTTCTTTTAATTTTTTTTGTAATATATTATTGTATTAATATTATCTTACTTTAATAATATGATTGCGAAATTCATAATACTATTACAGTTTTATAAATAATAAAAATATTTGTAAATACATGATAAAAAAATAACTTGCGGTTTATTAAATTTATCATAAATTTAATTACTTTTTTATTTCTTTATTTGCAAATCAATAAAAATGAGTTTTGGAATTTGGATATCAGTAATCTTTTGGCAAATATTGAAAATGAAGTCTCCAATTGTTTCTATTGTATCAAATAGTTCGATTTTAGTGATTCCAATGCAATAATTAATTGTTTGACTCGAAATTTATATTTTAATACTATACTATTAGAGAATTCGAACTAAAGTAAAGCATTGAGAGAAACAATTATCGCCAATCTGAAAGTTTGCACCTATATTGATTTAATGCAACTTCTATAATTTTTTTTTTGTAATTTTTCTGGGAAAACTAACTCAATTATGCCAATTCCACTAGAAAACTAACTCTTTATCATAAGCCTGAGCATCATCTATAAATATTTTGAGAGAATTCCATGTATTAAAATTAATTCCTAATGAGATTATGTATTCAGTATTGAAATTTCTCCATCTAAGAATGTATATGATAATAATTGATCAGCGACCTTTATTGACTGTAATTATCAACCATTTTTTTAATCAAAATTTTGAAAATAATATAAGATTAGATATTTTAAAAGATGATTAACAAAAACATTGATTGACAATATTAAATTTTTCATGAGCTATGAAGTGAATTTGATTAATTAATGAATTACAAACAACATCTATTGTTGCACGAATTCATAAATATTGATTATATCCTTTATCATGTTTTACCATACTGATAACATATTGTGTGTAGTCTTCTTCTTCGGTCCCTTCCTCCTCTTCTTCCTCTTCATCATCATTATTATCAACTTCATCATTTCCTTCAACATCTTCTGCAGCATTCTTAACACAAAAAAATTTAATTCAAAGTTCATCATAAAAATCAGTTTCGTCGTCATCATCATCAACAAATTCTTTATAAGCTATTGCACCTTTCTCAACTAAATAATTTGCAATTTCAATTGCATCATTTTCATTTGCAATTTCAAGAGGAGAAATTCTTTCAGTGCAGTAATCTTCATCAGTATCTATAATTTTCATATTAACATCTGCACCACTTTCAACTAATTTTTTGACAATTTCAAGTGATCCATGTTTAATTGCAACAGCAAGGGGCGTTTCAAAATCTTTATAATCATAACCACCATGGTAATCACTAAATCTCTTATTAATATATGCACCGTGTTCAATTAGGAATTGGACCATTTCGATCGAATCTTTAATTATTGCAGCTTTGAGTGGAGTTTTATAATCAAAGTACTCGCGGGTCTCCTTATTGACATTAGCACCATGTTCGACCTAGTATTTGGCAATATCAGTCATACCTTTCTCAATTGCCAGTATGAGAGGATATTGTCCTGAAAAATCTTCTTTATAATTTGCACCATGTTCAATTAAAAATTTGACTAATTCAATTGATTTTTGTTTAAAGGCAAGAATGAGAGGATTGTAAGATTCTGTGTAGCATGATCCCCATACATGCTTCTTGTGAGTAGCTATTGCATTAACATTTGCTCCATTCTCTATTAAACATTTTGAAATTTTAATTTTATTCTTTTTGATTGCAAGAGTAAGAGGAGTATTCACATTTTCATTATAGTTACCTTCATGTGTTTCTCCATCTGTTTTAATTAAGGTTTTAGAGTAAAAGAATAAATTAACATCAGCACCATCATTTATTAAACGTTTAACATCTTCAATCGAATTTCTTTTGATTGCAAGTGCAAGAGGATGATTAGAATCAACTACTGTTTCAGACATTCTAAATGAATGAAAATAACAATAAGAAATTTGAACGAAAATTTTTGAAAAAAATAGTCGTGATTATTCTGACAGACTTTTCAACTCTAAAATATAGACACCATTAACTTTTTCTTATATCATTCATTCCAAATCACTTGATTCTATGTCTTGTTAATGAGGTCTAGTAAATCCGATAAGACTTAGTCGTTCAATAATTGATTATGTTAATTCAATCTTTTTGAGAGCAGGGAGATGATACATTACATAGGTATTGTTTTCTCTTGTTATTTAAGAAATGTAAAAAAGAAGACCTGCTTATTACTTTACATTTTTTTCCAGCTGATTCTTAAATAAATAATCTACATCATTGTAATAACAAATACTGAAACTAAGTAAAAACAATATAGAGGGAAAAAAAAAATTTTACAATTAAAGGCAAATTTTCAGAGTAGGTGCCAAAAGTGCTTACTCTTAAACAACCGTCGAATTTCCGGGTGAAATCGTGACACACTTTCGTCTTTCGTAGGCAGTGGTGGTTGTTACAAAAGGTAACTTCGAATGTAGCGTGAAATCTGCAAAAAAAATTCTGAAATTTGAAAGGAGAACACAAAAATTGAATAGTTTACGTCAATAAAAAAGAGAAAAATGAAGCCAATGTGTCTCGAACCTAGGACTTAGAGCAGCAATCCCACTGTTTATCAAATTACACTACATGCATCTCTCACCTCAGTGAATGAGATCAACTATATGATAACTTTTTCCCCATTATATTCTTGTGGAAAAGTGACAAATAGCAACTTTGACCCTCTCTCCAAATTTTCATGAAAGTGCTATCAGTTCATTGAGTTTCTATTTACAAAAGAAATTATATTTAGTATAAGTCACAAATTTTTAGTTTCTTGAGATAACAAAAAAATAAAAAAAAAGTACAATATATATTACTTAAAATTCAACGAATCTGTCTTTTCCCAACATTCTAACAAATCATCCTCCTTTTCATCTATTGAAAATGAGAATAAAGTAGATAATTTCTTCTCTTGACGCCGTGGTTCGATATAAGCAGGTTTCTGTATTTCTACTTGTGTTTGATTGTATTTCCGCTCTTGGAATGCTGAATTCTGATCTGAAAATAAAGAAGATATTGGTTTAAATGGTCCATTTGCAGTTCCCTGGCAAACAGGGAGTGATAATGATATGTATTTTTTATCTAGCCATGTTCTCATCTGTTGTGGAAGATAAGGGCCAAGAACTTGACCAGTTGGATCTTTATAAAACCATAAAGTTGCCAATTCTTCTTCAGAAAATGGTTTTGTTGCATCCAATTTCTTTCCTTTTGGCGATGCACGTATCTGTCTTTTAATCTGAGTTGTCTGCGCTGTTCTAGGTGTAATTTTTCCATTTATTACGCTAGAAGGTACATTAATTTCTGATGTTGGTGGTTTGAATGTATTGCATTCTAGACTTTGAACTTCTTTCATGTATACATTTTCGTATGCCATGAGCTCTGTTGGTGCTGGTAATATTGATGCGGGTTTGAATGAAGATAATATTTTTTGAATTGAATATTTGGGTGTAAGCATTTGAAGTGGATTGTCTGCTTCGTCATCTTCACTTCCTGATGACTTTAAAACAGCAAATCTACTCATTTTAAAAAATTTTTATTGTCAAAACCGTAATTTGAATATATCATCTGATGAATTGTCATGATTTTCTATTTCCTTTTTAAAAGACTTCCCGAGTGTGTTTGTGCTATGCGTCGTAATGAATAATTTTGACTTGATTTGGTAAATATTGAAAACAATTCAACTGGCTGATGCCTGGTTGCAAATCAGTACAACTAACCTTTGATATTGTAAAGCTTAATGTTCTCTGAAGATCAAGCAACGTCGGCTTAATTTTTAAAAAAGTTAATTATTGATCGTCCTATATAATAAATATTAATAAATGAAATAACTTTGCTTGAATAGGGAATAATAGTATGTTTAAATTAAAAAAATATTTATAAAAGAAAAATATTTTCTTATAAAAATAATATTTTAAACAAAACAAGTAGTAAATTATGCTGTGTATGACTCTTTCGGATATGTCTTGAGCTTATCTGAGATTCCATCAAAGAAATGTTGCCTTGATAAACTTTGAATTTCGTTCAACATGGCATCGAATGTAATACTCTTATTTTGGTAGCTCTGTTTGATTATTTCAATTGTTTCTTGATAAGCTTGTCGAGAAGCTTCAAATCTTAATTCGATTTCTACTTCTGGATTAAGAGCATAGCCTTGGGCATAGTTTTGTGTGGCTTGTGCTGTAACACTAGCTCTGTAATCTTCGATTGCTTTTTGAGATAAAGCGATTTGATGTTTCATTAAAGCGTATTGCGTTGAAACAGAGGCTAATTCAGCTTGTGCTTTATTAGATGCTTCAACTAGTTTATTTGCATCATCGTAAGCTTCAGCTTTTAATTCTTCAACGTTAATTTGCGGTTTTTGTTCAATTTGTTGTGGTGCATTAGCATAGCCTTGTATTTGCTGTGGTGTCTGGATCATTATCGGAGGGTTTTGCATGAAAAATCTATATAAATCATCTCCCATTTGAAGCAAAGTTGATTGTCTGAATACCCAGTTGTGTACAACAGGCATATTAACAACACCTTGAGGTGTGAGACCGTGTGATGGGCAAATTTGAGAAGGATCAATTCTAAATTGAATGTATGGAGATTTCATTGGGAATTTTGGAGTTAATGTGATATCAAGGTTTACATAACTTTGTGTTCCTCCGATGTTAAATAGGAGATAACCTGAAATAGCAATCAAATTTCCTACACTAGAACTGAATTGTCGGGGTTGTAATGTGTTGTAGCGTTGGATAAATAGTTCAATGTCTCTACAAATAGCTGCATGATATTCTTGTGGATAAACAGTACTTTGAAAGATTTGAATCATTAATTTGAAAAAAAAAATCCGATGAAAAATTTTTTGTTACAGAATTTAAACCTTGATTTGAACATCATAATTAGATTTTGGTTTCATTGAATGTATTCGATAAGTCTAATATATTGCACATGGTTTCGCAAAATGATATTTCATATTGCGAAGTAAATCTTGATTCAAAGGTAAATATGATGAAAGCTGGTTTAGGTTGTTAGTTTTGCATATATAAGAAAAGCTAATTATATTTGCAACTTTGAAAGCTGCTTCTCAATTAAATTAAATCATTTTGTTGCTCAAATGCTTTCACCATTGATTCATAACAATATAAAGTCCTCATAAACTAATCTACATATAATAATGAAACCAAGTTAAATAATATTTATAATTCTCAGGTAAATGATTATTTTTGCTTTTAAGGATACCCTTACGTGTCAGATTTTTTGCGCATACGAAGAAGTCATGCTAGACATGAGCTATAAACCTGAAATTTTAGCAACATATTTAAAACTTTTTAAACTACAATACACTTTAATATTCAAGAACAAAAATATTCTTTTTAGAAATTACATAATTATTTTATGTGAAATCTATATAAAAACATATTTTGCGAGCGTAACTTTTTTCTTTATAAGCACCTTATATGACTGATAAACTGTGAAGGCACATAATTGTTAATTCATAGAGTTGATATGTTTCCAAAATTGAGAGGAAATTTGAAAATTGAATACCCTTTCAATTCAATTTTCAAAAGATATCAGCTCCTTCAATAATTGAAGGACGATTTTGATCATTTGCTCTTAAAACAAGTATGCCATGGAGAAAAAAGTTACGCTCGCAAATCTGAAATATAACTATCATATAAAAAAATTAAATTTCTAATTTTTTACTCTATAGATATTATTGGCCACTTGTGTAATGCATAAAAGTTTATGTCATATGCATACATTTGGAAGTATGGGAGACGAGGGAAATTACTTCTATGAGGCACTAGGATTTTTAAAAATTTCTCTATCGGACTCACCATTCAATTTCTCGAAAATTAAAAAAAATCAATAATAGCTAAAATGTATTATGCATAACAAATTTTAATGTTACACGGTATTTTTTGAACTTCATGACATGAATTTTCTTTATATTATTTTTTTTTGGATTTTCTATGATTTATGCGATAGGCTGGAACAACATTGTAAGTGCAATGATATCATTTATAGAGAAATCTAAAACTTCAGCATTCAGAACTCGCAACCACAAAAATATTCATTTGCTAAGTAAGTAAAGTTGATTAAGTTCGACACTTAGCTTTTATACGTAAAACCAAGTGTGTATTGTTATTTCTTGTTAAATTATTGAGAAAAAAATAAATTGTAAGAGAAACGATACTGATTATTGAAATAATATTGAGGGTAGCTGCAGATTTCTTCATTAACATGCCGGAAATTTGTTAATCTTGGTTTTCTATCATAAAATCTGTCGAAGAATCTAAAAACGGAGATATGAAATAGAGATCATGTAAATCTAGAGTATCCTGTCAGAAAAATAGACTAAGCATGTAACCCTTTTTTGGTCATAAACACTTTTTACCACTTAGTCATACAGATGATCATTAAATTTAAACGAGCACTTTTTGTCAGAATTTATTCTTTTACAAAGACAGAAGATTTTAGTATTATTTAATATTAGTGCTGTAGCAAAATTCAAAAAACGGTGAAAATTCAGTGAATTTGTGAATTCACATTTTTTTTCGACATTTTTCTTGATATATCCATGCACATTAAGAACACAGCTTTGATACGCTTAAAAAAGCATATTTCATATGAAATTGTTAAAGAAATAAACAATTTATATAAAAATTGCACTTATGGGCAGTTTAGATATATAATTTATATATAACATATATACAAATCCATAGACAAAGTGCAATAACTACAATGTTGTAGAAAATTACAGCAGAAATACTGACTTTTTGAAGGATAATAAGAATTCTTCTAAAAATACTGAAAATTAACATATTTCTGTACTCAATTTAGTATATGCACAGAAGTTATGATTTGGTGTTAGGTTTTTATGCCCCAAAATCTAGATTTTTGTGACATCAAATCTTATTAGTGGATAAATCAAAGACTGTCATTTTGAAATAAGCTCATATCAATAAATATCCATTTAAAAGCCTTATTGTAATATGTAACTAGCAAAAAGCCTAATATTTATCAAAATTAATCAAATCAAATGATCAATATTCATGATATGTCATCAGCAATAGCTAATTGATATTTTATTTTGTATTGATATTCATTTTTCTCATATTATACACGATTATATCTCTTTTTTTTAAAAAAAGTTTTTATATTAGACATGAAAGTTGAATTAATACAATTTTGTACTAGAGTTTGTTTGTATATTAAATAATAATGATATATACTTCAACATATTGCGTCTCACCATTACCAAAATGTAATTTTGCATACAATTTTCTTTCATTTAACAATGATGTTATTTGAAAAGTGATACTTCCATGATTATTGATTAATGTTCCATCATATATAGGAATGAATGTTAAACAAGACACGCCTGCAGCTGGGTGCATTCGTGGCATTGTGATAAGGCTTATATATAAAGACTTCTCTCGATCAGCATTACGTCAAATGAATATTGACCCATTATTTTGGCGATGCGCTAGTTCCAAGTAGAAATGCTTTGGTATATTTAGGTTATGTCTATATGTTATGAATCATGGTATTATTGATAAAAACGTTCTTAGTCATTAAATCAATCCTAGTATCTAAAGATATAATTTAGATTTTTTTGTTTATTGCTAAAATTAAATACAGTATAACTTTCTTTCATATTGTCGGTACTAACAATACAAGATTGTGTTGAAAAAAACTTAAATATGCATGAAAATTAAATTTAATGTGTAAATATGATAAAAATTTCAACTTTACTAATAACATACATAAGTTTCTGATAGTTTAATATAGTTCATATTGATGTGACTGTAAACTATATCAAAAAAATATTTTTAAATATTGTTATGCAAATAATGGGATTTCTAAGGAAAAAATGATTATATTTGTTATATAAAGCAATCTTTTTAATTATTCACTACGTTTATTACATTTTTTGCCGACCATTTACGTAATATGCCTCCACCAAGCAGACGCAAACAACAAAGTCGTGAAGCTAACGAAAAATCAATTGAAGCAAGAAAAAACTCCCAAGAAAAGAATGCGCCAAAGGAAGTCGATCCAAAACACTGGACTGCTTCTGTAATTGTTAATGGTGACTCTTATACTCGAGCAAGGAATTTATTTCAAGATAACAATATTAAAGTGCCGAGTGAAAAAGAGTTTTACCGTCATCAAAAAGAAATAGGTAAGGTAATACTAGAATATAAAGAGCAATCTATTAAAAATGCTCAACAAACAATGAAGAAAGATACATTTTTAAGCACTGATTCGCATTATAATGTTGGCAGAAATGCTACAGCGTGCCAAAGTTTAATGATGGACAACCGTGGAAAAGTTGTTGGTGAAACAACTGTTATAAAAAAGAGCTCTGGAGGAGACTTTGAAGGCCCATCCAACATGATGGAAACAGAATGTACAAAGAGGATGATGTCAAATTTTGACTTTACAAATGTTTCCACAGTGGTTCATGACAATGACAATAAAACGAAAGCCATCATCCAGCAATATGCTCCGAATGCTAAAATTACACTTGATCCTCGTCATTGTGTACGTGCAGTTGGCAGAGCTTTCGAAAAGCTTGAAAATGGTGGATATAAAGAAGCAGCAGGAAAAGAAACTGTTAATCAACAGAAAGAAAGTGAATCACAGCCAGCATTCCCAATCAAATCTAAAGCAGAAGAGCCGAAGAAACGTGGAAGACCATTAAAACACCAAGAAAAAGTATTTCATCAGATATATTCGAAAGTTATTAAGTGGTTCACTTTTATTATCATGCTTCCAATTGAAACAACGAAAAAAATTTTCCTATGGAAGAATACATTAAATCATTTTATCGGAAGGCATGAAAATTGCCTTCACGAAAAAGACAAAGAATATCCTGTGTTTCAGCCACTTACAAAACCTGATTTAGCGAAGCAATTTCAACGTTTTACAGATGATGCCGCAAAGTTGATTCCAGAAATTGATCCTAATGCTCAAACACAACAAAATGAATCGATACATCACTCAATGCTTACTCAGTGTCCCAAAGGAAACAACGCAAAATCGTTTGAAATGCGTACGGCTGTTACAATTTTACAAAAAAACGAAGGAGAGAAATGCAAACAAGAAATATACAATCGTGTCAATAATTACCAAATATCTCCTTCAATCCGCGAACTCCAAAAACTTGAATATGAGAAAAATAAATCCAGAAATCAAAAGAAAGCTACACCAGAAACAAGAAAAGAGATCAACAAGGCAAGAAATGCAAAAAGATTTCCTAAGGATAACCCTACAGGTGATTACAGAGGAGGAAAGTGGACCCCACAAGATATCTAATTTTCAAATTTGAAATAAACACATATTTTCTTTGTATTTGAAAATATTTTTATATTATAAGATTTTTGAACCTATAAGTAGCATGACAAAAATTATATAATTTGCTCCTTTTTTATTTTAGTATACAAATATCCCATTTGTTATATGTTCGGTATATATATGATGATATTGTAATCAATTATGCTTAATGAAGCTTTATCCCGTGAACCCCTCATATTATTGGAAAATAAATAGCGAAAACATGTAGAGCTGCTATGTTCTCAAGTGTATGCTGATTTTTGGATTATTTCATGAAAACTAATGGCGGGATATCTTGCATTATTTAAAAAAATTGAACTATGCAAAAATAAATAGTATTATATTTTTTCTCATGAAATGCTATTATGAGACAACCATAAAAAACCATATGTTGTATTTTTATAATTTGATTGATTTTTTTTACTATTTCATTAATCTTTTATGAATAATAATTATTTTTAATATATGTGCTATTAAAATTTCAAATTTTGACTAATATATCTAAGTTATCTGAACGAAACATTTAGAAAATATCATACTTACATTGAAATAGCAAGTAGAGCATATTAATAGCAAGTTTCTTGGCTTTATATCTATCATCTATTGTTGTTTGATCAAACAAAATTCACTCTATTATATGGTGTCAATTAATTAAAACAATTTTTAATAGTTATTTATTTAGTGCGAATAAGTGCAAACTCATAAATGAATAACTTAATAGTAGAAATGAATTATCTGATATAAATCTCACATTTTGTCCATCAGAAATACTTTAATTGCATACGCATAACTATTAGTAATACGTCTGGAGTGTCAATTAATAACAATCCCACAACAAGTAAAATTCAGATTTTTATTAAACTTATTTTTTCCTAAAAGTTTTCTCAAATTACTATATATACATATGTGGATAAAATAATAGTAATATTGTAAAAAATTAGATAATTTTTTTTATTTGAGAACCTCTCAAAAGTTCATTCAATTTATCAATTGTTTCAGTTTGATGTATATTCATTTCTGGAGCCTAAAACTTTAGCAATCATGACAATATCATATTCTCTTTCTAACTACGCAATGTAAGGGTATCCTTAATGCCGAACAGCATTTGAATCAAAAATAATCGTATGTCTGAGAATTATCATTTTCGTCCGACGAAAATGATAATTTTTTATTTTCAGGGTCATGCTGAAAAGATAAATTTATGAGATTGCAATGCAATGATACCTACTTGAATTGCAATGCATCTATTAAGAAATTTTGGTGAAAATAAATTGAATAGTTTGAGTTTATGATTTTGACTTCGCTAAAAATATTTGACTGGAAAATCACAAAAAATGAAACATTTTGAAGTTGGAACTAGAATGATAACATGCACAAGGAGCTATTAAATAAAGTTGTGCATGGGTAGATTGCGCTTAAATTATTAGAAATAGAGTTATAGTTCAATAATTCAGATGCCAGACGAAAATGATAATGCCCCATAAAAATTTTACAAGTCAAAAGATTGATGAGTAATTTATCAGAATCCAATATTGTGGTAAGGCTAATTTGCTTATAGTTGTACTTGAATTTTACTTGACTAATCTTGACTTCACAAATTGCCTAAAATCAAAATAGAAGTGCCGCCACGCCCAAACTTTGATTTCATTGCCTCAGACTTTACTACGAAAATCTAGTCCTATAGGTGACAGTAAAAGTCTACCCAATGATCGCCTTGTTTGCTTCACCCCAAAATAATATTTGCAATTTCAACGACAAAAGATAAAATACCAAATATGATGAATGAATAAGTACTACTAGCATAATCTAATTATTAGTAACAGTTTGATTTTCCTATTTATTCAAAATTAGTAAAATTACAATCTCAAATAAGATCAATTAAGCAATATAGTATACTTGAATTATGATGATTATGTTTCATATCCATAGTAGATTACCATCACTAACTAGGATCAAAATTTTCAAATAATGAAAAATGAATATTTATATTCTAACTTATATAGCATGCTGATTTGCTTTTTATGCAATCAAAAGATTCGTATCTATTATAGCCTAGTCATTTAATAAAAACAATTTTTGAAATTTTAAGTTTCTATAATTTACTGCTTCAATATAGCTCAGTAATGAGCACTATTGATACAGCTATTAAGCTTTTCATATTTTGCAATTGTTAAGGAATAACAAATATTTTTTGATCAATTAGTGAATATAGCATGAATTAAGCTTCGTAAAGATCATATAATGTGAATAAAGATATTAGTATCTATATTACGATGGTTAATGTGAAAGATAACAGTATCATTTTTTAAATTATCTTTGAAAACTACGTAAAACTCTCGCATTATAGTATTTATTGAATGGAAGAAGTTGATTGTCTAATTGACAATACGATAGTCATAATGATTAGATAAAAATATTGGAATTCTTTTGCAATGAGCATTTTTGAAGTACAAAATATTGCTTTGACAAAATAATATTCATGTATTCTTACTTACAAACTCAAAGATAATGATGAATATATAGAAAAATAAAAATTTGTTAGTAATCAAACAAAATATTGATAGTGGTGCTTCAAAGAAATTCAATGAAATCTAACGTGTCCATATTGAATTATTTCGACTTCTCTTTATGAAATTCGTTCATAACATATTATCAGGATGCTGAAAAAGTGAGAGTGTCAAATATTTAAGGTTCTTTTTTGAGAACAACCGCTAAATAAAAAATCCAAATAAACGACACATTTGGCATCTATGATATATAATAAAACTATTTCCCCATATATTTTGAGCAAAAAACTCAAAATTGAGAGTGGTAGCACTTCTATCAAATTTTTTCACAAAATTTCATTTTTTTTTCATGCTTCCAAGCACATTCAAATGCCCAATTACAGGAAGAACGCACACAATTGTCTACAAAAACCAAAATAAGGATAAGCTAATTAAATATTGCAATGATTTGGCTGATTACATAAAAAATCATCCCAAACAATACAAATATTTGGCTGTCGACACAGAAGGAAAGATCAATGTTGCAGACTTAAACGATGTCTTTGTTATTCAGTTCGCAGAATGCTTTGTAAATCACAATGATTTAATTAATTACTATATTGACGATTCAGCAGAAGAATCAATAGAACTTCAAGACGGATTTATCATTTTCGACCCAGATGATGATGTTAAGAGAGCACTAAGATTAATATTCTCAAATTACTTTATTTACACGATATTTTTCGATATCACTCGAGATGTTCTCGGTCTCTATAAACTTGGAATACCTATCAACGGAAAACCAGACAAAACTGGCAAAGTTACATTACATACCGTCATAGATACTCAATTCAGGCCAAATATTCCATATTTCCAGTCTAAATTTGGTCTTAAAGATGTGGTTAAGAGCATTAGCTTCCCATGCAAAGAATTAGAAGCAGCAAAAGACCAATTAGAAATCAAAGAGTCGGTGAACTTCTCCCAATTAATTTATGAGAACTTAGGCAAGCCAAATTCCGAAATCATTGCCACTTACGCTGGTTTTCTTCAATACATTTCGAATGATATTGCATTTACAGCTTTATCTCTTCTTCCGTACATCAAAACGTGCACATCCATTAAGACTATGCATTCTCTCCAAGCCAAGCAACTCACTCAGCTTTGGAAAGAAGAAAACACGATTGGAGTTGATTTCGGATCAATTCTTTTAGAAAAAGCCGTGAGATATTCCAAAGATACGCTACAGAATCCAACCAAGGATTTGTACAATACGTGCATCTGCGCAATGAAACTAATCAAATATTATGACGCAATCAAAGAATTTAAGAAAAGTTTTCCGTTTACTAAACAAGAATTAATTCAGTTTCAAGAAATAGCCACAGAATGGATAAATGGAGACAAATCCAGAAAATTCCCTGCAGCTTTCAATTTGAAAGCAGATATCTCTGAATTCCGCATCACAGGTAAGTTGAATGACGAGTTCTTCAGAATCTGGATCGAAATCAAAGATAAAGTTCCTCATAACTCTGGAAATACTTTAATTCACATCTGCAATAAGATACATCCTCAACTGTATGATTTCTTAAAAGCATGCGATGTATTGACTGACGAAGAAATGGCTGAAGCTTGTAACAATATTTATCAAGCTATTATAGATGGAAAAGTTGATGAATATCTTCAAAATTAAATAAAAATATATGTATATATATACCCTCAAATTTTTACTTTTTCAATTTCCATGAGATCAAAAATTTGATTATAACCGAGTCAGATTTTAGTATTTGTTCATCATAGTATTACCATTATAAAGGTTCTTTGATATCCTATACTTCCATATCAGTGTTGGTCTCTATTGTATTTCAAATAGTTCTATAATTTGAAAAAAAATCTCCATATTGAGGGTATCTCTAAACTATTAAATAAGTACTTTTATAAGCATCACAAACTCATTTTGTAACCAAAATAGTTATATCATCATATCGCACACAGTGATAGTTTACTGAAATATTCATGATATGAGAAATCTCTACATATAGTCATTAATATAAAGTATAGCAGCCATATTAGGTACTATATAGTGATTTATATTTACTTTCTCCTGACCAAGAATATTAACTTTTGACATGAGAATATTGTGATATAAAGCTTGTGTGTCAAAAAAATTGAGAGAATGTCAGAAAGTGGTAAGTGCACCCTTAAGACATTCTTTAAGATTTGATGTGCTTGCGTGGAAGAGTATATTCATGTCAGTGGCTTATAAAGAAATAATCTTCCAAGAAATATATTCCAATAAAAAATATAAAGATTTTCCATGTTAATAGATTATTCCAGATTCTAGTTTTAAGTTTACCAAAAGTTTTGCATATACGAAAAATTTGACATGGTGAGCGCTTCATTACTTCATTAATTTCATGAAGTTATATTTGTATTGCACCTGAATTTTGGATCATTAAAGTGCTTTAATTCAATTATATATACATGCTACTATATGAAATTTCCTTTGAAACTATTCATATTAAGATAAAAAGGTACCTCAACATTACATCAAAGTTTATACATATCAGAATTAAATAGTATGCACATGAAGTTTTTGTTCTTTTGTTATTTGCATGACATGTATCTAAGCATTTTATTATATACAATGAATAACTATTGTGACAGATTCTATACCAATTTATTGTTGCAATAAAACAAATCAATTATTTGAGATTGATCTATACTTGGAAGAGTTAAAATAATTTCGAGTAACGATGCCTCAACAATTTCCAAATGAACTATACGCTGTTTATTTAATTATTTTGAAGAAATAAAGAAAAGACTTAAGAATTATCCAATTTTGTTGATTTGAGGATTTTTGTCGAAAAGGTATTCATCAATTGGAAGGAAACCGAATTCAACAGCTGAGCTAAATGCAGTTCTTCCAGTACAATCTAAATACTCAATATCATTTACTTCGTTCAGCATTTGATCGAAAATTAAAAAGTTATAAGAAGATAATGAAACTAAAAACGAAAAATCTAAGTCATATTTAGATTTCAGATACTGCAAGCTGTCATTTCTGTACCACTTCACGCAATTCTCTATACAATGTCGATTTGGAGAAAAAGATTGTTCGCAAATATTTATAATTTCGAACTTATTGCCAATGAATGATTTTTCAAGAGTATGAATAGATAACTTTGCATTATTAAGATATATCAACTTAAAATATTTGACAATCCCGTATTTTGCGGCCATATCAATCAAAAATTCAAAATTAACAGATTGATTGAAGTTAAAATCATCTGTTCCAGAAAAATGCTGAAATTCTTGTATATCATCCCAAAATAAAGCATGAGCAATCGTATTTTTTGGAAAATTTGATACATTTCGTCTGTTGTTTTCTTTTCATAATCATAGGAAAGCTCTTGTGTAATAATATTGCATTTGATAAGAATATTCTTCAATTCGAAGCATGAAAAATTTAAATCATTCGAAATTTCATAAATTTCTTGAATTCTTTTAAATAAACTAACAAACTTTTCGAGGCACCATAGTCTGTGACTTGCTATTGTATTGATTATGTTGATAAGATAATTCATCATTAAGTATTTAGTTTAAATCATCCAATAATTATTGACATCAATAATGGTTCTTTGATTAAACATTTTTAGCATTGGTTTTCTTGTTAAATCATACCTAAAACTTAGACTACTTATGCAATAGAATAAAAAAATCTGGGCAATAAAAACGATATGTAATTTAGTCAAAATTATTTGATGAAAATTCAGTGAATTGTAACTCGATTATACTATTAAATGTCCCATGGAGTCTCAATGATCGTAGGATTCAACAAATTAATTTCGATGGGATTTGAGATTTCCATTAACTGGATTAATATTTATCCATATATCTGAATAGTTGATTTCTGTATCAAAATATCAACTATTAACCAAGGTAAATTACCCGTTTTAACATAAATAATTTGAGATTTAAACTGAAAACAGAATTGACTGACGAAAATCAGGGAAATTAGGAAGCATGCTGCAGGACATTAAACGCTCTTACAATAAGTATAAATTTATAGCCTTATTTTAAAAACACCCCCAATGACTATAGACATCCCTAAATATTCATGAAAATTAGTTTTTAATAGAAACGTTCAAAGTCTCCACGATAATAGTCGTGGCACTCAATAAATTTCATTCCTTTATCATGACATTCGAGGTATTCTTTCACTGGATTGTACTCGTCGAGTTTTAAATAACGATATTTATGAAGATCAATATGTTTAGAGTCGTTGATATCTGGATTCGAGAAATAAATTATAAAATCATTTGTGGTTTTTGCTGTTTTTGATATGCTTCGAATGAATGAAATCACACTTTTTGGTGTCTTTTCATCTTTTAACAAGTATTCTAAAATTATTGTCCGACATACAATACAAAAGTCCCGCATTCTATTAGGAGAAAAGCGATGTTCGTAATATTTATAATTTTCAAGAATAATTCCAATAGCACGTTTAGCAACATTGTCAAGGTCTTCTGGACTAAGTTTGATTCCTCTTGTAAATGGAAGAAAATGACTTAGAAAGAAAACGTAAAGTCCCTTAAAATGTGTGCCGTTTGGAGTTTCAAAGCTTTCTAAAAAGTTTAAGACATCTTGTGGAATCTCGAGTTTGAATTTCAGCACAACATTGTTATTTTGATTTAATGATCTTTCAATAACAAAATATTTTGATAAACTAACGTTATAATGAAAGTGTCTATGATACCATTTTACGTATATGAATGATCTCACAAAATAGAATATTTGAACAATGTATTCTATATTTGATTTGAATAAAGACGAAAAGAAAAATATTCTCATTAAAAATGTCAAACGATTAAACTTTTGTTAAGATATTGTAAATAGGGACATTTCTTGACCAAATAATATTTATCGTACTTTCCGAGAGTTTGCTATTTTTATTTGTGTTTTGAAACTTATATCTGTATAACATGGAATGTGAATTCTGCTGTTCAATGTTAATTTTTAATGATGCTTCATTCCAGTTGTCAGAAATTTGAGTTAAAGTCTGATGTGCGTAAGTGCGCCCTCAAGCTTGTTTTTTTAAAATATTTATTTAAATAAAGATAATATCAATGTGCTTAATTTCTAATTATAACAGAAAAAATGTAATTCTTAACTTATTATATGATAACAGAAAACATTAGTATTTTACAGAATTTTAGTAAACAATGATGAATGATTATTTCTAATATAACAAAATTTGTAATTATAAAGGCAGTTGTTAATCTAGTTTATTTGCTTTCTTTTAATAAATCTAAAGCAAGAATAAATAATAAAGTGACATAGATTTGTCATATACTATAATCTGTAAGCATAAATAAAAGATTGATATTTATATACCAAATCTTTTGACATGTTATTTTTCTAATAACTTATTATGAAAATATCAAATAATATAAGATTATAACTATTAATGGTCGAAGATTCCAAGATAATAGTCTCGGCACTCAATAAATTTCATTCCTTTATCATGACATTCGAGGTATTCTTTCACTGGATTGTACTCGTCGAGTTTTAAATAACGATATTTATGAAGATCAATATGTTTAGAGTCGTCTATATCAGGATTCAAGAAATAAATTATAAAATCATTTGTGGTTTTTGCTGTTTTTGATATGCTTCGAATGAATGAAATCACACTTTTTGGTGTCTTTTCATCTTTCAACAAGTATTCTAAAATTATTGTCCGACATACAAAACAAAAGTCCCGCATTCTATCAGGGGAAAAGCAATGTTCGTAATATTTATAGTCTTCAAGAATAATCCCAATGGCACGTTTAGCAACATTATCAAAGTCTTCTGGACTGAGTTTAATTCCTCTTGTAAATGGAAGAAAATGACTTAGATAGAAAACATCAAGTCCCTTAAAATATATACCTTTTGGAGTTTCAATACGTTCTAGAAAGTCTAAGACATCTTGTGGAATAATAAGTTTGAATTCCAGAACTATGTCGTTATTTTTATTATATGATCTTTCAAGAATAAAATATTTTGATAAACTAACGTTATAATGAATGTATCTATGATACCATTGTACGTATATGAATGACCTCACGAAATAGAACAGTTGATAAATGTATTCGATAATTGATTTGAATAAGGAAGAAATGAAAAACATTTTCATAAAAAATGTCAAAATTTTTGAAAATTTTTTGTTTGACATAAATTTGTAATTTAAATAATTACAACAAAAGATTAAACTTTTGTTAAGATATTGTAAATAGGGATGTTTCTTGACCAAATAATATTTATCGTAGTTTCCTAAAATTTGACATATTTATTCGTGCTTTGAAACAAAAATTCTCGGATATACGATTGTTTTTGATTCAAATGCTGTTCGGCATTAAAAGCAAAAATAATCATATACCTGAGAATTACACTTTTCCGACATTTTTGGGTCGCTTCGCGCCCCTGAAAACACGTCCGAAAAGTGTAAATTTTAGTGTGTACTTACGCCAGTATGGCATAGCGCTTCATGTTTGTTGTCAGAAATTTGAATTTAAATATGGGTGTAATTGTGCTATTAATCTTGTTTAGATATGAATATAAGTTCATTTAAAACATTAATTTAAATAATCATAAACCTGAGAATCACACTTTTGTTCCATTTTTACCAGCCATCACATTTGTAAAAAGATAAATATAATTAGAAATGATGATTGCCATACAAACTTTGGACCTTTAAAATATAATTGATAGTTTATATAGATAAATATGATATCGATTTCGAATCAATAATTAGATTTGGATCTTTAAAATATAATTGATAGTTTATATAGATAAATAAATAAATTTACAAACAAATAAATATATAAAATAAATCAGCTTCTCTTAACAGCTGTCAATAATGATCCAAGACTGTATTTATCGCCAAGATTTCGAACGATCTTCTCTGTGTCTTGAGGAGGAGGGACGTATCGAAGAGGGAATGACCAGTCTGCTTCTTTAGGTTCGAATGTTTCGTCTTCTTCGTCTTCACTTGTAACTGTAGACTCGTTAGAGCTGCTGAAGCCGTCAAGAGATGGAACAATAACTTGTTTAACTTTAGGTTTGACGACATTGATCATTTGATCTTCTTTTTCTGGTGACTGAATAGAGTCTGAATCGTCTGAAATATCTGGATGTTTCGTCCGTTTCTTAGATGCATGGACCGATTCTTTAGCTGGACGTGGAATCTTAGGAATAGGACATTTAAAAGGTTTGTCACCTGCATCTGAATAAAGGCGACGCCGCTTTTCTCCTTCTGGACGTGGTTTTGGAACAAATGTGTCGCTGTCATCAAATGTAATAGATTTGCCCCAGTTGCTGCGAAGTTTGAACTCTTGTTTCTTAGATGATTGTGTTTCGGATGAATCTGACTCTGGATTCTTTTCAGCTTCGTCATCATCATCATCTTCTGTATCTGAAACAATCTTTCGTCGTGGCTTTTGATGAACAAAATTTTCTTCGGAATCTTGTTTGTTTGGATATGGTGTTTTAGTGGGATTTCCAAGTGAATTAATGTATTCACCAAATTCTTTGCTAATTGAGTTAGGAAATGGTGAACAAAATTCATAATAATAGACATTAGAAGGAGAATCAAGAGGATTCTTAGCCGGTTTAGGATATTTAGAATTAATGTCGGCATCTGATTGGAGAAGACTAAGGAAATTCATGCGGGATGCATTGGTTCTGTTGCTTTTGCAAACTTCATTAACTTGTGAGTTGTGGATCTTCTTAATAGACTCGAATTTGTTGATGTCGTTCAATGGGAAACTGTATGGATATGGATAAAGTTTGCAAAAGTTGACAAGTGACTCTGGATTTTCCAAATCGTTGTTGTCACAAACGAATGTCTTCATGTTCGTGCATTTCGAAAGGGTATTGCTGAGCGTAGAGAATCCCTCGTCTCGGATTTTGTTCCCGGATAAGTCTAAATACTCAAGATTTGTTAATGAAGCAAAAGCCTTCGAAATAGAGGCCAAACCTTGGGTTCCAAGGAATACTGTGTCTGTTCCGGTGAGTTTGAGGGTCTTTAAGTTGGTCATTTTCTGTAATGAAACAGAAAACTGGTTAACTAGCTCTAAAGATGACTCGGAGAGGACTCCTGACATGTAGAGAACAACTAGATTAGGGAAGTTGTCAAAGAAAGTGCATAGTTCAGGAGAAATCTTGTTATTACTCCAATAAAAATTCTGAAGTCTCATTCCATTCTGTTTTGCAAGGAAGTTAAATACGGATGGCCATTCTTCATCATCTACATGGGCATCTGAGAGATCTAATTTCGAATTATCTGGAATTTCTTCAAAAATAATTTTTAGAAGAGAAACAAGAGTTCCTGGCTTCCAACTAACATCGCCAAATGACATAAATGATAATTTTGGTGGTAATTTAAGTTTCTTCTTTATGTTTTCGCATGAATTTGATGACATGTTCAAAAATCTCAATTCTGGAGCATTTGTAGTTAATAGATCCAACGCAGATCCGATTTCTATGTTACAATTGGCAACTGAGAGCATTTTCAGCTTCGAAATTTGATTTGCAATTTTATCAAAGGAAAGATTCTTTGTATTGTCAAGATTTAAGGAAATTAGGTTTGGCAAAGATGCCGAGAGGTATCCGTTGTATAAAAAATCCAAGGCTTCGGCTGATAATGCGTTTTGGAACGAAATATAGTTAAAATTGGCCGTAGAGTTGATCGTTGAGAGTTTATTAAGTTCTGGTATTTTTATGTTCGTATCTATGAATGAAAGTGAAGTCAAATTTATGGAATTTGGATTTAAAGATTCAAAGAATTCTATTCGATTATTTGCTTCGCCAGTAAATGTTAAGTGATATATAGATGGTGCCTGTTGAAGGAGAATCGATAATATCCTATATTGAGTTGGAAAATCGAGATTTGGAATTATTAACTCTCTAATGAAGCTAGTCATCGGTATGATATCGAATACAGCGATAAGGATATTTTGCACATCTGGTATATCCGATAGATTAAACGCAGGTCTGGAAATTTCAAAAATATCTTCAATTTTATCGATTTGATCACCAGTTATTTTCATTTTTTCGGTCTCTGCACGTTCAATTAATCGGGACATTATTGACATCGTTGTCGGACGCGATGGAGAAAACTTAAATTTGGATAATTTGAGAGATTCTTGTTCAAATCCGTAAAGAACATGCTGTAAAATATCACCAATAGCTCCAAAAGCAAATTTAGAATCTGTTGTCTCGAATTCTAAAACAGTTGGATCAGAATCTTTATTTCTGAAAGAAAGAGTTATTTTATCATTATCTATATTTAATGACTGTAGGGTAATCCATGAGCCATATAAAAACGGTCCATTTTCGCATTTTTTATCCCATAATGCTGCTCCACCGTCATGAAGAACAATAACTACGTCTTTTGACCCGAAAGTCTTTTTCACTTTACCGAAAGCAGAAAAAATAACAAATTTTCCTTTTTGTTCATGGAAATTTCTAGCTGAATGCCGAACTTTTTCCATAAAAATAACAATGGTGTCACTTTTTTATCAATTTTTTATATCGAATTTGGATATTTGTCAATTATAATGATAATTTTGTGATATTTGCTTGTTATATCTTAAATATTTTCTATTAATATTGGAAAAATTATAGAATTATTGATGTAATCATGTTAAAATAATGAAGTTATCATCCGTTTGTTAGTTGTTTCTGCTATGTAACCTATGTGTAGCTCATTACTTTATGTTTCCCTTTAAATTTCACCTAATTGATTGTTTCTTAATCAGATAAGCATATTGCATTAATTATACCTTGATGCTATCATTAAACTGTTTGTTATTTATGCTATCTAGCACAATAAGGTATTTCTCCATTTAGAACCTGAATTTCCGTTTCTTTATCAGCCTCTTTTTAACCTATTAGATAATCTAATTGGAAATATTACTACGTGTTAACTGCTATATAGTTTATCCTTAATAAAGATCTGTTCTTTCCCATAATTTGAAATATTATTCATAATTTTAAGTAAAAATCACTTTATTATCTATAAATTTTTATTCGCCAGAAAGTATGTTCTTGCGCACAATTCTTTAAGAATTTCAAGGACTGTAATTGCCTCAATAAATATATTACCCGTTTTTTATCAAAAATTGAGATAAATTCAAAGATTTACACGGTAAATATAAAAAATCTAACCTTTTTTTTAATGTATTTTTATTGATTAATTGATACTTTTTATACTATGTGTTCAAAATGGTATTGAGTATAGTGAAGATGGAACTGTTCTCATCCGTGCACCTGATGATTTTAGCGGAGATCTTGTTATTCCAAAAGAAGTTATTACAATTGGGACCACGTCAGGCGATGTTGGTGGACCATTCTCCAAATGCAAAGATAACATTAGATCTTTATCATTTTTCCCTGAAGCTAAAGTCCAAAATATTTGTAGTTACTGTTTCTTTCAATCCGCTTTAGAAACGGTTGATATGCAATATTGCACCTTATTGACATATCTGAATAATTCTGTATTTAGACTATGTCTAAAACTGCAATCAATAACTCTTCCCCCGAACCTGAGGGAAATCGGGAGCGGATGTTTTGGATGGTGTGGCTTGAAGTCAATTTCTTTGCCGAATTCCGTAGTGAAGATATATGAATGGTCTTCTCAAGATGGAGGGGCATTCTCTGGATCTCTTTCCTCCATTACAATTAATCCTGAATCTCAATTAGAAATAATTGGATCGGAAGCATTTGCTGGTTCTAAAATAACATCTATTTTCATTCCAAAAAAGGTAACTGAATTATCAGGCACATGTTTGCACAAAGTTTTCCTAGATGAAATAATAATTGATTCTGAGAATCCCAACTTTAAATCAGATGGATTATCAATTTTTAGTGGAACAAATAATGATACTTTAATTTACGTTACTTCTAAGTATACAGGCAATTATTTAGTTCCAAGTTTTGTTAATAAAATTGGTGTTGCTTGCTTTAGTAATTGTAGATTATCCGGTATTACTTTTCACGAAAGTGTTTCCTCAATTGGACCATATTGTTTCTCAGAATCAAATCTTGTTAATGTTGTTCTTCCAGAAAAAGTAGTGATTGTCGAAGATAGTATATTTAAAGAATGCCAACAGTTGCAAAGTATTACTTTATCTAATTCAACAACAACAATTTACAATAATGCCTTTTATAATTGCATTTCTCTTACTAAAATTGTATTTCCTTCAACTCTTACCAATATTGGAGAATCTGTTTTCTATGGGTGTAAAAAGCTTGATATTGATTCTAATCAGAATACAAACTTTAATTACTATAGTCAAATGCTACTATCAAATAGAAAAACAAGCATTATTGAATTCTTCGGAAATGATATTAATCTGGAAATAACGGCGCCTCCAGAAGCAACAACAATTGGAGCTAGAACATTCATGAATAAAAATCTTAAAACAATTAAATTCCAAGGAAACTTGTTAAGCCGGATTGGTGAGGAATGTTTTTCTCAATCAACCATTCAAACTATTTCCCTTCCTGACAGTTTGAATAATTTAGGTGCATCTTGCTTTGAAAATTGCCAATCCCTGACTTCAATATCATTTTCGAACTCATGTCCATTAACAGTAATCCCTGAAAATTGTTTTAAGGATTGCAAAAACTTACAAATTTTGACATTGCCAAGTTCGATAACAACAATAAAAGCAAATGCATTCCTCAACTGCTATAGCATAAGCGATATTGGATTAAGTGGAACACAAGTGTCAAATATTGAAAATTATTGCTTTATGAATTCAGGAGTTACAACTTTCATTTCATCAAACAAAATTACTTTGGGTTATGGTGCATTTACAAATAGTAATATTGCAGAAGTGAATATCTTTGCAGAATCAATTTCGGAAGAATGCTTTAAGAACTGCACTATGTTGACTTCCTTAACGTTAAATGAAGGAACAACTACTATTTTTGAATCTGCTTTCAGAGATTGTGTTTCGTTAGCGTTATTTACGATTCCTGCAAGCATTAAGTTGATTAGATTCTATGCATTCATGGGCTGCACATCATTAAAAATAGTTACATTATCGCTGAATAGCAAGATAAGTGAAATAAATGGAGGTACTTTTGCTGACTGTCCATTATTGCAGTCTATCAAGTTGGATCCTAATGATAAGCAATATAAGTTCAGCAATGGAGCTTTAACTTACTACAATGAAACCAAAGTAATTACATTTATTCCTAGTAGTAATATTCAAACATTTGTTGTTCAAGCAGCTATGGAAAAAATAGGTTCTTATTCTTTCTATGCGTGTACTAATTTAGTAAAAGTTATATTTAGCGGAAGAAATATTGATATAATTGATTACATGGCCTTTTATGGATGTTCGAAGCTTTCATATATCTTTCTTGGCACAAATACACATGTTTCTTCTATTGGAAGCAAAGCTTTTGAAGGTTGTCCGTTGCTTAATAATTGTGGTGCAATTACCTGTCCAACTGCTACTATTCTTTTATTTAAAGCACATAAAATATCAAGATCATCATTTAGAACAGATTGTAATTATATTTGTCAATCTATTGCTCATTCAAGATCAGGTTTTACCACTACAATTACGCTAATAACTCCATTTATCTTGATGTGAATAAAAAGATAATGTATACATTTTTAATTTAAACTGCTACTTTCACATGGCGCATATATATATCAATATTACAAAAAGATAATGCACAAAAAACCAGTTGATTATACTATTAATGAGGAAATTACAATAAAATGTATTCATTTTGTAAATAAACATAATAATTTAATCAACAAATCATATTTAAAAACAAAGGCCGATTGGAGCATAATCTACTGGACGGCGACCATACATATTTTTAATTTCTCTATTAGCTCCAACGGATAAAAGATATTTTACAACTTCAGAATGTCCATTCATCATTGCATAATGGAGTGGTGTATATCTAAAATTATCGGTATTATCAATTATCGCTGCTTCTGCAATAAGAATTTTAACTATTTCAAGATTTCCTTTAATTGATGCATAATGCAATGCAGTAATACCATCTTTATTTCTTTCATTAATCCTAACCCAAGAAGAAATAAGTTCATTTACTACATCAATGTGTCCGTTCTCTGAAGCAAGTAAAAGAGGGAAATTTCCAAATATATCCTTTGCTTCTATATTAACTCCGCGTGCAATAAGAAAATTAACAATATCTATATGTCCATTGCTTGATGCGAAATGAATCGGTCTCCACCCACGATCATCTCTTTTTTCAATATCATCTCCATAATCAAATAAATATTTTACAAGTTTGATTTCTCCATTTTTGCAAGCTTCATGAAGAATAGTTCAATTACCAGGGCCTCTGTGTTCTGTAAGTCCTCCATTTATTGCAATTTTAAGAATAACTGTATTATCTTTTTCTATTAATTCTTTAAAAAGATTATAAACTGTATCAAAATCTGTGTAGAAATCATACTCTGAAATTATTTTGAGATATTCCGTCGTTTTGTTATTCATTTCTGTTAGCTGTGCAATTTTCAAATCTTTTTCTTTATTATTGGCTCTTAGTGTTAAATATTCATTTATTCGTGTTCGTTCCTGTTCGTCAATATTTCCAAGAATTCCAGTTCTAATTCGTTCATCTGAGTTTTCAAGAATTGAAGGATCTGAAAGAAATACGTTTAAATTCTTTAAAACAATGATTGAATCATTTAACAAATTAACATTCATGTTTTCTTTGATGATTTCGAGTGTTGAAATTACGTCCTGAAGATTTTTTGCAGTACAGCTTGATTTTTTGAATAATTTAGATATATCAAATTTACCATTTGCTAACTTATGAATAGAATTGTAAATTTCTGGAGTCATGTTTACATATTTGAAGATCATTTCGAGATCTTCAAAATAAAATACATCAAACAGGTTTTCTGCTTCAATATATTCATTAATGTGAGCTCCAATATACTCGTAATCGAGGGTAAGTTCTATAATCATAGCGTGAAATTTAATGTCAATGGCAGAATTCATTTTTCTTTGAATCAAAATTTTCTGTCAAAATTATATTCCAAGAACTTTCCTAAATTTTAAATAAGAGATCAAAAATTAGTAAGATGTTGAAATTAATTAATTAACCATACAAAAAATTATCAATTCAAAATTGGTGGTAATTTTAACTGAAAAATTTAGAATTGGAAAGTTAAGTTTTTCTTAACCTTTCTTTACGAATTCAAGTTATTATAATACGCTAAAAATTTTACCAAAGTTGTGTGGAAAATAAATGAAGAAGTTACCGATTTTTCCACTAATTTGGTTATCTTGATGGATTTTGAGAGATTTACTAGAAGTAATCTGTATACTTTGTAAAAATTATTCATCAATCTGACATTTGATTCGGCAATTTGCAAAGTTTAAAAAAATTAATGGAATAAACCGCTCTAGGGTAAACATTTCATGCGAACATAAATGAATCATTATACACAAATGTGTGATCACTACTAAACTTACTTTCTATCAAATCTTTAAAAAGATATTATTCAATTGTTGTTCTTTAGTCAAAGGCAGGTATTATCTATTTTTATAAATGAAAATGCTAATGGCACTAATTAAATAGAAACATCTTGACATTATTCTATATTTTGAAATATCAGCTGCATATCTGCATTATTAAAGTCATTCATTGATATGTAATTAATATAACAAATCATTATGCTCATACATAATAGTCTAAGATAAAAAAAATTGAAAAATACATTGAATGAGACAACCAAATATAAGCATTAGCATCAATTGCTGCATCTGAAGATTCTGTTTTACATTTTTGTTGCCATTCTGTATTAGATGCAGGATCATTGGCTTATTTCAACAAACTTCTTGTTGATAATTTAGATGAATACAGATACATTAGAACAATTCATAGAAAAGATAAAGTCAACAAACTATTACTCACCCCCACATTCATGCGATGAAGGTGCTGTCCACTATGCTTCTAAGGATACAGAGCACTTAACATTACCTCGTTTTATTCCTACTATGTCTGAAGATCTCAAAAAAACTTATTTCAAAATTTACAATAATAATGATGTTCTTGCTGCTCAGATACTTTCCATAATTGCGATAAATGGAAGTAAATCCGTTAAACATTGCATATCTAATATAAGTTTAGATTCAAAAACAGGAGATACAGTTATAGAATTGATTGATTTCCAAAAGGACATCTTTAAGGAATATGATAACATTTGCAAAGTTAGAAGAGTATAAATATACATTGCAGTTTCCAATAAATTTTAAATATGTGATATATTCAATATTTCCAAATTTGAGAAAATTAAGCAGATAAAAATGCATCTGCATGATTATAATTAAAAAGGAAATGAAATTTTTATTTCACGACGATTTACCTTCTTCTTTTTACATTTAGTCTCCTGTATTGTCGATAGAATGGTATTCCTGGATTTGGAACTGATATCGGAAGTTCTTGAATATCAGAATCATTTGGATTATATTGTTGATAATAATTATTTGAAAAATTAACGAATCTCACAGGAATATCGGCATATTTTGTGGATACATATTCTGGAATGATATTAATTGTTTTTATATTTAACGCATGAAGCTGATTATATGTGTCATCACTCCAATAATCAACAAGACCATAATATGAAACATTTTTAATTTTATCGAAAGCTCCTTCATATATTGTTACATATTCATAGAAAACGACATGTTCAATTGCATTGCAAAGACTGAATGATGCAATATAAAGTGTACAATGATCGAATATTTCAACTGTTTTAAGATTTGTACAATTCTTAAATGCATCTTTATTAACAAATACTCCATAGTCTAACTTAATTCTCTCAATAGCTGTAGACATAAAAGTTGAAGGATTTATGATTTCTAATTGTGGAGGAATTATGATATCACGCAATCTGTAACAAGATGCAAAACATTTCTCACCTATGAATGACATTTTTTTCGGAAGAGGAATATATTTTAATGAGGGACAGTCTTCGAAACATGATTCACCTAATCTTTCTACAGATGGATACAACCTAACTCTCTCAAGTAATTGGCATGATTTGAATGCCTCACTCCCAATTGATTTGAGGTCCAAACAACCAATTAAATTTATTTCTATGATACTAGTTGAGTAAAAACAACGGTTTCCAATTGAAGTAATTCCTTTGCCTAAAGCCACATATGATAAATTTTCTGAATTAAAGAACATACTGCTTAAGACATCACCAACATTTGAAAATGAAATATTTCTGAATTTATGACCATTTGGAATATATTCCAAATTTAATGGACGATGAATAACTAATGTTTCAATATTCAAACTCGTTTTGAATGTGTTCATGCTAATTTCTATTGGTGTCATTGTTTCTTCGAATATGAGTGTTTTCAAATTTGAGGCTGAACTAAATGTCAAATCTTCAATTTTTAATATCTTTGATCCAATATATATTTGAACAAGATTCTTCCATTTATTGAATCCAATTGATTTAATAGTTGAATTATAGTCAAATTTGATCGATATTGCTGAATTTTCCCATGGTAAGTTTGATGCATATTCAATATCACGTCCTATATAAATATTAATGGCATTTGTATTTTGGAATGAATTAGAATCTATTGAGATTGCTGAATTAGAATCATCAAATTCGAAATTAATTAGACTTGTGCAGTTATAAAAAGCCATTGTTTTAATATTTTTGCAAGTTGAATGAACTTTAAATGATCGAATATTATAACAAGAATAAAAACACTGATCTGGAATTGTTAAATAACCAGCAGAAATTCTTAAATCTGTCAGGTTAAAACAATTTTTAAATAAATTCATACTGAATTCAACTATTGATTCTGATTTTATATCAACTGAATATAATGATGAAATGCTCTCAAAAACTCTTGCATTTAATTGTAATTTCATTTTTGAACAAAATTTAATTGATTCCAAACTATAGCATTTAATAAATGCAGAAGAAATAGTCATTGAACCATCAGATTTACAGTTTGCAAATTTGAGTTTTCCACAATCTTCAAATGAATTACTATTGATATTAACGTTTCCACCACTATTTATTGTTATAGTTTCAAGCGCTGAACACTTATAAAAAGATGCTGATGAAAGTTCAACTGATGAATTACTATGAATGGTTAAAGTAGTTAGATTTGGGCATAAAGAAAAAGAATTGGAATTGAGTATAATATTCGAATTGCATTCTATATTTAATGATAATAAATTATCAATTGAATTAAACGCATTTTCCAGAATTGATACTCCACCTGAGCAAATCAAATTTAATATTTCAATGTTATCAGCATCTTGGAAAGCATAATTCCGAATCGTAATTGATCCATTTACATTCATATTTAAAGTTGATAGGAGTGTGGTGTTAGTAAATGCGTATTCTTTAATTAGCAAAGATTTATTACATGAAATATCAATTTTTGTAAGATATATGCATGAATAAAAAGATTTGGAACTGATATATATTTCACCAAATGCTTTAATTTCGACAGTTTCAAGATTTGGGAGTTTATAAAAAACAAATGAATCGATTGTCAAATCAGATCCAGAATGGAGAACAATGGAAGTGAGTTTACATTGTTTAAATGGAGAATTTACAAAATTATCTGGATCATTATTATTGTATTGATAGAAATGCAATCTCCCATTGGCTGAAATGCAAAGTGAATAAATATCTGAAAATTGGAACGATTGTGATAAGATATTAATATGACTATTAGATGTTAGATTTATATTCATGCTTTCTCCACAATAACAAAAGGCTTTGTCTGATATGTTTATAAGATCATTAGAATTAATATTGACTGAAGAAATGATCCTGCATTCATAGAATGCAGAAGTTCTTATCAATGTATTTCCTCCTGATTGAAGATTAATAATTTTTAAACCATCTGCTTTTTTGAATGCTTTATCATCAATAATTAAATATCCTTTGGATTGCATATCAATCCTTTCTAAACTTTTTATATTTTCAAATACAGAATAGCTAATATACAAATTTCTACCTGATTGTAAATAAATCACCGCCAATTTCTTTGAGTTCTTAAAGGAATCGCTTCCAATCGAAATATCTCCATTCGTTACTATTGAAAGCTCTGCAATTTTGTTTGAATTAAATGCTTCAGATCCGATTTTAATATTTGAAGGTGAATTTATGATTAATGTTGAAAGGTTGTGGCACTGATAAAATGCATAATTGGATATTATAATTTCTGATTCTGAAGTGATATTAAGCTTTAATTCATTTAAAATTAGGCATGCAAAATATTTTTGTATTGTTATTTTACCTTTTGAATGTATCGATAAATCAGTCAAATTATCGCACTATCTAAATACAGACTGGCTTGTGTAAGCATTTGAATTTGCTACGTATTCAAATGATTTTTCAGATTCAATATTAACGTGTTTCGTACTTTTACAAAGCATAAAAATTTGATCATACAATATTATAATTCCTCCTGATTTAATATCAATTGTTTCAAGGGAGGAACATGATTTAAAAGCTTGACTTTGTATTATGATATCTGAATTAGAGAACAATTTAAGTGAATCAATATTATTACAATTATAAAATGCGTTTGGTTGGATTTCAAGTGATCCAGGACAATAAATATACAAGGCTTCAATATTATAGCTAGAGTTAAATGCATATCTACCAATACATATTGATCCAGACGCATCTATTGAAAGATATGTTAAATTTGAGCAATTAAATGAAAAATCATATAAATTAATGTTTGATTCAGATATCAGATTGACTGAATAAAGTTTAGGAAAGCTGGAAAATGAATTATTTTCAATTGTAAGAGTTTTTTTGGAATGTAAATAAACAAACTCCAGATTTTCACAAGATTGAATTGAAGTTTTCTTATAATAAACATTGCTTTTCAGTATTATAGATCCATTTGAGTCAAAATCAATAATTTTCAGATTTTTACAAAGGAAAATTGATTGTGGTTCGATTGTAAGATCCCCGTTACATTTGATAGTAACATTTTCTAATTTGTGACACATATAAAAGATTGTATTTATATTAAGATTTCCGTCACAATATATATTAAAATTTTCTAGTTCATGACAAATTTCGAAAGGACTAGAAAAATAACCATCACCTGTACTTCTAATTTTAATGTTAGTTAAATTGGAGCATTTATAAAAAGCTTGAGAATAAAAATAAGCACTTCCGTTGCATTCTATATTAAGATTCTTAAGACATGAGCATTCTTGAAAAGCGCTAGTTCCAATGCTTAACGAACTATTTGTATTAATATCGAGAAATACCAGGTTTTTTTGATTTTCAAAAAATTTATCTCCGATGGCTAAATATTCATGTGATAGAAGTTTTATACTTTTAATAGTTTTTATATATGCAAATGTTCTTCCATCAACTATAAGTCTTCTTTCAGATACTAATTCCAGGTTTGAAAATTTTTTACATTTATCTAGGTAAGAATCATATTCTGTACCAAATATTAGTTCGCTCTTTGAGTATATTGATAAATTCTCTAAATTTGAACAATATGAAAATGAATTTATTTCAAGATTAATATTTGGAGTATTTATTGAAATGTAAAATAAATTATGGCAATTTATAAATGCATTTTTTTGAATTTGATAAACATTTATAATTGTGACACCATATAAATTTTCCTGTCCATTAAATGCATTACTTGAAATTCGTTGAAAATTGTTAATTTCAATTTCCGAGCATTCACTTTGATTGTATTCATAAGTATTGTATACTCTACATTTTCCATTGCCATTGTTTTCATAAAGGCATATCGCAAAGAAAGAAAAGAACATGTACATTTTGCTGAAAAGTCAAAAATAAATTTCAAAAAAAAATAGATTAAATGAAACGTTCTATTTTCAATCGAATTATGATTGCATTTTGCCAAAAATTTGATTAACATTGAAAGTATAAACAGAGTGACGGTTTATTTCAAAAATGTTGAAAAAAAAATGAAATTCTTTTATTTAAAAGCAAGCATTATTAATACAGAATAAATGTTTGCTTAAAATAGTATAATGTTCAAATTTATTTTTTATTTTGATTGATTAAAATATATATGAGTTTGCCAGCTTTTGTTAAAATTGAATGGAACAGGCAAATAACCGTTTATTATCAAACTTTGATAGATATTCAATTTTATCGTCTATGTTGAAGCTGTTTCTATTATTATAAGGAAAATTGATGAGAAAATTTATTACTATAGTCTAAATCAATGCATGTTTCTTTTTATTTTCGTATAAATACCACAAATAATCCGAAAATAATTTTCATTAAAAAATTTGGAATTATGTACATTCAAAATGGGATCAATCATTCTCAATTTATCTTCTTGATATGAATATTTATTCTATATTTCCATTACAATTGACATTTGTCCATCTGAAGAACATCGCATGGGCGATTAAATATTTTTGTCAGTTAATTCTTTGAAATGAAATATCAATTACTCATTTCATTTATAATTCGAATTCCAAAAGAATGAAAAATGGCATTGAATTTCAAAATCAAAAAAAAAATAGCGCAATTAGTCAATATAGCATACCGTATTAACAAATGTGAAGATAGAAAGAGACTTAAGTTCTATCCCCTATCTTATATTATCAATATTTTAATCAATAGCTAATGATTAACTTTTTGGACCGGAAATTAAAAATATGAACAATCCAATCCCAGACATATCGTTCCCAGACATGGGCAAAAAAAATCAATTAGAGAGAACGATAGGGAAAGAAATAACGTATTTATTGACGATTATTTCCAAGAATTTCTTTACATGACTTTCGATTTTTCTTCTCCGAAGAAAACAACAGAGACTGAAGTTGTATATGACTTTGCACCAGTCAACAATGATGATAGTGATAATGGTGACCTTTGGGAAGCATATCAAAACGTTTGTTTTTCAAGGCAACCTCCGATCCCAGCTCTTTCAGTTATGAAGCCAATATTGCAAGGAAACAAATTCAACGCGAATCTTGCTCACTACAAGATTGGTAGGGACTTAAATGTCATTGTAGATATGTTAATCAATGTCAAAACAATTTCTTTGCTTAATTTATCAGATAACGCACTCGATGAAGGTTGCATTCCAAAGTTAGTCGAGTTCATGTCACAATCTGATTCAATTTCCGTTTTAAACATCTCAAATAATCCAAATATCCGTACTAATGGCATCACTGATCTTCTCGAAGGTATCGCTGAAAACCGATCATTAGAATCACTCAATATTTCTAATACTGGAGCCCAAAATATCGGTGTTTCCTTTGCAAAAGTTTTATCTTCTTGCCAATTGCTTGCTCGCGTTGAAGCTGCAGGCTGCAACATGAGACAAACAGCCATAGATGTTGCCAACGCAATTCCTTCCTCAGATAAGCTAAAGCGCTTAAATTTATCTCGAAATATGTTACATGTCGGCGGACGTCGCTTTGCATCACTTCTTGGTGGTTCCGTTGCAAGATGCTCCAGCCTCAAGAAACTTTTCCTTGCAGAAAACGCAATTGACGATGAAATGTGCCAAGCATTACTAAAAGGGCTCGGAGAATCGACTGTTCTTACAGTTCTTGACATATCCAAGAACATGATCGGTGAAGCAAGTGGTCGTGCCATAGCAAACTTCATCGGAAAGGTCGGATCCCTTAGATCTCTTGATATTTCACAAAATCCACTCTTAAATGTCACAATTAATGCTCAAAAAGGCCAGCAATCGCTTGAAGAAGGTGGAGATAAGGACCAGAACAAGAAGGATAAGAAACCAAAGACTTATACTCCAGGAGTTTATATTATTCTTCAGGCTTTGCCTAAAAACCAGTCATTGGCCATCCTCCAGATGATAGGAACTATTGCACCTGAAGAAGAGATCAACGCTAAGCTCGAAAGCTTGCCATCAACAAATCCAAACTTAACTGTTGTATTTAGAGGTCCGGAATCAAGAAAATATGATCCAAATCAGAAAGTACAACTTCCTAAAGTTGATTCCTCTGAAGATGATGATGAACATGAAAGTGATGGAGAATAATTTTTATTTTTTGATTTAATTTTTTTGTTATTTTTAATATTTAAGTAAATTGATTATATAAAGTGTGCAACCAGTTCATACAATCGAATTTGCCATGGAAATGTACTTCATCAAGTTCACTTACTGAGTTTGTAATTTATTTGACTACAATCCCTCGCTTGTTGCCATCAGTTGGGCCACTGCAATGATTTATTTTCACGCAGATAAGTCTCTTTCGCAGGTTATCGGCAAAATCGAGACGATTCAGAGTTCAGACTATGCCTTTCTCGTCAATATCGCGAATATTTTGCAGATGTCCTCTAAATGTCAGGAAATTTTAATTGATAGAGTCGGAAATCCAAAGCAGAAGTGCATTGTCTTGTTTGATTCAAATAATCAAATAGTTGTTTTATTGTTTTCCACATGGATAATATAGAATCGTGTATTTTATGGTGAAAGAAGAAAAGATATGACTTTTCAATTTTTTCATTTCCGATCAAGGCTTTCACTCAATTCATTAAAATGGATGCCCTTCATAGTACCAGAGACAGTCCTTTTCAGGAAACTGTGTTTGGAAAAATTTAAAATTTACTTGATAAAATATATTTTAGCATGAATATCTTATTGCATTAGACTTTACTATTGTTACTGTGTCATTTAATAAATATGAGCCTAATTCAAATTCGTAATTTATTTCCTAAATCTTTGTGATCATTGTTTTTTGCATTTACAACATAGATTTTTATCTTTTAATGAAATTCAAAAATATTTTTAATGATAAAATAGTTTATCTCCTTTTTAAAAATTATTGATGTCTGAGCTAGACGTTCCCCCAAATAAATACAGCGAATTGCGGAGTACCTATAAAAACTACATCGATTTGTATACTGCGCTGTATCGGTTAAAAACGGAAAATGAAGAAGAATTAAACTCAATTTACAAATTAATCAAAGCAGAATTGATTGATTCAAAGAAGCATCTTCCACAACGCATAACTGCAGATATTTTAAATATCATTCCGTATAATAATCGCTATACAAAGTCATATTTATCTCTTGCCAAACTCATTACTGACGAATATCATGTGAAAGAGGTCATAAGAGTTGAAAACGTTTCAGACTTCTTGTTTTATAAAGAATATGGAATTAAATTGGGCGTCTTTGCTGATTTCGAAAATTTTAAAACAGGAAACCTCGATATTCATGCAGAAAATACAATTTACAGAGCAATTATGTATTATGACTTAGAAGCATTTATTGCATTTACAGAAGGAGAAGGATTTGATGGAAATCAAAAACTTAAAAGCAGATTATATCCATATTCTTATTATGGATATTCATTACTTGAATTATGTTGTTATCATGGATCAGTTGATTGTTTCAAACTCCTAAGAACAAAATTTCATTCAGAAATCACTCAAACATGCTTAGAGCTTTCATTTTTAGGAGGAAATCCAGAGATTATGAGTGAATGTTTGAAATATCAAAAACCAGATAAAAAATGTATGGAATATGCAATTATCTCACACAACATTGATTTTGTTTCATTCTTAATGAATGAATACAATTTAAATATCGATTTAGAATATTGCGGAAAATATAAAATTCTAGATTCCTTTTTGGTTTATTTCGATCAAACAAATGATATTGATAAATGCTTTTTTTATTCTACGATATTTGATATAAAATCCCTTTGTGAATATTTCCTTTCACATGGTGCACATATAAATACAAAAAATTGTTACAATAGCACAGTACTTCATAATGCAGCAAGGGAAAATAATAAAGAATTAGCCGAACTTCTTATTGCATTTGGTGCAAAAATCAATGAAAAAGATAATAATGGAGCTACCGCTCTTCATAGAGCAGCATATGGTAATACTAAAGAAACTGCCGAACTTCTTCTTTCACATGGTGCAAATATCAATGAAATAGATTATGATAGGCAAACAGCTCTTCATAATACAGCAATTTATAATCGTAAACAAACAGCGGAGTTTCTAATTTCACATGGTGCAAAAATCAATGAAAAAAATAAGTCTGGAGAAACCGCTATTCATATTGCAGCATATTATAATCGTAAAGAAATAGCCGAACTTCTCCTTTCTCATGGTGCAAAAATCAATGAAAAATATAAGTCTGGAGAAACCGCTATTCATATTGCAGCATATTATAATCGTAAAGAAATAGCCGAACTTCTCCTTTCTCATGGTGCAAAAATCAATGAAAAATATAATAATGGAGCTACCGCTCTTCATTATGCAGCATATTGTAATACTAAAGAAACTGTCGAACTTCTTCTTTCACATGGTGCAAATATCAATGAAATAGATAATGGTGGAAAAACAGCTCTTCATAATACAGCAATTTATAATCGTAAACAAACAGCGGAGTTTCTAATTTCACATGGTGCAAAAATCAATGAAATAGATAATGATGGAAAAACAGCTCTTCATATTGCAGCATATTATAATAGTAAAGAAACAGCCGAACTTCTCATTTCACATGGTGCAAAAATCAATGAAAAGGATAATAATGGGCAAACTGCTCTTCATTATGCAGCCAAAAATAATCGTAAAGAAATAGCCGAACTTCTTATTTCACATGGTGCAAAAAATAATGTTCTTACATAAGACACTTCTTTTTCATACTCATCTGATTTTAATGGGATCATCAGAATCTGGCAATAAGCGAGTAAGAAAACCAATAAGCTGTATATTTTAAATTTCGAACCATTAAGTAATTCATTTGATGATTTAAGATGAGTAACTCAAAATTTATCAATTGAATTTTTGTAATAATCAATTTAATTAGAGTAGTATATTTAAAACTGAAATCAATTGAAAATGTCTTAACGATTCCGTACTTTTTATTGAGGTATATTGCAGAGGATGAGCATGTTATGCCGACACCAGCCTTAGAGTGCTTGATAACCCTCTTTGGATGGAGTGATATCAGCAAGAACGTGGCCAATCATTTCTGGCTTGATTTGAACTTTGAAGAAAACGTGGCCAACATAGATGCCGATATCTATATCAACAAATTCTGGAAGGACAACCATATAGCGGAGGTGTGTCTTGACAACTGGTGGATGAACGTCTGCCTGGCCCTCAACAGCCTGACGAGCCTTCTTCAGCTTCTCGATAAGATGAACGTGCTTAAGATCGAATGAGCGGGAGATGAAACGCTGGCGCTTTGTTGGGAGGAACTCAACAAAATCCTTAAGCTACGTAGCATGGAAGTCATCGAGGCTCTTGCCACAGTATGTGTAGTTACGCCGTGCGAACTTGCCAGATGCAGGCATAATTTTATACAATTTATATAATTTTTCAAAATTGTGTTTTTATAGATTCTCTTCATCAAACATCAAATGCAAGCGTATGAAATGTAATTCATTTTCTTTCCAATAAATAAAATTTTCATATCTTCAAAACAATTTTCACAAATTTCGTCTTCATTTTAATATTTTAAATGAAATTCACTCAAAGTTCTAGATTACATAATTCATGGAAACGTAAACCATAAAAATGAGTATAAGTGTTCTTCATGGGTTACAAAAAATATTCAAAAACTATTAATTAAAATCATTATGAAAAAATTCAATGTTGACTGCTATTAATGGTACACTGTCCACTCGATGACATTCATATATCTCAATAAATAATGTGAAAAATTAATATAAATCAAATTGCAGTGACTAATGTGGATGTTATAATAATTAACCACGTATTTGTTGATTTTGTTAAAGAATATCAGAAAGTGGTGAGTGTATCATTATATCGAAAATACCAAATATGTTTTCAATAAAGGAAATATGTAGGGTTTTATAAATTCATATTTTAGGATATCTGCGATTTGCAAATAATACGCTAAAAACGATTTTTATTTAGATTCTTTAGCTCCGTGTTCTATTAAGAATTCGACAATTTCATTTGCATTATATCTTCTAGCAATTGTGAGTGGATAATCATTTAAATAAAAATAATTGCATTAAACAATTAATGATATGATAAGAAAGAGATTGCCATGATTAGATAATGAATAGTATTCAATGAAATGGAATTACGCAAAGAAATGAAAGATATGGAAATAAATTGAATCTTATTATAAAATGAAGTATATGATAATAATGGGGACTAAATATTTTAATGATAAATTAATTGCATGTTGGCATCTGCACCATGTTCTACAAGGAATTTAACAATATTAATTGAGTTTTGGCTAATTGCCACTGTAAGTGGAGTTTCTTCTTTATCAAAGTATTTTTTATTAAGAATTAAAAGACATGAGAACAAAAAGATTGTCACGATAAATCATAGATGAATATAAGATAAAAGTGAATGCCATAATGCAATGATAGATATAATGATGAGGAGAATAGGATTTAATAATGATAGATGTGAAGAAATAATGAATAAGGGTTATATTGACATTTGCCCCATGTTCAACTAAGTAAGTGATAATATTCATTGACCTTAATCTGATTGCCAAAGTAAGTGGGCATTCAATCACACGATATAAAAGAAAATGCCATAAAAAGAATGAATGATATTAGAAGAATGAGAAATATAAATTTAAACGGAATGCATTAAAAGAAATTGAATTCTATGAATCAATGAAAGATATTATAAGCAAGAGAATATATATGATATTGACATCAGCTCCATTGTCAACTAGATATTTGACAATATCGAATGAATTTTGTTTTATAGCAATTATGAGAGGAAATTCATTATATGAAAAAGAACTGTATAAAATTATTACGAATAATGTCATAAAACAAAGATTGATATCAAAATATTTGGAATTTTTTCAGATAATGATGGATATGAAATTAAAAAGGATAGTATTTAAAGAAATTGAATAATATAGCATTATAGAGAATTGTCTAATGGAATAATGGATATGAAACGAAAAAGAAGTCTATTAAATAATGATTTATATGAGATTGATTCGAATAAAATAACATAATGATAGATATTTAAAGAAATAGAAGTAAATAATTCATTGGGCGATATGAAGAGAAATAGAATGTGTCTTAAATTAACATTTGCACCATGATCAACTAGATATTTTACAATACCGAGTGATTCTTGCCTGATTGCAATTGTGAGTGGGGATTCATTAATCTCAAAATAATTTCATAAAAGAATTGAAAGTGTGAAATGAAAAAGAATTCTCTTAAAATATGATAGATTTGAGCATTTTGATAATGTAACAAATCATTGAATAATAGGAATAGAAAAGGAATTACAAAAATTGATGAAGGATATGAAAATAAAGAGAATATAATTGAAATATAATGGATTCCATGAAAGACAAGAGAATATCATAAAATAATGATTGATATCAAAAGAAATTGAACTAAATAAATCGATATAAAATTTGAATTCGAATCGAACGTAATAAAAGGATACAGAATTCCAAAATAAAATAGAAGATTTGATAATGCAATAATGGATATAAAATTTGTTAATATCTGCGCCATTACAGCGTAAATCTGAAGCAATATCGTAATTTCCGAAATACAAATTTTCAGCAAATGAAGTTGGAATTTGTTCCAAATTTGTTTTAAGATATTCAGCAAGCTCAAAATGATGATAATTCAGTGCTATTTGAATCATATTTTCAAACTGTTCTCCTTCTTCTATCATTTGAAGGAAAATGTTGCTATTTCCACCTTCAAGAGCATATTCTGATGAGTTTTCAGTATATTTTGCTCCCATATTTTTCAAATAATTGAAGCAAAGCTCTGATCAGAATTTGCAGGCACAATCAAGTGGAGTAAACTGAAAATCTATTGTGTTATTAATGTAAAGGTTTGGGAATTTGATTTTAAGGTCATCAACTTTATCCCATGCTATATAATATAAAGGAGATTCTTTTGGAAAGATGTTGTAAATATCTTCTTCTTTTCTCGATGGTTCGTAATCTAAAAAATTGAAGCCTCTGTTGAATAGTAATGTTGATAGATCATCACTTGTCGGTTTGAGCTTACATGAAAACTCATTCAATAACTTTTGAAAAAGATCTGCATATGATTCAATGCATTTTACTCTACGTTTTGAAGTAGAATCTATAAGATAAAGAGCCATTTTGAGAGAAATTTTTTCTTGCTTAATAAGATCTATTAATTGTGAAGTTATGTCCAAGAGATTTTTGGAATTAATTTGCCAAATAAGTTTTGAGGCAAGATTAGGGTATTCGAAGATGTCAATAAGCTTCTCATCGCTGAATTCAATCCCTTTTTCAATAGTTTTCTGTTCTGAGTTTGCCATATTTCTTCCAAATGCAAAAATTTTTAAAACTATCCTGAATAGGAATATTTGAATCAAGAATATAGACTGGCATGAATAAAGAGAGATTGTTTAACATTAATCAATTCAAGAATGAACATGACTTATCGATTCCGTTCAATGGATTTGAA
The DNA here is from genome assembly GCF_026262505.1 of Trichomonas vaginalis G3. Taxonomy (NCBI): domain Eukaryota; phylum Parabasalia; order Trichomonadida; family Trichomonadidae; genus Trichomonas; species Trichomonas vaginalis. Next base: position 15,462,415 of record NC_067207.1, read on the forward strand.
AAGATTTCCTTATAAAATACGAAGTTCTTTTGGATTATAAGAGGCAAGCTAAAACCTTGCATAAATTTTGCGTTTTACTTGTAATTTCTTTCAAATCAAAATGTTTTTTAAATTCATGACATGATAACAAAAAAATGAATATTTCAAACACTTTAATATCTTTAGTTTATCATGTTTCTGATAAGATTGAACTTCAAATTATGAGATCAACCAAATCTTTAACTCATTGGGCAATATTATCAACATAAAAAATAATACGCTATATAAGAAGGTGTTAATTCTTTAAAAATATAAAATATTCTTTTTGAATTTTGTCAAATCTAAAAAAAAATATGATTTCAATGAATCAACAATTAAACAATGAATGTATCAGAGTTACAAATGAAATGTTGGCAATGCATGCATGCTACTTATTCAAGGAACCAACAGATCCAGAAACGTTTCCTGATTATTTAAAGAAAATTAAGAACCCTATTGATCTTTCAACAATAAAACAAAAACTACAACAATTCGAATATACAACTATTGACGGTTGGTACAACGATATGATTTTAGTTTTCAAAAATTGCATTTTATATAACGGGCGAGATACAGTTATTGGAGAACTTACAGCATATGCAATGACTGTGTTCAAAAAGAAATGTATTTTCCTTATTTGTCCAAATGCAAATGAATGGTCTTATAGAATAACGAAATACCGCAACAAATTAGACCAGTTGATGCAAGAAGCTCCTAAAATAGTTACGAAATCACTAAAGAATGTTTCACTACCTAATGTTACCATAGAAAATCACGAAGATCTTGCTTATAATTTAAGTTCCCTTCAATCGAAAACAGATGTTTGTGTTATGTCACAGATTCTTGCACAGTACGATATTAAAGTTGATGGATCAAAACAAGATACTGCTTTTGTAGAATTATCCAATTTACCTGCAGCTGCCATCAAAGTTCTGACGAGATATGCTCAGGAAAGAGGCTTTGTTGATTGAAGAAGAATAATTTTTTGTAATTTTTTATTGTTAATTAAAAAAAATATTATCAATTAATTTTTTTTTAAATAGGAATACGATATCAGACAAACAATGTAACAAATCTACAAATAACTTGATTCCAAGAGGGGATTCTTTCCTATATTTATTATTTTTTCTTTATTAGTGACATCAGAGATGAGATATTTAATATCTTCAAGATGATAATGAATTGATGTATAATATATAGAGTAGAAATGCTTCATAGTTACTCTGTCATTCTTTACTTCTTACATATGAAAAGAGTTACCTCAATTCTTAATAAAATATAATATCTCATTGCGTATTAGTATTTACGATGGAAAGTTAATTCAAAACTAGAAATATAATAGCACAGAGAGGCACTTTCATTGAATGCATACGCCCGTAACAGTATGAGCAGCTTACCCTTAACAAATTCAAGATAACCTCACATTACCATTTTGTGATTTCAAAGTGAGGGGAGAAAATATATTCTTAAGAAGATATTGGTCTTAGAAATTTGATTCATTTTTTCTTCTACATTGATTTGAACTGTGATAGAAACTCCTTATATGTTAGTCATAGAAATTTGATTCATTTTTTCTTCTACATTGATTTGAACTGTGATAGAAACTCCTTATATGTTAGTCATAGAAATTTGATTCATTTTTTCTTCTACTTATATTTGAACTGTGATAGAAACTCCTTATATGTTAGTCATAGAAATTTAATTCATTTTTCATCTACTTATATTTGAACTGTGATAGAAACTCCTTATATGTTAGTCATAGAAATTTAATTCATTTTTCATCTACTTATATTTGAACTGTGATAGAAACTCCTTATATGTTAGTCATAGAAATTTAATTCATTTTTCATCTACTTATATTTGAACTGTGATAGAAACTCCTTATATGTTAGTCATAGAAATTTAATTCATTTTTCATCTACTTATATTTGAACTGTGATAGAAACTCCTTATATGTTAGTCATAGAAATTTAATTCATTTTTCATCTACTTATAATTTGAACTGTGATAGAAACTCCTTATATGTTAGTCATAGAAATTAATTCATTTTTCATCTACTTATAATTTGAACTGTGATAGAAACTCCTTATATGTTAGTCATAGAAATTTAATTCATTTTTCATCTACTTATATTTGAACTGTGATAGAAACTCCTTATATGTTAGTCATAGAAATTTAATTCATTTTTCATCTACTTATATTTGAACTGTGATAGAAACTCCTTATATGTTAGTCATAGAAATTTAATTCATTTTTCATCTACTTATATTTGAACTGTGATAGAAACTCCTTATATGTTAGTCATAGAAATTTAATTCATTTTTCATCTACTTATATTTGAACTGTGATAGAAACTCCTTATATGTTAGTCATAGAAATTTAATTCATTTTTCATCTACTTATATTTGAACTGTGATAGAAACTCCTTATATGTTAGTCATAGAAATTTAATTCATTTTTCATCTACTTATATTTGAACTGTGATAGAAACTCCTTATAGATTAGTCATAGAAATTTAATTCATTTTTCATCTACTTATATTTGAACTGTGATAGAAACTCCTTATATGTTAGTCATAGAAATTTAATTCATTTTTCATCTACTTATATTTGAACTGTGATAGAAACTCCTTATATGTTAGTCATAGAAATTTAATTCATTTTTCATCTACTTATATTTGAACTGTGATAGAAACTCCTTATATGTTAGTCATAGAAATTTAATTCATTTTTCATCTACTTATATTTGAACTGTGATAGAAACTCCTTATATGTTAGTCATAGAAATTTAATTCATTTTTCATCTACTTATATTTGAACTGTGATAGAAACTCCTTATATGTTAGTCATAGAAATTTAATTCATTTTTCATCTACTTATATTTGAACTGTGATAGAAACTCCTTATATGTTAGTCATAGAAATTTAATTCATTTTTCATCTACTTATATTTGAACTGTGATAGAAACTCCTTATATGTTAGTCATAGAAATTTAATTCATTTTTCATCTACTTATATTTGAACTGTGATAGAAACTCCTTATATGTTAGTCATAGAAATTTAATTCATTTTTCATCTACTTATATTTGAACTGTGATAGAAACTCCTTATATGTTAGTCATAGAAATTTAATTCATTTTTCATCTACTTATATTTGAACTGTGATAGAAACTCCTTATATGTTAGTCATAGAAATTTAATTCATTTTTCATCTACTTATATTTGAACTGTGATAGAAACTCCTTATATGTTAGTCATAGAAATTTAATTCATTTTTCATCTACTTATATTTGAACTGTGATAGAAACTCCTTATATGTTAGTCATAGAAATTTAATTCATTTTTCATCTACTTATATTTGAACTGTGATAGAAACTCCTTATATGTTAGTCATAGAAATTTAATTCATTTTTCATCTACTTATATTTGAACTGTGATAGAAACTCCTTATATGTTAGTCATAGAAATTTAATTCATTTTTCATCTACTTATATTTGAACTGTGATAGAAACTCCTTATAGATTAGTCATAGAAATTTAATTCATTTTTCATCTACTTATATTTGAACTGTGATAGAAACTCCTTATATGTTAGTCATAGAAATTTAATTCATTTTTCATCTACTTATATTTGAACTGTGATAGAAACTCCTTATATGTTAGTCATAGAAATTTAATTCATTTTTCATCTACTTATATTTGAACTGTGATAGAAACTCCTTATATGTTAGTCATAGAAATTTAATTCATTTTTCATCTACTTATATTTGAACTGTGATAGAAACTCCTTATAGATTAGTCATAGAAATTTAATTCATTTTTCATCTACTTATATTTGAACTGTGATAGAAACTCCTTATATGTTAGTCATAGAAATTTAATTCATTTTTCATCTACTTATATTTGAACTGTGATAGAAACTCCTTATATGTTAGTCATAGAAATTTAATTCATTTTTCATCTACTTATATTTGAACTGTGATAGAAACTCCTTATAGATTAGTCATAGAAATTTAATTCATTTTTCATCTACTTATATTTGAACTGTGATAGAAACTCCTTATAGATTAGTCATAGAAATGTGGATATAAGGAATCAGAAGTTGATAAAAAAATCTTTATATATATATCAAAAAGACTATAGAAAAAAAAGTATTTTAAAAAATATAAAATTACACTTGGTTTGTAACAGGTTTTCCTCTTTTGTATCTCTGGAAAGATCTCTGGAATGCGCCAAACGCGTCCTTCGCCACTATGTCGTGAGTCAACTGTGCAGTCATGAACTTTCTGTTGAACTGTTTCACAGCAAAATCAGCGTCTTCTATGTAATTCTTCAAGGGCAGTTTATCAGGAATTCCCTTTATGAAATTGACAGGATTTATGTGTAGATTTGGCAGATCTCTCAACATCATCTTCAGAGGCTGTTCCTTAGAGAATTTCGGAGGATTTTTGCTGTGACTTTTATCAATAATTATTGAATCATACGCGTACTTCGTCAGAATGCCCCAACAAGTCTTGTCATCAACATTCTTCGCGTATTCTATCGCTGCGACAATGTCTTCTTCCTGCAAAGCGTTGTCCAACAAAATTTTCATGCCACCTTCGTTATCTCCTGTTCTTTTACAGAGATACGCGGCTGCTTTTATCCTGTTGTACTTAGTTGCAGCATCTCTGGCATCGTTGGGTGTGAAATCGGTGTTTTCCTGCACAAACTTCAAAGTATTTTTATGATCATACTTCAAATACAGGACAACGAGGTCTGTTGCGTATCCTTTCTCTTTCAGGAGGTAATGTATCTCTGGGGAGTTCCTATCCCAGATCAAATCTAAGTAGTCCAGCTTGAAATGCTCAATTAAATTCATTGTTTCCTCTTGTTTCTTCGGATCAATGACAATCGCTTTGGCCTTGGACAATTCACCACTTATGTGCTCTAAAACAGTCGTCGGTGACATCTTGTCAAGGTGATTTGTTATGAAATCAATGAAATGTTGGCCGTGAGCCTTGTAGAAGAGAAGCAGATGAGGCATAATGAGTTTGTAGTCATCGTAGTGGTCAATGACAGAGAATGTGCCTAAAATTAATTGGTTGTCGCTGTCATTATTTGATGGATTTACAAATGCTTCATTAAATCTCTTCTTTATCTCTGGTTTGATGGAGATCTTGTAGCCGTCATCCCTCGAGGCTGGTTTGGATGAACAGAAATCAAGAAACATAAGAGATAATTCGTAATCTGAATTTGACATCGCTTTTTCTTTAAGAGTTTTAGCGATATCGTCTTCATCGAACGCGTCCTTGGCATATTGGGCTGCGAACTTATGCATGGTTTGCTCCAACGTTTTAATTTTACCATTATTAATTAAAGATAAAATTATTGAAGTCATTTGTTGGCGGCTGAACGCTGTTTGCGAGATTTTCCACAAGTCCTGGTTCTCGCTAAGCGCGTACAATATGTCAAAGCCCGACATCGAACGAGTTGCTTTGAAGAAATCGTACATGTGTCCGTATTCTTGTCCAATGTACTTTAGCATCAAGGAAACTGCGTCATCGACTTTGCCCTTCTCGATTTGCTTGGATGCAATGATATCGATGATCTGGCGACGTTCATCTTCATCCAATTTATTATTGTTCTCTTGTGTAAGTTCTATCGCGCGGGAAAAGTTCTCGCGGTCGAGATAGAAGGTAATACGCTCTAATAGTGTTGAAAAAGAGACAATAATGACAAATGTGTAATATACAAGGACAAAATGGTCTCCTTGAGGCAAAATCACTTGGAAATTGCCGCTCTGTATCATTTGGAACTCCGGGCTGATATCTACTTTGTACTCTTCCGTTCCTCTTATTGCTCTGATGTAATATTTCGAATCTGCCTTTGGCTGAGTGTTAGGATCGGCTGGCTGATCGCCGTTTTTGTACATAAGGAAGGCGCGATTGCCGTTGGTAGATACAGAGTTGTAGATGCCGAAATCGACAGATAATTTTGTTGCCGTGTTTTTGAGGTTTGCTTGGACTTCGAAGGTCGATCCGCCGACTGATACATGGATAATGTCGTTAGGAAGGAAGTTGAAGCACGCTCTGTACCATTCGTTCGGATTTTCGATATTTCTTGAAATGACAAGTTCTTCGGTCTTTGCTCTATAGATGGAGAACTTATTTGATGACGCCCAGCAGATATAATCGCCCTGCCAGACCATAGTATCTATAGTTGTGTTTGGTTCCGTCGCAATGACTTTGAAGGAAGAACCAGACGAAAAGAAGGCCTTTCGCGGTCGAACGCGAATGACATTTCCTTTGTCATCGGAAAAGACGCAGGACAGTTCTGGCGTCTGATCTTGAGCTGTGGTGATATAAGGATCAATTGCACTGGCTAAAATCCTTTGTTCGTATTGGAGTTTGGATTCTTTCTTTGTCTTGATGTTTTTACAGTAAATAAGCTTCTCATACCATGTAGCAAGTAAATAATTGCCGGTTGTATCAAATGAAAGACCATCTGGCCTGTTTGTGATGTTTTCGTTAATCGTTTCGACTTTCTTGTTTGTGTCTGCATCGTATATTTCAATTAAGCCATTAAACATACCAATTGCGATATAATTTTCCGAAACAGCAGCGGCAGAAATGCCATTTTTCGGAGGAATCATACGCTTATCTTGTGGTTGTTCCTTAATTTGACGAAATGTAATTGTTGGACCTTCATCTTGTGACATAAGAATAAGTGAAGAAGGAAAAGTGACATGTCACATTTTGTAACCCTTGATACGAATCTTTTACCTGCTCATCACATCTTCAAACAATGATAATGAACTATAAATGTAAATGATTTTATGAAAAGAATTAAATAAATATCATTTTTTTCATGATTTTGAATCCATTTTTGGCCACAGATAAAGACTATATGGTTTCAATCTGATCCACAACTATTTTAATCATCAATTCATATTAATTTTATATAATGACAAAAATACAAACGCTAATAAGAACTCGTTTTGTTATTGAAGAATACTGGACTAACTATTAAGTGATAGAATAGTCATATGAAGTGGGTGTTAATGTGTAAACCCGTATATCTTTGAAGTATAAGTTTATTGAATCAATTTTTGGGTTAAAATAGGAAAAATGAGATGATTTATTGATTCTTTGTGACAATAAGTAGATTAATGATTTCAAGAAATTCCAAATTTTTTTCAAAATTTCAAAAGTGAAATTGAAATCCTAATAAAATATTTGCAAAATTTCATTTTCGAATTTTTTTTGGAAGATAAAACAAAATATTTTGAAAAATTAAATGAGCAGAATTATTTAATAATTGTAATAGGATATAATAAACACAAAATAATCAAAGTTCAAATAAATTTGGACAATTGATTTTCGAAAATTTCAAATTTTATTATGTAACTATAAAGCAACAAAATTAATTTCGTCCATGATCGGAAAAGTTCACAAACTTTCTTAAAATTTCGTCACCTTTTCTTTCTTGATTATGAATGAAACTAGCGGCATTAAAAAAGTTGTTTATAAGCCAATAGTTTTATTTTATTGGATATTTATTGCTCCAATTGTTGTGACAGGCTTTACATTCTTCTTTTACTACAAAAATAAACATAATATTCCAGGAAGGCTTCCAACAATTTCCACAGCCGCATCTTTGTTACCAGAAAGCAGAATATTTGCTATGGGAATTATTATTTGCTGCTGGTTGCTCTTCGCTGGCTATATAATATTGGATCGCACTTTGAAGCTTTTAACTAAAATGAAACATATAGCCAAAGCACCACTTGTTCAACTGACTCATTATGCAACGGGAATTGCTTGCGGTTTAGCATTCTTCAGTTTAGTCGGACTTTGCTCAGTCAATATCAAATCAAATGAAGTATTTCATACGCTCTGTGCAGTCTGCTTCGTATTTTCGATTTCTGTTACATTTGTTCTAATTGACTACCAAATAATGCGATCAGGACCTTCCAATTACATGTTTAATACACTATGCACTCTTTGCATACCAGTTCTGGCTATGATTGGCGCATTAGTAACCAAATTTTCAACAAATGACAATGTGTACAATTTTGGCGTTATTTTAGAGTATATCAGTTCATTTATGATTCCTTTTAAGTTTGTTTTAATTGCTCATAGCATTCCTCCATTCAATATCGAAGTCACTCAGAAAGATACCAAGGTCGACTAATCTACTACTCCACGTTTATACTACTTACCTTTCCATATATTACTTTATATATTATTATTCTATTTAAACTATCTATTATTTATATTTCAATCATCTCAGTTTTTTTGACATTGCCTAAGAGATCTATAGCTATGCAAACAGGCACAAAAGCATTTGAGCCAATTCAAATACTTATTTTCTTTGTCAATATCAAATTTTTTATTCAAAATATTAAATTGTCCAATATCTATACCATAGAAACACATAACTATTAGAGTATATTATTTTAATATATAAGACAATGTCCATTGATGCATCTTATTGATTGCGATTTGAAAAATAATCTTAAGAATCATTCATATCCAATAGCGATGAAACAGGTGATTAGTAAGGCTTTAAATCATGTCGGAATTTTTTTCCAATAAAATTTTCACCCTGATGAATCTTAGGATGTCAAAACCGCTTTTTTAATTGACCAATTTTCAAATGGAGAAACTTCAGGGTATTATTCAATCAAATCCAAGATTACTTGAGCCCATTTTCACCGAAGCCAATACCTATTTAAGCACCAAGAGATGGTATGAGCTTGGTCAAAAGATTCAAGAGATTCTCACAATTCCAGTACTCAGAGGCAAATATTTATTTATTTTCGATAACTTCGTCCGCTTGTTCTTCGAGGCACTTGATCCATTCCAGCGTGCTAAAATTATCCTATCAGTTTCTGAAGAATTAGATATCCAAAATTGCTTACAGTTCTTGAAACAGTCTCTTGAGAAGTATTTCGAGAAGATCCCAGAACCAGCAACACTTATTAAATTGCGCATTGTTTTCTGCCACACACAACTTGGCGAATTCGAAACAGCTCTTAATCAGCTTATTCAAATTGAAGATACAATTACCGAAAAGACAGACTTATACGTTAGATCTCAATTCCATCGTACACAGGCCGATCTTGATAAGGCTCGTGGCGATTTTGATTCATATTACGAACATGCTCTTTATTATCTTTCTACTGCCAAGGATAATTCCAATCAGGTCATTGCCTACGATCTCTGCATGTCTGCCCTCTTCTCTATTAGCGTTTGCTCCTTTGGAGAATTAGCTTCCCACAAGATCCTTGATTCTCTTGTCGGAACACCAAACGAATGGCTCCGCAATTTGATTCTTTTACTCAACAAGGGCGAGCCATCGTCAATTCCTGAATTCAATGAAAAATTCATGCCAATCATCGCAGCAAACGAAACATTCAACCAATTCAAGGTTCCTATCCAACAGAAAATCGCTCTATCCGTTTTCTTACAGCTTATCTTCGCAAGACCATTCGAATCTCGTATTTTCTCATTCGAAGAAATCTCCCGCGAATGCCACGTTCCTCTTGACCGCGTCGAGATCCTCGTCATGAAGGCCCTCTCTACAGAGCTTATCCGCGGAGAAATCGACGAAGTTGACCAGAAATTAACAGTTACATGGTGCAAGCCAAAGGCACTCGATTTACAGCGCTTGAAGCACCTCAAATTCGAAATCGATAGATGGTGCGATAAGGTTCACAACCAGATGTTTGCTTTATCTCAGAGAGCTCAGCCAGTCGTTGGCTAAAATTTTTCATAAACACAATTTGTCACGTTTTTTATAATTCAAACAATTTTTTTTCTCTCTTTCTCACTCTCAAAATTTTATTCCCAATATTTTTTTGAGGTTTATTTCATTGTTTTATTTTTTTTGTAAAATCTGATCATCGAAAAGTGGATTTTTTTTTCTTCAAAAATATGAGTTTTTTTCGATTTCAAGGGAGAGTCCAGGCACAAATACCTACTGGAGTGAATTTTAATGAGTTCCAGGAGAACTATGAGAAGAGTGGTAGGCTTTTTCCGATGTTTAGAGCTTTAGAAAGACATACACAAGATATTAAAGCAGATTTATTCGAATTTAATAATGAATTACTCATGCACTTGCAAAAGAATGATCAATTAAACGAATCTAACTTTCCTGAAATCAGAGATTATCCAGTTTCAACAGATTTACAAAATAAAATCACAATTACAGAGGATGGCGATCAAGAAATTTCATTCCTATCACCAGTATCAGCAATCGATATTTCATGGGGCCGAAAAAACATTGTTTTTGGAAGTTACAGCTCGTTATTTTTATCTGAAATAGAAAATTTACCTTCAGCTCAACAAATAAACGGATCAAAAACAGCAGGTAATCAATCTTACATACGAAACGTTGCATATCATCCATCAGACGCCTTAATTGCCTTTTCAGGGCAACTCGGATCAATAAATCTCTACGATATTCAAACATTGTCAACTATATCTACGACAAAAATGCATTCATCGGTTGTCATAGGACTTGGTTTTACAAGTGATGGCTCCAAATTAGTTACTACTAGTAGAGATGGAATTATTAACGTGACAGATTTAGTACAATCGAAGATAGTAAAAGAAATTAAGGTTAAGATTAATCTTACTTGCATGACGATGTCTAAATCTGACGATTATTTAGCTGTAGGGACTGAAGAAGGAACGATTTATTTATTTGATAACAGAGTTCAAGAAGGTGTTCAGACAATTGATGCACACTATGCACAAGTAATATGTTTGGCTACAAATAATGAAGGAATTATTGCAAGCAGAGGAAAAGACAAAACTTGTAGATTATGGGACATAAGAGAAACAATTTCTTCAACAGGATGCATAGCAAGTAATGCAGATGGATTATGCTCCCTAGATATTTATGATAATAAACTGCTTTCTGCAACAGAATCAGGAGATCTCAAATTGTATGACTTAAGTACAACATTTCCTCTTGCTAAAACTAAATGCTTGTCGCGACCGATCGCTGTAAAGTACGTTCCTGAACTAAATTCATTGATTTATTCAACTGAAGATTCAAAGCTGCATATTGAGAAGATCAAGGCAATTGAGCAGCAAACTGACCAGTAGTATATTATATTTTTTATATATTTTTTGTTATTTTTCTTATATTAAATTTGTTATTTATTTCTTGTTATAAGTTGAAGTTTTTTCAATATAGATCAATACATATCGTCAACAAGAGCTCATTAACACATAGTAAGGCTATTCAAAAAGGAATAATATTACGAGTTAATAATATATGATACGAAAATTGTAGAATTTCAGCGACAAATAGCTTTAGTAGTTGATATGTTTTCAATGTTATAATTCCAAAATATATGAAAACATATGTATTTCGGTATAATATGAATGGAAATCATTTAACGATACAAGAAGCTTGGTCGGAAATAATTAAAATGTCGCAGAATAAAAATCCAATTGCATTTACGCTTGATCAGTTCAATATTGGGCCTACTGTCGAGCGTAATTGCTTTGGAACTGTTGTGGACGTCACAACAGTAAAAAATGGAGAGTCATTAAGCCTTGCTTTTATTTTAAATCTTTTTATTGATAGAAAAAATATTGCAGATCCAAATAAATTCGCAGAAAAAATACAACAACTAACACAGCTAAGTCATCCTGCACTGATTAAAGTGATTGGTATTGTTTTTCCAGGCGAAAAAAATCGACTTCATCATGCAATTGTTAGGGAAAATAACTATATTTGTGATCTCAGTAGCATATTTGAAAAGGACTTTATCCATTTTAAGGAAGTAGAATGGGATAACACTCGAAAATCAATTACAATCATCGGATTAGCGGCAGCATTACGATATTTGCATGAAAAAGGACTATATCATCTATTTTTAGTACCATGGCATATTCTTTTTGACTCCAAATTCGAACCAATTCTTGATGGATTTTATCTTTCAAGTTCTGTCGCACATAATCAGCTTTATCCTGAAACAACAGGTTACGATTCATATATACCTAAAGAAGATATCTCAGAAAAGTTCGATGTTTACTCATTTGGAGCGATAGTTTTCGAAATTTTAGTTGGACACACGTACAAGGCAAAATCCTTTCCAGCGAACTTCCCCAATAAATGGGCCATACTTATTGTCAAGTGTTTACAGAAAAATCCAGCGGAGAGACCTACAATTGATCAAATTTGCAGAGAAATCAACGCTGGAGTATTCATTGATGGCGATATCAAGGCAATAGCAGACTACAAGCAGCGTGTGAACCTTGTTTCCCTTGAAAATCCACCTCCTTCTCCTAAGATTGAAGAAAAAATCGACACAAACGATGCAAAAGAGCTTTACAAGCTAGCAATGCAACTAGACCAGTCTCCAACAGATAATCCGGCCAAACGCGATAAGAAATGCACACTTTTACTGCTAAAAGCCGGTCAATTAGGTTCAACAGACGCTCAGTTCGCAATTGCAGCCAGATTTCTTGAAGGTAAAGGCGTGCAGCGTAATCCCCACCACGCGGAGAGGTTCTTTACTCTTGCGGCCGAAGGAGGAAATACGATGGCCATGAGCGCTTTGGCTAGGATCAGAGCTGCAGCGGGAAGAAGTCAAGAGTGCATAGATTTGTTAACAATGGCAGGAGAAAAAGATATGGAAGCGCGTGTAGATTTGGCGGAATATTTAATGATTAGCGACCCACAAAGGGCCATTGAGCTCCTAAAGTCATCGGAGACACCTAGAGCCAAACTAATACTCGCAAAGATGGCTTACAACGATATATTAGGAGGACACGAGGATGGATTAGCGATGTTGAAGATATGTGCTGACGATGGATTATCGGATGCACAGTACGAGTATGCTCTAGCATTGGCTGACTCAAGGAGATTCACAGAAGCAAGCCAATACTTAAGATTGGCTGCAAATGCAGGTCATGCCGGTGCAGTCTATCATCTGGCCAAATTGGAAGGAAATAATCGTAATGTTTTGGAAGCAGCGGAGATGGGATGTGTAGAGGCGATGCTCGATGCCGCTGAGATGTCCAAATCAATTGAAGAGCGATCGAGGTATTTAAGAGGAGCTGCTCTGAGGGGATCACCGATCGCTAAGTATAAACTCGGAAAAATGATGTTTGACGGAGTAATGACTAGGAATATGAAAGATGGAGTTTCATTAATGAAAGCAGCAGCTGATTCAGGACTTATTGAAGCTGCCAAAGACGTAGCTAATGCATATAGATATGGTATTGGCGTTCCTCAGAATATCGAGATCGCGGAAGCATACGAAAAGATGTGCCAACCACAAACTACAGCAACTGAAGCTTCTCAGTAATATTATTTTGTTTATTTGTTTGTAAATATATACTATTGTTATTCAGTGCCTGCTTTTTCGGTTTTATTTCGCAAATATCGAACTTGATTTCAGGTGTAATTACGTGTTAATACCATAAGAACTCAAACATGGTAATGTATGCTTGAAATATCACGAAAATGTTTGATGAAATGTATCATTTCTCATTGGCAAAATTTCAATTTAATTTTGCTCAACAAAAACCTTATCGAAAGATATCAATTATTTTGTTGAGTAGGGGTAATTTTAGCTAAAAGTGACATGCATGTAAAAAGTGACACACCCGTGAAGGGTGTGATTACCGATCGGTAATTTCGACAGTTTAGAATTTAAAATTTTTTATGGAACTGTTGCGAGTTTCATAAAGAATTTAAGGAATATAAGCAAAGATTTGAATCAAAATCTTAGACCTAAGCCGATCGATTCGCTCGCGGCTTCCGCGAATTACAGATCAGCAAAGATTTGAATCAAAATCTTCGAACTAAGCCGATCGCTTCGCTCGCGGCTTTCTTTATTATTTTAAATTTGCATATTTCCATCAAAAGTTCATAAGGTAAAAAATTTCGTTTATTTTTACTAAGAAAAAAAAAGGTTTTTGATTAATAAATTTATTTTATTTCGAAAAGTAGCAATAATCGTAAAAGGGTATTGATAGGCTTGCTAAAGTAACTAATTTTAGCTGTCAAATACTTTTGTATTTTGAAGTAAATTAGTATAAATTTGTTTTTACTTTTATTTCGAAAAAGTAACAATAATCGTAAAAGGGTATTGATAGGCTTGCTAAAGTAACTAATTTTAGCTGTCAAATACTTTTGTATTTTGAAGTAAATTAGTATAAATTTGTTTTTACTTTTATTTCGAAAAAGTAGCAATAATCGTAAAAGGGTATTGATAGGCTTGCTAAAGTAACTAATTTTAGCTGTCAAATACTTTTGTATTTTGAAGTAAATTAGTATAAATTTGTTTTTACTTTTATTTCGAAAAAGTAGCAATAATCGTAAAAGGGTATTGATAGGCTTGCTAAAGTAACTAATTTTAGCTGTCAAATACTTTTGTATTTTGAAGTAAATTAGTATAAATTTGTTTTTACTTTTATTTCGAAAAAGTAGCAATAATCGTAAAAGGGTATTGATAGGCTTGCTAAAGTAACTAATTTTAGCTGTCAAATACTTTTGTATTTTGAAGTAAATTAGTATAAATTTGTTTTTACTTTTATTTCGAAAAAGTAACAATAATCGTAAAAGGGTATTGATAGGCTTGCTAAAGTAACTAATTTTAGCTGTCAAATACTTTTGTATTTTGAAGTAAATTAGTATAAATTTGATATTATTTTAACTCCGTTTGAAAACCTCAATTTTCCATACAGAGGGAACGGGAATAGCATCCAATATTCCCTGAGAATGGTTGCGCATTCTCAGTTCCCTCTATATTTTGAACGAAGCTCTCATCGGTCTTTTTTTTTAATACTAAACGTTTTTTTTCCCTGTCACTTTTAGCTAAAATTTGGGTTTGCCAAATTAGATTTCCAGATAATCCAGGCCAATTTTACTTTTCTTTTAATTGCGATATGAAAAAGACCAATTTGCCAGCAAAAATAGGCAGAAGGGAAGTGATCCATGCGACCAAAAACCGACACATTTCGAAATGGCCAAGGGATCTGGAAGTGGCACAGTCGCAGTTGCAACAACAACATCTATTGGTGGCGGCATGTTCTCAACAGGAAAGAAGGCTAAGCAGCACGTTGGTATCGACTGCACACCAGAAGCTGCTCTTTTTGTTACAGCTGGTCTTATTGGTATTACACTCTTCCTTCACCTCTTATCTCGCTTATTGAAATAAGTGAATCATGAAGTGATGCCACAGATTCTTTTCTAGAAAGATGTGAACATTTATTGGGATTAAATGTCTGATTTTTATAATAAAACCTCCAATCATGCCAAAATCCTTACAAAAATATAAATTATACATTCCTGATTCTTTTGAGAATTTTTTTTACTAACGGCTGAATTGGATTTTTTTTAGATTTCAACCCTATTTTAAATCGATTTTTCAGCCATTTTTCTAATGAGAAATCTATTTCTTATAGAGTTCCCTCCGACCTCAAATGGATAAAACCTTCTAAGAAAAAAAAATTTATTTCATGTAATAATACAAACAATTTATGAAAATACTATATTCAATTCTCATGGTTCTGTTTCTCAAAATATTCTTTCGCGAGACTCGTAATCCCAATAAACAAATATGGGGGAAATTCATCTGATATTACTAAAAACATTAAAACAACTTCAAAAGTTGGATCTGTAATAAATTCCTTCCATACGAATAACACTCCTTGGTATGCAGTGTCCCAAATTGAAAACCATTTGTGGGCAATATTTTTGTATCTTGTAAGGTCTATATCTGGATACTCATCTATAAGCATTTGTGCAAATGTCTTAAAGTATTCTATATCTCCAATTGAAACGAGTTCTTCTAATGCATCCATTTTAGATTTTCCGATCAAGCCTTGGCAAGTAATAGTTTTTTCGTCAAATGTAACTCGAGGGATATCTCTTTTCTTTGGTTCTGCGGCTTTTTGTAAAGATTCGTTTGATTGAAAGCTTTGGTCACTCAAGTCATAAAATTTCTCTTTAACGCCAAGAAGCTGTTCAATATCCTCGTCTAACGTTCCCCTAGATAATCTAAATATTCGTATGATCTTTTCAAGCACTTCCTTTCCCTTTTTCGGGTTGTCTGAATAAAGCGTGAACTTATTGGCATGCTTTCTCAAACCAATAGCAAGATCATAGAATTTCTTGGTTTCATCAGGTGATGGTTTGTTACCTACACACACCATAATAGCACCTATAGCCAATGTCAATAACAATGTATCTGGAGGACACTTTTGCGCAGTAAAACATATATTGAGGATAGAAGCTGGAGGATATTTGTCGTAGGTTTTATGACGACCAAACTTAATAATTGAACGAATTACTTCCTCTAAATCATTATTAGTTACTGAAAGTCTATAAAGCGAATCACCAAGAGTTTTCAGACGTACTTCTATATCATCTTCTACTTGAAGATGAAATAACTCCATTGTTTTTGATTTTTCTAATTTCATTGGAGAAGGCATAGAAGTTTTCCCATGAGGTGAATATGCTGGTACAAGTTGAGGCCCTGGGGATGATTTTTTCGGTGTAATTGTTCGTTTTTGTGGTGTAGTTAAAGAGGAAAGTTTACTCATAAATTTTGAGTGTTTACAATTTCCTAATAAAATATTTCTCCTTAGAACTATCAATGTTAATTTTTCATGAGTCATCAGATAAATAGTGTATAAGATGAGACACTTTAATTTTACAAATTTATCTGATTCGACCAATAAAAAAAGTGCTTTTTTTTCCCAAAATTATTTTTTTTTATCCAGAGCGAATCTGCTGCTTCCTCATTTTTCGCTTTTCGAACAAATGAAATATGATTCTAAACGACAGTGAACAATATGCGGTAATAACCTCTGTCTGAATATATATGTGTTAACACAATTTTTTTTATTATTCACTAGCGTCCATTTAATATCAAGCCAACACGATTATAAACATATTCCTATGATGAATGATACTGATTATTTATGTTATTTGTTATTGAAAATTGATATAAATGAGAATCAAAAATTTTGAGCATGGCAGAGATAACTAAATAGCACAGCGCAATTCATTTTATATTAAATGTTTCTTACTTTCAATTAATAAATAATATTTAATTTAACAAAATGAGAACAGGAGCGATAATCGATTTTTCCTATAACTAGAATAAAATATGAATATTCTATAACAACTCTTTATTTATGATTATTATTTTATTCCTTTTATAGAAAATGGATGCTAGATAGCATGATATTTAATTTATTTTGGCTTACTGTGGGGCAGAAAAATCTCGAAGAAGATGAGAATTTAGAATGAAATATGAAAAAAATACAAAATATCGATATTGATGCCGTCTCGATTGAATATAAAATCTTTGTTCTTTAATAGAAAAGAAAACTTTACAATAATAATGCTCATTTGTGCATAATTTTTTAAAATTCATATGGATGCGTCCGTTTTGAGTGTGAACAGATGAAAACAATATTTTTCATCTGTGTTTTCCAGATAACAAGTTCTACTATAAGCCAATTGCACCATGATAAGACCAATTCAATTTGAGTTATGAAAAATTGAATCAATTCAATTAAAATTCGCTATCGATCAAATAAATTCTGTTTCGACAATGTAGAAATCGATTTGCAATGAATATTAAATTCAATTCAATCGTTTAATAATTGTTCAATAAAAAAGTTACCATATGACAATTCATTTTTAAACAAAATTTCAACCCCGATGACATCATTCAAAAATATTCAATCCCAAATATAACTCAATTATTTTTAACAATAACAGCGATTTGAATGAGTTTAAATCATATATTAATAATAATTTATTGAATGGGGTTTTAAGATGAAATTGAATGTTTTTTATATCACTTGAATGAACAGCTGTATTACTTATTAAAATGCATATTTATCATATCATTAGCATAAAACGTTGTGCTCAATTTTTAACTTTCAATGGTTACTTTTCATAACTTGCTTAGCCAATTCAATTTATTAATTTAAATAAATGGTTTGATGTACGTACGAACACAATTTTTCCTCATAAAAAAATCAAACTTTTTACTTTTCAGAACAAAGCGGTTAGATAATTTCAATTATTATTTTCTATGTTCTTTGTTATCTTGTCCTTTACATTTCAAGTTCTATACTTAAACTCCAAACTTCAAAATCCGATAGTTGAACAGGTTGATGCACCAGCCTTTCAGAGTTTTGGAGGTGATGAAAACGAATTATACGCAGAAAATGCTAATAGGGATATTACAATTAATAAAGATTATAGTAAAATGTTAAGGCCTCACGTTTACTATAGATCATCCGTCACCGTCACAAAATGTACCCTAGATAGCAATTTTGTTTTGGGTGGAGGTGCTGATTCGGCAAATGGCGGCGCTATTTTCCTTTCATGGAGTATGCTTTCAATGGAGGGAAGCTCATCTACCTCAAGAGGAGTCTGTTCTAATAATCAAGCTCAACTTGGCGGTGCCATCTGCTGTTTAACATCTCCAGTACACATTATCTATTTCAATTTTCTGTCTAACAAGGCCTACATGTATGGAGGCTTCATTTATTTCCAAGGAGCATATCTTGAAGATAAAAGTAGGCTCTCATCAACCCATAAGATGTATATTCAGTATTCGGAGCCAGGATATAATAACGCTTTTCAAAGTGGTGGCGCTATTGCAACTGTTGACACTGAAGAAATTTACATCGAGCACATTAAAGGATATTATAATAAAGCAACCTTTAATGGAGGCTGTATGTATGCATACAATACCAATAACATTAAGTTGTTCGAGGCAAACTTCATTGGAAACCAAATTAACGCAATGGGATTAATCGGCAAAAAGTACAACAGAAAAACCTTCCCTGGAAAGAATAATTTTGATCCACACTTCCGTGTTCGTGGTGGAGGTGCTATTTACTTTGCATCAGATAATAAATTCAAAATTCCTGCTAACTCTCCAGCAACTTCAACTGAAAAACGATCTCTTACAACAAACCAATGCTGTTTCTCTGGTAATGTTGCTGATCAATATTCTACATCTTTTGGTAAAGGTGTTGGCAATGCCCTTCTTTTCGAAGGCTATTGCTACTGGCTTTCCAACCAGGATTCAATCAAAGGCTTAACAATGCTAGGAGATCACGATCCAAATTGGAAGTATTTCGTTGCGTATAATGCTAAAGAATACACAGATAATCCAGACTCAGCATTCTTATGTACAATTCAAACTACAAACGTTGATCGATGCTTGTATGAAGGTAGAGATTGGAGTAATGATAATTCTTCCCCACTTACATCAGAATATATCCCATCTAAAATTTCTCCAAGCAACACAGGAAATGACAGTTTTGTAAGCGATGTTCCATCTCCATCAGAATACACATATGTTGCCACACCAATCTCAGCATATCCAAAAGCTACAAAAGACCGCAAGTTAATCACCCCAGCACGTACATGGCGCGAAGATGAATATACATTCCTCTCAGTCACAACTAGATCTTTGCTTCCAACAGCCGCTATCACTCCATTCCAGACTGCTTATGAAACACCATTCTCAACAGCTGAAACTACAGCATTCGAGACAGTTTATGAAACACCATTCTTAACAGAAGAACCAACATCATATGAAACACCATTCTCAACCGCCGAAACCACCGCATATGAGACAGCATATGAAAAACCATATTTAACCGAAGAACCAACAGCATTCGAGACTGTATATGAAACACCATTCTTAACCGAAGAACCAACAGCATACGAAACACCATATTTAACCGAAGAACCAACAGCATTTGAGACAGCATATGAAACACCATTCTTAACAGAAGAACTAACAGCATATGAAACTCCATTCTCAACTGCTGAAACCACAGCATTTGAAACAGCATATGAAACACCATTCATTACACCAGATGAATCTAAGGCAGTCACTCCATTCTCAACAGCTCACATCACACCATATGAGACTGTATTCACAACCCCATTCATCACAGCATTCGAGACACCATTCTCAACAGTACACTCCACTCCATTCACAACAGCATTTGAGACAGCATATGAAACACCATTTATCACCCCAGATGAATCTAAAGCTGTCACCCCATTCTCCACAGCTCATATCACTCCATTCGAAACTGCATTCTCAACAGCACACACTACTCCATTCGATACCGCATTTGAGATCGCATTCGAAACACCATTCTCCACAGCACATTCTACCGCATTTGAGACAGCCTATGAGACACCGTTCTCCACAGCATTCGAGACAGCCTATGAAACACCATTCTCTACTCCATTCGAGACAGCCTATGAAACACCATTCTCTACTCCATTCGAAACAGCATTTGAAACAGTATTCGAAACACCACTCTTAACACCTGTTGAGACAACACCAGAAACTACACCAGCTGTCATCGTTGTTCCATCAAGCGATAACGGTGCCCAAATCGACAACTCTGACAACTTCCGCATCATTGTTGAGAACAAGTGGATTATTGTTATTATTGTTGCAGTCATTGTTATCTTACTTCTTATCATTCTTCTTGCAATCATCATCTGGATGATTCTTCCTAAGAACGAACAATCATCAGATTCAGATTCCATCGAACTTCCAGACGATGGCGACTGGGGCTCTGTTGAAGACTCTGGCGAAACAGTTGATGTTTCAGATGTTGATATTGACAATGATGGTGCCATTGCAGCAGGGTTATTTGATAAAGAAATTTCTGATGTTAGTGACTCAGGTGAAACCATCGACATTTCAGATAATGATGTTGACGAGGCTGCAGATGCTGATATTAGTGGAATCCTGGATTATGGTGAGTCATTAGATTAAATTACAATATTCCACACCTTTTATCAAAAATTAAAATTATTAAGAAGTTATTAAATGTTATAGAGTGTTCGTAAAAGTTAATTTATCACATATTATTATTTCTATTTTTATACGAGATTTTATGTCATTTTCCCTTTCCTTCTTAGTATGAAATAATAATAATAATATTGATAAAAATAATAATAAATTCTTGCTTATTGAATTTGTAGGCGCAATGAAAAATAAAATGCGCAAAATTCAATGGCTTATGATTAAAAAAGATTCAAAATTTGATATATTAATTTTCTTCAAAATTATGTCTAGAAGGGAAATGCTCTACCATCAAATGAACAATGTGAAAATTGATACTTTTCTGACCATTAGTCATTGTTTAATTTTGACTTTTTGATCTTGATAAAATTTGGAAATGGTACTAAAGATCTGCTGCATAATAAAGGAAACGGAAGTTTGATGACAAGCTTGAGGTTTAATTTCTAAATTCAAGCCTCTTTCTACTTTACCAAAGCAAAAGTATTTTTTTTGACCGTCATCATCTTTCAATTTTGTGAATAGTTAGCTTCTATCGCAGCTGCTCACAGTAATGCATGAAAATTCGGTTCAATTCATTTTTGACACTTTACATATCGGATGTATTATCTAAGAATTATATTATAAAATAATAATTTTGTGTTTTATAAGTTTATTTGTATAAATTGATTCAAAAAAAAATGGAAAGACAAGAAGTGGATCTGCCAAATGAAAATCAGATTTATATTACGGCATATCTTGAATATTCTATTGGCAAAAAGACAGCAGACCAAGTTGCAAAAGATTTGCACATAGGTAGAAAAAAATTATTATTAAAATGGCAAGAACTTGGTTTAAATCCAAAAAAGCTCGGAAGACCAGAAACTCCTCTTAGAACAGATTTGTTACCAACCATTCACGAAATAAAAGCTAAGTACAATCTAGGTTATAAAAAAGTTTTAGAGAGTTACATACATGATGACACAGTTTCATTTCACGATATGCTTAAATTATACGAAAAAGAGAATCTTTTCAAATTTCGGCGAGATCCAGAAAAAATTGATGAACATCCAAATCAGTATGTTTCCCAATACGTAAATCAGCAATGGCATACTGATTTAAAAAGCTTCAAAGAAGAGACAAATGGTACCAAGCATACTTATCATTTAATTGCCTTTATCGATGACAGATCTCGTTTTTGTATTTATTACGAAATTCTTCCCGATAAAACAATGAAATCAACTTCAAAAGCTTTACAAAATGCTATCGACTCTATCAAAATTATTCCATACGAACTTTTGACAGATAATGGATGCGAATTTACAGGAAAGGACTTCAAAAACGTTCTTCAAGTAAATGGCATTCAACACCATCGGACAGAACCTTACACACACACAGTTAAATGGTAAATAGAACGTTTTTGGCAAACAATCTTTTCGGCTCGCCCAGATTTTATCGAAATAAGAGAATTTTTACCTCACGCAATAGAAGAATACAACACAGTATGGGTTCATACAGCTCTTAAAGATCTTTTCGGTGGAAAACCTACTCCAAAATCAATTTGGGACCAGGGTCCTAAATGGACAAAGGACTTAAACCCAAATCCTGAGTTCGAAATACAGCCTCGTAACTAAAAATAAAGTAAAAATACGAATAAACATTTTATTATAATTTAAATAATTTTTTTATTCATAAAGTAATACGATATATAGCTAAGCTATGTAAGGATATTCTGATGCTGAGAGTTTAAGAACTTTAAATTACGTATAGAAAAAAAATTCATTTAATATTTTGTAACATTTTTTAAATTGATAGATAGTTAGATTTTGTAGGGGAAGGTAAGATTCTTTGTGGTAATAATGGTCGTTGAAATTAAAATGAATGTAAGATTTGTGGAGAAATTGTATAAATTTGCATAGTGTTAGATTCAGAATAGGAGCATATGAGCCAGTGATTGTGTCTAATGTTTTTAAGGTGCTAATTGGAAGTAGAAAAGAAAAAAATTTGTTGCAATAACATCATATTGCAAAAAAGTTTTTAAAATATGATGTATGAATAAGAGTATGATTGGTATAGATTTGGGTTGTATAAATGTGATTGAACAATTGTTAATGGAAAGTTCAAAAACTTGGGTGCAATCAGAACTGATTGCACCCAAGTTTTTGAACTTTGTATAAGGAATTGTTGGCTATGATGTACTGATCATGAATCAGTACATCATAGCCAACAATTCCTTCGCAAACAGCGGGAAACTTTGTCTGAATAGTTTAACATTCAGACAAAGTTTCCCGCTGTCAGAGAGGAATGGAAGGGTAAGAGGTATATATTCATAATGTATACCTCTTACCCTTTCATTCCCTCGAGAAAGTTCAAAAACTTGGGTGCAATCAGAACTGATTGCACCCAAGTTTTTGAACTTTGTATAAGGAATTGTTGGCTATGATGTACTGATCATGAATCAGTACATCATAGCCAACAATTCCTTCCCAAACAACCCGAAATTTGTCTGATTCCACACTAATTTTATTAATTTATCTAAACTTTTATCCTCGTCTACAATTTAATCATCAATAATTATCTCTTGTTCTATTTCACTATTATATATATATATATTTATATGATTTGATTTAAAAAAAAATAAATTAATAAATTAATAAATCATTTACTCAAATATATCAAAAGTTTTATTTTTATATATAAAGATAACTACTTTTTAAAAAAATACCCTATATATTTTTGTCATGTAAACTTATCACTTTTTGTCAGAAGTGAAGTGAACGGGTTTTCATGCACAACATCAAGATTTCTTTGGAGTATTCTTTAAAACATGAATTAAATACAAACTTATACACTCCGATACGTTTCAGTGAAATAACAATCTAAAATAAAAATAATAAAGAAAAATTTAGAAAATAAAACATAAATATGTAAAGAATCCACTAAAAAGCAACATTTTTTACAATTCATCATCCTTCAGTCTCTTAAAATGGGCTCCACCATCAAGAACCCTATCAATAGCCGGAGAAAGCTCTTCCAAGTAATTTACAGTGATGAGGCCATGACCACGTGGCTTCCAGATGTAGAATTTGCCAGCTTCCATGGCTTTAATTGGGAAATCTGAGGCTCCATAGAAGAATTTCATTGGATGACGGTGGCTGTTGAGTCTGATATTGCGTAATGTATCCGAAATGTTTGTGAATGTTGAAACGACGCAAAAATCACGACCGAAGCATTGATCTTTGAATTCTGAGAAATGATAAAAGCCCTCGTCATCAAAATCCGATTCCTTATCAATTATTCCATTAAGGAATTGATCAATTGATGTCTTGAGGAGGTCTTCTGTTAGTTCTCCTCGATATCTGTATTGAGTAGTCGAATTAAAGAACATAACTGTCGGTAAACGTGCAATATTGAACTGTCTATGCAAGTAAAAGTCGGAGCAGATGCCAAATCTTACAAATGCATCTTTGTATTCAATAGATAACGCGGACCAGAGAGTTGGGCTCTTTGTTTGATCTGTAAATAATACAATTGATGGAACACTGTCATCTGTCCATTTCTTATCAAAATTACGGACTAAATTTGGCATTCTGTTGCTAATTGCTTCTAAATATGATTCTGCTTTATGATTTCCACGATATTCTTCAACACCTCCTTGATAGTATATTTGTATGCATGGTACATATGTTACTTGATGACGTACAGCGACGAATGGATCTTGAGTTACATTTACATAAGCGTAGTTGCAGAATTTATATGACTGATTTGCAGCTTTCTCGATTTCTTCTAAAGCTACAAAATTTGTTTCGTCAATCGTCGCTTGATTAGCGTATCTTCCAATAAAAAGAACAACCCAGATTTCAGATCCCTTTCTATTCACGACGAAGTCTCTAAATCCAGGAGCATTGAGATGTTTGACGTGTGCAGAATACGAAACTGCTGAAGCAAAAAGGAAAGAAAACATCAAAAAATATGAATCCAGCCAAATAACTCCAAAATTGAGAAGAAAGTAGTCTTCAAAGCTGACAAGGATCATTTTTACTTCCAAAACACATCAATATACACAAAATTATTCAATTTGGTAATGATACAAATCAATTTCTTTCTGTTTCATAAATCATCATTTCATATCAATCCAAGTTTCACAAAGAACATTAAGCAAAACTAATAGAATTGACATAAAAGATACAAATTAGAGAGTATTTTAAAGATATGAAAAAATTAATTTCAATTATTAAAAAAAGAGCTTCAATCAAAATTGTTTAGAGGCCAAGAACCTTCCAAGCTGTTTCCTTCTCGCCGACGAGTTCCTTCTCTGTGGCTTCCATCTTTCCTCTGACCCAATCATTGATGGCGAGGCCTTCAACAACGTGGATGCCTTCCTTGTCGACTGTACATGGGAATGAGTAGATAACACCCTTCTTGATGCCGTATGGTTCGTTCTCTGGGACTGGGATAGCCATTGAAACCCAATCATCAGCTGGTGTTCCGAAGCACCATGATCTCATGTGTTCGAGAGCGGCGTTGGCAGCAGAAGCAGCGGATGAAGCACCACGCATCTTGATGACTGCGCCACCACGTGTTGAGATCTTTGTGACGAACTCACCCTGGTAGTATTCAGCCTGGAGAGCTTCAGAGACCTTCTTGTTCTCCTTTCCGTAGACAGCGTGGGAAACATCTGGAACTTGTGTGTTGGAGTGGTTGCCCCAGATTGTGACCTTGTGAATCTCGTTTGTTGGGACGCCGAGCTTGACAGAAAGTTCACCGAGCATTCTATTGTGGTCGAGGCGTGTCATGGCACAGAAGTTCTTTGGACCAAGCTTTGGAGCAGAAGCAAGAGCAATAAGAGCGTTTGTGTTGGCTGGGTTGCCGACAACAAGGACTTTGACATCTGGCTTGGCATAATCGGAGAGAGTCTTGCCCTGGACTGTGAAGATGCCACCATTCTTGCCAAGAAGGTCAGCACGATCCATGCCATCCTTACGTGGGAAGGCACCAACAAGGAATGCAACATCAACATCCTTGAAGGCTTCCTCGATCTTGTCTGTGGCGACGATGCCAGCAACAGCTGGGAAGGCGCAGTCCTGGAGTTCCATGCAGCAGCCTTGGAGAGCTTGCATGCCTTGTGGGATTTCGAGGAGGTGAAGAACAACCTTGCGGTCGCCAAAGAGATCGCCGGCAGCGATTCTGAAGGTAAGAACGTAACCGATCTGGCCGGCAGCACCTGTGATGAGAACGTGGACTGGTTCCATTGTTCGAAAGTGATGTGATTACTTAAAAATTATTTTTTGATAGAAATTCTATCGTCTATAATTTCAATTTCAGGCACTCACAATTTTTTCAATAGCAAAACGATGCTGATGTGATGTGAAGTCATGGCTTTTTTTGAAAAATAGGGATATAAATGCTCGTCAGTACATTTCGGATATATACATCAAGGATGAGTGTTCATAATTTGAGAGGTTATCTGTTCTGTGGATTAAAATACTTTTCTGACGAGAGCATCGTTACATGATTCGAAGTGTGGTCAAATCATTTATTGCATCGACAGGTTAAATATATACTTACAGTGCAATTTATCCATTGTTGGATAAATTTAGTTGTTTTGAAAAGTGACTATTTATTGAAAGTTCGATAGCAATCAACATCGTCATATAATTTTGGAATTCATTATATTAATATCTATGATACGGTCGATCTTTCCCTTAATCATTTTCAATAATTTCCATCTATTTTTGATAAAAATGATAAAAAATAGCTTCTTGCTGATTATCATTCGGTAGGATTATTGTACTAGAGGCGGATATCAATACTTTATACTTAATTCGACGCAACTAAACCAATTTTATTTTTGCCATTCATAATCAGTAGCATTTCAATTAATTTATCAAAAAACTGTTTAGATGCATTGTTCTTTAGATGTTTTGATACACAGTTTTATAATTTAACACAATTCAATTGTTTTCCATAACCTTTAAAAGACATAACTCAGCTTATAATACTCAGATAGGCATGTGCATGCTTATTTTAGCTTCAAATTTTCTATTTTCCTCGTTTAATTTTTAAAATTATATCCACATTGAAGTTTTAGTTTGAACAATATATAAATTTTACATTGCTACTTACAGGATACTATTTTATTTTAGCACTATAATGGAACGTTAAAATAAAGTACTCACAAAATCTAGATTGAGAGGCGGTCAATGACTTTTGAGGGGAAATTAACGCATGGAATTTAATATTATTTAGGTTGATATTCTTGCTTATTATTTCAGAAAAAAATCTTAAAAATTTCAATATGAAAATTGAAAGCAATTCAAAAAAATTGCTAACATGTAAATTTTAATATCCTATGCATAATTTCATATTTCGAACATTTTTTATTTTTGTTTAAAACTTAAAATTTTGCGAATTTAATATAATTTATAAAATATAATACGTATATATATTTAAAATACACTAAATTTAATTGTTAATTGACGTTTTTGGGAATGAATTTTATCAAAACATTCCTGAATCCGAAAATTTGAAAGAACGAATTACACAATCATATATGTAGAATTCAAAATACAAACTTAAAGATTGTATACGTTTAAAATTATTCAGATTGTGTTTGATTTCCACTCATTCTGTTTCTTTTGAACTCTAACACTAACATTTCATGATGATTACATGATCCATTTATACATGGTTGAATTGTTCCAGATTCTACCAGAAAATCAATCCAAATTTCTCAATGCATTCATGTTGATTGGACAAAATTTAAAATTTATCAGCCTGTTTCCAGAGAAACTCATATATTCCCTAATGAAATGTAATTTTTGCTACATTTAATTCAATCAAATTTCAAAAAATTGACTGCAGAGCTTGAAAAGGTGATGAATCATGTTGTTATTAGATGTACATATTCGATTTACTATTTTCAAAAAAATGCTCAAATTTGAATAGTTTTTAGAAAATTTGGAATTACACTCCTTACATTATATATAATTAAATGTTTAAATTTTATTTATTTTTCCCTTTTAATTTTATAACGTGCTCTATCAAAACTAACCTCTCAATTGAAGGCCACAAAATCTAAGTAGTGAGGGTACACAAATTTTGTATGGAGTACGGTTCAATTTTTGAGAGCCTCACTACTTAATAATTCCTTTTCATTAATTGTTTCGATTTATACTTTGCTGATAAACCAAACAATTAGAATGAAGGAATTTACAAGCTATCTCTCAAGGATTCGATATTTGGCGCCATCATCTTATCCAATTTAATACATAAATGATAAATTGGATAATCGATTGAGTCAACTATCAATTTATAGAATGTTTGAGCTAGATGAGAATCAAATCATGCATAGAATCAATTAAATTTATTTATTGATGAATTTTGATTTTTTTGGGTGTTATATTATAATAACATATACTACTAGCTAAAGTATTTCAAAGATGAAACAATTGTCCACCTTTCAAGTTTACATCCTTGTTTTTTTCTAAAACTTGGGAAGAGCCAAAATTTTAGACCAAAATCTTTGTCACTTTTCTTTCCAAGATGCCTCAGCAAGAGTTTATGGAGCTTCACAGGAAGCGCTTCGGAAAACGTCTCGATGAGGAAGAGAGAGAACGCAAGAAGGAAGCGAAAGAAGGTGTTCGTGTTTCTGTTCTCTCAAGAACTTTGCGTGGAATTAAAGCCAAGATTTTCCATAAAGACAGATATAAACAGAAAGCAGAAATGAAGAAGACTATCAACACATTCGAGAAATCCAAAGTCGCTGATACAAAGAAGAAAGCAATTGGCGATGAACCACTTCCAGTTTATCTCATGGATCAAAACGTTACAAGAACAGCTGATGTATTGAGCAACTCTCTTAAGCAAAAGAGGAAGGAACGTGCTGGAAAGTGGGATGTTCCACTTCCTCAAGTCCGACCAATCGCAGAAGATGAAATGCTTCGTGTTCTCAAGACAGGTAAGACAGGACGCAAGAAATGGAAACGTTTGGTTAACAAAGTTTGCTATGTTGGTGAAGATTTCACAAGAAAACCACCAAAACTCGAAAGATACGTTCGTCCAGTTGGCCTTCGTTTCAAGCAGGCCAATGTTACACATCCACAACTTGGGCAAACATTCCTCTGCCCAATTATCGGCGTAAAGAAGAATCCAAATGGTCAAACATACACAGGACTTGGTGTTATCACAAAAGGTACAATCATAGAAGTAAATGTATCTAAAATGGGCCTTGTTACTCCAACAGGTCGCATTGTTTGGGCAAAATACGCTCAAGTTACAAATGCTCCTGAAAATGAAGGTTGCATCAATTCTGTACTTCTTATATAGAGAAATAAAGTCATACTATTGTTATCTTTTAAGAAAAATAGAAAGTTTTTGATTAATATTTTTTAATTTTTTGCTTTAATTCTTGATTTGAATCAAGATCCTCAAACATCTTACCAGAAATAAAAATAAAAAGATTGACAGAAATTGATTTTATCGCAATAATTCTGAGATATACTTCCAATTATTATGATCTAGTTAATTAATCCAATAAATAACGAAGCAAATACTCAAATAGAGTCATTAAGATAAGTGTCATCATATATTTAGATAAATTATTTTAATCTATTGAATATTGATGTCAAAGAATCGAATAGAATAGTCAGAAAGTAATTTGTTGATGGAAGCTCAAAAATCTAATAATATATTTTTTTTAACAATAAAAGAATAAGAATTTTTTTACAAAGAAATTAAGCTATTTCAGAAAACCAATATAATTAAACACCGTTTTATAATCAAGTTACTTCGAAGACTGCAATTCTCTCCTTGGAGAAGCAAATGTTCGACCAGTTCCATTCATTGAGTAGTAAAGTTCATTATCCGTGCCATAAACAAAGGCTGGTTTGCCAGGAGATTGAGTGACCATAGAAACTGGCGCTGCTCCGAGAATTTGGGCGGTTTCGGAATCTTGAATTGAACCTGTAACAGTTCTGTAGCCCATTCCGCAAGAAAGACATTTAGTGCACTTCCTAGCTGCAGCTGCTTCATCGAATTCTTGCGTCATATGCTTAATTAAGTTTTCTAATCTCTTCACATCATCAACTGTTGCGAATTTTCCATCGTTTCCTTCTTTGGCTTGGACCATTTGGATGACATTGCCGATACTTGACTTGAATTTCTCGAAAAGTCGTTCAATAAGGGCGCGATTAGGTCTATCGTTTAAATCTCTGTTTATCTTCTTAAGTTCTTCATCTGTTGAAGCGTTCTGATCGGAAAGCTGCTGTTCCAGAGCAGCCAAACGCTGGCTGAGTTGAGAAAGAGCTTCATTTGGATCTGATGAAACTAAATCTGGAAGAGGTTGAAGATTTGACTGGCGAGGTGATGTCTTCTGAGTAGAGGAAGGTGGTCTGACCTCGTGATCTTCAGAATTTCCGTTGTTTTGGCTGTTTTGTTCGTTGGATTTTTGCAAAGAACCATTATTAGAACTATTGCTGTTACCAGGTGATGATTTAGATGCTCCATTATCAATAGATGATGAATTTTTAGATGATTCAATGGTTACTCCAGATTTCATATTATTTCCGCGAGAATTAGGTCTTGGAGCTGTTTCTGTTCTGCTCTGAGATACTCCTGATGCTCCTGATGGTGGTGCAACAACTCCTGGAGCGTTAGAATGGTTGGATGAATCAGAATTTGATTTTTCTGAATTTCCTGAGGCCAAACCTGAAGAATTCTGATTGTTCGAACCAGAATTTAATCCGTTTTGGTTATTCTGAGCGTTATTGGAAAGATTTGAATTTCCATTATTGGAATTATTCGAATTTGAGCCATTTTCATTCGAATTTGATGCAGAAGGATAATTTCTAGTAAGAACAGCACCTCCTGATCCACTATTTCCTGCATTTTGATGCTTTTGGTTGTTTTGTAAGTCGCGAAGTGCTTTTTGAAGGTCGGAAATGGCTTCTTCCGCTGTATTGAGTCTTCTTCCGAGTAATCCGAGTGCGTTGTTTAGATTTTGATCGTTCGAATTTGCATTTTGTGCTACTGAAGAAGCAGAGTTGTTATCTGATGAAGAATTCGATGGAGTAGCATTAGATGTCAATGCTGATAATTGGGCATTCTCCAACGCGCGAATTCTGTCACTATTATTCTGAATTTTGTCAGAATTGTTAAGAATAAGCTGTTTAAGCTCATTGTAGATACTAGGATCGAATGTATTTGATGTTGATGAATTTCCTTGGCTTAGAGATGATTGTGGATTTTGAGATTCTGATTTATTGTTGTCAGATGAAGCATTTTGGCTCAATTCTTTATCTTTTGCATTGTCAGATTTATTTTCTTCAGCATTTGAAATCGAATTTGCTGTATTTTCTGGGAATTTTCTGTTTTCGAGTTCTGTTATGCGATTTTCGTGATCTTTAATTGTTCCATCCATTTTCTCTACCTTGCCATTAACGTTTTCCATTTCTTGATTAAGCTTATCTTCAAGATCTTTAAGGTCATGAGACATTTTTTCGATTTGTGCTTGATTCATTTCAATTTTGTCAGCATGATCCTTTAAGCAATCCTGAACTTTTGCGTCGTTTTCTTCAATTTGCTTCTGTAACGCGTCGGATTTTTCATTAAGTAATTTTTGTAATTCGTCGAACTTAGAATCAGCATCAGCTTTGTTATTTTCAACAATTTCACGTAATGCATCGAGATCTACTTTATCAGTTTTAGTAGGCAAAGCTTCAGTAAGAGAATTAATACTTTTTTCATGTTTTCCGATTAAGTCTAAGATATCTTCGAGAACCTGCTGAAGGGGACTTATTGACAAAGGAATAAGTCCACCATTTTGAATACGTGCACGAATATCTTCTTCAGCCATATTTTTTTTTTTCTAAAATTGAGCAAAAAAAAATTAGCAACGAGATTTGACACAGTTTACATTTTATAAACAAAATCTTCATATAATTCCATTATGTGTATAAAACACGATTTATCTGAACCACTTTTCTTTACAATCCTTTCCAAAGGGTGTTGTAAAGCTCTCAAAATTCGGGAATGCTTGAAAACGATTATCCACATCATAGAGGTTTATGGTGATTTAGTTTGAGCAAAATCTCCTGATATGGATTCTTCTACTCTCGATTAACAAATTTCTTCAATTCTGTTATTTATAAATGACTTTTCATGACAAATGTTGAAAAAAAAAATTGGCATAGAAAAACGCCTCTTTGAGCGATTGAAGGGACTACAAAAGGTAAGATCTTAGCCAAATCAGTCTAGTGTTACTTGAGGGTCCTGTCAACTAATTCTCGTAAGATATGATATTAACTACATGACTAGATATATGTGAACGAAATACTATTAAACATAATGCTTATTAAAAATTAATCAGATTCATTTAAATTTTGATTCTGTTTACCCTCTATTTCCAGGAATTACCGTTTAAGGTTATTTTTTGCAACATGAAACATAACTACAGAATACATTCTTTATCCCCATTAATTTGCTTTCATTTTTGATGAAGATAATGTAAACTTCAGAAATTCACTTTTTTTAGAAAAATTCACTTTTTTTTGCTTCATGAAGAAAGTAAATTATGAAGAGTTAATGGATTTGTACAAAGACTTTAATTATGTATACGATTCATTGTATAAGCTGAAGACTTTCAGCGAAGAAGGAATTAACAAAATTTATCTTGATATCAAAAATTTAATGCTTGAAACCAAACATGAATCTCCAAATCAAATTCTAACAATAATTGCTACTGCAATGCCTTTTAATGTCAAGTACATAAAGCCATACAAGGAAATTTTCAAAATGATTTATACAGAATATCATCCAATCTTTACAAGAAAAGAAATTCAAAGCACTCCATATATTTTGTGGGCAGACTTACAAGATGAAAATGGTGTTTTATTATCAACGAGGTATAGTTCTGAAATCGAAGCAAATAAAACTAAAGATTATTCATTGAATTTTATTGAAGAAAACACAATTTACAGAGCTATTATATATGATGACAAATTTTCTTTCATAATTTTCACGGAGACAGATAGTTTTGATATGAATCAAATGTTTCAGAGTGATTTGTATCCATCTTCACCTAATTCATTGCTTGAGCTATGCTGCTATCATGGAGCCGTTAATTGTTTTAAATTGTTAATTTCAAAATTTGATTCAATAATAACACCAAAATGTCTTTATTATTCATTTTTGGGCGGAAATCCAGACATTATTCATGAATGTTTGTTATATGAGATTCCAGATGAAAAATGCATGAAATATGCAATTATTTCACATAACATTGATTTTGTTACCTTTTTAATGAATGAATTTGCGTTAGAAATTGATTTAAATTATTGCACCTTATACCACAATTTTCAAGCATTTTTAGTTTATTTAGATCAATCAAAATACATTAACAAATTCTTTATTTATTCAGCATCCTTTTGCATTCCTTCTCTATGTGAATATTTCCTTTCACATGGTGCTTTTATTGACTCAAAAACTCAATCCGGAGAAACTGTACTTCATTTTGCAGCAAGATTTAATTGCATAGAAACAGGAGAAATTTTGATTTCGTATGGTGCCGATGTTAATGCTAAAGACAAAAATGGACGGTCTGTTCTTCATGAAGCCGCACGCAATAACACTAAAGAAATAGCCGAACTCCTTATTTCGCATGGAGCTGATGTTAGTGCTAGAGACAAAAATGGATGGTCAGTTCTTCATTCTGCAGCACGTAGTAACAGTAAAGAAATAGCCGAATTCCTTATTTCGCATGGAGCTGATGTTAGTGCTAGAGACAAAAATGGATGGTCAGTTCTTCATGCTGCAGCAAAAGCTAATAACAAGGAAACAGTCGAATTTCTTATTTTACATGATGCCAATGTTAATGCTAAAAACAATGATGGATGGTCAGTTCTTCATTCTGCAGCAGGTAGTAACAGTAAAGAAATAGCCGAATTCCTTATTTTACATGGTGCCGATGTTAATTCTAAAGACAAAAATGGATGGTCAGTTCTTCATTCTGCAGCAGATAGTAACAGTAAAGAAATAGCTGAACTCCTTATTTCGCATGGTGCCGATGTTAATTCTAAAGACAATGATGGATGGTCAGTTCTTCATTCTGCAGCAGATAGTAACAGTAAAGAAATAGCTGAACTCCTTATTTCGCATGGTGCCGATGTTAATTCTAAAGACAATGATGGATGGTCAGTTCTTCATTCTGCAGCACGTAGTAACAGTAAAGAAATAGCCGAATTCCTTATTTCGCATGGTGCCGATGTTAATTCTAAAAACAATGATGGATGGTCAGTTCTTCATTTTGCAGCAGATAGTAACAGTAAAGAAATAGCCGAATTCCTTATTTCGCATGGTGCCGATGTTAATTCTAAAAACAATGATGGATGGTCAGTTCTTCATTCTGCAGCACGTAGTAACAGTAAAGAAATAGCCGAATTCCTTATTTCGCATGGTGCCGATGTTAATTCTAAAAACAATGATGGATGGTCAGTTCTTCATTCTGCAGCAGGTAGTAACAGCAAAGAAACAGCCGAAATTCTTATTTCGCATGGTGCTGATATTAATGCCAAAGATAATGATGGATGGTCAGTCCTTCATATAGCTGCACTTAATAACAGCAAAGAAACAGCCGAAATTCTTATTTCGCATGGTGCTGATATTAATGCCAAAGATAATGATGGATGGTCAGTTCTTCATTCTGCAGCAGGTAGTAACAGTAAAGAAATAGCCGAATTCCTTATTTTACATGGTGCCGATGTTAATTCTAAAGACAATGATGGATGGTCAGTTCTTCATTCTGCAGCACGTAGTAACAGTAAAGAAATAGCCGAATTCCTTATTTTACATGGTGCCGATGTTAATTCTAAAGACAAAAATGGATGGTCAGTTCTTCATTCTGCAGCACGTAGTAACAGTAAAGAAATAGCCGAATTCCTTATTTTACATGGTGCCGATGTTAATTCTAAAGACAATGATGGATGGTCAGTTCTTCATTTTGCAGCAGATAGTAACAGTAAAGAAATAGCTGAACTCCTTATTTCGCATGGTGCCGATGTTAATTCTAAAAACAATGATGGATGGTCAGTTCTTCATTTTGCAGCAGGTAGTAACAGTAAAGAAATAGCCGAATTCCTTATTTTACACGGTGCTGATGTTAATTCTAAAGACAATGATGGATGGTCAGTTCTTCATTCTGCAGCAGATAGTAACAGTAAAGAAATAGCCGAATTCCTTATTTCGCAT
Source organism: Trichomonas vaginalis G3 (assembly GCF_026262505.1). Lineage (NCBI taxonomy): Eukaryota > Parabasalia > Trichomonadida > Trichomonadidae > Trichomonas > Trichomonas vaginalis. The sequence goes on from NC_067207.1 coordinate 15,497,478, forward strand.
GGTGCCGATGTTAATTCTAAAAACAATGATGGATGGTCAGTTCTTCATTTTGCAGCAGATAGTAACAGTAAAGAAATAGCCGAATTCCTTATTTCGCATGGTGCCGATGTTAATTCTAAAAACAATGATGGATGGTCAGTTCTTCATTCTGCAGCAGATAGTAACAGTAAAGAAATAGCCGAATTCCTTATTTTACACGGTGCTGATGTTAATTCTAAAGACAAAAATGGATGGTCAGTTCTTCATTCTGCAGCAGATAGTAACAGTAAAGAAATAGCCAAATTCCTTATTTTGCATGGTGCATGCACTGTGAATAAGTAAAAATAAAAGTTACTTGCCACAATTATCAATAAAGATTTATTTCTTCTCTATGTGTTATAATAAGTATCCAAAGTTATAAAGCAAAATAAGATATCTTTATTTTGCATAGTAGGAGTTAGAACCTAAAACTCATAACTTAAGCTCCTAATATGAATCTACGAATATGAGTACAAATAGTTTATTCATAACCACATGCTCCCATCTCCCAGTGGTTGGGGCGCTTGTAAACTATTTAAAATTCAGCGTAAACTATTCATACCCATGCCAATAAGAGTCAAATGGAACTTGTGAGGGGCATATAACAAGGGGAGAACCAGGTTCTAGAGATTGGAGCGCGCCAGAGAGATTCTAATTTATACCAAACAAACAACCAATTGAAGCTCCATTTGGCGCTTGGTGAAGTATTCTCAGAAAGCTCAATTTTAAATATCAATAACATTATCTCACACTCTTTATTAATAGAACATATAATCATATTCTCCAGACAAAATTCTGGATACGCGTTTTCCACAGTATTAATATATTAAATATATTAACGTAATCAAGAAGAAGCAGAAAATTCATAAAAATATCTCTAAAACGATTTATCATCAACAAATTTTATGTTTTAAACTGCAGTTTTCCACAATCAGATGGTAATTATGCCAACTTTATCGATTTATATCATCATCTAACTATATTATACACAGACTATCCTTGAACTCTTTAAAAGAGTTTTATTTTATATAAATCAGTTTTTTGCTGTGAGGGAAAACTGATTGCTACAATAAAACCTCTGTGAAATGATTCTTTTGCCCTATCACAATTGATCAATAAATTTGTCACTTTTTGTTCCCACCATGCCATGCAAAATCCTTACAAAGCGCCAACATAATTTTAAATGGACAGGTGAGCTGAAGTGTTTGAAAAATTTAGTATGAATAAAATATCCACCCTCAAATAGGATTTTTCTCTCCCTTTTTTCATCAAAAAATTTCCATAACTTTTTTTTTCATGGAGAAATATGATTCTAATTTTAATGAAAAGGATGCATTTGCTAAGTATCTTTGCAGAGAAGAAACAATAGATCAAGATATTCCAAGACGTGCACTTCGCGAAGCTTTTATTCCATGTTCAATTAATCATCCAGGTTTTGTGAAAGTTTTAGCATGGAGTATGGAACCAAGAGGTAACATGTTGCAAATGAAATTGAGTTTGGAAAAAAGAAAACCATATGAAAAAAGTATAAAATTCAATTCTGAACAACTAGTAGAGATTATATACATTGCTTTTAGGGAACTCAGATATATTAATGATTCATTAGGTGTATACCATAAAGATATAAAACCAGCCAATATTGTTTTCATTGAAAATTTCGAGATTACGCCAGGTAAAACAATTGCTTATTTCCCCAAGTTTACTGACTTTGGCCTTATACGTGCACTTGAAAAAGATACACAAGCTTCGACTACTTCACAAACAGCTGGGTTTTCACCCAAATGTTTCACGCATTTCGTAGATTTCTTTGATAAATATGCTCTTTTCCTCACATTTAACGAGTTTATCAATATCAATTACAAAGATGGCAAAAATTTCTCAATAATTTCTACAATTCGAAAAATCGCAATAAAACTTGACAAAATACAGGAAGAATATACTAAATTGAAGGAATATGTAAACGATATATCCAATAACTTTGAAGAAATGATGTTTGAAGACCCTGAAGTCAAAAAAATCCTTTCTCCGATCAAAAATTTCTATGATTCACTATTTGTTGTGGAAACTGATATAATTAAAATACTTAATGGCGATAGGAAGGCATTCTTTAATACATTTTTGCTTCAAAAAAATTTATATAAAATTGAAGATCCAAGAATGTATTTATGGTTTTACATATTCTTCAGAGATGGTATTTGCTGCCCGAGGAATAAGTATTTGGCCGATCATTTCTTACATTTGACCCTTCATCCAAATGATCCAATGGATTCAACGCCGCTGAAAACATCTCTCGCCAAAAATGACCCTGATGCATGGTTCGCATACGGAATTCTGAATTTGGATGTTAACAACGAATTGAGCGAAAAAATCTTTACAAAATTCTTAGTTTCAATCAAAAAGGACTATGGCAAGTATGAGAAATATACAGACGCATTAGCTTATTACTTTTATGTGAAAGGTTTTGAAGATAAATTAGATAAATTCTTGGGAATGCATTTCACAAAAGAATTGTATTTGAAAAGATTAGATGACTATATTACTGACTAAAATGATTGTTTTTCACTGTTAGAAATAAAATATCAATTTAAATTTTGCTTTTTGAAGTCTTAAAAACTCGTTTTTCTTGTATTAATTACAATGACTTTCATCTTTCTCTCATATAATCATGCCAATTAAAAAAATTTCTTTCTTATATTAGAGTGCATTTAAGATTATTGTTTGTCGTCATAAGTATTCGAACTTATTTCTATACAAATGCATTATGAGCATGCAATGAATTCAGGTTCTTTGCATAAAATTCAGCTGATATCATATAATAGCTGTTCACAAATTAATTTCAACAACTATAACAAGGAGAAGTTCTCTCAAGTCTCAGAGAAATTTCAACAAAGAATATTAAATTCGAGTTATACATATCCGCAATTTGTTTATTTTTATTGAATATTGAGTACACTTCATATCAGAGTAAATGCATCATGATCCTTAAAAACGAAAATAATATATGATCTTTTTCTGCTTGATTCAAATATGACGATCAATAAACTGAGATGCACATTATAATTATTTTTTAAGATAAAAAAGCTAATACACTTAATAGTACGTAATATAGTAAATTTACGAAGTTTGATCAAGAAACGATTAACGAGAGAACTGATTCCAACTGCATAAATAAGCCAAGAAATCTTCTGACGGAACTTAGTGATTAGTCACATAGACAGAGAAAATGAAAATGAAAAAGATTTAATCAAATTTTCTCTTTCTTTAAGAAATAGTCCATAGTTAATAGAACACCAATACACATAATCCTGTTTAGCATTAATCTAGCCAATGATGCACATAGTAAATAAATAAGGTGTTTAATTTGGTCAATTGTGACTTCTAATAAAAAAAATTATCCTTCAGCGAACGCAATGTAATTAAGATTAGTAGCATCTACTAATAGTATAAGCTCGAGAAAAGCACGTTTAATTTTTCATAATCAGTTTGTGTTTATTATCTTTTGTAAATTTTGTAAATTTTTAGTAGTGATTTGGAATGCTCGATGTTAATAGGTTGATCACTACTTTAAACAACTGCCAAGTCCCAAATGAAAAGGATCTATTTCCATTATTCGACAAGGCAATTGAAATTCTTCAAACAGAAAGCAATATCAAAGAATTAAGGTCCCCGATTACGGTATGCGGTGACATTCATGGTCAATTCTTCGACCTTCAAGAACTTTTCAGGGTTGGCGGAGAATGCCCTGACACAAATTATATCTTTTTAGGAGATTATGTCGATAGAGGTTATCATTCTGTAGAAACATTTCTACTCCTATTATGTTTATTCGTAAAATATCCTTACCGCATGACACTGCTTCGTGGAAACCATGAAGCAAGACAAACAACTCAAGCGTATGGTTTTTATGATGAATGTGTCAGAAAATTCGGATCAGCAAATATATGGAAAGCGTGCACAAATTTATTTGATTTTCTCCCAATAGCGGCCCTCATTGACGGTCAAATTTTCTGTGTTCATGGTGGCCTTTCTCCAGATGTTAAAACTCTCGACGATATCAGGCAAATTGAAAGAAAGATCGAACCTCCAAACCAAGGAGCATACTGCGACCTACTTTGGAGCGATCCCGACAATATTGAAGGATACAGTTCCAGCCCAAGAGGCGCTGGATATCTTTTTGGCGGAGATGTTGTCAGAGCGTTCAATGAGCAGAACAAGACAACATTCATCTGCCGCGCACATCAACTTATGATGGATGGTTATAGTTTAATGTTCAATGATACTCTTGCCACCGTTTGGAGTGCTCCAAACTACTGTTATAGAAGCGGAAATGTTGCATCGATTCTTGAGTTCGATGAGCATCTTAATAGATCTTTCAAGATCTTCGAAGCTACACCACCAAATGAATGCCAGAACTCATTACAACCACCTGTTCTTGAATATTTCTCATAAAAATCTATATAATTATTAATTTTATTTTCTATTTTTTTAAAAAACTTTTTTATCCTTATCTCAAAGCTCTCACTTCAATTTCTTTTTAACTCTATAGCTATTATTTTCTAAAATCTCAAATAAAAATCAAAAGATATTTCAATTATTTTTTATAAAACAAACAAAAACATCTGAAAATATATAAAAATAACAATAAAGTAAATACTCTATCAGTACAAAATAATATTAGACTATCAATTTGATCTTCATGGGAATTTAATGTTTTTCAAAGGCCAAAACATCGTTATTTATCCCATTTGTTAGTTTCTCGACAGTGCTGAATGGCATCGTTTAATGAGGGCTCAAAAGTACCCCAATTATGTGACATCCATTCAAGTAATCGCATTTTGGATTTCTTGAGTTTCTTAAGTATAGGTATTGAATGTTTTGCAGAGAAATATTGAGCTATTATTTTCAAATCAACAGATTTAAGTTTTCGATTCGCGTTTTTCTGAATTACTTGTAATATTTCTTGTGCATTATCTGAAATAGCCTTGTCCTTAGACTGTGATTGCTTTGATACAAGATTATTTTCTAAATCATCTAATATTGATGGTAAAGCGTTGTCTTCTTTAATACTTTCATAAAATTCTGTTGCTTCATCTTTCGTTTCTGCAGGAGTTTCAATAGGTTTATCAGTTAAACGATATAATAATTCATTAAGAGGTTTAATCGCAATTTTACGAAGATGAGGATCATCACTAAGGATTGTAAGGATTGAATCATGTATATCATTTAAAGTTTGCTTCTTTTCTGTTGTCCTTCTAACATTATGCACAGTCATTAAATTTTAGCGGCGCAACACACCGATATAATTAGACTTTACTATTGCAATTTTAAACGGTTATCTCACAAAAAAACACTTTGATATGAAAAGCTCAAGATCATGTCACACTTTTGAAGATATCAACCTCTTTCATTCATGTAAGTTTGGCTTCCTTTGGTCAATATTATTAGGAAAAAACCTATGGTTTGTTTTCATGAGAAAAATGATTTGTTTGCTAGAAAGATTATTATGGTATAGATTCGGCTATTTTGATTCATAAGGTGAGTAAAGATATTCCAAGCCTTCAAGGATGATTACAATTGGCTTATAGGATACCTTACACCATTGTACTGAGTTTAATTGATACAAAATTGAATTGCTTTTCTCTGTTGAAATATATGCAAAATCATATATTTTCCGTGTAAACATCTCAATTCTATCATTTGTTGAGAACCATACGGAAAGAATATGAAATAAGAATTTATTTTTTTTTTGAAAAAAATACTTATAAAAAAATAGTTTACCAGTCTTCAGTAGATTCTTCAGTTCTTTCATCATCCTCAGAGTCCTGGAATGCTTCTCTACGACGTTGTTCGTGAACGAGAAGTTCTTCCAATGAAAGTTCGTTCTGGTTGATTTCCTTCTCCTTTGGAATTGGCTTTGGAGGTGGTCTGTTGTCTTCTGAGATCTTTCTGAGCTTGAAGTTACCTGCTTTGATGAGATCCAGGTGAGTTAAAGGTCCTGTTGGCTGCTTTGGCTTGTTTACCATGTCCGGAGTGACCTTCGTCAGTCCTGCCTTTAACTTGTTCTGGATTTCGTTCTTCAGCTGGCCCATGTCGATGCCACCACCTGCAGGAGCTGTAGTAGGAGGCTTGTTCGCGTTCGTTTGGACACTTTTGAGTTTTGGAGCCGAAGACAAATCGAAAGAAGGACTTGGAGGCGGAGGAAGTCCAGAAGGAGGTGGAGGAGGGGGCGGAGTTGGTGGAGGAGCCATGGCGGGTGCGGCTGGTGCTCCACGCTGTGAAACAAAGGAATTTTCTTCGACGGTTTCTTTCAAATAAACATCGTTTCTGACAACGAAAGATAAATCGAGTTCCACGCGCTGTCTCATCTCCATTTGAGAGAACGCTGATGTTGCACGTGTAGTAAGTTCGCAGTCGATGAGTTTCGGAGGTTGTCTGGTTGGTATCGTTGGAACAGAAATCGCATTCGGATAATTTTGAAGTCTTGGTGGTTGTACGAGCTTCAGGATGGGTGCTTGACGTGGCTGCTTCTCGAAAATGTCGACAGTAATATGCCCCATGTTGGATTTCTTTGAATTTCCCACTTGAATTCCACGAGCAGCTTGTGGAACTCTTTTTCCGCCGCCAACGCCGTAATTGGTAAGGTTATTGCTGCGGGGAACGTAATGGCCTTTATGGCGCCAGTTCTGTGTCTCTCCTTTAGGCGGTGGAGCGTTTAATCTTGTATTTGGTGGTAAAACAGAGTCAAATGGAAGAGGCTGAGCTGTATCAGGCTCAATTTCATATTCAGCTTGGGATACTTTCTCTTGTACCTTCCTCTTTGGAGCATTTTGATCTGCACGGTATTTTTCTAAAAGTTCCTTTTGAAGTTGCTTCTCGTAGTATTTAGGATCTGAAAGTTCGAGGTTAGCTTCGTTAACGTTATCGATGAGGTTCTCGAAATTGTTGAGGTTAAGCTGTTCAGGAAATGTTTCACCGAATTGGAAGAACGAATTGATTGGAAGTTCGTACGTATTTAGTTTTGGAATAGGGACGAAAACTTTTGAAGGATGCTTATAATCTTTAATACTCTTCTTAGAGTTTTGATGAATTATTTTTGCGCTGAATTCATTGAAAGAAGTTACTTTCGTTTGAAGATTATATAATCTTAATTCTGTTTCATTAAATGCTATATCAAGATCTTTGAAAATCTCAATAGCTGCTTTCTGAAGGAAAATCATTTGTTTCATGATTCCAAAATTGTAGATATTCTCATAAGAAGTAATATTTGGAATGAAATCCGTCTTTGTTAATGAACGGACTGCTTCTGGATCATAAATGCACGGCGAAACACATGCCGGATACATTTAAAATGAAGCAAATTTCCTATGACAAAAAAGTGACGTGTTTTACATGAATACAACAATCATCAATTGATTATTGCACGTTTATATGTTTTACATGCTAATGAATATTTTTATCAAATAATCCGAAAAATATGGATGATTTCAAAAGATTTTTCTGCATTATCCCCAATTTTTTAATGACTATGAGCTACATATGCACTATCTAGATATACCTTTTCATCCTTGTAGCGATCATATTCATTATTTTTATTTTGAATGAAAAATCTTATCCAGAACACAAAAAAGAATTTCAATCTTCTTGTTGGTACAGCAGCAGAAGCAACTGGAAATAAGGTAACTGAAGACAGTCCTAGTTATTTAAAAAACAGTAAAAATTTCGAAGATCTTTTTTATCAAACTAATGAACTTTACACAAGGCTTCTAAAATTCTACAAGGATATTCACAAAGTACTAGCTGCAGACGGAAAATGCATCGAATTACTTGCAAAATGTTCGAATCCAGAAAATGATGAAAATGTCGGCGTATTTGAAGCATCATCTGTAAGTCTATTAAGTACATTTGAGATTGACAATCTCAAATCTGTTGATGAAAATAAGCCTTTTAGAGATTTGGTATTATATCGAAGAAAAGTTCATGACTGCGAGAAACTTAAACAAGCTAGACGTGAGGCTGAACTACTATGTAATCGTGCATATTTAAACTCAAATACAGGCGCATTTGACCCAGAATTTAGTAAAGCTCAAATCGAATTCGAAAGGTGCGATAGAGCTTTTAATGATACTGTAAGAAACCTTCTTACACGTCGTGATTCAATATTTGGTGCTGTTTTGAATTCAATCTTATATGCCTCTCAAACTTCTCTTAAAGATGCCAATGTTTGCGTTTCCAAACTCAAAGTAGAGGATACTAAGCCATAATCAACTATACTCCATTCTTTTATTAGATTTTTTCTTTTGTATCATTACTTTATTTCATTAAACATGTTTGCTTTCTCTTATTTATCTAGATATAATAATCTCTCTCATAGTAATTGTGAAACACTTCCATTTTAGATAATATTGACAATACTTCAAGTTAAAAATAAGACTGATCTGTGGCACAAATTTATATTACATAGCCATCATGTCTTGAAAATACCTTAAGGGGATATATTTTTTATGCCATCAAATTCTCCAAAAATCGAATGATAAAATCGCTGGTTTATATGCATACCACCCACATATATAGATTGTTGAACAACAAATTAACTTATCCAGAACCAAAAATAACAAAAATTTTTAAAATTCCATAAATAATACTTAAGAGTTTCAGCAATCTGCGATAATATTTTAAGATTATAACTCATACCAAATCTATTTAAGTGATGAAAATATCAGTAATTTTCAGTGCGAAAGATCGAGACGATAAAAGCGGCTGTGGTCGTTCCTTTTCAAATGGGCCGTAAGAAACTCAGCCGCGCACGCGAATCAATCATCAACTCCCTCTCCCTCGTTACAAAGTCCGGCAAGTACTCCCTTGGCATTTCTCAGACACTTAAGTCTCTCCGCAATGGCGAGGCCAAGCTTGTCATCTTCGCTTCCAACGTTGCCCCAGCTCACCGTTCTCTTATTGAGTACTACGCTATGCTCTCTGGTTGCGATATCCTCCCATTCGATGGCGACAATGTTGATCTTGGCACAGCTTGCGGTAAGTACTTCCGCTCCTCTGTTATCTCCATCATTGATGCCGGTGAATCTGAGATTCTTAAGATGATCAAGCAAAAGGATGAATAAAAATTTAAAATTATTTACAAAATCAGATCCATATCAAAATCGAAAAAATTCTTTTACAATAATGAAAACATTCCTACAAAAATCTTATATTATTACATTTGAAAATAATACTTTTCTTAGCATTAGAATTATTTTTATTCGATTATGACTGATCTATTCCATAATGAATAACAGATTTAAAATTTTCATTCCAAAGAAGGATAAACATTACCTTTAGTATCCAACTACAATATTAGAGCACTCCACCTTCAAGAAATTTTATTGGCTGAATCACAAATTCCCTTTCATGTAATTATCACTTTGATAGCATAACTAAATATGCGTAAAATTTAGTTTTTTTCAAATAGTGCCAATGGAATACATAGAAATTTAAAAATAATGAGAATATCATTTAAATTAAAGACATAGCAGCATTAACAAATTCTTCCTATGCATGTGATGTACGACTTATTCCATCCTCTCTTCAAATCTTGCAAGATTTTTAGAATTTTAGGATTTTTATGTGCAATTATAGGATTTTTATGTGCAATTTAGTGTGAATCCTTTAAATATACAAGAGTATTCATTTGTGAATTAGATAGAAATTTTCTTTATTAAAAATATGAAATTTAATTTGCGAAAAATAAACAACAAAACCTTTACTGAGACAAACGCATTAATGACTACTAATAAATCTAGAACAATTATCCAAATGAGTTGAATTTTCCCAATAATAGTTAAAATGATCCAAAACTTCGTTAGCTATATCAATATTCTTAATTCTTAAGGCCAATAGAATAACACTGTTTTCGTAAGCCGCATTAAACGACATTGGCATGAAAACAACTGAATCATCGTGGACAAAGTAAGTAGCGTAATTGTTTGTGTTAACTCTAAGCTGTACACCTTTAACTCTGCTCAAACTTAACGTAGCATCGCATATTGAACTGTTCTTTGAGTTTTGTGTAACAATTCTAACGCTTGAGTTCTGTTTGGAAGCAGCTGTTTCTATAAGATTAGTAATTAAGAACATGTCGTCAATATTTCCTTGGTTATGTGATGTTGGAAATAGTTCTCCTGAAAATAGCGAAATATTTCCGATTTTTTCTGTAAAGAATTCGTGAATGAGATCTTTGGTAAACTTTCTGTTAGGACAAACGTAGTATTCTGGCGTAATTGAGAATAAGTAACTTGATTTTTTGTCAATTGAGAAATGTTCTTGAGGATATGAATATCCTGGACTGTAATAATGTGGAAATAGTGTTATAAGAGATTCTGCGGCAACTTTCTTTACGAAATTGAAAATTTCGATACTTTCTGCAGCAATAGATTCGCAATCTTCAAAATCAAGTACAAAATCGGAAGCTGAAGAGCTTTTCATAAGTGTGAACATTTGAGAAGCGAACACAACTCTTTTGTTATCGATAATAATAAGAGTCATAAACAAATTATTTCCATATCCGTCATTTTTGAACTGTATGTAATCAATTTTTTTGATCAAACTGTTTGGATTAAGAGCATTGTTATCAACGATATCTATTTTGACTCCATTCTGTGCTTTATTATTTAAACAATTTATTAAATCGTTGCTATCTTGAAGAGGTGCGTGAAAATATCTAGCAGATGAAACTATTTTGATTGAATAATTTGAAGCGTTGATTGCATTAATAATATTTGAAATTGAAGAATGATTTCCTAAATATAAATGAGGAGATGCAGCGCATTTGCCTACATATGGCTTGTGGTCAATAGTGAATCCGATTGGCATTAATACAGCTAATGCCAATACACAAATAACTAAGCAAGGATCAATTTTCATTTTTAAAAGTGACAAAAAATCGATTTTTTCACTACAACGCAACATCACTCAATTAATAGCATTAAATTTTAGCAATATTGAGATATGCAACATGCGATAAAGATATTATTGTAATTTTGTCGGTTCAAATGTCAAAAATTGAAAATTCTGAAAATCCTTTTTGTCTAACAGAATGAAAGATATAAATTATCAAATGTGAGAAGTCCCTATACCTTGAAAATCCGGTTAGTTAGTTGAGAATCATAATGATAAATCGGAATATAGAATAAGATTGTATCAATTTGCTCATATAGTCTATGTATCTATACTTTTCAACCAATAGAAAGAATTCCACATAACATTAAAGGTCAAATAGCTAATTTTTCTCTATATATATTTATCTATTTTGTTGATGGATATATTCTATCAATGGAATTAACACTTGATATGAAAAGCGTTGTCTGAAACCAAAAGAACAGTGATAGTGTAAAATATTTAATTGTAAATAAATTATTAAGATTTCTATTTGTTAGAATCACGTTTCGTTAAAGAATTGAGATATATTATAAAAATAAAGCTATTTACAAAAATATAAATCTAATATAATATACAGCAAGAGAAACAATTATATTTTTCCATTGGAACAGATTCCAAATTTTCTGTTTCCGGAAGTTTTTTCTTATTTACATTTGTATTTTCAATAGAGCGGATTAAATCAACAGATGTCAATCCAACTCTTACGAAAGAAGTCATTCCTTCGCAAACCTTTGCATTATACTTAACAATCTGAGCATTATTGATACTAGTATCAACATCTTTCTCCCATTGTTCGCAAGGAACAATTCCATTAAATTTCATGAAAAACGGCGATTTCAGTAATTCGTCTACTGTCGCGCGTTTCACGGGGTCTACAGCAAGCATCATCCGCATTACTTGCTCTATCTCTGGATTCGCGCCTTCAGGATATTGTAAAGTCGTACTCTTAATATTTCTGATGATTTCGAAGACTGTTTCGCCATCGTATGGTATTTGTTGGTATTCTGTCTGAAAAAGGGTAACACCTAGAGACCACACATCTTCTTTCGCAGGACTAGAAGATTGAATTCCACAATCTCCATCTGTTAAAGCTTCAGGAGCTTGGTATGCAGGGCTTCCTACAACCATTTCTGTACTCTGAAAGCTATGTCCCACGCCGAAATCTGCTAATATTGCGCGGCCATCTGATTTTATCAAAATATTTGAGGGTTTTATATCTTGATGAACCATGCCGTTGTTATGTAAATACTGTAATGCTTCGAGAATTTGATGAAATATAGAGCAAACGTAATTGTCTTGAAGAGGTATCGGTTGGTTAATGAGATCAAAAAGACTACCGCAGTTAGCATACTCGATAACTAAGTAGACGATGTCTTTTTCTGTATTATGTAATACTTCAAAAAGTTTTAAAATGTTATTGTGTGAATATCTTCTCATTAATGAAATTTCGCGTTCGAGCTGAGAAACACCATTTTCTATATGCTGTAATTCGCTCAGCTTGAACTTCTTGATTGCATATTTTTCTTTTGTATTCTGATCAATGGCTAGATAAACGTTCGAAAATGCGCCGTTTCCTATTTTTTTAAGAAACAAATACTGGTTTATCTGCTTGAGTGGCTTTGTTTCTTCTGAACAGGATCCATCTGACTCGAACTGCTTGATCAGGGGATCGTTTTCCCCATTAAACAGCATTGAAAGAAGCTATTTATAAATTTTTTCCCTGCTTAATTTTATATGACCCTTAATTTTTAGGCTTTTTTTATAATGAAAGGTCGAATTGGATTTTTAAGGTATAATAACGAAATTAAAGAGTTTAAATATGAACCAAAAGAAAATGTCAATAAGGCGATTGCTAAAGCGACTAATAAATTCAAATTAAACCAAAAAAATATAATAATTTATTATTTAAACAAACCTTTAAACATGAATAATACATTTGGTAGTATTGGCTTCCAAGATTATGACATTTTCGATATTATTACAACGCGAGATCAAGAAGTTCAAGTCAAATTAGAACATTCCCCAAGAATTAGTTCAGATGATGACATAGAAATTGACGGTTTTAGTTCAAGTGAGGATGAAATGGAAGCAGAGAAACTACCTGAGCATATTGACGATCTTTTAGCAATGGGATTTGATAAAGATACTTCTGCTGCTGCCCTATCAGTTACACATGGTGATGTCAATGCTGCTGTATCATTAATACTCAGTGGAAATGTTTCCCACTTCGAAAAACCAAAACAACCAGTTAAAGTCATTAAAGAAACAGAAATTACACCGGAATTCTTAGCTCATGGTTGGAAAGATCATTTCAGAGATTGTATGGATTCTTCAGATGCATTAAACGAGTTTGTTGCAGAAATTGCAAGATATGATCCAGAACTTCATTATTATTTAGCTCAAAATCAAGATATCCTTGATGAATTCATTTACGATGAATAATTCTAGATTTGGTTTTACTATTTTCCTATGAAATCACTAATTATTTTGTTTTTGTTTGAATTATATCTTTTTCCTCCTACAATAAAGCTGTTTTTATTAATAAACTTTAGATCATTAGTTATTATTTCTCATAAAACTCGCACAGAAAATTGGAACATTATCATTTATTTTAGGCATATGTATTATTGAACTATAACTCTATTTATATTAATTAAGCGCAATCCTCTTATACACAACTTTATTTAATAGCTCCATGTGCATGGTATCATTCGATGTCTAACTTCTAATTGTTTCATTTTTGGGTATTTCGAGTCTTTTTTATTAGAAGTCAAATTCATAAGCTCAATATATTCAATTTATTTTCACCAAAATTTCCTAATAGATGCATTGCAATTCAAGTAGGGATCATTACAATGCAATCTGATAAATTTATCTTTTTAAAATGACCATGAAAATATAAAATATCATTGTCTTCTATGAAAATAATATTATCGTCTTTTTTCCAGTCAAAAATAATAATGTACAAATTGATATAGGATTATTATTTTGACATTGAGACATCATTTGGATAAACCACTATTCCACTCCATTTAAAAAGAATTGTAGCTCTTCAAATCTATTTGTAGTATGGGTGATGTATCTCTCGTTCTATTCTAATTAAGGAAAAAAAAATTAAGAAAAATTCATTTATACAATACGATTTTATTTATTTGCTAAATAAATATGGAACGTTTCCACTTGGATTTTTGATCAAAGATTTTAAGAAGTCAAGTAGACTAGAATTGGTATCTGATAAAATTGAGATTGGTCCACACCCTGCTGTTTCATAAAAAGTCAATTTGCTTTCATATGAATAAGGTTCAACTTCTCGAGAATTTTGAATATGATCATTTGTGATATTGAAATCATATATGCATGAAATCACTTTGTAATACCCTCCTCTGGGCGAAGTGTAAAAAATGTTATTTGCATTATTATTGATAATATAGGGTGTCCAAAGGTGCGTTTAGCACAGCGCTCTATATGAGACTATTAAAGGAGATATATGCTGATTATAAATATATAATAAAAAATATGAATATATGTATATGATGAGTATGTTGTATTTTGGCGCCATGCCGGGATATAAAATGAATTTTGAGACAAGAGGCGGTTTCGCGGGAAATTTTGGCGGGATTTTTTCATTTTTTTAATGAATCATAAAGAAAACATCCTCGCTCTTGCAAAAAAATGCAAAGACTGTAAAAAAATCTACGAGACATTGGTAAAATGCTTCGGTATGGATGCTCCTAGCTATTCCACTGTAACGTATCATGTTAGGATGTATCACTTCATGAACAAAAAGGCGCCCATCATAAAAATTGACAAAAAATCGCCGGATCAAAGAAAAATCAAAGCAATTCTTCAAGCGCTAGATGAAGACCCAAGAGCATCACTCAGAAGGATAGAGGAGATGACAAAGATACCACGTACAACAGTCAGTTATTATCTGCACAATTATTTGAACTACAAACTAGCGTATACACGTTGGGTTCCGCACAACCTTAATTCAGTTCAAAAAAAATCTAGAGTCCAATCTTCGAAAGAGCTCCTCTCTATATTGGGTGCGTATCAATCCAAGAAGTTTGCTTTTTAGTAACAGGGGACGAGTCTTGGTTTCAATATGCAACAGAAGCCAAAATCATGTGGATCCCGAAGGATGAAAATCCGCAAACATTCCCGAAGAAAAAAATTGACACACCAATGATGATGTTGTCGGTTTTTTGGGGCGTGAATGGCATCATCGCAATTGATATTCTTCAAAAACCTAATACGATGAATGCTCAGTATCTAATTGACAATGTTCTTACTCAAATTATCAATTCTGATGAGTTTGAGAAATCCAAACAACAAAAACAAAAGTTTGCAATTCATTTTGATAATTCAAGAGTTCACAAAAGTCATAAGGTAATGAATTACTTGGTGGAAAACAATGTCAAAGTTGTTCCAAACCCAATTTATTCACCTGATATTGCACCCTCTGACTTTTATTTATTCGGCACGCTAAAAAAGAGAGCTGAAGGACGCGAATTCGCGAGTCCAGATGATCTTGAAAATTTTGTAAGAGAGCAATTTGAGCAATTTTCTCATGATGATTTAAAGCGTGTCTTTCAAGCCTGGATCGATCGCTGCGAACGCGTGATTGAATCCAATGGTGATTATATTTAAATAAACTTTATATATATGTAACTTGTTTATTTCTATTCGCAGTATTCAGGTTTGTGCTAAACACACCTTTGGACACCCATATGATCGACGAAATGAATTGATCCTCTATAAATAATTATTAATTGATCTGACGCAGTATTATCAACTATATTGCAATTTATTAGTGGACAATTTGACGAATGAGCTAATTTGAGACATGAAATATCGGTGGAATTATTAGATGAAAATAATGAATATGTTATATTACCATTAAAAGTGCTATCGCCTAACCAAAATCCTGAGATTGAATGCGTATAACAATATGAAATATTGACTCTTTTTATTATAACTTCACCATAACAATGGCAAACTGGAGTTTCACCATTCACACTATCCAAATTCGTAAATGATGATTCAATGTTATAATTTTTATATTTCACATTAAATATGCTCTTTATATAGCAATGTTGACCGCTACGTGAAGCTGAGCATTTATATGAACAAACTCTTTTCTGGACAATATCCCCATGTGAATCAATGTGTATATTACATCCATCACCATTATATGAATTATTATAAAAAAGAGAGGACTCAATAAGAATCTTTGCAGAAGTGACTTCTGAATCATATGAAAGAAACCGTGCATTACTATTCGCTGATATAATATCAAAAATGTAATAACTATTTCCATTGGAAATAATGCCGTTATAATAGCTGTTATTAGTTTCATCAAAAAATTCGTTCCATTCTAATTTTGCTTGTATTATGATTTGATAATTAGGAAATCCCATTAACATGAACTGTTAAAATGCAACCACCCGATGTTTTCATTCATGAATCAAAATATGAGAAAATAAAAAATAAAAATAATTTGCGGTTTTAATCAAAAAGTCATATTGAATATTTTGAAACAGCAAACGGTGTTTTCGGAATGCCAGACATAAATTTGTTTGTTTGTTTATTAATGAATAGAATTCATACCCCTATTTTATTGCATTTTTTGAATGACAATTCAAAATTTGTATGCAATAAATCTTTCATTTTTATACCGTAAATATTTCTATGACAACTATAATTTTCGCTGCTTATGCAGCTAATAATGAATTAAATACGAATTTTATGCGGTCTATATTATAGTTTACTAAAAACCAACGAAATGACATCAGAAATCTATTTCAATTTTACGGATTTATATATAGATAACGCTTGGACATTTTATAAAACTCAAAGATTTTAATCTCAATTCAGATTGTACATATTTAATGCGACTGCTAACATTATTGAACAAAATTATTCAGAATTTTAAATGATGCTCAACTCCGGAAAAAAAAAAAAAAAAAAAAAAAGGTAGTGGGGCTTCCAGGGCTGCGCCCCTCTAGCCCCTGAAGATGTTTAGTATAAATGAAGTTCTTATATACGGGTCTTCCAGGAGCTTTTCACAAAATATATATGTTTTCATGTTTTGTCACTTTTCTGTCACTTTTCAGGTAAAAACATTTTTATTATATATATATAAAATGAATTTTACAAAACCACCGTTACCGTTCTTTGGAAATAAGAGTAGATGTAAAGATATTCTATTGAGAGAACTTAAGAAACTACCGAATGGTCTAACATTTGTAGATTTGTTCGGTGGAAGTTTCTATATATCTCATTTGTGCCATACTGTATTTCCTGACTCAAAGATTATATGCAATGACTTCGACAACTATATGAACCGTCTCAAACATATACCAGACACAAACAAAATATTGAAAGAGTTAAAAGAAAAGATACCTATAGGTAAGATGGAACGTATACCATTAGATAAGAAAAATACTGTCAGAGAGGTTTTGAAAAAAGCAGAATATATAGACTGGGATAGTATATCTGCTAGACTATTATATAGTGGTGCTATAAGAGTTCATGACATTGAAACACTTATGTCAAAAGTTTTATATCTTAACTATACAAATGTTTTCAAAGAGAACATAGAAAAATATACTGAGGGTATAGAGTTTGTGAGATGTCGTTGGACAGAGTTGTATGAAAAATATAAAGACAAGGAAAATGTTTTCTTTATAGTGGACCCGCCGTTCTATAACACATGGGATTTTCAATACCAAGTAGACTGGACTTTGAGAGACTCTTTAGAAACTTTAGACGTTTTACATAACCATCCATGCTTTTACTTTACATCCGATAAAAGTGGTTTGGAAAGTGTCATGAAATGGTTAGAGGACATACATGACTATGAGTTTAGATACGATAAGATAGAATATGAGAGAGGTCCTATAAACTGGAGAAAGTGTCATAACAAAGAAATTTTACTAGTAAGTAAATGTGGTTTGAAATAGGACTACTTGTTTTAGGTTTTTTCCATTGTGTCATTTATTTATTTGACGTGGCAGAAAGATATAGAGAATATGAAGATGAACCAATACCAGCAAATGTTCAGCATATGTACTCGTAAGAGATATTTTTATCTAATATTAAATGGACGCACAGAACTTAGCGAATGCACAGCAACCTGGACAACCAAACCCAGAGAATATTCCAAATGAAGTTAGAATACAAACTGCAATGGCAAACTATGGTCAAGTGCCAACAGATGTACAAATGCAAACTGCCATGTCAAATGACGCTGCGTTAGGCTTACCACCATGGTATGCAAATATGAGATGGAAAGAGTTTTATACAAACCCTGAAGTGGGATATAAACAACTTTATGCAGATGACGCGAACACAGGAGTTGACCCAGAATATGTTTTCTACCAGAGGAGAAACAGAATGTATGAGCTCCAGTTAAAGAATGCTATGGAACTCAACAGGAAACGTAAGAGACTAGGCGGACATTAGATTTTTACATATAGTAAATGGGTTTCTTCAGTAAGATAGGAAACTTCTTTCGAAATGTCGGAAGAGGTATATGGAATGGAATAAAATCTGTCGGAAGAGGAATTTGGAACGGAGTCAAAAATATTGGTAAAAGAGTAGGTCAGTTCGTTGGTATTATACCTAAAGACCCTGAACCAGAAGAGCAAGCTCCTGTTATACAACAGCCTGAACCTGCACCACAGTCTAGTTGGCAACCAAATCCAACACCTCAACCGTATTAAAATTATATTTTTACCGTTCGATAGTATGTATATGAAACTAAGTTCTAAGTAAAACGCGTGGTATAATGGAATTATTCTCTTTCTTCCATCTGTAGTAAACCATACTTGAAAGTCTGAAATACTTCCACTCGGTGGTTCATATAGCTTTGTAGGTTTTCGTAAAAGTCATTTGCCAAGCATAAAAAAGAGTTTTGTGCGCCAGAAAATGAAGCATGAACTATAATAGCATCTGAGTCGAAAACATCTTTAAATAAATATGGTTCATCTCTTGCATATCGACTGTAAATATTTGCTAAAGGAAGTTTGACTTTCTGATTTAACATTCTTTGCAAATAATACCATGACATTGCAGTGAATTCTGTATATATTTGTTCGTCTTTCTTTGGATTGTCTTCATAGATTTGAAATGACACTTGTGAATTTTGTTTGTCATATACAATTCTCACATAAAGTGTGCTCTCGGTATTTGCATATTCATCAGCATATTTTGCATAACATGAATTTATTTTATCTTCTATATTTTTTAACGCAGTCTGTAAGAAGATGAAAGGTCAACTTGTATTAGCTCAATTTCTTCCCACATTTTTCGTTTCCCTTCAGATATATAATCTATATGAAACCTTACAATAAATGGAAAACTTTTATCTTCTACAGACACAAACTTCATTCTACGAAAGCCAATGGCTTTTGTGACAGATGGGTCTCTTAACCATCTTAGTGGGTAGTCAAAACGATAGCCTTCATGCTTTACGGTCTCTGTCTCAAACTTTTGACCGACATTAGTAAAAAGTTCATCTAATGGTTTAGTTGTAGCAACTCTTGAATTTTCTTTTTCTATTGAAAGCATATTTTATCTAGAATAAAAATGTCGAAAGAAACAGCGTCTATGAGAGAAATACAACACAACCGACAACTCATTTTGCAAGCTCTAAATAAGAACACAACAAACTTTTCAAACTATTCTAAGATATCTGAGTCATTGAAAGAAGGAAACTTAAAACTGACGATAAACCCAATGACAGATGAGTTTCTGTTTCAAGACAGTAAAACCATACTGTTTGTATAAATCCAACAAAAAGAACTTTAAACGAGAAACCTATAGATGAACTTCTTTTGAAGGCAGATATTGACAACAAAGCTGACAAAAGTATGTAGATGCAACAAGAGACTATATTCTCGCATGGACAGATAGAACATACCCACAAAAACACCATACACATAACATCTATGACGTAGATGAACTACCAGCAATGTTAGATGACAAAGCGGATAAAACATATGTTGACAATAAAATGTCAAGTGAAGTGACAAAGCTGACAAAGAATATTCTAAAAAGACCATACACAGATTTCTTCGCAACTGTTGGTATAGAAATATTGCAGGAACGGTTGAAGAACCTGATGGAACTGGTGGGGATGTACTACTTTGGAAACCTCCTAACTTCCACAAGGTTTAACATCGGATGAAGACATAACGACGATGAAATACACTAGATGTAGAAATGTCTATGTCATGGAGGATGAAAACAAAGTTAAATTCACTGCTCAAGATTTATATGACAACAAAGCTGACAAAACATATGTTAACGTTGAGTTAGATAAAAAAGCTGACAAAACATATGTTAACGATGAGTTAGTTAAAAAAGCTGACAAAACAGAGCTTCAAACATTAAAGACAGAAATACTCAAACAGTATATCCTATAGGTTCTATTTACACGTCAATGAACTCTACCAGACCAGAAACAGTTCTGGGTTTTGGAACTTGGACTCAAATAGTCGACAGGTTTTTTGTATTGTGCAAACTCTTCAAAGGAAACAGGTGGAAGTAAAACGATTTCAGGTGCAAATTTACCTGCGCACAGTCACTACGTAAGTTTAACTACATCTGAAGCAGGTTTGCATAGTCATAGATTTTGGGATTGGTCAGGAATGACAAAAGGTAAAGGATATTGTTAAAGAGGACGTTAAGTTTGCTATAAATTGTTACTGGAGTAACACTGAGGTAGGAGGAAGCCATACACATCGCGTTTCAGGGTATACGCAAACAACGGGACAGAGTAAAGACTACATGCCACCTTACATGACAGTTTACGCATGGTATAGAAATGCTTAGTCGTCATTTTCAACTTCTTTAGCATATTCGTCAGGAGTTGTCTTATATTGTTAGGAACTGTCTTTGAAAGTATACCACCTTGAACTTTGACAAGTTTGAAACGAGGTCTGACAATAGTCGTTTTATCTTCTGCTTGCAGTCTGTACATTTTGCCATGTTTGCCTAAAACTTCATAAATTTCTCTTGTATACTTTCTTCTATTTTTACGAACACGAATGTGAGTACCTGTCGAGTTCCCATTGTTGTCATAGTCAATAGTATTTTCATATGGGTCGCGTTTAGGTTATTTCTATTTTTACTTTGTCACCTTTCTTAAGTTTGAAGCCTGGCATTCTTTCTTGTTTGTCTCTTTTGACTAAACTATTAATATATAGTCTTTCTCTAAGTCAGGTTGTTTTCATTTCTTCGGGGGAGTGGTTTCCCAACCTTTTTGTTTACGGCTATTGTAAATATTTAAAAACTTGTCTCATCTTTGCCATGGAGAAATGTCTATACTTTCGTCATATGACATTTCATCTACCTCGCCGCCTTGTGGTTGGTTTAAGTCTCTTAAGATTTTTATACAACTGTCAATGACACCAAAGCAGAATGGTTTTGGTCGACAATGAATATTGGTTTACATTTTTTGAACGCAGATAGTTTTAATATCGTCTGATTTGAAAGAACTTTCACAGTCAGATGTCAGTTTTGTTGGATGGTATTTGTCAACGAATATTGTCAAAGCAGTTTTCACATCTAAAATATTTTGGACTGTAATGGTATGGCTTCACAGTATCTTGTGTTTTGACCAACAAATATTAACCAGTATGGTGGTCCATCTTCTCTATACCTCGGAATGTTTTCCAAATATCCATAAACCAAGCATTTGTGTTGAACTAAAGATTTTATCATGAGTGCTTTCTTTGTCGCTTTAGAAACATAGGGGTCCTTGTTGGATTCGCATTTATCCTATAAAAATGGGTTTATTTGGCGCATTAGCAGGAGTTGCATCCAGATTTTGCCCGCAGTGGGAACAATAGCCAGAGGTGTATTTGGAGTTGAAGGAAGATTTTGAGTACATTAGGTATACTTAAAGAGAGAAGCACAACCTATTATACAAACTGTACAGAAAGGTTGGAGGTAGCACGAGATGCAACAAATCTTATTCCAAATCCTGAAACAAGAGGAAAAGTTCAAGGATGGATGGACAATGTAGGAAGACAAGCAGAGAAACTACTATAACAAAGCAAATGACTATAAACCAAGCAGCACTACATGGACCAAGGTGAAAGATTCTTTAACAGAGGATATAACCATGCACAACAATGGGTAAACAACAACCAACCTCAACCGCCTCAAACTTGGGGAATGTAAAGTTTTTTACTGAGATGAAATGAACAATACAGCATTGAGACAAATGGGTTCAAGATGGATTTGTCGACTTCCAGCAGTTACACAACCACGTGTTTGTCAAGTTCTTCCTATACCTCAGGAAGTTTTTTAGACCGACTTAAAAAACACCTAAAAACAACCATGTTGAAAAACAAACCAAACTAAAATTTTTTACTGAGATGAAAATGACCGAAGAAGTTGAAACGGTAGATTTGACACCACAAACAAAAAGTTCAGACCATTGTCAAAACCTGTCAAAGAACTTACAGATGAAGAGAAAAATTCAATAATAGAAAGTGCCAGGTCTGGAAATACAAAACCCTAACTATAAAGTCACTTTTCATAGAAATGGAACGGCTAGTACTCAAAAAAGAAACAGACTCTCACAAATAAAATATTGAAGTCTGAAGGAGCTTTCGAGACAACAGATGGAAGGTATTCTTCACTGACCAACAGTTCATTATAGAACAATCTCATTGACTTAGAGTCAAAATATTCTAAACTTTACAACAAACACAAAAAGTTGAAAGGAAAAACAAACAAATGGCATATGATATTTATGAAGATGTTGACGAACACAACCATACCTGCAAGTGAAGTAAAGTCAGGTGAACCAAAAAGTGACGAAAACCGATAGAAAAGAGTGAGCCAAAAACTGAAGATAAACCAAAACCAAAGGTTAGTTTCCAAACTAAACCAAGTCAACCTTCATTAGCTGGTATGGGTTGGCGTCAAAGACTTTTGGCAGCAGGCGGTTATGTAAAGTAAAGAAAAAAATATTTTTTTATTTTTATAGAAATGCCCCCATATAGAATGGATAGAAAATCTGCTAGAATAAAAGCAGAGTTAGAAAGATATGGTTGGAAAGTTTCAAAGAAGTTTAAATATAGGAAGGGAAGACCCATAAAAGTCTATGACAAATTGTCTGGTCTTCGCTATGAAATGGACTTGGAAACAGCACGCGCAAATTATCCAAACAGACTAGAGAGGTTAGAAGAAGAACGTCTTATGGACATGCCTTTCGATGTTAGTGAACCTCAAGTTGAAGGACACGACGGCTTTGCCAGATTCTACTGGAAACATGACGAACAATTGCATCCTTTGAGGAGGAAAAAAGGAAAAGGTGAAGACGCACATGCTCCCATGGAAAGAACAAGATATGCATATGAGAAGTATCGTGAAGTTAGAAGTAAAATTACATCTGGTCAAACCTTTACAGTAAACTTTGACGATGGAAAGAACAAAGAAGGCTTCATGGGTGTACTTGCTGCAATTCAAGATGGAAATAAGAAAGGATACAATCTCAGACTAACCGTAACAGATTTGGATGGTCACATTTACTATGCACATGGCAATGTCACAACAGCTGCAATGCTTCTTGACGCTTTCAAGACTACAAAGAGAGAACAAATGGTTGACTCCGACTCAGACATTTTGAATGCAATTGAAGGAATTGCAAGTGTCAAGTTCGAATGGTACCAACCTAACCCTCAAGCAGTCAGACAACATGCTGGATACTTCCCGTTCATAAATAAGTCTGACATTGACTTGACAAGGTATGGAATTTACAATTCAATTGAAACAATTGTCAATGAACCTTGCATTCTTACATGTCTCAGGAACTCTGGTCTTGTTACAGATGAGAAGATGAAGTATCTTGAGTCATGTGTGAAGACAAGGTACATTCTCAGAGGTCAATTGGCAAAAATTGCACCGTTGGCAAATGTCAATATCCGAGTCAACATACCTACAGCTAAAGGTTCTTCACATGACGACTATGTTGTTGACAAAGACTTACCATGGTTGAAGATTGTAATTGTCCACAACCACTTCATGTTGAACGAAAGTCTTACAAACCCATTGTTCGGAAAAGGCAAGTGCAACATTGTCAGAGCTGTAAACATTCTTTTCGAGAAAGGTTTGTTGGAACCAATTCCAGATGACAAGCTGACAGAAACTTTTGTACCAAAAGACGAAACAAACTTTTCATTGTTAGCAAGACCAAAAGTTGTTCCAGACAAAGTTATAGCACAAAAGAAGTACACTGTTCCAAAAGGAGTTGGATTGTTCGGATACCAACCTGAACCAGAAGAACTTCCAATGAGGTTGCAAGAACTTCAAGATGCTATAAACAAACTTCCATTGAGACATCCAATTGACGTCAAATTGTATTGGAGAGCATCTGAGTTAGGTCAGAAGGTTTTATATGAAACAGGTTGCTTCGACGATGTTTATGAGATAGCAGGCGAAGTTTCTCAGAAGATAAGAGACTCACTTGAATTTCCACGAACTGGACCCATTGGTTGCGACAAGTTCGACTCAAACGAAAAGATATACTATGTCGACCTTAACGCTGCATACATGAGGTTCGTCCATATATCCCGACTGGAATTCCAAACGAAGACGGTGAGTTCCCAGGAAGGAACTATACAGTTGGAAAAGTCATACAACAACTGTATGATATTAGGAAAGCTTCAAACCCCAAACTTGCAATGACACTCAAATTGCTTATGAATTCGACATGGGGATATTCCATTAAAAAACCTCAAAAGATGAAGAGTAAACACTATGAGAAGGTCGACAACTTTGTTGAAAGGTTCTCCCCTTTTGTTTTGAAACGAATTTACTCAAGGTCAAGGTGGCTTAGTAACCACAGTAAAACCTATTGTCGAACATTGGTCTTATCCTCAGTTCGCAAAAGCAGTCCTTGACAACTACAATGAGTTCTTCTCCGAGGTCAAATCGAAAGTTGTGGTTACTATGAGAACATCGATGCACTCATGACGAACGAAGAAGGATATAACAAACTCATTGAAATGGGAATGGTCGGTGAAAAGATGGGTCAATTCAAATTGGACAAAATTTTCACCGAAGTTCATGTCCTCTCCAAGCGTAAGTACTGGGGCATACTTGAAGACGGCACAGAAATAAAACATTGCATGAAGTAAAAAATTTTTATTCGAATTTGAATCGGACAGGTCGAGTTACACCATTCTTGGTCTCAAACTCATATATAACCTGTTTGTTGTATTTTCGTCGACTATGGCACGAGACACAAACATTGACCAAACGGACAAAAAGTGTCATTTCAGATGGTCACGCAGCCAATCGCATTCGAGCACTTCGAAGAAGCCTTACGTTCCAAGGGAGAGGGTGTCTGGTGCAAGGGAGGTCATGAGACTCTACGAGCAGTACATCCTCAATGCCTGGGAGGACAAATCGTCCTTGGATTGGCAATTCTACCAACTCCTCTGGGACGACCTCCTACGCAACTGGGATGACGAAAGAGTCCAATTCAGAGGTCGGGAACTAATTGTAAATTACCTTAATTTTAACTTATCCAAATAAACACCTAAATTTACTCGGGGTTTCCCCCTAAAATAAAATTTTTTTACTCTTAGAACCACTCGAGGTTCTCCTTACGGTTGTTGAGCTTGTCACCGTCAATGTGTCTGACCTTCGTCTTCTTGTTTGGATTTGGAACCCATTGAATTGCGACAAGCTTGCCCATGGAATTGAACCGTAATTCCGAAGGGTAAGGTTCAAGTGTCCCAAGTTGTTGAGGACTGGGGTAAGAACCTTGCCGTCTCCTTGTTGCGGATTTGGTATGGGTAGGGTTGGGAAATTTCGTAAGTGTCATCGGCAACAAGGGTTGCCCAAACTTCCTCTTCTTCGTGTTTCTCTTCTTCCTCTTCTTCCTCTTCCTCTTCTTCGTGTTTCTCTTCTTCCTCGACAATTCCTTCTTCAATTCTGTGTTCACGAAGTACGGTGTTGCATGTTCTGTCCTTTCCGAGTACCTTCCAGATGGCGTCTATCTCTTCGAAGAAACGGTAGATGAGTCTGGCAAGGTCTCGGTTCTCTCTCGTAAATGCGCAAGGTTTCCGTCAAATCTTCAGGCATTTCTCATTGGAAGCTTGGTTCATGAGGACATCGGCTTTGAGCTTGGTCATCTCTTCCATAAGACTACTTTGGAGAGTCTTAACGGTGTTTGTCAGATGAGCTTTCAAATTCAAAATTTGAATTTGAACTGGGCGCTTGTCTGGCAACATTGAAAGGACATCTGCCATTGTTTCGGCTTCGGTGCTTGTTCGGACATCGAAAAAATGAAGTGGTTTGAGAATGACGGTTTTACTTCAAAAAGCTTGTTATGACGGTTAAGTCATACAACAAGTTTAAAATAATATCTTGTTCTTCTTCTGAACGTTTGTTGTCTCTTCCGATAAAAGTTTCGAACATGAGAACCAAAAAACGTTTTTTGAGATTGCGGAAGAGTTCAGGCAAACGTTCATATTCTGGATATGTTGGGAGCAGTTCAAAACATCTGAGCTGACTTTCGGACAAAATTGGGACAATGTCAGAAAATTCATCTTTGGTCGGACTGCTTGAAGGTAAGTCCCTTACATGTAAGTAGCTCTGGTAAAGTCTTCTCATTTCTGCTAACTTTTGGAGTATAGCTTCGTAGTTTAGAAGTTTTAATTTTAATTGTCTTATTCCACTCTTTACTTCTAAACGGTAACTATCCATGAGGTCAAGAGTAGCTTTGGTAGCTTTAAGTGGAGCTATCTGTTCCTTGACTCTGCAATTTTGGTTGCAATTGTGGTTTGAGCTCCTTCAAGTTCGCCGTCTATGTCGTTCTCAACACCTTCAACCATAGCTTGAAACTCTTCATCGGTCCATTGAGATTGGTGTGGGACGAATTTAACTTGCTTCATTCAAAAAATGAAAAAAAATGTTTTTACTCAAAGCGTGCCATGTATATGGCTATAAGAAACTTACCAGAATTCTTCTTCTCATGAGTCTTCGGCAACTTGAGTGTTGTTGGAGTTGGGTCTGGAATTTCAATTCTCTCTCGAGCGCAACAACAGATGTCAGAATAACATTCCCCACTGTCCTTCTTGCCACCATAAACTGTGTATTGACCGAACTTGCATTTGCAGGAAGACCGGTCAATACAAGGTTCACAGTTGAAATAGTTGTACACAAACCTGTTGAGTACGAGTGTGAGTAAAAACATAAAAAAAAAAGTTAAAATGAGATGTTTACTGAACTGAATTGGTTGGATGTCGCCTTCTGAGGTTATGAAGAACGGCTGTCCAGAGTAGTGAAGTAGTGCTCTGAGAATTTGTGTAATTCGTGGAATTGGGCTCTCACGATATGGAAGTAGTATCCAAGGACGTTTCATGAAGAACTTCAAGAGGGCTTCTTTCTTCACATCCTTAATATCATCGAATGCAGTGCCTTCTGGAACTTGAATTGCAACACCTGTTTCAATTTCCAACTTTAAGACACTATTCTTGGACAACCAGAAGCCAATGGACTTGCTTGGTTTGCACTTGCTGAGATATTCCTTCACGGTTTCATTTACCTCAATTAGATAAATTGCTTCGTCTAAGGGGTCAAGCTCCATACTGAGTCAGTACAATATTGTACTTTTTCAAGACAATGTTGTACTTTTTCAAGACAATGTTGTACTTTTTCAAGACAATATGTACTTTTTCAGAACAATGTTGTACTTTTTCAGAACAATGTTGTATAAATTCAGTACAATGTCTCTCAAATTTGAGTACAGCTGTACTTTTTCAGAACAAGTCTTGAACTTTTTCAGAACAATGTTGTACTTTTTCAAGACAATGTTGTACTTTTTCAAGACAATGTTGTACTTTTTCAAGACAATGTTGTACTTTTTCAAGACAATGTTGTACTTTTTCAAGACAATGTTGTACTTTTTCAAGACAATATTATATTGTTTCAGAACAAAGACGGTTAAGACACAAACGAATGTCCGACGTCCCACCTACTGAACCCGTTCCACAGCCAGAGGAACCTAAAGCACCAGCCCCTGCACCTCAGCAACCTCAGTTCCAACAAGTACCTCAGTTCCAGCAAGTCCCTCCGTATTACTACCAATTTCCACCTCAATGTTACTACCCACCACAAGGCTTCCCGAACTACCCTCCTCAGCCTATGCCTTACTGCCCTAACCCTTGGATGTTCATGTCAAACCCTCCACCCCAATTCCAATTCCAATCTCAATCCAAGAGAGACCAAGAGTTCGAGGAAGGTCTGAACCGTTTACGCAAAGAGTATGCCACAGCCCCTATGGAAGATGACAGGCTTTCAGTCTCTTCCCTCAAATCGACCGATTCGACTCGTACCACAGATTCGGTTCGTGACCGTGAAGACTACCTCAAGCAGTCTGAGAGACTCTTCATCCTACAACCATTTACAGTTGGAGCTCTCAAGAACATGCGCAATTACGAAGGTCAGACACCAGCTGGAGACCGCAAAACAGACGTACTCGCAAGAGCAGTCCAACTGGTCAAGACAAAGACTGAGATAGTCGACTTCATTCTTGCAGCTTGCCCATACAAGTAAAAAAATAAACAATTACGAGTTAAACTTTTTACTCTTTCTTTTCTGAGTTGTTTAGAGCTGGTTTCTCTTGTAGAAACCTTTCGTACTCTTCCATGGTCATGTAATTGCGAATTTGGTACGCAATTCCAGGTTCGTTGTTTTTGAACCTTACGTATGTAACGCTTCCATCCTCCTCAGGGAAGTAAGCTGCTAACATCTGACCAAGTTTTCTCGGTGACTCGGAGCTCATAAAAATGTCACTTTTTAAATGTTAAGTTTTTAGTCTTATTTTACCCTTTGTTTACCCTTTGTTTGTCAAGGTAGTATTGGAGTGCAATTTCTCCAAATTCTCTGTGTCGGAGTTCTTCAGCATTTTCCAAGGTGTACCTGGAGAACTCAAAGAAGTTGTCAAGAAGATACTGCCATGCTGCTCTTCTGAGTTCGTCGGTATTTTGGAAGTGTTGCACCTTCGAGTCTTCGGACATGAAAAAATAACACTTTTTCAGCAAAAATATATTTTAGGTGAAGAGGTGAGATTTCACCTCTTTTCTCACCTCTTTTCTCACCCGTTGAATTTTCATGAATTTTCCCGAAATAAAAAATAAAGTTGGTTTTTTTAAAAAAATATTTTTTTATTTTTATTGTAAGAACATGTTAGCAACAACAGCACCAAACTCTTTAGTCATGAACCCAACATCTATGTTAGTAGAGATGAAAAGCTTCATTCCTTCTTCATATACTTTCGAAACAGAAATCCAGAAGATAAAGCAAGAACTTCTCCAAGGAGATTTAGATTGCACTGCAAAAGATGAAACAAATGAACAGTATCTTTATGAAATGCAGGACCTCATCGACCATCTACCTAAACTTCCTGAAATTCAGCAGCAAAAGCTCACTATTCCTGAATTCGATGAAATAGAAGTGAAACCAACTGACTCAGTAGAAATAAAGAAGTTCATACGAAAGGTAAACTATGAGTTTCTAGGATTTCATTGCAACCACAAAGTCATGGACAAAGATTGCGACATGGTATATAAGAACATCTCTGACATATATAAATCTGGGGAGTTTAAGACCTACGACAACTTTGTTTCGTTAGTTGCAAAATGTGTATGGCAGATAAGAGATAAAGATAAAAGAGGTAAAGTATGGAACGAACAGATAAGACCCGCTATGTTTGAGATGAAGAGAGCAATTGACGCCTTAGTTGTTTTAGCAGGTAAGGTTTCAGAATATAACGCAAAAATGAACCCGCAATGTTCAAAATGTAAAGCAGCAATGAGGAAATATAACTACTCCGTCAAAGAGATAGAACGTATGCGAAACGACTATGCTGACTTAAAGAAAGAAGTAGAGAAACCAGCAGAAGATAAAATGAACATGTTAGCATTTCTGAACAAAAACTATCCAACTGCTGACGATTTCCTTCTATCTGACGTCAAGAAGAAGTATAAAGAAACTTTCGGTATCGTTAAAACATTCGATGTACTGACAGAAGAAATAGAAGCTACGAAATTGTTTAGGATTTCAAATATACATCATACAATTCATGTAAAACGCTTATAAAATAACAGGTGAAAAAAGAGGTGAAAAAAGAGGTGAAATCTCACCTCTTCACCTAAAATATATTTTTATTGAAAAATGACCAAATTTCATGAAATTTCTCTAGACCGACTTTTACAGGGGTAGCCAAAACTCATGAAAATCGTGAAAAATAACAGAGTATTTTGACAACTTCAAACAAGTAGAGTAGATGAACTCTTTATTTTTCAAGCTTGACTTTTTACAATTTGAACTTTGTTCGCGTAGATGTGAATTCTGAAAGAAGTATGAGGGTCTTGTATGACTTTGTACTTCTCCCAGAGTTCATGTCTGTCAAACTTACCTGCCATGGACTCTTTCATAAGTTCCATGAAATCGTCTTCGGACAATCCAGGGAAAAGTATGATATCAGTAAGTATTCTTTTAACATCCTTACTTAAACTCTTTGCTGTCTGTACACAAATGACAACAGAGATGTTGAAGTGTCTGAGCTTTTTAAGAATTCGACACATATCTTGTTCTCTGTTCTTTAACAAAGGATGAGAGGCGAAATCATCTAAGATAAGAAGACATCTATGAGGGTAAGTCTTCCAATCGTAAGATTGCAATTTCTTCGAAATGTATTCTATCTCTTTCTGTTTGTTTCTGAAGTGTTTCTTCTCTAATATTCTCTGCATTTCCTCATTTGGGTCTTTAAACTTAGAATTGACATACTCATTTATAGCATTGTACTTCAAAACTCTTCTTTGGTACTTCTTTATCCAATCTAACAACTCAGTATCCTTTATACATACTAACTTAGACTTCTTTATAATATCTTTGAACGAATTGACGGTTTGGTCAAATTGACCAGAAGTACTACAAATAACAACTAACTCATAGAATGGGTTCTTCTCATCTAGTTCTTGTTGTTGTGCAGCCATTTTAAGATAAGTGAAAGTCTTACCCGACCCAGGCGGTGCAATTAGACCTGTTATACCATTCTGAGCAAATAAGAACTTGTCATGTATGGGTTTTATCTGAGCATTTTCTAACTTCCTCTTGTTCTTCTTCAAAACATTCTCAAATTTCTTGTCAATGTCAGCAAACTTTTTTTCTAACATATTTTTAGAAAAATTAAAATTTTTATCTTTTTGAAAATGTCTAGCGATTTCGCTATCTATATTCGAGACAAGCTTTTTGACTCTAAAACTTCTGTCGACCATAAAATCTTACATAGTGTAAACAAGAAAGGTGAATTTGTTCTAAAGTTCTGTTTCTGGGAATATGACAAGAACCATAAAACCTTAAGCAGAGAAGTCTTAAAATTTGTCAATGACAGACTTGTTGACAGAGATGACGCCGATTGGAAAGATGAAGTCCAACAAAAGTTCTTAGAATGCAAAGAAGACACATGCGCTGTTCTTGAAGATGAAATAGGAAACAGAATAGAAGAGCTATTAAAGGACAAAGAACTTTTACAGAAATATGGTTCTGAGAAGTTTGACATAACTCCACCAGAGAAGAAGAAGAAGAAGAGAGAAAAGAAAGAAAAGAAAGTAGAAGAAGAGAAAAAAGAACCTGAACCAGAGCCAGAGAAGGTGAGATATGACATGTAAAAATAAAATTTTATTTTTAGAACATTTCTGGGTCAATGTCAATGTTCTCTTCCTCTTTAGGAGCAAACACTGGCTTAGACTCTAAAATCTTTTTACCTAATTTACCTTGAACTTCAACTATCTTAGACTCATAATATTCATAGTCGTCTGCTTTCTTTGGTTCATAAGGTATAACAAGTTTGTATGCTTTACCTTCTTTAAGGTTTGAAAACCTTCTGTCAAAATTTTCTTTGACTGCTAACAAACCTTCTATGTCTAAGTCTTCAAATTTCGCACCATTTTTAGTCACAATAGCAAACTTAACGGGTTCGATGTTCCAAACTTTGTCATATGAAGACTTTTCAAAATGGTAGAAGTAAACATTCAAATATGTGAATGGGTCTAGTTCTTCTTTAAGTCCTGACATGTACTTGTTTACTGAAATATATTTCGTCATCTTTTCTTCAGAATAAAAAAATATTTTTTTAAAAATTTACTCAGAAAAATTATTTCTTTCTATATTTGCCATTCCGAACTTTGAAAAGATGTTTTATACCAGCATAGAATTTTTCTCTAGAGCTTGGTCTTATATCGTTTTCATGACAATATTTTCTATATTCTTCATATAAAGCCTTTTTTTCATACATTTCATAAGGACAATCTAACCAGAACAGCGCATATCCGTTATTTTGCTCCCATCCGCTTAAAACTCTTTTTGTCTCTTTGTTTCTGACTTCAAATGACTCACAACAGTGAATTTCATATTTCTCATCTAACAAACAAGTTTCCCAACGGTCTTCTCCAACAAACTCAGCGTACATTTCAAATAAAATAAAAATATATATTTTTTATAAAATTTACTCATAAAAATTATTTCTTTCTATATTTGCCATTCCGAACATCTAAAAGATTTTTGACATTTGCCAAGAATGTTCGTTTAGAAGCTGCCATATAACCATACTCTTGACAATACTGTTTATATGAATCGTACAATGACCTTTCATCTAAACACTCAAAGTTAGTCTCATCTATAAACAGTTCATATACACTCTTGTTTGCTTCTAACAATGTTTGTCTCTCTTCGGTATGTGGAATTTGTCTTGGATTGAAGTTAGAAATATCTAATGTCATGAAATATGAGAACAAGTGGTTGTAAAAGTTAGGTGTCAAAGTTTCTGCTAAGTCGTCAAAATATTCTGTATCTTGCATATGAGAATCTGACGTTCTGACAACTACATATCTTCTGTCAGAACTTTCTAACTTCATCGGAACAACATTTTTGAAACCATGATAAATTTGCAACATTTTCACAAACTCTTTGGTCTTTATATTTTCTTTCAACAACTCCAACTTTGTCTGTTATAAGACTCTTCAAAGCATCTGAGTTTAAAACCTTTGTTTATCTATACTTTGAAGTTCGTTACATACTATAAGTTTCATATTCTCTATTGAAGAGTTAAATTTACCGCAGATGTTTTCTAAGTTTGTCATATTCGGTTCGAATAACCTTCTAACAGTTTGCATAAGATATCTGTAAAGAAAGTGTTCTTACCTGTTCCTTGTTTTCCAATTATAATGAGAGCAGTTTCATTTTTAGCACTTGGATGTTGTAAGATGTTTGCAAACCAACATAAGATATACTCATAGACTCTTTCGTTTCCATTGCATATAATTTCTTTGACATGGTCTAACCAAGCTTCTATAACATTTTCTTTCCATTCTACTTGTTCGTATTTATATCCAGTGAAGATAGAATAGAAGTTTGGAGATGTGTATAGAACTTTATACCTCGAACTGAAAAATCTTCTAACTTTGACAATAAGATATCCCAAGCATCTAACATCTTCATCCAACTTGTACGACTTTTATTTTCTTAATTTCTGTCTACATTCTTGTTCTGAAACTATGGTTGCTCTTGGTTTGTTAAAGACAACATCCCATTCTTTCATGACATAACATTCTGGGGCAGAGTCGACATAAATGACTAAACGTTTCAAATTCTCGACTGCTTTGTTATAGTCTCTAAATGGACACATATTTCTGAACGCTTGGAAGTCATAAAAATCTGAAACGTCTATTCTGTACATTTTTATAAAAATAAAAAAAAATATTTTTTTTATTCTTGATTTGTTGTTGCATTTGTTGCATTTGTTCTTGAGCTATTTGTTGTTGAAGTTGTTCTTGTAGTACAATACTTTCACCAGTTGCATCTTCCAATTCGAAACTTTCTGCCGTCATTGACAAATACATAGGACATAAAAGTTTTACAGGAACAAAGTTTGCGTCAACTAAGGTTAAGTTTATGTTTGCTAAAGTGTTTGAGTTTACTAAAGCTGAAAACTCTGCATTCGAATGAACAATAGGCAAACCAGCAGAGAAAGTGTTGTTTATACGCATGAGTATCTTTTGGTCATAGTAGTTTCTGTCGACATTCGAATAGCACTTTGAACCTAAGTTTGAAACAATATATAAAATAGGTGTACTTAAAGTCAATGGAACAGACAAACCTTGTATGACACCTTTTCCTGT
This sequence comes from Trichomonas vaginalis G3, assembly GCF_026262505.1. Classification (NCBI taxonomy): domain Eukaryota; phylum Parabasalia; order Trichomonadida; family Trichomonadidae; genus Trichomonas; species Trichomonas vaginalis. The sequence goes on from NC_067207.1 coordinate 15,531,638, forward strand.
TATAGGAAACTGTTGGTAGTAAAAACCAGATATAAGTTTTGTATTATAGCTCATATCGTTTATACTAAACTCAGTCGGACATCCAAACATAATGAAACCTGCTCTAGTTGCAGCACATGTTACATCCGTCCTTAAAGTATTAAATAAGTCAACAAAACCTGTTGGTGGTATATCTGAGTAAGTATCTTCAAAGAAGTATTTTTTACCATTCACAACAATAAAATCTTCTGGTGTCAAAAGAGCAAAACAGGCTTTAGTCGTCATCGTGTTTAAGGTCAGTTTACAATATCGTCCTTGAGGACTTTGTAAGTTTGTTGTTATAGAATTATATGACTCAGGTTTTTAGTCGTAATAGTATAAACCACTATGTCTTCTGCCATTTACTTAGCAAGTAAATTTTAATGAAATGTTGTGGTCGTCAAATATTTTTATGACGTCTGGGAAACTATATTTTAAGTTCAACGTTTCACCTCCTTTCATAACGTATATCTTGTCAATGACATTATATGAAACACCACAGCAAGCAATGTCGGGTTCTATTTCTTTGATGTTTATATCGTCTGCCTCTGTCAAAAGTTTCAATAGTTCTTTCAAAACTTCATGAGGTGCGATGACATATGAGTTCACTTTTACAGGGTTTGTTCGACCAAGTTTAACATTATACCAAAGCTTGACAAATCTTCTCCTGAGTTTTAAGTTTGTCTTTAAGTTGTTGGTAGTCGTTTCGAATATCTGCAACAGAACTTAAGTCTCTGCTAACTTCAGGGTATGTTGGTTGTTCTTTTACAGGAACTATTGTTATACCATCTTCGTCTTCGTATGGTTTCCCCACTTCAACATCTCTTTCTTTGACATTGACAACAACACTTTGACTGTTTGTTTGAGTTGGTGAATTTAACTTCACATCTGCCACCGCCATTAAACCTTTTGAAACACTTACGCTTCTATTTTTCGGAAATGACATTTTACTTAGAATAAAAAGATGGACGTATTGAGTATCTCTTCGAATTGAAGCAAAACAAAGTTTATACACACAAACAATACAAGTTCATTGACAGATAGTTCTTTACACAAACAATGGAAAATGTTATAGAATAGCAGTCTTTGCTGAACCAAAATATTTTCATAAAGCAAAGAAAGTTGGTATAACGAATGGTGAAAGTTCTTGAAGCAGACAAAAATATAACAACAAAACTGACCGATATTTCTAAAGGTAAGTTTAATACAATATATGTCAAAACTGGCGTACTGTCAATATTTGACGGAAGAAGTCAGTTCAAGAACAACTTACTGACCTGCTGCCAAAATCTGCTCGATGGAAGCTGTCGTTATGCCAATCTGAGGAGCCCCAGCAGGTTTCATCGAACGAATCTTCAAAGAGCATCTTCCGTGAAAAGTGCTATTGGTTTTGTAAACTTCTTTGCTCTCATTCATCTGGACCGTCTCTGTCACCAGTATATATTTGAACTGTACCAACAGTTGAAATACCACCCATAAAGTCTTCTGAGTCAGCAAATGGAATGCCAAGCCAAAAGTTTGAACGGTCTCCATTTGTATATTGAGTTTTTGAGCTCCTGTATGAGTCCATACTTTCACATATGGCATAATAGAACTTTGCATTTCAGGGTTAATGTTGTTGTGAAGTTGTTGTTAAAGTTCATAGCATCTAATGTCAAGTTGTATGACCTCATATCCTCAACTGTAGAATATTCTTCTCTTGGATAGTATTTGCCATCTATGTTTATATGGTATTTAATACCAGGGTTGTAGAAACAAGAATAGTCATTTATAGTTCGTCTGAACAGTACAAACATAGTATCTGCATGTTTCATTGCAGTTGTTAAAGCAATATCTGTTCTTGCACCTGGGTCAGCACTTTGGTTTCCAACTTCACCTGCAAAGTCTTGACAGATATTTGGTGTATAGGGAACATAAGTGGAACTGCAATATATTTGGCAGCTAAAGCATTTGAAATATCTGGGTCCAACATATAGACTGCAAGTCTGCTTTCTATTCTCTTGCATTCAAATTTTTCGCATGTGAACTTAACTGGGTCCCAAGCATTCCAGCAGCATTGATAATAGTTTACTTCAGTGTTGAGTTTGAGAAACCAAAGTCTAAGTCAACTTTGTCTTTGCAAAATTCGGCGAATGACATTTTGATTTGCTCCCTTACGTCTGTAAGAGTGAATGGTCTTGTGTTGGTGCAATGACTAAGTTATTTTTGCTTGGAGTAAGTTCGATAGAAATTTTTCCTGCCCAGTTTGGCAAGTATCTTAAAAACCTGAAGATGAGGAAAGATGACAAAGGAACTCTAAGTTTCATTTTACTTTGGTTACTGCTGCTGCAGTTGTCCAGAAAGGTTAACATAAACTCCTGAACGTTAGGGTCAAGTCTTCTTATTTTCTCAATAGTTGCATACTGGTCTGTTTGTTCTCTAGCTTGTGGTTGTACTGAGTTTCTCAAAGCGAACCATTCATAGTTTGCCCATGTTACTGTTTGAACTAAGTCAGAGTTAAATATATCTTATATCCCATGAAAACTTCTGGAGCATATTGGTATCCGACATAGAAAATTCCATTGCAACCTTTCTTGTCAGACAACTTGGCAGAAGGTTTATTTCAATGTCTTGTTCCACGTATAAGAAAGAGTTGTCAATAGAAATTATATGAAACCTGTCGCAAGCAATATCTACTGTTGTTGAAGAACCTTCTCCAAACTCACCTACGTTTCCATAAGAAACAGCAGTTGTATATTCGTAAGTTCCAGGAACTATTTCTGACCTTCTAATGGCATTGTTCGCATTCGTATACCATTCGGAAACATTTCCATTCATAGCATCCAAAACTGTTGGCGTTATATTCTGAGCGGCGTACATTTCATATGAGTAAAAATATAGAATAGTTGGATTTATATGTCATAATAGAACCCACTCCGACCAAGCTTTACTTTCTTCCTGACTGAGTTTTTAACTCTTCTTTTTCCTTCATTGCCCTCTGCTTGAAGTTGTTGCATCTTTGCATTATGTTCATCTAGTATGTTGCAAATTTCCCATGTCCTTTTTGCCTTTTGGCTCTGGTCGCCCATCTCAGGTAACCTATATCCTAGAAAGAGTTTGTCATAGTCTGTATTTGAGTCTGCGTATTGTTTGCATGACTCTTTCCTGAGTTTCGGTTCAAGCTCTTCAAACAGTGCCTGTCCATATGAATAAGCTCTTTCCAAATATATGTTTTTGTAGCCATTCTGGTTTTCTTTCCATGTTACCAACTATTCTTTTGTGAATGGGAAAGCTTTTACCCAATCTTTCAGTCTTGCGTCGTTTATTTCTGTAGTTGGTTTTATTTTGTCAAGGAACATGTTTTTCAATACTAACATTTCATTTGGTACTGTCCATTTGAGTTTTCTTAAATATTCATCCCTTCTCGTTCATTGTCTGCAAAGTAAGTTTTTATGACATTTTTGTAAACTTTCGTTTGCAAGGTCATGTACAATAGGTTCTCTTCCTTCTCTCCCTAACTTTCTTTCTAAACTCTTCACCAAATATACCATCTCTATGTTCTGTGTAGTTCTTTGAGATAAATGTTCTAGAACGTCAGTGTTATATTTCCATCAGCCATGTTCATTTCATACTGGTCCAAAATATCTGCATGTTTCATATCTTTCAATGGCATTAAAGCCGCGCTGAAAATACCAGCTATATCTGGTTCACCATTGACTTCCATTGCGTCTACAACTTCTTGGAATTTGGTTGTAAGTTTATGAACCACCTATCCGTTAGCTTTATGACCCCATCTCATTGTAGTTCCATCGTCTGCAGAAACAAAAGTAGGTTTGTTTCCATCTTTTAGGTTCTGAATGAACTTTAAAACAATGTTTCATTTCTATATGTTTTCTTGAAATTTAACCTTTTATTCTTTCACCGAGTTCATCCGAAGATTGAACGTTAAATGCTCGTAAGAAAAAGGGTTGTTGTATTTGTGTACATTTTTTTTCAGTTCTTCCATTCTATGTGAATTATTTCATCTGCTGTTGGAGTCTTTTGTATGTCGGCAAACATTTTTCGATATTCTTCTACTATGTCAGCCGAATTTTTTTTAGACTCTGGAAATATTCCATATTCTCCGCATACTCTTGTTGAGGGTCAAGATTTTTCGGCTGTTCCAAATCTTCATCTAGTTCTGTGAAGTTAGTTTCCAAAGGAAGGACTTGTTCGTTTCCTTCAGGCTCTTCTAGCTGTTGTTGCTGAACTATTTCTTCCATGTCTGGTTGTATCTGAACTTTCTTCCTGTGAGTTTCTTGTACCTCATCTGCTGGCATTTCATATATTCCGAGACCGTTTTAACAATTTCCCTATCTACGTCATCCGCATTCATAAGCTTTTGTTCTTTCGTTCCGTCTCTATTTTTTACGCGTTTCATGACGAAAGTTGAATTGTCATTTAGCTCTGACATCAAATATCTCGGAGTAAAATTCATCCATTCATTTGGATGATATGCTATTAAATTCATATCCCTTAGCGAGCTTGTATTTTCCAGGTTTGAGATTATATCCGTTTTGGTGCTGAGCCATAAAGCTAAATAGGTTCGGGTCAGTATTTCCATCCTTGAACTTTCTAATAGCTTCTTTATATCTGTCACTAAAGTCAACAGTATCTGGGAAACCACACTCTTCTTTAAGCATTTTTAAGAATTCTTGGTTTCCTTGTTCTCTACTTCTTTTATGTCCTTGCTCTGTTTGTTTGTGCCTGGTTGTGCTGTTGTGAGAGTGGTTGTTGTGCTGGTTGTGTGGTTGTGTGCTGGTTTGGAGTGGTTGTTGTTGCGTTGTTGTGTGGTTGTTGTGTTGGTTGTTGTGTGGTTGTTGTGTTGGTTGTTGTGTTGGTTGTTGTGTTGGTTTTGGTGCATGCCTGTGTCTGTGTCCATGTGACGATGTAAATGTTCTAGGTAGTCCTGGTGCAGGTGCTTCTCTTGGAGGGTTTGGTGGTATATAAGTTCCACCAGCTGGCACATATGTTCCATCTGCAGCGTAATGTCCTATCTGACTTTTCGTTTTTAAGAAAGCATTTACTAGGTCTGTTTTGGTCTGTTGTAACTCTTTTTCTTGACTTTTCACAACAGTTGCTCTAACGGCGTCATAGGCACTTTGAACTGCCTGTCTCGTTGCTGCATCTGTTATTTTCGTCATATTTTGTGCTACTTCTTTTTAACTCTTTGTCGAAACCTTCAGACTTCAGTTTCTTTCCAGATGAGAAGTCGTTCACTAGTTTCACCTTACTATGAAGAGCTTCGAAGGCGTTCTTAAAGTCAGCATTCATTAAAGCTTCATTTGAACTGTCTTCATCCGCTTGTATTTTTGTCCTTATTGACCCTATAAGCTGGGCTGCTTTAGCGTTGGCTTGGGCATCTAACCAGTCATTGTTAGCTTTTATATATTCCGCGCTTTTCATTGCCTTTTGCATAGCCGCGTCGTTATTTTTACTTTCTTGTGCTAAGTTTTCATACTGTACGGTTTGGTTTTGCAACTGTAAAAGTTTTTCTGCCTTTACATTTGCTTCAACTTCTTTTTTATACTCATCGCTATCCATATGTCTTCAGGGCTTTTTGTTTTATCTCTTCATCTTTCAGTACTTTATATTGAGTAGTATGGTTTTTCAAATTTATAACATCTTGTTCCATTTTTGCTACTTCTGCTGCTTTTTTCTGACACTTTTTTCGCATATTCCTCTGTACTTAGTTCTTTCAGTTGTTCTTCTTTCTTCTTTTCTCTACGTTTAACTCATTGAGTTTCTTTGTGTGTCTGTCATATTCTAGTTTCTTTTCGTTTTTCACTTTTTGTTTCTGTATGTCTATGTTTGACTTTTTGACATCTGTTATTTGATTTTGAGTGAACTCAAATTCATTTGACTTTGAGGGTTATAAGCTGTTTCCGTCTGCAGCTCCACCATAGCCTGCCATTTTCGCTAAAAGTGCCGCTCTTAAACCTCCACTCTGTGCACCAATAACTCGGTTTAAAAGCATAGGGTTGCTTGACATTTGTTGCAACATAGTGGGGTCATTCAGCATTTGTTGTTGCAACTGTTGTTGTGGTGTCAGTCTTACTATTGGATGTTTCAATGCTCTCTTCCTCTTACGTATATTCTTACGTAGCTTACGTGGCATTTTAAGTGAAGTTAAAAAGCGGTTTTTGACAGATGTTTTATTGTGACTTCTTCGTAAAGACTTTGTTGAGATTTCTTCGTAAATGAGTGTAAATGACCCAAAAATATATTTTAGGGTAGAAGGGTATATCTACCCCGTTTTCTACCCTCTTTTCTACCCTCTTGAATTTTCATGAATTTCTTCGTAAAGACTTTGTTGAGACTTCTTCGTAAAGACTTTGTTAAGACTTCTTCGTAAAGACTTTGTTGAGACTTCTTCGTAAAGACTTTGTTGAGACTTCTTCGTAAAGACTTTGTTGAGACTTCTTCGTAAAGACTTTGTCAAGACTTCATCGTAAAGACTTTGTTGAGATTTCTTCGTAAATGACCCTAGTAGTATATTTTTGGTGTAAATTTCATGAAAATTCAAGAGGGTAGAAAAGAGGGTAGAAAACGGGGTAGATATACCCTTCTACCCTAAAATATATTTTTGGTGTAAATTTCATGAAAATTCAAGAGGGTAGAAATGAGGGTAGAAAACGGGGTAGATATACCCTTCTACCCTAAAATATATTTTTGTCTGATTTTACGAAGAAGTCTTGACAAAACATTTACGAAGAAGTCTTGACAAAACATTTACGAAGAAGTCTTGACAAAACATGAAAACATATATAATTTGTGAAAAGCTCCTGGAAGACCTCCGAATAAAAACTTCATTTATGTGGGCTAGAGGGCGCAACGCGCCTGGAAGCCCTCCGAATAAAAACTTCATTTATACTAAACATCTTCAGGGCTAGAAGGCACGAAGTGCCTGGAAGCCCCACTACCTTTTTTTTTTTTTTTTTTCCGGACATTTTGAAATCTTTGTAAGGATCTTGTTTGGAGAAATAAGGGCCAGGGTCTCCAAATTTCAAAATATTGCCTTTTCCATTTTTGTTTTGGAATTTTGTAATCTGTTAGATAGTGAAATTAGCTGATATAGTTATAAAAAGTCTGAATTATGGGTCTGTCTCACAAATCTGACATAGCATCTGAAGAATTTTAGGTAAAAATCAATGCTACCTCACTTTTCAGGCTTTATCCATATATAGTTGCTTATGATTTAATTAAAGGCGACTATATAAAGTTTCTTTCTATCGGCGCGCAGAGCACCTAAAAACGGTTCGATTTATTTTTGAGCAGAGAAAAAAAAAGTTAAAAAATTCCATGTTTTCACTGTTTCTTCGAAATGCTTTTTGTAATTCTGTAAGTATTAGTATAGATTCGATGTTTAGTCCACGTAGTTCCATTCCATTGAATCCGAATGACTATATTTTGATATGTGATGCAAAAATAAACGAACTCAAGAATAGGAAATTAGGAGAAATCATTACTGGTGGAAGAATAGGCTATATCGATCACAATGTTTCATGTTCCGATCATAAACCAGTAACATTAACATGTAAAAAACAGATTTCAGAGCAAGATTTCAATAAAATTACAAAAGCTCTCGAAAACGAATACAGATTATCATTTTCAGTTGCCGGATTTCCAGTTGCTTCTTATTCTCACAATGAATTTCGTTATCGTGGAATTCCATTTGGCTACAAAGATGGACCTGATGTTTTACTTAGAACGAAATATATTTTTAATGTTGCATGCGAGACGAAGCATCCAGGACATGCAATGCAATTCGATTCTTTAACAGAAACAGATTCTTATCAAATCATAAAACCAGGGTCTACTGCTAATTTCCAGTTTGTTATTTCTTCAAAAACAGCAGATACTGGATTATCATCTTTGAATAGAGACCCAGATTACGCAATTAGCAAGAGAAATTCAAGATTATATCTTTTACTTTCATTTTTAATTACGGCTGTTACATTGGGATCTTCTATTTACATTTACATCCAAAACAGAGTATCAGATAGCGATAATACGCATACTCTTGAAATGGACCTTGAATCCGAAACTAATTTCGAAGAAATAGGTTGGAGATTACTTCATGGAGATATATTTAGAAGTCCTCCGCATCCAATTCTTTTGTCTTCTTTTGTTGGAGTCGGATTTGATATTTTATTAACAGTTTTCTTCGTTTTCGTATGCTCAGGACTCGGATTCTTCGAAATAGTTTCATTTTCTACCTTTGTTGAACCATTTATCCTTATATTTTTCTTAATTACTCCAATTTCTGGATTTTTATCGACGAAACTCTTCAAAACAATCAGCCGTCAGTACTGGAAACGCAATCTTCTTACATCGGGCTTACTCGCTACTGGATTCTTCTGTTCTCTTTACCTTATTTTGCAAATAAAATTTATGGGAAACAAATCTCCAGCGTCAGTCCCCATAAAATACATTCTGAAAGTATCCTTCATGCTCATGATAGGCTGTTTCTTCTTCCATTTCTTCGGATCCGTCCCTGCTCTCAAAGGAACTCCATTTGAGTTTCCAACAGCTATAAATCAGCTTCCAAGACACATTCCTCAGCAGCCATTCACATCATCTATGTTCATGATGATGCTCTGCGGTGGTGTACAGCCATTTATTATCATTGCATTAGATTTTCATTTAATTCTCGAGTCATTGTGGACAGGATTGTCATTTTTCGATTGCTGGGGGCATGCATCCATCTCTGTTATCCTTGCTTTGTTTACATCTGTTGGTGTTTCCATTCTTTCTGTTTACATTTCTGTTTCTAATGAAGATTACAGATGGTGGTGGAGAGCTTTCATGACTCCTGCGGCCAGTGGATTATTCTTGTTCGGATATTCCATGTTTTACGTGTTGTTTACCGTTAGACCTTTGTTTGGCGGATTAATTCCGTATTTGATTCAATCTGCGATGATGGCATTCGTAGCATCACTTGCAATGGGATGTGCTGGATTCATTGGATCTTTCATCTTCATTTGTGCGTTGTACAAAGCGCTCAAAATGGAGTAAATTTATAAATTTCTTTTTCTTGTTAAATAAATAACAAATAAATTATATCTAAAATGTTTTGTTATTAACTTATGATGTTTGTAAGTGCATTCATAAAAGTTCATTATCATATTTCATAAGAAATATTGAAAACATTTACAAAAATATGAAAATATCTTCTTCAAATGAAGATAATCGTCTGAGTAATGATAAATATGCATTTGTTGCTATACTTTACTAACTTAATAGCATCAAATTTGGAATAGAGGAATAATTTTGATCTCATTTTGACTACTTTCTTATGTAAAAAGTGTTTATTTTTGTATCTATATCCTATGTTTTAAAATATTGGATTGCATAAAGTGGAACCAATAAATTTCAATTCACCCCCTGTAAATTCGTTAGAGGGCGAAATTTATTCTTCATATTTGTCTGCAGAATCATGACGGAACAAGACGTGAAAAATATGCAGACGGAGCATAATGAAGAAGCTAATAATAAATCTGGAACAAACAATCCAGGTCAACCATCAGAAAAAAGTTTTAATTTAGATATACTCCAAAATCCAGTAGTTCCGGCAACCAACGGACCCCAAGTACAGAAAGTCATAGTTAAGCATCACCAACCTGTTTCAAAAGTAATTTGCCGTAAAATTTCAGAGCCATCTAAATTATTTGATAATAAGCATACTACTGAATCATCAAATAGCGGCATAAATATATCTATAGTTGATACTCTGCTCAATACACATGTTTCTAGGCCAAAATCCGTTGATGTTTATCAAGATCCAAAAACAAATTTACCTTCACAACCGGCAACAGCACAAAATAACTCCCTAGCTGCTCTTCTACAGCCAAGCCAGCAGCGTCCTATGCAGATTATTCGTGTCCCTCGCCAAAGTTCTTCGTCAAAAAAGAAAGATGGCGAAAGAGTTGCAAGACAAGAGGCCAAACTCATTACTATTATAGACAACAAACCTCATATATCCGATGTTGGCTCTTTACTTCAGCATCCATCCACTCAAATTCCAAGTCAACCTCAAATCATCGTAAAAACAGCTCCAAAAATACCAACAGCCTCGGTCTTTTTCAATCAGAACGTCATTAAAGTACAGCCACCACCAATCGAAGCCAAGCCAGCTTGTCTTTACCCAGTTTTACCTTCTGCAACAGATGTTCAACTTTTAATTGATGCAGTAGACCTAGAAATCAAAGAATTGGAAGCTAAAATGGACGAATTAGTTACTGAACGGACTCTTGGAATGATTTCTCTACCAGATTTTTCAGATAGTGGCAAAAACGTCAAAATTCTTGATTTCCATAACGTCATTCATTCGAAAGACATCAGCCAATCAGTTATAGAAGGTAGCAGACGAATTGCTGAGCAATCTCATTCCAAATTCAAAATGCCAGTGAAAACAAACAAATTTGGCCACATTTCACACCTCCCTCATTACAAGGATGAAATGGAAAACCAAGAATCAGTCATGGAAACAATGATGCAAGTTCTTTGTCAAAAAATTGTAAAAAGTGACACAAAAATGAAACAATTGACCCACGAATATATCGAGAGGCGCAAGCTTTGGGAAGAGTCCAACGAGCTGCTTGATTTGTACCATAAAGATCTCCACGCGTCCATTGATGAATGGCCACCAGAATTTGCTCTTTCCTTTATAAAACCAACCGACCAAACAGTGACACAATTCTGCGGAAAAGACCAGATTATGTATCTCGATGACGAAGAGAAGGAGAGCTATCTTTACTATAACGAAAACTCCTTCGTTGAAGATCCAGTGAAGGAACACGAGAGATACAAGAAAAGAATATCATGGAGTGAATCTGAGAAACAGACATTTCTAGAAAAATATTACCAGCATCCAAGAGATTTCAAGAAAATTGCGCAGGCACTGCCTCTTAAGTCTATAAAGGAAGTAATAGAGTACTACAACATTTACAGGATAAAACTGAATCTAAAAGCTGCTGATGTCGCTGGAAGAAAGAGAGGAAGAAAAAGAATTTTAGTTGAATAAAAAAATTGCGTTTATTTGTGTGTTTGTTGTATGATAAATAATTAGAGATTTTTTTCTAAATGAGAATAAGTGGTTCTTGTTGGAAGCTGCTGAAAAGACTTTATAAGGTGGTCATTCATAAACAGCCGCATAAGACTTATTCCTAATGTGATCGAAAATAGACGTCCAGTTTTTTAAGGCCGCACTTACGTCTATCTAACTTTAATTCAAATTTTTGACAACTGACGCGAAGCGTCGTTGCAAATTAAACTTAAGCATCTGAATCGAATGTCATATCATAAGAGAGTAAGTGCACCCTTAAAAATGGATAATTTTCATCTTTTGATGTGTTTTTTATAAGATTGAAACATATAATAGAACATAATATCATAACATACATATCTAGTGGTTTTAGGCAAGTTAAAAATAGGAAATTAATGAATTTAGATTGCCTGACACAACTCTTAAATAATTGGTTTATATAAAGGTTTTTCAAGAGTTTCTCGTAAATATAAAAGAGTATAAAAAAGGAGAAAATTCTCAATATCTGCACAATTTAAAATGATGAATTTTCTTTTGGAAAAACAACTGATGATATATTATATCCTTGACCCTTCATTATTTGGGATTAATTTGAATTTAAAAAATATGAAGAAATTACGTATTAACACTGTTTATTTTCTGTATTCTTCTTAAGTATAAACTAGTATAATAGTTTTGCTGCAAAAAAGCAATTTATGGAGCGCTGTACTTCTCGTGGAGGTTGTTGGACAAGAATGTAAGCCAGACGCCTTTGAAAACACCGAGGTTTGTAGCAAGAACAGTTGTGAAAACGCCAAGATCGATTTCTTCAGTTGCAAGTTTCTCACTTGTAGCTGTGTATACGATGCAAAGGCCGCCGAAGTAACCTGTTGTAACAGAAAGAAGGAAGGCCATGATGCACATCAAGATATCGCTTCTGAGCTTTGGAACTTCCACAGAAACAACGATGAGTGGGATGAAAAGAAGTCTCAAAGCGTGTGGGATCCAGAGATACTTTGGCTTTGGCCATGAGAAGAATCTTGTCATGAATCTTCCAACAAAGTCACCAATGTTGTAGCAGAGAATCATAACAGTTGTGAACCAACCGAATTCCTTGAAGTGTTGGTTGCCAGCTAAGAACATGTAACCTGGGTAGAATGTAAGTGTAATAGCGAAGTGGAGCCAGCCCTCGATAACGAATGGCCAAATCTTGAGGAAAACACCCTTGATTCTTCTGACTCTGTACATGAAGTCGTTGGATGTCTGAGCGAGTTTGAGTTTCTTCTGAGCAGCTTCTGTTCTGCTGAAGAAGTGGAAAGTAAGAGCTGTTTTAACTGTAACGAAGCATGAGAAGAACAAGTAAAAGACACCCTGGTTCTTAACACTGTTTGGAAATGCGGCCTTGGCAACAACCCAAAGAAGAGATGTGATTAAACCACCAAGAGCAACACCTGTGTTAGCTAAAGCTGATGTCTTATCACCAAAAAGACCAGCAAAGCCCATTGAAGAGCCGAATAAGACTGATTGAGCTGCTGATGTAAGGGCTGCAAGCAAGTAGATAATGTAGTACTGTGGGTTACCGAAGTTAACATAGAAGAAGATAACAATTTGAACAATTGCCATCAATGTCATAGCGAAGTATAATCTGGAAACGAGTCTGAATGATGTTCTACCATTCAAAGTTACGGATTTTCCATTCAAAGTTGCGGAAGTTCTCAGAAACATTGCGGCAGAATAAAATCCTCAGAAAACTGCGTATTTTATCTTTATGTAAATGTATTTTACAAAACCTCCGTTACCGTTCTTTGGAAATAAGAGTAGATGTAAAGATATTATTTTGAGAGAGCTTCAGAAACTTCCTAAATGTCTAACGTTCGTAGATTTGTTCGGTGGAAGTTTCTATATCTCTCATTTGTGTCATACCGTATTTCCTGACTCAAAAATTGTGTGCAATGACTTTGACAACCATATGGAACGTCTCAAACATATCCCAGACACTAACAAAATATTGAAAGAGTTAAAAGAAAAGATTCCGATAGGTAAAATGGAACGTATACCGGTTGAAAAGAAAAATATTGTGAGAGAAGTTTTGAAAGGTGCAGAATATATTGACTGGGATACGATATCTGCAAGACTTTTGTATAGTGGAGCGATACGAGTTCATGACATTGAAACTCTTATGCCAAAAGTTTTATATTTGAACTATACAAATGGTTTCAAAGAGGACATAGAAAAATATATTGAGGGAATAGAGTTTGTGAGTTGTCATTGGTCAGAGTTGTATGAAAAGTGGAAAGGCAAAGAAAACGTTTTCTTTATTTGTGACCCACCTTTCTATAACACATGGGATTTTCAATACCAAGCCGACTGGACTTTGAGAGACTCTTTAGAAACTTTAGACGTTATACATAACCACCCATGCTTTTACTTTACATCCGATAAAAGTGGTTTGGAAACCGTTATGAGATGGTTAGAAGACATACATGACTATGAGTTTATTTACGATAAAATAGAGTATGAGAGAGGTCCCATAAACTGGAGAAAGTGTCACAATAAAGAAATTTTATTAGTAAGTAAATGTGGTTTGAAATAGTGTTCCGTACCGAAATGCATCACTAGAAAAAGTGACAAAAAGTGACACTTACTCTTATTTTGCGCGGCAATTTTTCTAAGTTATTTTGTTAAGCTAAATGTGTTATATATCAAATCAGCTTTATAAATATTATAGAAAAGTTTATTTTTATTTTTATTTTTAATTATATTTAAATTGATAAAAAAAATAATATTTAAATTAATTATAAAAATAAAATTGATTATATTGAAGTTTGAGTTTATAGGTATACAAATTTTAGAGGCATTTTGGCTGAGAACTATGGTCTGCGAGGTACATGGATAGAATCAGTACCTCGCAGACTATAGTTCTCTATATGGCGCCGAAAATTTTTGGTGAAATGTCGTCGCATTTTACCAAAAATTTTTCGGCGCCATAGGAAGAATTGGAGGGTGTGAGATACTATTACATGCTATAGTACTCACACCCTCCAATTCTTAGCCAAAACGGCTAAAAATTGCTCACAATTTCAACAATTGTGAGCAATTTTCAGCCATTTTGGCTGAGAACTATGGTCTGCGAGGTACATGGATAGAATCAGTACCTCGCAGACCATAGTTCTCTATATGGCGCCCAAAAAAAATTATGATTGTTTTTTATCAAATCTTATCCATATTATTCTATTAATGTTAATTATATTTTATCAATTATATTTTTTAAATAATAAACACAAAATCCACTAATTTAAAATTGGCGCCAAATGTCACTTTTGCTAGTGATGCATTTCGGTATGATATAATATGAAGATGAACCAATGCCTGAGAATGTTCAGCATATATACTCGTAAGAGATATATTTTTATCTTATAGTAAAATGCAAGGTGTAGATGCGCAAGGTCAACCAAATGTTGCACAACTTGGTGCACGTAACCCAGAGAATGTTCCAAACCAACAGAGAATACAAAATGCCATGGCAGATTATGGACAAGTACCATATAGTGTACAAATGGCAACTGCTATGTCAAATGACGCTGCTTTAGGTTTGCCACCTTGGTATGCAAATATGAAATGGAAAGAAATGTATACAAACCCTGAAGTCGGATATAAACAATATTATAGGTCTGTACAAAATCGAGAAAAACATTGCCGTGCGGTAATATAGGGTCAAAAAAATCGCGCCTCGGCGGCTCCGCCGCCTCGGCACTATTAAGTGCGTATTATATTTAATATGTCCTTCTTTTTTCTTTTTTTCTTCTTCTTTTCCTTTCCTTCTTTCTCTTCTTCCTCTTCTTTCCTTCTCCTTCTCTTTTTACAACAACGTCGAAGATCTTCGAATTTGATTGTTGGAAAAGCATCTATTTCAGATAAAGGATGCCTTTCTCACAGTCAACATACGAGGGTCCTGGCTGAAACGTTCTCAAAAAGCCTGAGATGGTAATTCTCTGATCACTCATAGCTGGGCAGGTAGTCATTGCTGACAATACCTGTCTTTATGCATGCACGCTTTCATGTATATGGGTTTACACTATCAATTCGCAAAGTTGTTCCGAATTCTTCCAAAATGGAAGGACCCGAAACAACTTTGCTTGTTAACGATACAGACGCATTACTTTGCATTGATACTGTGCTGAGTTGTGTAGAAAGTTTGATTAGAGTTGTTTTGTTCTGGTATCTCTCATCTTCTGATGAGAGAAATCAAAGCAACACAACTCTAATGAGTTTGTTTTCACTCATTTGTATGTAGGTTTTTAGTTTGATTGGAGCTGCTTCATAATGAGATCTCTCATCAATTGATGAGGGAGATCATAACAAAGCAGCTCTAATGTATATGCTCGTATTAACCGGGTTGTAATGCGTTGTAACGTCAGCTTGTAGTTCGTTTGGGGCCACTTCATATTGAGATGAGAAGAAATGATTAAAGGACTCTGAAAGGCTTTGGCCGTTGATGTTGTAATCGCATTACTTGGAACTAGCTGGATGTTAAGCTGTGTAGAATGTTCGATTAGAGCTGTTTTGAGATGATTTTTCTCATCATAAGATTGGAGGAATCATAGCAAAACAACTCTAATGGGTTTACCATCATCTACTTGTATGTAGATGTTTGGGAAATTGTCTTGTTAATCAATTTTCGAGATGACTTTCAAATGCTATCATCAAATGACAAACAAGTCTAAGATTTCTCGACAATACATCAAATCATGATGTTTGTAAGTGCGATGAGATTAGAGTTTTTGAAGGAATGACAAGAGAAGTAGGGAAGCTCGGCATTCGCCGAGCAAATTAAAAATTAACGTATGGATTAAATTTTAAGAGGAATTCAAATTTAATTACGGGTTGTTCAAATATTGATTAATATAAATTTATTAATAAGAATAAACAATTTTTGTTTTTGAATTTATTCAATTTATAGCTTTACATATAGTTTCAAAATTGTACAACTATGATTATTTCAACAAAAAATATCTTACTTTTTCACTTCACTTTCACCCTCACTTTTTCCGTAATTCAAATTTCAACATTATGTATTTTAATTCCTTATAGTATTTTTAACATAATTAATCAAATAATAATTGGAAGTTCTGAACTCACTTTTTCCGTAATTCAAAATCAAAAATATGAATAATATATCTATTTATTATATACTAATGCTATTTTCAACTAGAAGTGAGGTACGGTAATCTTACGGATTCCTGTAACTCAATTTTACGGAAAAAGTGCAGTAAACTACTCAATTTACGGGAAAAGTGTCGTAAACTATTGATGTGGCGGTAAAATCACGGTAATTCACGGAAAGCTATATGCGAAAATTTGAAATTATACAAAATCGAGCGAAGCACTTTTAAATAGGTTGTTCTCGTATTTAAAATACTATTCCCAGATTTATTGTCGTCAGAATATTTCCAAAATTTTGCCGATTTACAAAAAATGATTTACAAAGCATATTTTTTAATCTAAAAAATTCCTAAAAAAAGGAACCTGTGTGCAGAAACCTCGGTAAATTACCGCGGTTCCCGTTGGGACTGCCATACAATATTATGAAGATGCAGCAAATGGAAACTTAGACCCGGCATATTATTTCTACTAAGAAAGAAACAGATTGTATGAACTTCAGTTAAAGAACGCATTGGAACTTAGGAGAAGTCGTAGAAGAGTAGGAGGACATTAGTTTTTTACATATAGTAAATGGGTTTCTTCAGTAAGATAGGAAACTTCTTCAAAAAAGTTGGAAGAGGTATATGGAATGGCATAAAAGCTGTTGGAAGAGGAGTTTGGAACGGTATCAAAAATATTGGTAAAAGAGTAGGTCAGTTTGTTGGCATAATACCAAAAGACCCTGAACCTGAAGAACAGACTCCTGTAATACAACAGCCTGAACCAGCACCACAGTCTAGTTGGCAACCAACTCCAGGACCTGGTTGGACAGTAGCTTAGTCTTTAGTCGTTAAAGACTTGTAATAGTTGTAAATAAACGATAGCTCTAAATAAAAGTTATAATACAATGGAACGACTCTTTTTGTACCGTTAGTTGTAAACCATATTTGAAAGTCTGAAATACTTCCACTCGGAGGTTCATAGAACTTTGTCGGTTTCTCATAAAAGTCGTTTGCCATTGCTAAGAAACTATTTTTAGCTCCACTGAAAGTTGCATGAACGATAGTATTTTCGGGGTCAAAGACGTTGTCAAATTTTTGTTCTAAATCATAGTTTTGAAAGTTAAACCTATCTGGAATACTAGTCACATTTTGGTTTAACATTATGAGAAATAGTGCCCAAGAATATGTTTCAAACTGTGTAGTCAAAGAACCAGCACTTGTATTATTTTCGACTCTAATAAAATCGACATGCCCTGTTTTTCTGTCATATGTAACTTGTGCATAGTATGTTCCTTCGTTTAAATCCTTTTTAATACTAACCATCTGTCGGTATAAATTGTTTAAGTTAGATTCAAAGTCAATAAGAGTTTTTTCTAAACTACCACTTGTATCTAGTGAAATCATACGAGTGTAAGAGTTAGTTGAGCCAGAAATAGTTACATTAAACTTTACAACGAAACCAAAGTTTTGAGTTTGACGAAGAAATTTTATTCTTCTGAACCCAACCGCTTTTGTGACAGATGGGTCTCTCATCCATCGTAGAGGATATTCAAAACGATATCCTTCTGCTTGAACTAAGTCAACATCTGTTTTTTGGTATGTGTTTGTATAAAGCTCATCCAATGGTTTAGTTGTAGCAACTCTAGAATTTTCTTTTTCTATTGGTAGCATATTTTATCTAGAATAAAAATGTCGAAAGATACAGCGTCTATGAGAGAAATACAACACAACAAACAACTCATTATGCAAGCTTTAAATAAGAACACAACAAACTTTTCAAACTATTCTAAAATATCAGAGTCATTGAAAGGGGGTGACTTAAAACTGACAATAAACCCAATGACAGATGAGTTTCTGTTTCAAGACAATAAAAACAATACTGTTTGTATAAATCCAACAAAAGGAACTTTAAATGAGAAACCTATAAATGAACTTCTTTTGAAAGCAGATGTTGACAATAAAGCTGACAAAGAATATGTCATTTAAAAAGTTCAAGAAGAACATGACAGAGCAGAAGAAACATATGCAAAGAAAGAGGATGTTGAAAATAAAGCTGACAAAGAAACTGTAGATATATTGGCACAAACGGTTTCAAGTCATGACAGAGCTTTAATGGAAGATGGACAACAGTTGAAAGAGCTTGAGAAAGGTGTTACAGAGTTAAGGAATACAAAAGCAGACTTGACATGGATAACTGAATATGTAGATGCAACAAAAGAATATATTTTCGCATGGACAGAAGGAACATATCCACAAAACCAGCATACGCACAACATCTCTGACGTAAATGAACTTCAAGAAAAGTTAGATGACAAAGCTGACAAAGAAACTGTAGATATGTTGGCAGAAACGGTTTCAAGTCATACCAGAGGTTTAATGGAAGATAGTGTCCATTTGCAAAGACTTGACATAGATGTTTCAAATAAAGCCGACAAAAATCATACACATACAAGTTTTACAACTTTTACAGCAGATGATATTACACTAAACACAACCTTGCCAAGTAAAGCTCCAAAAATACCACCGGCAACAAGTCTTGTAGATACTTTGATATCTAATGACAATAGTATTATGCATCTAAGACAGGAACTCAATGTGCTTAAACAAATTTTGCCGAATCTTATTTACCCGGTTAGCTCATTATATGTTTCAATGAACTCTACAAATCCAAAAGTAGTACTTGGTTTTGGAACTTGGACTCAAATAGTTGACAGGTTTTTATATTGTTCAAACTCTTCAAAACAAACAGGTGGAAGCAAAACGATTTCAGGTGAAAATTTACCTGCACACAGTCATTATGTTAATATAAACACTGCTGAGTCTGGTTGGCATAGTCATAGATATTGGGATTAGTCAGGAATGACAAAAGGTAAAGGATATGATGTTAAAGAGAACGTTAAGTTTGCTATAAATTGTTACTGGGATAACACGCAGGGTTCAGGAAACCATTCACATAACGTTTCAGGATATACGCAAACAACGGGACAAAGTAAAGACTATATGCTATACCATACCGAAAAGGGTCGCTAGAAAAAGTGACTTTTGGCGCCAAAATTATTTATTTAAAAAAAAACTTATTTTTATTATTTAATCAATATTACACTATTACATATTATTTTTTTATATCAAATCCATACTATTTTTCAGAATGGAAGTTTTTGTAAACTTTTACAAAAATCAAATGGATCCATATCACTGGCATCGTACCTCCAGAAAATTAGTTGACATCGAATGGCTAAAGGAATCGGTTCAACAAATTAACTCTGGAATGAAGCTAAAGGATATTTGCAAAAAGGCCCGTTTAAATAATGGTACCTTTCGTGAAATATCCAAAACCATGTTCAAAAAGCTTGTCAGAGAAAATAATTTGGAATTAATTCCAAAAAGAGGAAGAAAACAAATAGAAATTAATCTTGATGCCTGCCAAGCTTATGCAAATTTGAAAGATTTAATGCCCGATGCAGGCATCAATAAAATTATTCAGAAAATGAAAACAGACCTTGTCAATATTGAGAAGAATCCAGAAGAATTTCAAAAAATTCAATCAGAAATTCAAAAAAATGGAGAAATAAATTATGAGTCTGGAAACTGGCTCGATGAAGTTGACCGCACAACTTTAGTTCCAGTTGTGACTCCAATAGAAGGTACGCCTATTGAAATAAATCCATTACGCGAATCTCTTCAAACGGCAACATACATTACAAAAAATTTCGATTCTCCCTCATATAGAATGGGCAGGAAAATACACGAAGCGATTATCGCAGATACTCCCCCTCAAAATCAAGAAAATCAGCAAAAATACATTCCTCGAAATTATCTAGCATCCAAATGTCATCAAATTTGGCATGCTGATATCCACTATTGGAGGAAACGAATAGGCAAATATTTGTTTGCGATAATAGACGACAGATCGCGAAAAATCATAGATTTTAATTTATTTACCGAAAAAACAGCTCAAAATACAACTGCAGTTCTTAAAAGAGCATTAAGTACTCTACCTCAACCACCATACGCTATTTGGACCGATAACGGCCTTGAAAATAAAAGCTCATTTCATCAACTTTTGGTTGAACGTGGAATTGAGCATATTTTCATTCAACCGGGCAATCCACAGGCAAATGGTAAGATTGAGAGATGGTGGCCATACGTGGAAAGAAACTGCAAGTCAGAATCAGATCTTCCACGGGTCATCAGATTTTACAATAATATGCCCCATTCTTCTTTGCCTGTGAATCCTGAAACGAACGTTTACTTTACGCCGAATGAATTCGAGGCCAGTGAAATTGATGATCACTGGTATCGAAATCCAGAACAAGAACCATTCTGGATAGTCGACGGTCAATTAAAAAACCTTAAGGAAAGCATTGACGAGTTCAGAAAATGAAAATCTCGAGCAAGTTCAATAAATTTTCAACAAATTCTCAAATCATTACGAATAAACACTTAATATTATCGTATTTACATCTTTTTAATACAACTATTTACTTACTGATGATTCATTGCAAATCGTAGATTTGGATGATAAGTTATAAAAAAGTTTCCGAGCTTACCGCTTAAAACAATAGCCTACATCATATCTACGAATACCTCGGTACTCCGAGGCTACATTTTTGCGCAGAAAGTTCAAAAAGTGACTTCGAATGCTAAGTTATCTAACAAAAGTTTCCGAGCTTACCGCTTAAAACAATAGCCTACATCATATCTACGAATACCTCGGTACTCCGAGGCTACATTTTTGCGCAGAAAGTTCAAAAAGTGACTTCGAATGCTAAGTTATCTAACAAAAGTTTCCGAGCTTACCGCTTAAAACGGGGTTGTGCTATGTGAGGTGAAAATCACCATACACCGATTGGACCTTTTTAAAAAAAGATATGGTGAGTATTTGATTTGTTCCTTGGTATTTTGCACGCAGATAGACTAGGGTAATGCCGATCATTTCGTGTAGGAATTACGTAAAAAAAAATTATGACCCAAGTTATTCACATTATAAAATTATATAAAGTGTGTCTAATTTCAATAATATTCATATGACCTTATAGTATGGTACCTATATAATAATAATACATATAGTTTATAGTAATATCTCAGTTTTTATAGTTTGATATCTTATTAATTATGATCAATATGTGTGTATTAGTGTATATTTTACATGGCGCATATAGACTTGTGTTAGACACACACATTTATATATATTAAAATGAAAAATACGCAGATAATAAGGATCTCAAGATGTGATGCCGAGCATCTGCTAGTTATTTGGGGGTGAGCAGCAGATGCTGGCATATATGTGTCATAGCAAGTGTATCTATGCTAATAGATTACACTTGCTATGACTTTCCCGGAATCTCAAGATGATTCCGGGAAAAACAGCAATAACCTCTCAAAATGTTCGTTTCAATATCATAAAGCTGAGAAATGGGCTTTGACCTTGAGAAAAGGCCCATTTCCCAGCTTTATGATGAATTTTAGTTATCATTGCGAGTGTCTGCTGCAAATCTCGGTTGAAGCAGCAGGCACTCACAACCGTATTCCACGGCAAGTGTATTTATGGTGTTGGAATGCACTTGCCGTGGCTTTTGTACAATCTCGTGATCTTACTGGAGTGAGCGGCATTATACTTCAAAACTCTTCTTTGGTACTTCTTTATCCAATCCAACAACTCAGAGTCTTTTATACATACTAACTTAGACTTCTTTATAATATCTTTGAACGAATTGACGGTTTGGTCAAATTGACCAGAAGTCGAACAAATAACAACTAACTCATAGAATGGGTTCTTCTCATCTAGTTCTTGTTGTTGTGCAGCCATTTTAAGATAAGTGAAAGTCTTACCCGACCCAGGTGGTGCAATTAGACCTGTTATACCATTCTGAGCAAATAAGAATTTTTCATGTATAGGCTTTATCTGAGCATTTTCTAACTTCCTCTTGTTCTTGTTTAAAACATTCTAAAATTTCTTGTCAATGTCAGCAAACTTTTTTTCTAACATATTTTTAGAAAAATTAAAATTTTTATCTTTTAGAAAATGTCTAGCGATTTCGCTATCTATATTCGAGACAAACTTTTTGACAGCAAAACATCTGTCGACCATAAAATCTTACATAGTGTAAACAAGAAAGGTGAATTTGTTCTAAAGTTCTGTTTCTGGGAATATGACAAGAACCATAAAACATTACAAAGAGCAGTCTTAAAATTTGTCAATGACAGACTTGTTGACAGAGATGACGCCGATTGGAAAGATGAAGTCCAACAAAAGTTCTTAGAATGCAAAGAAGACACATGCGCTGTTCTTGAAGATGAAATAGAAAACAGAATAGAAGAGCTTTTAAAGGACAAAGAACTTTTACATAGATATGGTTCTGAGAAATTTGACATATCTCCACCAGAGAAGAAGAAGAAAGAAAAGAAAGAGAAAAAAGTAGAAGAGAAGAAAGAACCTGAACCAGTTCCAGAGAAAAAGAAATTTGACATGTAAAAATAAAATTTTATTTTTAGAACATTTCTGGGTCAATGTCAATGTTCTCTTCCTCTTTAGGAGTAAACACTGGCTTAGACTCTAAAATCTTTTTACCCAACTTACCTTGAACTTCAACTATCTTAGACTCATAATATTCATAGTCGTCTGCTTTCTTTGGTTCATAAGGTATAACAAGTTTGTATGCTTTACCTTCTTCGAGTTTTGAGAACTTTCTGTCAAAATTTTCTTTGACTGTCAACATACCGTCAATGTATAAGTCTTCAAAAGTTGCACCACTTTTTCTAACAACAGCAAACTTAACTGGTGCAATGTTCCAAATTTTGTCAAATGTAGACTTTTCAAAATTGTAGAAGTAAACATTCAAATATGCGAATGGAGCTAACTTATCTTTGACTTCTGTCATGTACTTATTTACTGAGATGAATTTTGCCATCTTTTTTTATCGGATAAAAAAATATTTTTTTTAAAAATTTACTCAGAAAAAATTTTCTTTGTATATACACCATTCTGAACATCTAAAAGACTTTTGACATTTGCCAAGAATGTACGTTTAGAAGCTGCCATATAACCATATTCTTGACAATATTGTTTATATTCATCATATAAAGACCTTTCATCTAAACACTCAAAGTCAGTTTCATCTATGAACAGTTCATATACACTCTTGTTTGCTTCTAACAATGTTTGTCTCTCTTCGGTATGTGGAATTTGTCTTGGATTGAAGTTAGAAATATCTAATGTCATAAAGTATGAGAACAAATGGTTGTAAAACTCTGGTGTCAAAGTTTCTGCTAAGTCGTCAAAATATTCTGTATCTTGCATATGAGAATCTGACGTTCTGACAACTACATATCTTCTGTCAGAACTTTCTAACTTCATCGGAACAGCATTGTTTGAAACCATTATGAAGTTTGCAACATTCTCACAAACTCTTGAGTCTTTATACTTTCTTTCAACAACTCCAACTTTGTCTGTTATAAGACTCTTCAAAGCATCTGAGTTCAAAACTTTTGTTGTATCTATACTTTGAAGTTCATTGCAAACTATAAGTTTCATATTCTCAATTGAAGAGTTAAATTTACCACAAATGTTTTCTAAGTTTGTCATATTCGGATTCGAATAGCCCTCTAATAGTTTGCACAAAATATCTGTAAAGAATGTGTTCTTACCTGTTCCTTGTTTTCCAATTATAATGAGAGCAGTTTCATTCTTAGCACTTGGATGTTGTAAGATGTTTGCAAACCAACATAAGATATACTCATAAACTTTTTCGTTTCCATTGCATATAATTTCTTTGACATGGTCTAACCAAGCTTCTATAATATTTTCTTTCCATTCTACTTGTTCGTATTTATATCCAGTGAAGATAGAATAGAAGTTTGGAGATGGTGTATAGAACTTTATACCTCGAACTGAAAAATCTTCTAACTTTGACAATAAGATATCCCAAGCATCTAACATTTTCATACCAACTTGTACGACTTTTATTTTCTTAAGTTTCTGTCTACATTCTTGCTCAGACACTATTGTTGCTCTTGGTTTGTTAAATACAACATCCCATTCTTTCATAACATAACATTCTGGGGCAGAGTCGACATAAATGACTAAACGTTTCAAATTCTCGACTGCTTTGTTATAGTCTCGAAATGGACACATATTTCTGAATGCTTGGAAGTCATAAAAATCTGAAACATCTATTCTGTACATTTTTATAAAAATAAAAAAAATATTATTTTTTTATTCTTGACTTTGTTGTTCCATTTGTTGCATTTGTTGTTCTTGAGCTATTTGTTGTTGAAGTTGTTCTTGTAATACAATACTTTCACCAGTTGCATCTTCCAATTCGAAACTTTCTGCCGTCATTGACAAATACATAGGACATAAAAGTTTTACAGGAACAAATTTTGCGTCAACTAATGTCAACGTTATACTTGCCAAAGTGTTTGAGTTCACTAAGGTTGAAAATTCTGCATTCGAATGAACAATAGGCAAACCAGCAGAGAAAGTATTGTTTATACGCATAAGTATCTTTTGGTCATAATAGTTTCTGTCGACATTCGAATAACACTTTGAACCTAAGTTTGAAACAATATATAAGATTGGTGTGCTTAATGTCAATGGAATAGACATTCCTTGTATGACACCTTTTCCTGTTATAGGAAACTGTTGGTAGTAAAAACTAGATATAAGTTTTGTATTATAGCTCATATCATTAATAGTAAACTCAGTCGGACATCCAAACATAATGAAACCTGCTCTAGTTGCAGCACATGTTACACCCGTACTTAAAGTATTAAATAAGTCAACAAAACCTGTTGGTGGTATACCTGAGTAAGTATCTTCAAAGGAGTATTTTTTACCATTCACAACAATAAAGTCTTCTGGTGTCAAAAGAGCAAAACAGGCTTTAGTCGTCATTGTGTTTAAGGTTAGTTTACAATATCGTCCTTGAGGACTTTGTAAGTTTGTTGTTATAGAATTATATGACTCAGGGTTTTTAGTCGTAATAGTATAAACCATTATGTCTTCTGCCATTTACTTAGCAAATAAATTTTAATGAAATGTTGTGGTCGTCAAATATTTTTATAACGTCTGGGAAACTATATTTTAAGTTCAACGTTTCACCTCCTTTCATAACGTATATCTTGTCAATGACATTATATGAAACACCACAACAACCAATGTCGGGTTCTATTTCTTTGATGTTTATATCGTCTGCCTCTGTCAAAAGTTTCAATAGTTCTTTCAAAACTTCATGAGGTGCAATGACATATGAGTTCACTTTTACAGGGTTGTGTTCGACCAAGTTTAACATTATACTTAAAGCTTGACAAATCTTCTCCTGAGTTTGAAGTTTGTCTTTCAGTTGTTGGTAGTCGTTTCGAATATCTGCAACAGAACTTAAGTCTCTGTTAACTTCAGGATATGTTGGTTCTTTTACAGGAACAATTGTTATACCATCTTCGTCTTCGTATGGTTTCCCCACTTCAACATCTCTGTCTTTGACATTGACAATAACACTTTGACTGTTTGTTTGAGTTGGTGAATTTAACTTCACATCTGCCACCGTCATTAAACCTTTTGAAACACTTACGCTTCTATTTTTCGGAAATGACATTTTACTTAGAATAAAAAGATGGACGTATTCGGATATCTTATTGAATTGAAGCAGAACAAAGTTTATACTCACAAACAATACAAATACATTGACAGAATAGTTCTTTACACAAACAATGGAAAATGTTATAGAATAGCAGTCTTTGCTGAACCTAAATATTTTCATAAAGCAAAGAAAGTTGGCATAACCGAAATGGTGAAAGTTCTTGACTTTGACAAAAATATAACAACAAAACTAACCGATATTACTAAAGGAAAGTTTATAATACAATATTATGTCAAAACAGGTGTCATAACTATTTACGATGGTGAGAAAAGTGTCAAAGAACAACTTACTGACCTGCTGCCAAAATCTGCTCAATGGAAGCTGTCGTTATGCCAATCTGAGGAGCCCCAGCAGGTTTCATCGAACGAATCTTCAAAAGAGCATCTTCAGTGAAGAGTGCTAATGGTTTATAAAATGTTTTCTTTTTGAACTCATCTGGACCAACTCTGTCACCAGTAAACTGAATCTGAACAGTACCAACAGTTGAAATACCACCCATGAAATCTTCTGAGTCAGCAAATGGAATACCAATCCAAAAGTTTGAACGGTCTCCATTTGTATATGGTCCATACTGTTGTATACGGCTGGATAGAACTTTGCATTTCAGGGTTAATAGTTGTTGTGAAGTTGTTGTTAAAGTTCATTGCATCTAATGTTAAGTTGTAAGACCTCATATCTTCAACACTATCGTAAACTTCTCTTGGATAATACTTGCCGTCAATATTGACATGGTATTGTATACCTGGGTTATAGAAACAAGAATAGTCATTTAAGTCTCTTCTGAATAATATGAACATTGTGTCGGCATGTTTCATTGCAGTTGTCAAAGCTGTATCTGTTCTTGGATTTGTTCCATTTTGACCACCAACTCTTTCTGCAAAATCTTTGACAGAAATTTGGTGGATAGGGAACATAAGTGGAACTGCAATATATTTCGAAGCCAAAGCATTTGAAACATCTGGGTCTAACATATATACAGCACATCTACTTTCAATTCTAACAACATTCATTTCAGTGCATGTAAACTTGACTGGGTCAAATTCAGTCTTTAAACTTCCAGAAGTACCTGTAACTGAAACATAGTAGTTTAATGGGACATTAAGATTTGAGAAACCCCAGTCTAAACCTTCTTTGTCCTTACACCAATTTCCAAATTTAGGTTTGTCAGAACCAACACCACATTCTGTAGTATTAAGAAATGGGTCTTCTGTTGGTGCAATGACTAAGTTATTTTTGCTTGGAGTAAGTTCAATAGAAACTTTACCTGCCCAGTTTGGTAAGTATCTTAAGAACCTGAAGATAAGGAAAGATGACAATGGGACTCTAAGTTTTAGTTTTATTTGCACTTCAGCGCCAGTACTTTTTGAAAGGTCAATATAAACTCCTGGAACATTAGGGTCAAGCCTTCTTATCTTTTCAATAGTAGCATACTGGTCTGTTTGTTCTCTAGCTTGTGGTTGTACTGAGTTTCTCAAAGCGAACCATTCATAGTTTGCCCATGTTACAGTTTGAACTAAGTCAGAGTTAGAATATATCTTATATCCCATGAAAACTTCTGGTGCATATTGGTATCCAATATAGTAAATACCATTGCAACCTTTCTTGGAAGTTAAGTCAGCTGAAGGTTTTATTTTTAAGTCTTGTTCGACATACAAGAATGAGTTATCTAAAGATATAATATGAAATCTGTCACATGCAATGTCAACTGTTGTAGAAGAACCTTCAGCAAACTCTCCTACATTTCCGTATGAAACTGCTGTTGTATATTCATAAGTACCAGGAACAATTTCTGACCTTCTTATGGCATTGTCGCATTCGTTATACCATTCTGAGACATTTCCGTTCATGGCATCCAAAACTGTTGGCGTAATATTCTGAGCGGCGTACATTTAAGTGGGATAAAAATATCGAAACACTTTATCTTTTCACCCATCTTCCATCTGGACCAACTACATATCCTTTCTTATACATTTTTGCTGCTTGTTGTTCGCTTCTAAACTCTTGCATACGATATTTTTCTAAAAGCTTTTCATCTGCCATTTGAGACTTCAATCGGTCTCTTCTTTCTCTGGCTTCTTGCATTTGTTTTCTACCTTCATGCTTCCATGCTCGTTCTGACTCTCTCTCCCATTGTTTGTTCTCTCGCTCTTGTCTTCTTTCAAATTCTTCTTGTTGTTGATATGTGTATTTGCCTTGCTGAGCCGCTATCTTATAATATTTGTCGCGATATTCCTCTAGAGTTCTATCTATGCTTTGGTTTGGTCTCAATTCTTCTAAGGCGTCTCTCAATTGGTTCACAATCCGTGGAGCATAAAAAGTTACAAAATCTGGGTTTCCCATCGGTTGCAACATTAGTTTAAGTTCCTCATCGGTGTAACTTTTCCCAGAATATGTTATGTCCAAGTTTATATCTCTAAAGAAATCGTTAAATTCTTTCGGTGAAAGCTCTTTCCTCATTTTTGCTATCATTTGTTTAACGTAAGAAATCTCATAATTATTGCCAAGGAAATCCGTCATGATTTCATTTTCTGAATATCCATATCTCTTTCTTTTTCTCATAATTCCACCAATAATTGTTGTTGCCTCTGGAATAATATCTAAAAACCGGTCCACAGCTGGGTCTTCAACTATGTCTGCTTGCTTTAGGTTTCTTCTCTTATTTTCATGCTGGTCATAAGCATAGAAATCATCGTCAGGTACATAGTCTATGAGAACATGGCGTAAATTTAGCTTCTTTGCTGCTTGTCTTATTCTTATGTTAACATAGTCCATGAGAGACATATTCTTTCTATTTACATGAGCTAAATAGTCTTCTCTCTCTTCGTCTGTGATATGACGACTTGCCATTCCTGACAAGTTTGTTCTTTTGTCTATACTTTCTAGGACATAGTTCAAATCCCCTGTTTTATCCACAATATTTTCTTCCTGCCTTGTGAGTACCGTCGGATTATTGCCTGAATAAAAATTGAGGAAGTTTGTTACATAATCTGCCAAACGGTTTCTTTTATTCATCCATCCTTCGCTATACATTTGTTCCTTTGTTAGTTCGTTTGTCAACTTATCTAGTGCTTTTTCGTTTGTGGTACCAATTTTCACCATGGCAGTGTTTGTAAAATCCATTGAACCTTCATTATTGTGTCTTATAAAACCAAAGAAACGTTTTCCATTTGACCAAAGTTTCAAATCGGAACGAGGGTTGCCTTTCTCATCGTAATATATAAAGTTTTTAGCTGCAACATTTTTTCAACTGATTTTACGTTTCGCCATTTCTTTATGTTACCATCCAAATCTTGTTTTTGAACAAAACCAGTGTCAATTGGCAACAAGTCATTCCTGAATACCATATTTGCTACAAATGTTTCATCGGACTCACTGTTAGGACTGTATATATTCATATAGTCCTCGAATTCAGTAGAAACTGGGAGCCTCTCCTCAGTTGGATGTTCAAAAACTGTACGAATGAAAGGTTCTTTCATATGATTTAATGTTTCTGAGTCATCTAGGGGTTTGATTTCATGCTCTTGGTCTTCTTCATTCTCGTTTACTTCTTCTTTTTTTTAACTTGCTGTTGTTGAGGTTGTTGTGGTTGTTGAGGTTGTGGTACATTATAAGGCATTCGCATTAGTTCTTGTGGACTGAACTCTTTCTTTGGAGCTTGTTGTTGAACTTGTTGTTGTTGAGGTTGTTGTGGTTGTTGTTGCTGAGGTGGAGCTTGTTGTTGTTCAGGCTCTTTAAATAGTTCTGCTAGAGCGTTCTCTTGCTTTGGAGGTTGTTGCTGACGTGGAGGTTGTTCTGATAGTGTAGGGCTTGAATAAGGCGGTATAAATACTCCTCTAGCGGAGCCTGTTGTTTTGGAGATAGTCTATGCCCTTGAGAAGTTGTTCCTATTCTTCCACCTTCTGCTGCTAAATCTTGCATTGACTTTAAATCTACAAAACTGTTGTCTGCGAGGGCATTATAAATATCATCTATACCTATTGCAAGTCCTTGTCCATCTCTTGTTGTATTTCCAATGTTGTTCATTGCATTTACTATATCGCTAAAGCCCTTTTGTATCTCACTTGACAAAGACTGTGAAGTTGTATTAGCAGCCGTTGTAAGTGTTGTCACTGCTTGATTTAATATTTGAAGGTCGTCATTCATCTCATCTTGCAATCCAGGAACATTCCTAAATCTAAGACCAAGTGCTCTTGTCAAGTCTGACAAAGCCTTTGCATTTTCGTTATTTGTCTTTGCTGCATTTAGTATTGTCTTGTAATTTTCTAAAGTAGTCTTTAACTCATTCGCATTATTTTCTGCTACCAAACTTGCTTTGCTTCTGTTTGCTTCAACTGCAAGTTTGTTATTTTCTTCAGCAAGGTCCGTCATTATCTTGAGTGCCTTTGTTTTAGTCATTAAATCTATGTTCTTAGCTGTTAGATTGTTTATATATGGTTTTGCTCTTGCTTGTCTTGTCGCTATTAACTCCTGTGCTGCTGTTGCTGCAGATGCTTCTGCATCTGTACGTTTCTTTATTTCTTCAGCCATTATTTCATTATATTTATGTTGAAGTGTTAACATTTTATAGTTATCTGAATTACGAACATCTCTTTGCTGTTCTGT
Source organism: Trichomonas vaginalis G3 (assembly GCF_026262505.1). Lineage (NCBI taxonomy): Eukaryota > Parabasalia > Trichomonadida > Trichomonadidae > Trichomonas > Trichomonas vaginalis. The sequence continues at coordinate 15,562,087 of NC_067207.1, forward strand.
ACGTTCTACTTCATTCAGATATTTTATTGCAGATTCGTTTTCTTGTTTTACCAATTCTGTTAGCATTTTATTTTCTTCTACGCTGGCAACTAAATTTTTATAGTCGTCCTGCTTCCTAACATCCTGGTTTGCTGTAAGTTGTGCGTTAAGTTCATTTCTCTCTTCTATAGCTTTTTGTTTTTCTAAATGAAGTTTCATTAGTGTATTGTTCTTTGCTGCTATCAAAGCATTTTGGTATATTTTCTTTTTAATTTCATCGTCTTTATTTATTTCTCTTTCGAATCGTTCTTGTAACCTCAACTCCTTTTGCTCCTTTAACAATTCGTTACTTCTTTCTCTTAGGTCATTTTTATATTGTTTCTTCTTATTTTTTAGCTCCAATTTTGAAATCTCATCCTGTCCATCTTTTGTTTCTAAAGCCTTTTTCTCATTTTCGATATCTATCTTTCTTCTTTCTTGTTTCTTCAGTTCTTCTTCTGCTTCATGTTTACGTTTCCAATTGTCTTGCTTTTGAAGTTGTTTCAAAGCTTCGTCGTTTGCTGACTTTATTCAATATTCATTTTCCACAAACTTCTGGTCAGTTCATTTTTGTCTAATGGCATTCGCTAGCGTGTTCGCTCCAAATTCACCTGAAGAAATTGCTTGCAGACTTTCAGCACCCACAGGTTTAGAGCCTCAATATCAAACTGCAGCATCTACACATTCTCCAAGCAGAACAGACAATTCAAATTCAAATTTGTCCTGCAATTCGCTCAATCCAAAGCCACTTTCACTACCAAAAACAATACCAAACGAGCTCCGTATTACAAAGAACCACAGCAACGCTGAACTACGCAAAATACTACTCAGATTGTCTGAAGAATACTTCAATTCAAAGCCAGAAGAAAGAGTTGCTGCAACTTTTAACAAAGAATATTGTGAACAACTCAACAAAGTTCTTGCAGACTTTACCAAACTACAAAAAGAAACACCTGACCCATTCGAATTAGGTGACACAATTGTCAACTATTTTCCAACAATAACAAAGATAATGGTTGACAGAACTATATGTCAGCTTATTGAAAGTCTTCCACCCAAAGCTGCAAAAAAAGTCGAATAGTTTTGGGTCGAATTCAAATTAAAGAGTTACGGATATCAGGATGACGAAGAAGAACGTGAGTACGGACAAGAAACAGCAAAATGGCAATGTCTTAGCTCACTCAACCCCAAGTTCAAACCATTATTTTACTCAGACAACAACACAATTCAAGTACGCAAAATTGCTATTCATTTCGTTAACCAAGCAGAAGACATTGAAGACGGAGACTCTATCTCAGTTTATGTTTGCTACTGCAAGTTTTTCAAGGACGAATTTGGAGGACCAATTCTCATGCATGTCTTCAAGCCACATCAGCAACTCTACGTTGAAACTGAAATAACACTCATGCATGGAATGTATCTCAAGTTTGAAAGCCAATTGGAAAACACATACAACATTTGGCTTTCATACATTCAGTTCGATACACCAGATGACTTTGATGTTGAAGAAGAAGACTCTGCTCAAGAAGATGAACCACAAGACGCACCTGATGATGACGAATTTGTACCCGAAGAAGAAGAAGAATATCATTCAAGAACACCATCAGAAAACGACCAACAAATGGCAGATGCAATGGACAGTCAAGTTCCATGAAACTAAACATCTAATTTTATCTCAATTCCAACTTTTTTTAAAAAAAGATGGCGGGGTCAGTCACCCCCAGGTCACGAGGAAAAAAATCCTCAACCAGAGGGCAGCCAGAGCGCGCAGCGCGGAGGGTGGTCATTTTTTTGTTTCATGTGTATATATAAAAATAATAACATTTTTAAAATTTTATTCTTCGATCAACATAAATAATTTTGTGACGACTTTTGATAAGATAAATAAAATTGAGAGGTGAAGGAAAGTAATTGAATTAATTATATGTGTTATGATGTTATGGCTTCTAACACCTTTGTTTCGAATATAGGAAAGAGTATGTTGTAAATTTTCTCAACAAAAAAATTGGCGTTTTTCCTATAAATATATAACAAGAAATCATATTCCTTTAACTTTTACCGATTAAAGTTACTTAACAACACTGTTTTTAGAATTCAAAATCTTAAAAGCAAAAATTATAGCTTATTCTAGGTTCATTTAGATTTGCATTGCATGATATGATTCATGTTTACATGCATTTTGTAAACATGAATGGAAAAATTTATAAATATTTTGGAAATATTGAACTTTATAGTTCTTTACACCTTAAACGAACATGCATATTAAATATTTTTGATTATCATTACTGATATTTTATTGAATAACATTTTTAAAATTGCAAATATTTTGGCTCCTAACATTTGAATTTTTCTTGGCAAGAAAACCATATGCTTATAATCAATTAGATATACGTTTAATTAGCTGCGTATTGAAAAAAATCCGCTTCGTATTAGATTTTTTAGCGAATCGAAGAATAGATGATAGATTTCTCCTTGAGGAACTTTGCTTGATTATCACAAATATAGAGCATTGTAAAAGAGCACCTAAAACTATAAGAGTTCAATAACATATTTTTGCTATTCTTTTTTATTAATAAAATCTATTGGGATCGCTCATTCAGTAAAGTTTTTGTTTATGTGTTATATCTAATGCTTCCTTTTTAACCTCTTTGTATACTCTTTTGTTGAATGAATCTTATACCACATTTTTTTTATAATCATTATTGGAAAGTGCCGGCTGAGAATGATAATAAAACGATTACACATATTTATCCAAGTTTTTGAGAGTAATTTTCGTAATAAAATATTAAATATCTAATGCTTCATTCACCCGAGTTAGGATAGGACTATTTTATATATGCTGATTCAGTACATATTCAATATTTCAAAATAATAAAGAATTTGCCAAAATATTTATCTCACACTTTGCACACAATAGATCCTGATTTTTACATCATTATCGCAGAAAATGACTATAATAAATGTTAAATTGAACTCTGATTTATATTAAATTAAAAAGATATAAATATCTAATTTTTAACTTGTTCTTCATTTTATTTCTTTCTTCAAGTTTGGATTTCTTCTTTATTTTCGTTGTTCTATTGTCTTCAAGTGAGTTTGAATCAAACATCATATTTGATTAATTATTTTACCTTCTCTAATCTATCTAGTTTATTCACATGCATATCTTCCATTTTCTGAGCACTAAACTACTTGTACACTAAGAGGTGTCTGTTTCTTCAATCTTTTCAAAAGTAGAATCTTTTGTAATCTTAGTATGAAAAGGTTTTTTCTGAGGCCATAAAAATGGCCATCTAGTATGCCATGATAAAAAGGTATTTCAATAATATTTTTTATCTTCTAATGCAAAATACCTTTGTTTGTAATTTTCGTAACTCAGGTTGGAGAGGATGTTCATCATCCATATCATCTGTTCGCTCGAAGATATGAATGGCAACATAATTATATTCATTAAGTCTTATAACTAGAGATTTGAAATTAAGCTAGAAAGTATGTCTAAATTTTCGAATGGAATGATTGAATAGGGATTAAACTAAAATGTTGAAATAGAATTGAAACGAGTAGGCATTAATAAAGAAAAAATGCGGACATCAAAGGCTATAGAAAATCCCTATTCAATTCAAGTCATGAAATCCCTAGTTTTTTCTTAAAAATATAGCTGATTCTATTATGAAAATAATCTCAATTGAAAAGTTGGTCTCACAAAAATATTTCTTCTCAAATCTAATTCACTTTTGAATAAGTTATATTTTATGTGCATGTTATTATGCAATGTTTTATAGTGCTCAATAAAAGTCGACCACGTCACTTTTTGGTGATTTATGGTTAAGGGTGCACACGAGAGGATCATGTAAACTTCAGAATTTAGAACCTTATTTTTAGGCATTATCTTGGCTACCTATTTAGGCTCGAAAAGCAAAAAATATCAAAAAATACAACTTGACTCCATTATGACCCTTTCATTGAGGTAGTTTTTATCCGCTAGTATTTTCCCTTTGAATCTCTTTACAATTCGAAATCAAATTCAAACCTCAGTAGAAGAAAGGAAGAATCGACTTACTACGGTTGTAATACGAATAAATACATATATTTAATTATTTTTATTTACATAATAATTGTTTGAAGCTCATATTCCATCAAATTTTTAAATAAAAACATTAAAATGTTGAAAATGTTCATATATTTTAATAGGGTTTTGGCACTTTATTGAGGAATTACTACATACATAGTCGAACTGAACTTGATATTTTGAAATTTAAATTATTTATCAAAATTAAAATTTAACTTGAAATTTATAATTATTTAGTCATATTTTGCATAATTCTAAGTAGATTTTGTAAAAAATCAAGAAAGAAAAATTTTAACGTGCTTTATTTTTTCTTTTTTATAATAATACATATTATTATATAATTAACATATTCATAATGTTTCACCCTTTCAAAAATATAATCCTCCTCCTCTCAAATAAACGTACATACGGGTGGCCTCTTTTTTCAAAAAATTAAAATTTGAAATTTTGGGCTCAAATATTAGAGATTTTTTCAACCTTCAACGATATATGTTGTCTATATCAGACCTCCTTTCTTTTTGATACTTAACATTGTTCCTAAATCTTAGCCGTTAAGGCTGTTCTGAAAATATTTTTTTTCGAAAAAATTCGAAAAAAATTCTTAAAATTCAAAAATCCCTTAATTCCTGAGGATTTTGGAAAAAAGTTTTTACATGAACATGTGTATATTATATGAAGTATATTGATAAGGTAAAAATCAAATTTTATTGCATATTCATCGAGTATAGATCCGTATTTTTCCCAACTGAGCGGGGTATCTCCAATCCCAGCCCTATCGTCCTCCCAGTGTCAGTTTTCAATATAAAATCCAAATTTTTTTTGAAAATAAAAATTTCGAGAAATTTTTCTGATTTTTTTTCTTTGATTTCAATAATTCAAAATAAATTTGGGAGTAAAAAGACACTATTTAATGAAATTCATATGAGTGAATGTGGATAAATACTCTCAAAACATACAATTTATCTATTTTTTCTTTATATTATCAACTAATTAGTGATAATTTTTTTTGAATCAGATTTTTTTTCATTAAAAACATAATATATAACACAACAATGATGCACACATACGTATCTACACATCAAAATATAAAGCTTGTTTTGGTCTGGGCATCCCAACCCAAAATTCTTTAAAAATTGAATAAAATTGAATACTTGGGGCTGGGATACCCATCCCAAAACCGAATTGAATTTTTTGAATTAAAGAATATATTTATGTATTTATAATATACATGTGATGTCTATAAAAAATACTAAATTCTAAAAAAAATTCAATTTATTCAAAACGTACATTAAGTGATCACTTCATTAGTAGGATCAGCAATCCTACTAAATGGTGAGAACGCCACTAACTAAAAAGGGAGTCCTTGGAGCTCTTGATCTCTTGTCAGTAGAGTTCATAATGAGGCATGGCATCTACTGATTAGAGATCAGAGCAATCCTACCTTACCTTCAGGAGCTCCAAAGCTCCTAATCGTTACGAGAGGGAGCCTTGGAGCTCCTGAAGCTCATCAGCAGAGGCTATTTACCATTTGGGCCTCTTCTGATGAAAGATGCGAAACACGTCTACGAACCAGGAGCTTCAAAGCTTCTAATCCTTACTAAAGGGAGCTTTGGAGCTCCTGAGTCTCCATCAACTGAGTCCCAGATGGTAAATGTCCTTTGCTGATGAAAGATGCGAAACACATCTACGAACCAGGAGCTCCAAAGCTCCTAATCCTTACGAAAGGGAGCTTTGGAGCTCCTGAAACTCCTTTTACTATAAAATAGGACAGTTTTCTTCTGAGGTTCTCATCAAATCTAAGACTTCAGAAGAAAGCTGTCCTATCAATGTATACTTACACTCTCATGGACTACAAGTGTACAATTTTAAGGCAGAGATTATCCGAGGCCTCTCATCAAATGAGGGACCTCGGATAATCTCTACCTTAAGTAGTCAAATAACTTTTCTCACTATTTAGGAACAAAAGAACAAGAGTTGGAGTACTTTAAGGCAAGATTCTTCCGAAATCTCTCATCGAATGAGAGACTTCGGAAGGACCTTGCCAAATCCTTGAACGCCAATATCCTTGGAACTGAGCTAGAACCAGGGAGAAGTAGCATACTATAGAGCACGATGGTAATCTCGGAAATGCTTATATCGCCCCAAGCACAATATTTAAGAAGTCTAACTCATATATACAAGAAGTCAGGCTGAATAGATATTGTGCATATGGTTTGCAGAACTCTCATGATATTTAAAATTCATGTTATCCCAAAAAGGTGACACTTTGGGTGTATCGTCCATCCCAGGGATGCAAAAATCACATCACCTTGGATCTATATTCATCGAGAAAATAAACTAACGAATCCCTCAAAATTGAGAGGGTAATCCTCCTCCTCTCAAATAAACGTATATACGGGTGCACCCTTAACCGCTGTCAGAATTTAAACAGTTGAGACAAAAAAAAATATTCAGATAATAATATCACATTATTAATGTACTGTGTGTTTATTCCCGTGATTAAATTTTATCAATTTTTTTTTCACATAAAATGATTTAACCGATTGATACTTGTGATGTATATGCATTTTTATATCTTTTGTAAAAAATAACCAAATGGGTTTGGCATCATAAAATTTTATTTATTTTTACAAAGACAGATAAACATGCATGTTTTACCAATGATCAGACAGCATTTCCCAGAGCCAATTATTCCTAATTACCCAGTAAGCAAGAGCACAAGCAGCAGTATTAATTATGAGAACCAAAGTCAGAAATCTTCTTATCTTTTAACGTATTATCAAAATACATCATTAGAAAGTGCATTTCCGTCAGCCTTATCCAATGGTACATGGACTCCTGAAGAAGATCAGAAAGTAATTGACTGGGTTAAGGAGCATGGTCCTACAAATTGGACAAAACTGGCCGAACTTATTCCGGGCAGAGCCGGAAAGCAATGCCGTGAGCGCTGGCATAATAATCTCGATCCACATCTTGTCAAATCGTCATGGACTCCTGAAGAAGATAGAATCATCATCCAACTTCAGAAGGAGCTAGGAAACAAATGGGCCAAAATTGCAGAGCATCTTCCAGGTCGTACAGATAATGCAGTTAAGAACCGCTGGAACTCTGCCTTGAAGAGAAGATTAGCCCCTGACTATGTCAAAGGAAAAGTACATAAACCAGCACCTCAGCCGCAACCAGCTAAGGCTGATCCACTCAAGATCATGATGCTCAATCCAATTGCAGACTTATCAGTCATTTCATTTAATCAACAAAACCAGAACTCATCTCCAATTGAGTGTATCGACGTTTCCGACGAACCTTTCTTGGGCTTTGATGAGCCGATTTCTACAAACTTGGATCTTAATGAAAGCTCCACGGATATTTACGACTTTCAGTTGGATTTATAAGATGCAGTGGTTTGCATAGTATAATCCGATCCAAATATCCAAAGTTTGTTTGTAATGTAAAATACAATTTTTATATTTATGATAAAACACTATAGATAATGTAATAATTTTTAAAACAGTTTTTATTCCCTTCTTAAGAATCTAATTCTCCCTTAATGAAGTCAAAAACATTTTACGCCATCTCGGAAGAAAGGTGTTTTGCTTGACAAGATATTTAAATTGTATTAGTTACAAAAACAAAAATTTTGTATATTTCATGATCTGAAACGTAAAATTGATCGAAAACTCGAAAAAATACAGTTGTCAGGATGCCAAAAAAAGAAAATTAAAGTGACTTCTATTAAAAACATTTTACAAACAAATAAAATAAAGCAAAAAATTAATATAAATCAAAAGTAATTTCATCGGCAACTCCCTTTTGAAGCAAAAACTCACTTACAATGTTATTTATCGATTCCATTGTAGGTAAGAAGTCGATTTTGTCGTAATTTTGGTATATTTCTTCATTTTCTTTTTCAGATTCTTCTTCTTCGTGGATTTCTACTTCTTCCTGTTCCGGAACCAGCTTAGAAGCGGTAGAAGACTGATTATTATCCTGAAGAACCTCTTCTAGCGTTGAAGAAACCTTCGAAATGAACTCTGCGTTGAGATCCAGATGAATTTTCTCTGAATCAGGAGATTTTTCATCGGAAATGTCGAACGCGTTGTAAATAGCTTCGGACCATTTGGTGTAAGGATCAACTTCTATGCGTCTACAGAAGTTTGCGACCTCTTCTGTCGCATTTGTCTGTAATAAGCTCTGAACGAACGGGAATATCGGTGGGAAAGAGTCAATTGTATCGAATTTGACCCTGAATATCTCACTGCCTGTCCCGTAATTCGTATGCAAACGAAGATTCACGTGTTGTTGGATTAATACGAAACTTGTGTCCTTACTGTTCATTGTAATGAGCTCTGATGATGGGGTTCCTCGTAATAGGAAGTCGAGTTGTTCGGCGTTACCTGAGGAAAGAGCACTTTTCAGATATGGCATCTGATACGTGTTATTTCCGCATGATTGGTTGAGAGTCGCCTGTCTGGTAAGTGGCAGTAACGCTCTGAAGACGTCTTTTGTGGGACAATAAGCTAATATCGCGGTTGCTAAGTCAAATATCGAATTCATCGAAATTGCATCGGCCAAAGGTATGAAGAATGTCAATACCTCAGCGCAGAGCTTGAAGAAACTGTCGCCAAACGATTGCGAAAGTACTTGCATGAGCTCATTTGAAAAAACATGTGGCGTGTCACTTTTTCCAGATAAAGCCGAATTAATCATTTTTGTAATGTGCTGATTAGCAATTAAGCCCATCAAAATTTGAGTGCACTCATAGAATTCTGATATCGGACAAAGATGAGTAATCATATCTGGGGAAGCGACAGAGAGCCAGAACAGAGGTAAGAGGGGTATCAAGTAGACACTGAAATCTTGGTTTTTGCTCAATATGTCGCATGGCAACTTCAAAACTTTCACTGCAAATTTGAAAATAATCGAAGAATCCTTGCACGTCTTAATTACGTCGATGAAAATGTCCTTGGTGTCCTTCAGATCTTGTCTGATGTCTTTGTCAAGGGCAAACAAAGAGATATCCCCTGAATCAATCAAAGTCATCAACAGTTTCAAATTGTCAACGACAATGTTCTGTAGGATTATGCCAGATACGTTCAAAAGTGAGATCGCCGTCTGGAAAATCTCTGAAAGTCCAGTGATTTTCTTAGATGCGATCAAACTTCGCGAAATCGAGTTCAAAGCCTTCAAAGCAGACGAAATATACATGCAGCATGACGCTGTGCCATTGTCTGAATGAGTTGCAGACAGACAACACCTAGTAACTATACAAATTGACTCAATAATTAGAGATAAAGCTCTAAAGTCAACGGATTCGAACAAAATAGAGAATATGTTGAGAGCCGTTGACGCAGTGATCAAGTTTCCGCATGAAACTCCCCATAAAAGGAATAAATCTTGTATAGAATTTTCTTGATCGGCTGGCATATACGTAAACACGTTATTAAACATATCGAGTATATCCGTAAGTGATACGTAATGTTCCTGTAGAGCTCTGAGAGGGCTGGAGGTCCTTTCGCAGATAAAATGAAGAGTATTTAAATCACTCGACATAATATGAGAGAAAAGCTCGTTGAGGTTGAGTAGACATTCTGGGATACCGTTGTTGAATGAGTTTCTGAGCGTATCTACGATGGTAAACATCAAATTAAAGGTAGATGTCTGTTCTATGTGGGTTAAACAGAAAGAAAGGATCGTATTGAAGTGGAATGTCAATGGTATGATGTCTTCTTTCGCGAGATTGCAGATTAAAGTGATAGCGAACTCTGTAGAGTCAATATAATTTTCAATAGCCCTTGTTGTATCGATATTCTGGCGTTTCTTGGGATCTTTGTCGATATCTTTAAGGAATACAGTCATATCGTGGATCTCTTCGAATCTTCCGAGCTGTAAATGCTGGAAATACCAATTTCCAAACGCCAAAAGCGGAACAACGCAGTTACTGGTCGTCTCAGGGTCAATACGATACAAATACGTAATGACACTCTCTAGGAATGACCTGCTGTCCGGATTAAATGTTCCATAATCAACAAGTGAAGTGACCAAAAAATTAAAATTTCTTGGTTGAGCGAGGTTTCTCCATAGAATCAAGTCGCAGGACATGAGAGGAACATTGGGATCGCTTATAGGGCACAAGCACTCTATCAAATCAGTGATAAATGTTGAAGGACTGTAGATAATGAAATGAGATATCGGATTTTTAATGACAATCCTCTTCCTGTAGTCGAAATCGATGTTTAATATCCATGGGCATATCAAAGTAATCAATTGCGACCTTGTACATTCCTTCCTGTTCACTGATATTTTCGGTAAAACAGAAAAAGCCAATTTCAACAATTGTTCCGTGCAATAACAAAACAGTTTCGAACATACTGTTGATAACTCAACACAATTGTCCATTCTCGTTGAGTTAATATTAGTTGGCAAATTTTCTATTTGTTTTGATATGTTATTCATCAGATTCTTGGCAACCGTGAAGTCGCAGTTGTAGTGTATCATGCAGAGAACACTTGAAACTTGTCCAATCATGCGAATTGCCTGTTGTCTGATTTTTATATCAGAATGTAACAAAAAGAAGAGGCCAACTAACAGGATTTTACCTGTCTTAGAGTAAATGAGCTCAATGAAACCTTTCTCGTTGTCATCTAAGTCAGTTTTGACTGCAGTTGACATATTTTTAATAAAAGTGTCATGTGTATAAATCATTGAGTCTTTCATGCTTGGAGCAACGAACTGGTTCGATATCGCGCCCATAAATCGCGATGCCGAGTCGAGAGTTGAAGACATCGCGATTTCGCAGTAATTATCAATGAAAATGTCGTAATGGTGCGTAAGCAAATGTTTTATGAATGATGGACGTTCATTCGCTATCATCGTACATTTGTTTATGAAACTCAAATTCATTGTAGAAGAATCTTTGAATAAAGGAGTCAAAGAAACTAAATAACTGAGCGCTATACGTGTAATATGTCCGAAAACCTTCAGAGTGTTTGCATCTAATTTGGTTGTTTTGAGAGCTTCGTTGACATCTGGAGAAATATCACAGTTTAAGCCAAGCAAGCTCCATTTAAAGAGTAAGTCGAACATCTTACTCTTGTCCATGATGGGACTAATGAGCTTGGAATTAGTGATTGTGCTAATCGCGCATCTTGGAATTGGACCATGAGGAGCTAGAAGCGTTGTCTGGTGTAGGTACTTGAAGTACTGGCCTCTGAATACTAAAAAGTTAGTCAGATGCTCAATGCATTGGAATAATTGGACATAATGACTTGTTCCATCAGAATTCCAAAGAATTTCTAATTGCTGATCAAATAATTTGAATATATTTGATACAGTACCTGTATTCATCAACTTTCCAATGTACTCAGAAAAGTGACATGACACTGCAAAATTTCTGAGAACTATTGAAAATAAAATCAAAACAAAATCTTTCCTTGAATTTTTCAAATCATCATTTCTGAGTGCTTTGAAGAGCAAATCGAAGATGTTTGGCAGCATCACGATATGCGCTGTGATACAAAGAAAGAATATTGCCGGTAAAGCTTTGGCTTTCATCGTCATTGCGCAAGACATCAACGTATTAAAGTAGTTTTCTATGAGAGATATCTGCTCTGACCACTTCTTACGCTGGAACATGTCCGAAATGGATGGCATCGTGTCGGCTGTTGACAAAAGGAAGCCAAAAAGATTCGAAAAATGGTGTAATTCAGCAGCATTCTCGTTATTCAAGTAATCTAAAGCGCCATTTGTCGTATTAATGAATTCAAATGACGATAACAGTGCTCTTCTGATGAATAAAATGTTTGGAGTCATATTATGGTAAATCATTTGAGTTTCTATCTCTTTTAGAGAGAATTTCCATAATATTAAGTACGGACTGAGTGCTGCTGAACGCAAAGGAATCGACGGAATCCTATGAATTGGACAATTTTCCGCATTAATCGAAGAAAAACTCGAAATTACAGTAATCATGATCTGTTGCTCTATCTGAGCATAGTTGTCTTGCAGAAATGCGAACAAACAACTCTCTCCTTTACCTCCAGTTTCGATAATAAAATTCAATAACATTTCCGACGAATCTACGATCTCCAGACCTATCTGTCTTGTCTCAGGGAATGGAGAACATAGTGCGATAAGCGATACAAGGTCGCACATGTAAAGAATTGTCGAAGCATTTGACTTAAATATGTTTCCTGATGATTGTATGCAATGGAGGAAGGTCAGAATGAGTTGGTGTATGCCTACACATGATTTGTCACTGATCAAAGTGATCGCCTGAGACAGAGCAGTGATAAATAATTCTGCAGAAGACGGAAGAGCGAAAAAGAGCATCTCAAATGTAATTGACGCGCATGATGAGATCTCTGGTATATCAGAAAGTATCAAATCAATGATGTAATTCACATATTCATCGATTGAATTTGAATAATAAATAACTATCGGCATAAACTTCAAATAGAGTACTTCTGATCGCGTATACGATGATACTGGTAACGTTTCTATCATCGGTAAGTGAAAAACCGAATAAAAACTTCCAAAATATTCAATTGGAGTTTCAAAGACGTTCGACCACTGTGTTAATGCATCCTTTGTTGATGCCTCGGCCGATGCTCTGTCTTCTATGCGTCCGCGTGGTGATCTGCGAACTGATGTGAAATTTTTCGGATTTAATAAGAACATCAGGACATTTGAAGGTATTGTGAGGTAATTTAGGTCACCATAAGAAGGTTTTACGTCAATAGAAGACAAAATTTCATCAGCGGATACGAAATCAAACGCATTTGACGCAAATGTCCTTGGTCTATCGGAAAACCACTGAACAGAGAGTGATTTAATGCGTTCTATCAATACATTAATGTATACTTTCGACGATTTGTTGGTAGATCGTGGAGAAGTTCCAGATAAATTGAAAAATCCGCTCAAAGGGTTCAAAATCCTTCCAATTGTTCTCAAAGCGACGTTTATATTCGGAGATGTCGGGTTCAAGAGCGTTGGAATCCATTCATTGGTAAATTTGTGTATATCCAATGCGGCCAAAATTTCCAACAGTATTGAAGCATTTTCTTCGTGATGGCTGAGGTTTACTGTGAATACTGTTTGGAATATTGACCCGATTATGTCAAAAACCCTGTTGTCAAGGTTTAATTTGACAAATTCTGACGGACGAAGGAAAGCAATGATATATTGAAGGGCTGTGTCCGCTTTATGTATTTTTACGAGTCGTTTTACGACCTTCTGCTGGTAAAATTCTTGGTACTGCTTGTTTTGGAGGTCAGGAAAGCGTAAATAGTGGCAAACTCCGTATAGACGCTCTGCATTGGCCCAGGAAACTGGGGATAGTATATGTTTCTCTGCAAATTTTGTAAAATATGATAAATCTTTTTCTTTTATGTTGGTATTTTGGGAAAGAATGTCGTAAAGGAACACGCAAGCAGCATTTATGAAATCATCACTACTTTTGAATGTTTTGATGAGATTCTGGAGCTGTACGATGGAAGGTTCGATCAAATTGTAATTTTCTGCATCGAAATTGATTCCGATAGCAGAATGTAGGAAGTTAATGACTACATTCTGTCCTGTAGTTGTTTTCGGGAAGATGGAATTGAACCTTGTTGAGAAAAGAAGAAAATTTGTTTTTGAAATCGCCGTAATTATTGGTTTGTTGAGGTTATTGATGAGGCGAATCACTTTAAAAGAAAATGTCCCGGGGGCTGGAGCGGATTGCCGCACAAGTAATCGATTGATTATGCTTTCTAAGATCGAATCTTGGATTTTCGTTGGGTCTTCGAGAATAGCAAGTAGCAAAGTGGCATATGTAGCCTCTGAAATAAAGTTTACCGTTATCGCAAGTTCGGAATTCTCAGAGTCTGCGTCAGGAAAAAAAGAAAGAACATTTTCTGAGGACATTTCTGTAGATTTAGGCACTCCTATAATTGAAGGAAAGAATTCATTGAGCTTTGTGATAGCTTTGTTGATATTTGGTCTTGATATTGAAGCAAATGTCGTAATTCCTGCGTTTATTATTGTATTTATTGCGGGAAAAGTTGATAATTCAGATAATATAAGCGCTTGTAATGCTGTGGTATCTTTCTTATTATGTACTTGGTCTGTTTGAGTGATAGTTTTGATAAGATTTGAAAAATATTTAGAAATCTCAAGCGTGAAATGTGAAAGAAAAGAATCCATGACATCCCCATTGTTTGAGTCTTTGAAAAATAACTGGGGGATTTTCATAGTTGATGAAAATTTGTTCATGAAATTCTTCTGACAAAAAATATCAATGAAACTCAATAACATTTGATTTTTAATTATATCATTAGATATGTCACATTGAAAAATTAAAATTCTGAAAAAATTAAGTCGATTTAAAAATTAATTTCTCAATCTATTCAAAACACAGTGATTTATTAATAACTATTATATCTATGTGAAGGTATATATGATTTGGATGGAAAGACAAGAAAATTTAAATTTTACTAGTAAATCTAATTTTTAACATGAAAATTTAGCGCCTCTTTGGAGCAGAGTATGTCTTATTCATGGCCATTCTTTCGCAAACAGGGAAGTGATGTCTAGCAGCTTCCTCGCTCATCTTTCTGCCGCAAGTTGGGCACTGAACGAGATCCGGAGGCTCTTCAATCGGTGGAAGCTCTGGTGGTGGACCAACAGCCTTTCCGGCCTCAAGATCAGCTTGGTATTTTGCGTATCTTCTAGCAGCGCGAATTGACTCAACCATTTTATCGTGGTCTCTTTGCCACTTAGGTACTTCTTTTGGTGCATCTTGTTGTTGTGGAGGAGGTCCTCGAGATCCACTTGCTGTTTTAGGTTTAACAGAACTTGGTCTTGGCTGGCCACCACCCATTTTTGGAGCTGCAGTTGGTGGTGCTGCAAATTCTAAATCTTGATCGCCATCATCCATATCTGCTGGTGGCAATGAACGTTGTGATACAGTAACCGAAGGTGGAGAATTTCTGTATACGCCAAATGTCTTACGAATCCATCTTAATATTAAGAGTCTTGTTCCAACAGGACCAACTCCCATTTCTTTAAGATGCTCATCCGTTATTAAAGGAAGAACGACTCCTTTTATTTCTGCATCACGGAAATACTGGACAGCATTGGAAAAGCCTGCTTTTTCGAGGGCCTCGGCAACGCCATCAACGTCCAGGTCCTCACCACTCATTTTTTTTTTTTTTTGTTTTTATAAAATCGATAAAATAAAACTTTACAAAAGCTTATCTTAATCATTCATAGCCTGAGAAAAGGCTTCATATTTAGAACATAGATAGAAACGATCATAAGAAGCTTAACTTGAGATCTAGGAGTAAAATTGTACAAATTTCAAAGATGAAATAACATGTTACTGGTGTTGGATTAGAAGTGAGTGTCTGAAAGTTATGATGAAAAAAATCTCATGGAATCTTCTGAGTTGAGTGACTTCTATGAAATCCTGAAGGTATATTCACCCCATGG
Organism: Trichomonas vaginalis G3; assembly: GCF_026262505.1. Taxonomy (NCBI): domain Eukaryota; phylum Parabasalia; order Trichomonadida; family Trichomonadidae; genus Trichomonas; species Trichomonas vaginalis. Next base: position 15,577,643 of record NC_067207.1, read on the forward strand.
CGTCAAGAGGTGTTATGACGTAAACTTTTTTAATAGAATTTTTTAATGAAAGTATCACAGATGTTGCGAATGGTGGATTTCTGTGTAAAAATTCTTTGTTTTATTTAGAAATAATCAAAATGAAAATTAATTTCGATATTTATAATATTTGATAATATTTATGTAATGTATTCGTTGATTATGATAGAAATTTCGATTTTTGATATTTTTCAGATATTTTGTAAAGTTACGACATTTCAAAAATGAGCAAAGATATTACTCTGAATTTCAAATACATTGGTTCTCACATCAGTGATTATATTCAAAATGGTGATTTCTTTGATATATTCGATCTCGAAGACATCAAAACAATCATGAAAAATTCAAAATTAACAACAACACAGTTCGTCTCTCTTCTCAAACAATCTCCATCAACTCTTAATTCCAGTAAATTATACAGATATACACGAGATGCGAATGTTACTATCCAAAACATCGACGACGTCATTTCAGTTCTTAAAACAGTCAAAAAATACATGAAAATGAATATATTTGATGGCATCATTGATTTTTTGAAGTTAACAGATAACGAACTGCGTAATTCTCCCAAAGAAATCAAAAAGCTTCAAGAACAAATTCAAAGTTTTCAAAATGAAAATAAACGAACACAAGAAAACAACAAACATCGTCAAGATCTTTTAACTAAAATATCATCACTCAAGAAATCTGATGATTTTGATAGTATTTACAAATTCTTTGAAGAACTTTGTTCAGAAGGCAATAGAGAAATGATATCAAAATCATGTGAAGAAGGACTTTGTGAAAAGACTACAAAGAATGGAAGGAATGTTCTTCATTTTGGATGTGAAAAAGGAAATCTTCAACTTGTCAAATCACTTGTCGAATGTGGTTGCAATAAAGAAGCAAAAAATGGTAATGAATTAACTCCACTCATTTGGGCATCAAAAGAAGGTCATCTTTCAATTGTTCAATATCTTATCTCAGTTGGAGCTAATAAAGAAGCAAAGAATAAATATGGATGGACTCCACTCATTAAAGCATCATTTAAAGGTCATCTTGAAGTTGTTCAATATCTTATCTCAGTTGGAGCTAATAAAGAAGCAAAGAATAATTTTGGATCTACTCCGCTCATTATTGCATCATTAAATGGTCATCTTTCAGTTGTTCAATATCTTATCTCAGTTGGAGCTAATAAAGAAGCAAAAGATAAAGATGAATATACTCCGCTCATTTTTGCATCATCTCATGGTCATCTTGAAGTTGTTAAATATCTTATCTCAGTTGGAGCTGATAAAGAAGCAAAGAATAATTTTGGATCTACTCCGCTCATTATTGCATCAACTTATGGCCATCTTTCAGTTGTTCAATATCTTATCTCAGTTGGAGCTAATAAAGAAGCATATGATAATGATGGAGATACTCCACTCATTTGGGCATCATCTAATGGTCATCTTGAAGTTGTTAAATATCTTATCTCAGTTGGAGCTGATAAAGAAGCAAAGAATAATTTTGGATCTACTCCGCTCATTATTGCATCAACTTATGGCCATCTTTCAGTTGTTCAATATCTTATCTCAGTTGGAGCTAATAAAGAAGCAAAGGATTATGATGGGTGGACTTCACTTATTTATGCATCACATCATTCTCATCTTTCAATTGTTCAATATCTTATCTCAGTTGGAGCTAATAAAGAAGCAAAGAATAATTTTGGATCTACTCCGCTCATTATTGCATCAATGGGAGGTCATCTTTCAATTGTTCAATATCTTATCTCAGTTGGAGCTAATAAAGAAGCAAAGAATAATTTTGGATCTACTCCGCTCATTATTGCATCATTAAATGGTCATCTTTCAGTTGTTCAATATCTTATCTCAGTTGGAGCTAATAAAGAAGCAAAGGATTATGATGGGTGGACTTCACTTATTTATGCATCACATCATTCTCATCTTTCAATTGTTCAATATCTTATCTCAGTTGGAGCTAATAAAGAAGCAAAGAATAAATATGGATGGACTCCACTCATTAAAGCATCAATGGGAGGTCATCTTTCAATTGTTCAATATCTTATCTCAGTTGGAGCTAATAAAGAAGCAAAGAATAATTATGAATATACTCCACTCATTCAAGCATCATTAAATGGTCATCTTGAAGTTGTTAAATATCTTATCTCAGTTGGAGCTGATAAAGAAGCAAAGAATAATTTTGGATCTACTCCGCTCATTATTGCATCATTAAATGGTCATCTTTCAATTGTTCAATATCTTATCTCAGTTGGAGCTAATAAAGAAGCATATGATAATGATGGAGATACTCCACTCATTTGGGCATCATCTAATGGTTATCTTGAAGTTGTTCAATATCTTATCTCAGTTGGAGCTAATAAAGAATCAAAGGATAATTTTGGATCTACTTCACTCATTTATGCATCAGAAAATGGTCATCTTTCAGTTGTTCAATATCTTATCTCAGTTGGAGCTAATAAAGAAGCAAAGAATAATGATGGACAAACTGCTCGCTCAGTTGCAGGTAACAAAGAATTAAGAGATTATTTAATTTCTATTGAAGCAAAGTAATCTAATCAGATCATTAAAATAAATATTACAGTACTACTCGTATCACAGAATATTTTTATAGGATTGTCAGAGAATTGAAGTAAAAACTTTAATAAAAACATCAAATTTTAAACTGAGATTGTAATTTAAACACAGTTTCGGGAAAAGCCGTCGAAGTTTTAATAAAAGTCTTGTAAAAAAAATAAATATTACAGTACTACTATTGTAAAATGTGCATCGAAGTCAATAAAGACGCAAAGGATGAAGATGGATGGACTCCACTCATTTATGCATCATCTAAAGGTTATCTTTCAGTTGTTCAATATCTTATCTCAGTTGGAGCTAATAAAGAAGCAAAAACTAATGATGGAAAAACAGCTCTTTCAATTGCAAAAAAACAAAAAAAATATGAGATTATTTGATTTCTATTGGAGCCAAGTATGACAGTACTGCTCATATCACAGAATATTTTTATTAGATTGTCAATAAAAACATCAAATTTTATTAAAAAATAGAGAATGGAATGTATTTAGAATGTTGGAGATACGGAATCAAAAGAATTTTTTTGTCAATCAAATATGAGAAATTTTGTCGAAACATGAATCCATCGAAGATGTGAATCTAAAATAATGTAAGCGCAATGGCAAATGAATGAACGCTATTGGTTGTGATCTGAAATGATGTTAAAAATTATTATATTGTTAAAATATATATGAAATAAACATGGCCTTCAATTCAGATCTTTAATGTTAATTTTCAATGACGCTTCACGCCAGTTGTCAAAAAAATTTAATTAACGTCAAATGGTCGTAAGTACAGCCTTAAATAAAAATATAAAAATAAAAAAAGTTAAATACTGTTCAAAAATAATCAGAGTTTTAAGTCAGTATGTGAATATTTGGATGTTGTAACATCTTTAAGATATTGGATGTGATGAGAGATTCTGTGGATAGATGAGGATCAATTTAGACAGATGAAACTAAGTTGAATTAGAAAGAAGAAATGATTGAAATTCGTGAATATCATAACATAAGTAATAAGAAAAAAAGTTAAATGTAATGAAAATTGGTTCGAAATAAAAAATCATTTAGAGTTGTAGGAGTGACTGTTTTCTTTAAATAACAATAAAATAAAATTGACTAATATTAACATTACTCACAGAAAAAAAATATAAGTCTAATAGAGTTGAATCCTTGGATTGGATTGGATTAAATTGGATATTGATCGAAAATATTGAATCAGAAAAAAAAACTTGGAGTAGATAGAACTGCAATGAATAAAAGAGTTGTTCATAGTCCATCGCAGATTTAAAATAGACAAAATGGTTGAGTTTCATTAGTGATTAGTTAGTAGAGAGTGGTAACTTGTGATGCGGAATAAAGAATTGTGAATGTGTTTGCAAAGAATTGTAAATAAATAGAATTTCAATAAATGTTGTTTAAAAAAAGTCAAAAAGACTGTTCAAAGTAAAGAGTGGATCTGTTAGTATGAAATGAGTAGTGATTTGACGATGATGGATTAGTAAAGAAAAATATGTAGTTACATGTAGCGAAATCTAGTTTTTTTTAAAAAAAAAGTTTGATTTGAACTGTATTGTAGACAAGTTGCGTGTCAATTGTGGATGTTGTTGTTGTTGTAGCAGTAGAAGTGTTTGTTTTAAATAAAGTTAGAGAAATCTAAGTGTATATGTTGGAAAAAACAAAAAATAAAAGTTTGGTGTTTCTTATGTAGTAATATATGAAAGTTTGATGTTGATATTGATTGTAGTTGTCAAGTTTGTAAGGGAGATATTCCATCTTCATGAGTTTGAGAAGAAAAGAAGTGAGATTTCTATTATGTTGTCGTTTGTTTGGTAAACAGTGAATTATATTTGGTTGTGTCGAGTGATTAAAATCAGTTTCTGTGTTAGTTAAAGAATACAAAGAATTTTTGTTGAAAATTATGAATTAATCAGCGAATACTTGGAATTAATATGATTGTAGATTCGGATTTGTCATATTAAGGAATGATGAATAGGAAAAATTGTTGTTTGGTTGTTTGTTTTCAGTTTCAGTTTCTTATTCGCTAATACTTTTAATTGAGCACTGACTGGTGTTGGTTTAGAGGTGAGTGTCTGAAAGTTATGATGAAAAAAAAAAACTAATGGAATCTTCTGAGTTGAGTGACTTCTATGAAATACTGAAAATTTTGAACTTTTGAATCGAATTTTTTAATGAAAGTATCACAGATGTTGCGAATGGTGGATTTCTGTGTAAAAATTCTGAGATACAGACATTTGAAGGAGGAGGAGATTAATGATAATTTGTTCAGTCAACGTCATTGAAATGAAGATGATCTTGAAGAGATAGCTGGATTTGGTTTTTCTTATTCAATTTGATATTTTTACCAACAAAAAATTTGAAAAGTGACAAAATAATGACAAGAGTGAATGAAATGAAAGAACTAGTTGAAAAGCAAAAACAAATTGCTCTTCACACTCCAGTCTATATAATTGGCAATGATGGAGCTATTGCCAGTCTTGAGCCAATCACACAAAAATTTTCTGACATTTTCGAAAATCCAAATGCTTTTAAGACTGTTCATAATAACGAACAAGAGATTGATGTTGCACTTGCCAAGGCAGTTAACAGGACATTAGTTTTTTATCTTTTTAAATCAGATAGAATTTATCAAGAAGCTTGGTTTGAAGAAGGATTAAAGCAGAAGTTCGAAGAAGATGGTGGTGTTGATGTGCATGCCATTGATGTTTGCAAATCCTTCTTTGAAGAGTTGAATTATCTAAAAGAGCTCAAAATTACAAAATATCCATGTGTATTAACATACAGAGCCGGGCATTTAATTGATATTTTCTATCCAGAACTACAAAAAGGCAATAGCGTTGCCGAAAAACTTGTCGAACTCAAATACGTTCAGCAGAAGAAATTCCAAGAAAATTATGTTAAATTCGATGATAGCGGCAATGTTTACGATGCAGATAAACTCGCTTTCGAAGAAAGAATGCGCAAGAAACAGGCAGAACAGATACAAAGGGAAGAAGAAGAGAAGAAACGATACTTGCTTGAAGTTAAAAGGAAAATTGAGCAGGATAAGAAGGATAGAAGACAAAAGTACGGAAAGATATAATTTTTTTCTAAATAAATGTTTTATTTCACATTCATTCATACATTTAAAGATGCTTTATCATAAGCCTAATAATATTTGTATTGGAATTTAATTTTTTCTGATAAATTTTTTGAAATTCTTTTTTTTTCCTACCAAATCATCAGTTTTTAGATTATTATATGATTTTGGAGGTTATTTTAATTGGATCTCCTTTTGCATGTAAATTTAATAATTGATATCATCAAATTGCTTAATTTAGTCCACATTTAGATACAAAATACTTTTTTTCACATGCACATTTGTTTTTTATCAAAATGATTTGTATTTTATGAGGGTACAAATATGAAATTCTAATTTATTGAATCAAATTTGTAAGTTCGAGGAGTTGTGAATAGAGAAATGGAAAGAAAAAGACAAGACATGATGAAATTTGAATGACTCATAATACCAAATTTCTTATACTACATTTTCTATATTAATGTTTGTTTGTTTAATCCAAAATAAAAATATCATATGACATAACTAAAAAAATGTTTATTTATCAACTGGTATGCAAGCCATTGAAGCAATGCCACACTGGTTGCCTTTGTCCTTAATCATCCGGATGTACCCTTCTTCACCCCAACCAAGACCCCATGAGTTACGAACAATCCAGTACTTCGTTGATCCTTCTGCGCCGTATCCAACGCATCCAACGCCGTGATCGAGGCCATAAGAGGAGCATGATGGCTCATTGTAGATACCTTGTGAGTAGAGTTGGAATGAGTAATGTGAAGCATCGATTGCTACAGCAGCTGGGCCATTTGTGGATATTTTTGTTGCAAGATCATTTTCATCGCCTTCAACAACATTTATGTATGAAACAATATTAGAAACAGCTTTATCTGTGTCGAATAGACAGTCATAGTAATAGGCTGTATATGGGTAATCATTTTCAAGCATGAACTTGCCGTCTTGATATTTAATAACGTAATCATAGGCGTTTGTCATAAGACCTCCTTCGCAGCCATCACATGTAGTAACGCAATCAACAAGGTTCTGCTCTGAAAGCTTTTGGAGTTCTCCAGATGTAATCGCGTATTGAGATTCTTGAGCTTGGATTGCAGAGAAGGCCCAGCAAGATCCGCACTGACCTTGATCTTGAATTGGATTTACGACACCTTTTGAACGCCAATCAATACAATCGTTCGCTTTTGAGTGAGATTTTACAGCTTTATTGTTGGCGCCGTTATTACGGAATCCAAGAAGTGAATGGTATTCTGCTGGTGTGAGATGTGCTAGTCTATTGAGTGCAACGGTGAATCCAAGGTTGGCACGATTGTGTTCTTCAACGAATCGCTTGTTTGAGAGCCAAATTCCAAAACGTGACTGATATTCATCGCCTGTGAAGATGTTTCCTGTCTCTCGCATCCATCCAAGAAATGCTTTCCGTTCATTCTGTTGTGTAAGCATAAACTTAAAAATCTGTCAATTTTTTGAATGGGAAATAATTTTGAACCGAAAGATATGTTGTTTATCTAATTGAATATCATTTGCAAATTATAAATTAGCAAATTGAGAATTTTAGAAAAATTGAGAAGAAATTTTGATTTATTGTTTTGATTATAAATCTTTTGATTTTGCTTATCAATTATAAAACAAAAACTATACATTCAGATGAATAATATGGTTTTTGGAGCCATTGCTATTTAAAAATAGCAGGAATCATATTGATTGAGTTGAAATTAATCTTCATTGAACAATCAAAAGTAGTAAAGCTTGTATACAATATCCCTTTTGTCTGATGACCCTAATATCAAAAAGAAAACTGCGGTTTGAATACTTTCTGAGATACTTATTGACATAATATTGCTAATAAAATATTTTTTTTTGTTATGTAACGTCACTCAAAAGTTTTGTTATGTTTTTGGTATCATTTTGTATTGCAATGATTAGAGTGGTTGACCCTGATCTATCTTTTGTATTAATATTAGCTCCATTTTGAAACAACGTGCAACTATTATTGTCTTCTGCATTGAATTCTGCACCTTGTAAAATAAGAAGTTTGATAATATCTTTGAATCCATGTAAAATAAGAAATTATATTAAATCATTAATGCCTTTTTGTACAGCAGTTTGAAGAGCAGTTAGAACGAAATCATTTTCTAAATTAGCATCCACGTCAGGTGAAAGAATAAGTTTAATTGCCCTTTTAAAACTAGATTCATATGCAAAATGAAGAGCCGTCATTCCATAATTTTTTTTTGCAAAAATATCCGAACCATATGAAATGAGAAGATTAGAAATATCTTTGTTATAATGCATTAATGCAATATGAAGAAGAGAATAATTTATCGACATATTTATATCAATGTCTACTCCATGAGAAACAAGAAATTCTGCAGAAGAAAATTATTTGAATTCACAAAGAAATGAATATGATAATCAACAATACCATGATAACTATATAATTCAAGTAAAGAAACAGGACCGAGCAGATACCAATTGTTGATTAGCTTTTTATTGTCATCAAATCCTTCTCTTCATGTGAAATAGATGAATAATTCTTTGGCATTATCCATAATTGCTCTCTAAAGACTTTTCTTTTTTCTTCGAAGAAATCAAGTGAATAATTCGACTTACAATTCTCTATCACAGGTTTATAGGTCTATGATAATAAAATCCCTTTTTAATCTGTGATATCTGACCTTAAAACATTTGGAATTGTTTGAATGGAATTTTTGGAAAGGTTTAGATGATGTTCATCAAAATGATTTTTAAAAACTGCTTTGTATTAATGAAGTATTTGAAATTGTAAGGTATAGATGTTGAAATAATGAAATAATTTTAAGAATTGCATTAAGCGTTGTATATTTGCTTTCGAATATTCCATTTCAAATATCAATATGAAATTTGTCGATAGCCTGTTTGTTGAGGGTAATCCTTGTGAAGTTTCATCATTACAGAATAGAATGCTCCTACCATGAATCAAAAAATGGAAAAAAAAGTCGTTCAGAATATTATCAAAAGGAATAATTTATAATATAATATAATAAAGATCAATCTCAAAGTCAATATTAGAATTCTTTTCCTTTGAATTATCATTTTTATGGAAACTTTTGCAGGTTGTTATATATTAAGAAGTCAAAACCCTCAATACAAAACGCACTGCTATATAGGCTTCACTGTAAATCCTCCTCGACGTATTAAACAGCATAATGGAGCTAGAGTTGGTGGAGCATTTAAAACTCATACGATGAGACCATGGGAAATGACATTGGTTGTATGGGGTTTTCCAACAAAAAAGCTTGCTCTTAAGTTTGAATGGACTTGGCAGCATCCAACTGAAGCAAAATCATTGAAACATATTAATTTCGAGGAATTTTATCAAAGAGAAGGCGGACCTCGTAAATACAATACGAATTTAAAGATTTTAAAGGAAATGTTGCTTTCCCAGCAATGGAATAGATTATCCTTAAGAATTTGCGTCCAATGTAAAGACGTTTACGAAATGTTGTTACAGCCACCAGTCCTCCCACAACATATTAAAATAGAATTGGGAAGTATTAATGATTTACCGATTGATTCTCATGGATTTCCATCACCTGGTGAATATGGAAATACTCCATGTCCTTTATGCAATGAATCAGAACCTCCTTATAATATGAATTGGGTTGTTTGTCCATTTTGTGGTACATTAATGCACCTAAAATGCATGGCGCTGAGACTTATCTCACAAAGCCCATCTGCAGGCACAGCTCTAATACCTACACATGGTTCTTGTCCTTCTTGCAAAGAAAATATAATTTGGAGAGATCTTGTTGAATTAAGGAATCAAATTCAAGACGAAGAAGAATAACTAATAGTTTTGCATCCCAATGCTAGTTATCATCAAATGTAAAATGATGAGAAAAAATTATTTTCCCATCTTGCATTAATTGAGTAATTCTTGTTTGTTATGTTATTATTATATTAGAATAAATGTTTGTTATCTATGGTGAAATGAATTTTCAAATGAATATTTAAAAAAAAAATTGGAAAATATGTAAAATACAAAACAAACAGTTTATAGAAATATATTTGTATGAATCATTATGTTGGTGGATTCATATTCACATTAGTTGAATTGTTATTAACATATTCTGGAAATTCAGCATCATTCCAGGTGAATGCATCTGATGGTGGGCGTATTGGGACGAAGAAATGAAAGATTGTTGGGTAAATTTCTTTCAAATTGCTGCAATTTCCATGATCATATGGATTTATACTGAATGATTGGTAAGATTCAATTGTTGGCTTACTCTGACCTATTCTAAACACATAAGAAAGTCCAAATAATATGAAAACTGCTCCAAACATCACTGCAACAATACCTCCTGTTTGATTTCCTTTGTTTGCAAAGAGCATAGCAGCAATTAGGATGAGTTGAACTCCTCCATAAAAGCTAACTAATATGAATCCTTTGATGTTATATAAGCCAACACAGTTTCCAATGGCAGGACAATGATGATCAAAATAAATTACGCATTTGTTACAAGTCGAACAATGATGTGTTCTCTTTGGCTTCGGATACGAGCATTTAGGACATTTAGGAATGTTTTCAAGATCATGTGGAATTTCACCTTTCAAAATATTGTCTTTTATACCTTGATTTTCATAATAACTTTCAATATATCCTGGATCAAGCCAGCAGCAAACAAAATATGACCATAGCCACAAAATTCCAAGAAAATAATAAATTCCGCTAATAATTTGTGATGCTAAAGTAGGATATTTGCAGAATAAATAAATATTGCATCCCAGACCTCCAAACCAAAGAAGTAAAACTGTTATTCGGCCAGGTAGTTGATCACCTCTTATCACTGCAAATTTCATAAAAAAAACTGACAAAAATTTATTGAAAATTACATTATAGTTATTATTTGTTTTTCCTTTGATCTATTGTCTTAAAAACAATTTTTAGCAAATATAAAACGAAATTGTTAATTTCTTGATGGAAAACAATTCAACTTTTGGATTTCTGATTGTTAGTGATTCTTGTATAGATTGATCTGAAACAATTCTTAGTGATCCAAGTATATTCGATGTTGGAAAATACAATGAAAAAAAATATCAATTAGATATATTACTAATATTTATAAATAATAACAAACAAAAGATAGAAATGCAGAAAATATATAAAATTCTGCTATAAATCGTTTGGAATTAAGACCAAAGATAATGGATGCGAGGATGATGATGAATCATCATCTGGTTTAAGCTTGTCTAATGCGGTATCACCAGCCGATGATTCTTCTTCATCAGCATAGAAGTATTCGAAGTCTTGGGAAATTACAATTTGCCTGTTAAAGGGTAAGAAATCCTCTTTCGTGATTGTAAATACATCTAGAGATTCTGTTTTATAAATCGTTCTAAGATCCATTGAAGTTATTTCATCTGAGTTGGCATCTTCGTATTCAGGCTCTTTTTTCTGGCATAATTTACTCCAATACCCCTTTGGTACTAGGAAAAACAGAACTGATGCAACTATACTAGTTATAACGATAATGATAATAATTATTGAACCAGAAATAATAACTGCTTGCTGATTTGCTGATGGTGATGGAGATGGCGGTGGTCTGATCCTTGGTGGAGGTCTGCATTTTGTAAAAAATATATAAAAAAAGAAGAGGAAAATCATGATTTTAATTAAAAAAAACTGACGAAAATTTTTTTATTATTTATGAAAAAAAAATCATTGGATTGAGGAGGAACCATATAAAAAAAGTGTGTTTTTAGCATGATTTCATGATATAGTTTTGTTTGTTTCGAATAACTCTTATTAGAGGAAACCAATATTCAAAAAAAATCATTTTGATATTTATTTGAGTTTCTTTTGTTTTCCTATGAATATGTCATAAATAATGTTTAAAAATTAAATTATCTTAGCAATTTTATGACAAAAAAAAATTAAATAAATAAAAAGTTTGTTATTACCCATCTAAATTTTCTAATTGTAAAATTTTGAATATTTTTCGGAAATTGAGGGTGTTAATTTGAAAAGTGGCTTTCAATTGATTTTTTAATTCAAAATATAATTTTGTAGATATATTAATTATGTATAGTATAATATAATATTATTAGTTTAACAAATTCAATCAATTCAAAATCCATCCTTCTGAATTCTGATACAGATCCATAAAAATATAAAAAATTAAAATAAAGCTAAATTCTCGCTTTGAAAAAGATTTTTAAAGATACTAAATATTAAGGGTGCACCCGTATGTATGTTTATTTGAGAGGAGGAGGATTACCCTCTCAATTTTGAGGGATTCGTTAGTTTATTTTCTCGATGAATATGCAATAAAATTTGATTTTTACCTTATCAATATACTTCATATAATATACACATGTTCATGTAAAAACTTTTTCCAAAATCCTCAGGAATTAAGGGATTTTTGAATTTTAAGAATTTTTTTCGAATTTTTTCGAAAAAAAAATATTTTCAGAACAGCCTTAACGGCTAAGATTTAGGAACAATGTTAAGTATCAAAAAGAAAGGAGGTCTGATATAGACAACATATATCGTTGAAGGTTGAAAAAATCTCTAATATTTGAGCCCAAAATTTCAAATTTTAATTTTTTGAAAAAAGAGGCCACCCGTATGTACGTTTATTTGAGAGGAGGAGGATTATATTTTTGAAAGGGTGAAACATTATGAATATGTTAATTATATAATAATATGTATTATTATAAAAAAGAAAAAATAAAGCACGTTAAAATTTTTCTTTCTTGATTTTTTACAAAATCTACTTAGAATTATGCAAAATATGACTAAATAATTATAAATTTCAAGTTAAATTTTAATTTTGATAAATAATTTAAATTTCAAAATATCAAGTTCAGTTCGACTATGTATGTAGTAATTCCTCAATAAAGTGCCAAAACCCTATTAAAATATATGAACATTTTCAACATTTTAATGTTTTTATTTAAAAATTTGATGGAATATGAGCTTCAAACAATTATTATGTAAATAAAAATAATTAAATATATGTATTTATTCGTATTACAACCGTAGTAAGTCGATTCTTCCTTTCTTCTACTGAGATTTGAATTTGATTTCGAATTGTAAAGAGATTCAAAGGGAAAATACTAGCGGATAAAAACTACCTCCATGAAAGGGTCATAATGGAGTCAAGTTGTATTTTTTGATATTTTTTGCTTTTCGAGCCTAAATAGGTAGCCAAGATAATGCCTAAAAATAAGGTTCTAAATTCTGAAGTTTACATGATCCTCTCGTGTGCACCCTTAATTACCATTAAATAAAAATTTATCAATTACTGAGATCTATTCATGTTCATTCACGGTGACACCCCTCATATTTTACATAGATTAATATGAGGATACAGTTATATAGAAAATATCTTGCTAAGCCTTTCAGATGGCGATATATAAGGACTATAACCATCACACTTATAAGGAAACATTTCAAGATTGAGAAAGTGTGTCCATGCAGCCTTAAATGATCTTTAAAACTATGCATAGTTATCTTTACCTTCAAGGTGGTAACATGTACAATATTTGAGATGATTATTTTTCGATATGAAAATGAAATTGTAATACATAATATGGAATCAGGCAAAAAATTACTAATAAGTGATGAAGAATATTGGTACATGTTATGAAATTAGAAAAATTTAGGTAAATAAAGAAAAAAAAAAGAAATATATAAATCAAAACAAAATATTTAACAAAAATACAACAAATACATTATTCTGTAGTATATTTGGAAAAGTGTTCAATATAATTAATGAGGTAATGATCAATTATTGAGTGGGGATCTTGAGGAACGCGATTTATTTGTTTATTTTGATCTACAATGGTTTCTGTAATATTATTAGTATTACTCATACCTATCCAATAGCATTTGCCCCCTGGAACTGTAGATAAGCGGAATACTTTTTTATTTGTAAGTTTATCGTAGATATCTGATGTCTGTTCTGTTAGCAAACTCATAAAATGTGGTTTGAGATTGATTTTTGTGCCATCATCGAATTTGTTAAGCAGCTGAGCAAAAGTATTATTAATTTGGTCTTTTGTAAGGCCAGAAACAGTACCATAAGTTGACCTTATGTAATCAGAATGAATGTTAATACTATTAGTGCTAACGTAATCGTGTGCGTTGATTATTGTTGCAGAATAGTTTTTAATCAATAAAGAACCTTCATAATCAATTGACGGAACTGGTCCAAATCCTACTGAGTATACATTATTGATAGAATGATTATAGTAGTGAATAATTAAATTCAAAATATGGGCAACAGAAGCTCCATATGAATGCCCGGTGATGTATATCTCTGAGTATTTCTGATTGAGATAATATCCGATCTTATTAAATGTGTTTATCGATGCGCGATAGTAACCTGCTGGAAAAGTACCGTATTGAGTCCTTAATTCTGCACTATCAACAAGTGTATCTAAGTCATATTGTGAAGCTGATCCGCGAATTGCAATAACAAGTCTAGATCCTTCGGAATTGATACTAAATTTGGGATAATACTTTGCATTATGTGTAAAATTAAATAAAAGAGTCGAATTTTTAATGGTTAATTTTGGATTATACTCTCTCGTAGAATAATCCAGCATTCGTTTCATTGTAAGTAGAGAAATATTCATTTTTGGATGGAAAAAAAAAATAATCGTTCCAAACAACTCTTTCAATGGAAATATATTAAAATTGGGTTTTCCTATTTATGCTTAACTCAGAACTATGAAAACCAAATTGATTCAATCGGATAATGTCACTTTTTTCAAATGATGAGATAAAAGAATAGTCATTTCTCAGTCAAAATAATAAGCAATTCATGGCCCACATGAGAATCAAATAAACCAAATCATATAACACCACATATACCTGAATATAATCAGTTGTTGCTTATCTCTTACCCTTTATTTCAATAGTTTTTTTTACATCGTTTTTGATTTGATAGAGAAAAAAAAATTTTATTTGCAGGATGATAAATTTATCTCTTTTTGTTCATTTCATCCCGCATTTTCTTTTACTTTTGATTTCATGGAAGATGACACTTGGCCCTGGAGTCCTTTTCTTTCATAAACTCAAATGTTTCAGCTTATTAAAGACACCCATATTTAACGCTGAAGATTTACATGATTCAACGCAAAGCAACAACGATAAAGCATCAAATTCTTTTACTCTCAACGCATTTCAACTTGTTAAAATCCCATTAGTTCAAGATTTCTTTTTCTTACTCGGATTACCAGGTTTATATTTCTTCTTATACGCGATTTATCATATCTATAAGTATGAGTTTATGGAACCTGATATATCTTTGTTCTATTTAACAATACTCTTGTTAATTATTCCTTGTTTCAAATTATTGAAGATGGAAAGAGAATATTTATCATACTATCCTATATTCTATGTCCTAATGGCATTTAATTTTACGGCATTTTTGTATTTTACTCGTTTTCTTGATTTTGGTAACCTTACAAAACGAGATTACATAGAATTAGCAATTATTTCATTCCTTGAATCAGTTTTCTTTTCACCTGCTGGCATTATTCCGGGAAGAAATTACTATAATTACGTTCATCCTGATCTTGATCTCGTAAACTATTCAGGGTTCCGTTCAATATTGCTCACACTTTATTCCAAGTTCAGTATGTCACTTATTTATGTTTGGCATTATATGAATTTAGTTGATTTGATTGCTTTCTTTATTATTGCCTTAGCAAAGGATTTCCATACTGCAGTTAATTTCATCATTATATCAACAACAGTATTCTGCCTTCTAAACTTCGTTGTTACAAAGAAAATGATACAATTCCAACTAATTACTCTTCTTCTCCCTTTCTTCAGGGTTTCGAAGACCAAAGAAGCTCCAAAGCTCAAGGCACTTATAAGATCCCTAGGACCACATACTTTTGGCATGTGTGTACTTCCAATTGCACAAATTCTTCTTTTGATGTACATTGTTCAATGTTATATTACTAAGAAAGATGCTACGTTCTTCCTCGCTATACTATTAAATGGTATTTGCATTCAAGCATCTCAAACTTTGATTTCTCTGAAATTAACAATTGGAAATCCATTTGGATTATCACTATTCTAATCATAAATTTTTTGTTTTGAACATAAAATCTCTAAGCACATTTTCAATTTTTTTTTTGAAAATTTTTGGTTCATTTAAAAATGGCAAGAAGAAAGTGTAATAAATTTTTGCAAAGTTTCCTTTCAAAAAATTGATAGAATTGTAAATCGTAAATTTTTTTTTTCAATGGATCGAAATTTCAACTATAAATAAGTTTTATTATACAGGCTATATTCAAAACGCCACATTTTCATCAGGAATATATATATTAAAAGTATGGGGTTCTCAAGGTGGAGTTATTGGTGATATAACTTCTGGCCTTGGAGCTTATACAGAAGGTATTATCAAATTACGTCAAGATACAAAACTTAACATTTATGTAGGTCAACAAGGTGAATGCAAGAATTACCCAATAACAAGTATTTTTTATAATGGTGGTGGAAATTCGAATGGTGAAAACAATGAAAAATCCTGCACAGGAGGCGGTGCTACGTTCATAACTTTTGATGGCAATGTTAGAGACATCATAATTATTTCAGGCGCCGGAGGAGGTGCTAAAAAGCATATGAAAGGTGGTTACGGAGGGAAAATTGCTGGAAATGGTGAAGGTAGCGATGGTTATTTTGGTATGGGTGCTACTATTTCCTCTCCAGGCCGTGGAGGGAAGTATCCTGGTAACCAAAACCCATATTATCCTAGTTGTGATGCCGAGAGTGGCACTTTTTTGAAAGGTGGCAATGCCTGTTCAACAGCCACAGTAGCGTCTGGTGGTGGTGGAAGCGGATATTATGGCGGAGGTGGTGGTGCTGATCAGGCAGCTGGTGGGGGAGGTAGTAGCTTTGCTAGCAACTTCCTCAAGAATGTAATATTTAAAAATGGAAATGAAGAATTCATCCAGCCAGACGGGAGCACTAAAATTGGGCACTCTGGAGATGGATTTGTTTCTATAGAAAAATTATCTGCTCTAACTATTCAATGCAATTATAATAATTATAGCTTGTTGTCTGTTATCAACATGTTTTCTTTAATTTTTATATCTAGTGAATAAAATATATCAAGCATCAAATGTTTTTAATTAATTTTTTTTTTTATGAAATCATAGACTATGATCTCAATGTTGGAATTTGACAATCTTTTGACATCACTAAAACTTAATTTGAACATTGAGATCAATTGAATTCAATATATCGATATTTAAAAAATGATGAAATGAACCATTATAATCTTTTTCATTGATATATGCACCTTGTGGAAAATTCTCATCTAAGGGAGTTCATATGATCTTCCTTTCTTATTTGATATTGAATTATTTTGTTCCATTTTTTCATAAAATATATTCAAAAACCAATAAGATAGTCGACAGCATATGTCTGTTTAAAACGCAAATGGTTGTTTAGGCAAATCGAATCTTCTTGGCAGATTAATTGTCATTTGACATCAACTCAAATTTTGAATTAAAACATTAGAATGCTATTTCTTCTATCTCTTTCAAACAGCTACGTATTTGATTTTCAGCCAAAAGTATCTGACGAATACGCTACTTTATTGCGCCCCTATAGCGGTCGCATTTCAATCTTTAATCACAAACGTGATAATCTCGAAAAAGATTATTCAACAACTGATCTCAATTCCATTGTTGATCAAATATCCAATGATTTCCATCTCGAAAATGAAAGAGTTGCTTTTTATTTTGGACGTACAAAACATGCAAAATTATCCAAACAAGTTTTCTATAGGATTGATTTTAATCAAAGAGATAGGATGGCAAGATCCGTATACCTTGCTGGCACTGTATTTAAAGTCACTAAAGAAAATGGTGTTTATAATATTAAATGCCGTCAAGCAAGAATAACAGGTTCTCTTCAAGCAATATTTTCTGCTAGAAAAGGAGATTTAATTCCAAATGATGAACCTCGATGGGTTATTTCAGCCTATCAGCAATTGACGGGAGAACAAATTACTCAGGTCTACAATTTAATGTACAAGCAGATTGAAGGCCAACTCAATGCCTATAAATCCATTTAAACATTGAAACGTTTAAATATTTTGCAAACGTACTCCTTTTTTTCTTGAATAAGTTATCTAATTCCTCATAAAATAAAATGCTCTAAAAATAGCATATGCATATTCGATGTAATCAAATCATATCAAATGAATTTGCCGTGATTCCAAATATCATAATTGTAATTCATTTGATCCATAACATTTGTAAAACACAGATTTTCAAAAAAAATTAAAAAAGTATTCCGATACGGGGAGTCGAACCCCGATCCTGTGGATGAAAACCACATATCCTAACCGCTGAACGATATCGGATTTACATTAACCTATTCTAAGATTAATTGGTAATAAATAAATATCACTTTTTCATATTGATTAATTGTTTTTTCTGAAATATATTAGTATTTATGATATATTATGTAAATTTCGTCATTTAGTCAAAGAATATTGATTTGGATTTCAAAAAACTTTGAATCTTCAAAATAATGACATTGATGCTGTGAACAATATTTATGATATGACTAATAGCTTACAAACATTCAACAAAAACATAAACTTCCTTGAGGGAACCAAAAAAAAAAGTCAATGAAAAGGAAGTCACCAGCAGGAACCATTGATTCTTTCTTTAATGCATCAAAAGAAAAGAAGCAGGCTTCCATTGATGAGTTAATGCCTATACCCCGCAGGCAATTGACTGTACAAAAAACGCAGCAACAAAAAGGAGTAATTCATATACAAATTCCTTCACTTTCAGACGAATCATCGATCAATGAGGATAAAATAAAAGAAATTATGGCATATCTCAAAGAAGGAATTCATCTTCTTTTTGATGATAAAATTCAAAATGCAAATTTTGCAAAACTCTTTACGAATGTTGAATACATTTGTCGTAACAAGACTCCAGAATATCTTTACAAGTCAATTTCTGAGGATATGCAAGAAGCTGCACTGAATTTTATCAATTCCATCTCAGAAGAGTTCGATATCACCTTGATATCCCAAAAAATATCATTATTTGAGAAATGCCTTGATTATTTCCTCCGTACTTTCCTATACCTCGATCGTTCTTATATATTTCCACTGAGAATTGACGGATTCACAAGTTTGTCAGAGATAGTCTACTCGTATATCAGAAATGGAATGAGCAAAGAACTTGCTGATCTCATTTCTGATCAGATTCTCATTACTATTTCGAAATATCGTCTTCATGAGGAAATTAAGCTCTCTGAACTCAAAACAGGCCTCAATTTTGCCAAATCTACGAAGTTCTACAACGACCATCTCGAACCTACTCTTCTAATCCAAACAAAAGATTATTTCGAAGATATATCTTCTCATCTCAGTCTAAAAGACCTAATTAACTGGAATTACAGCTCCAAAGAGATAGAGACACAACTTCAGGAGTGTGGTCTTGAGAAATCCACTTATTTATCCATTGATTCCATGCAAAATGAAATTGTTCTCAAAAAAGCCGGCCAAAGGGTACTTTTTTCACAAGAATTCTATGATATGATTGATCAATTCGACAAAGAAGAGCTCAAAAGAGTTGTTTCGACCTTTGACAAAGAAGAATTGCGAAAATTATTATTAAAGTCCGTTTCCTCATATTTTTCGACCAAAATCAAATCCACAATACAGAGTTCAACCGATCAGACCCTTATTCCAGACATTTTGCGCATTATTTCGAAGATATCAGATTTTGATCAATTTATTTTCGAAAATTCGCGTGATGCAGTCAAAACCATCAATGAATCTGTATCAGCGTCCATGTCCAGTCAAAGAGACCACATTGCTGAGTATCTTGCCCGTTACATTGACAGTGGCAATCCATTAGTTGGCCCGTCATTAATTCTATTCAAATTAATCGACGCGAGTGAGGTTTTTGAGAGCACGTACTTCCACTTATTTGGTCGGAGATTTTTATCATGGAATGTCGATGTCCAAAGGGAGAACGAGTTGATAGATACACTCCAAATGAATGCATCTAAGGAGTACACTGATAGATTGGTCAAAACAATCAACGATTATAATCAAAGTAAGAGAATCTTGCAGCCAACGAGTGATGGAATGGAATACAAGGCAATGGCATTGTACGAAAGAGACTGGAGTACGAATGAAGGCGAAATTAAGTTCCCAGAACAAATTGAAATATTAAATGAAGAATTCAAGAAGAGATACATGAAGCAACAGAAGACTGATAGTCACATAGTGTTACACTTCTCGGCCGCACTCTCCAATTGCGTTTTGAAGGTAAATAATAAAAGTGAAATCAAAATGTCGGGAGAACAGGCCATAATTGTATTACTACTATCAGAAAAAGGTCCTATGAATGTTGACGACATCCACAATCATACAGGAATCAACGAATCCCAGATAAAAATAAATTTAGATATTTTATCTAAAAAACCACTGAATTTGTTGATAAAAGGTGATGATGATAAGTGGTCAGTTAACAAAGATGCTCAATTCCCTGAGAATTACAGTTATCCGTCAACAAGAAGTGGAAATCTTCAGTTGCAAAGAGCTGTTATTGATAACGATATCAACTACATAAGAACTAATATGATTATGTCATGTATGTACAAGATATTGAAAGAATTTAAGACCCTGAAGTTGGAAGAACTCATTTCAAGGGTAAAGAAACAGTTGAACTTCTTCCCTGAAACAGAGAAGTTGATGTTCGTAATAAATGACCTCAAAAATAAAGATGTGCTGACTCAGGACGAAAACCACGTAATTAGATACGTGCCTTAACTGTATAAATTGTTTTATTTATTATAAATCTACATTTTTTGTTTGATTTTTAATGTTTTATCGAAAAATTCAAAATAAAATTTCATGATTTTGATCATTTTCTTTTAAAAATCTATTGAATATGATTTATTATGATTAGAAATTGATATTATCCCTTGATGTTCTTTGATTATTTCAGAAATTCAAAATTTTTTTTTGTAATTTGTATGATTTTCTTAAAAACATCTACTCATATCGATTTGAATTGATAATTAATGAATGATTTGTTTTATCTGATCTTATTTTGTTATAAATTCTAAATTTATTTTCATGAATTTAATGTTTTTTTATAAAATTTATGGATAAACTAATTTAACATGTAAAATTATTATAATTCATTCATATGGATTTGTTGAATACTTTCTTGATTTTTCCAAATTTTTCTTGTTTTTGAAAAAATGAAAATAATTTTAACAATTTTGATGTTCAAATTATCGATTTTGAAAAAAATTTGGAATTCAATTATTCTCACACTCCCCATAAAAATCATATTTAGATCGTTTGGGCTTAAAAATGAATCATTATTGAAGATATATTTTGGATATAAAAAATAATGCAAAAATTTATTACGTAATGATAGAGTTCTTTTACAGTTTAATGGTGTGATGACTATAATTTAAACAAACAACAGCCTTGTTACTTTTTTGCAGCTTTCTTTTGAATTTCAATGACTTTCTTAGCCTGTAATGTCCAGAAAATAGGTACTTTTGTATCGATAGTTACTTCTTTTGCAGCTACTTCGTTACTTGAGCTGATGAATTTGCCCATTGCGAGAGTTTGGCCGTTTAAGTTCCATCTCAAGCCTTTAGTCTTAAGAGAAACTGGTTTTAATAGCGGGAGTAGTCCGCAAACGTTTGTTGTGACTTTTTGAGGAGTCAAAATTTTTGTTCTTCCTGGGAAGATCCAATTAGAAAAGTTGCTATCATCAGCAAGAATTATGGATAAATCCGGACGTGATAATGCTGAATGAATTTCTGCAGCTGTTTGATCGAATCTTCCATCAAAAGCGCCTAAAAGTAAGATCGGGTTCTTGCATTTCATCTCTGAAAGCAAGTTAATAGCTTTCTCTGCATCTGTAAAGTTTTGATTTTTAAGATCTACAAATTGGGTACCTGCGAGTTCGAATTCGTGCTTAATTTCCGGTCTTATTGTCTTGATATCTCCAACAACAGCATCTGGTGCAAGAATATCGTGATCCTTGTCATGATCTTGTATATCCCAAATTTTATTCGCTCCTCCATCAACACAGATGCGAATATTCGCTTGCTTCCATACTTTATCGAAGTATTTTGGAAGTTGACTGTTTAAAGTAATTGCAGCATATGGAAGTCCATGCTCAAGTGGATTTGAAACAATCATTTTTGTTTTTTTTTGTTTTTTATTGATCGTGTTCGTTCTTGGACTGTATTCAATAGAATTTATGCAATCAAAGATTATCGATTTATATTATAGTAACAAATGAACTTGCAGTACATCCATTTTCTCAAAAAAAATGGCTTATGTAGATCATCCTTCGAAATTAGATACCATTTTACTAGTATTGCTTGAAAGATTCTTTTAAAAATGCAAGACTTTGGCTAATATATGACAAACAATTATTTGTTTTTCAACCTGAAAATACTGACATTTAAAATCATGTTGAAATTGAGCCAAACATATCTACATTGAAGTTTAGAGCAAATTTTATAACTATTTGTATCTTGATTTTCAATCCAAAAGGGAATAATATTAAAGAATTTTGCAATAATATGCTTTTCTTGAGAAATAATCTCCTTATTCCTTTGAAAATACATTGTCTACCATGTGAATAGCCTTTTTGATAAACATTCCATTAACTTCATAACTTTCGATATACATATTGCATATTTCTATATTTTCCTCAGGTAAAATACTAGGTATGCCAAATTGAAATTCTTGACAAGAGATATTTTTTGTATAAATAAAGATATAATATGAATGAATATAAAAAAAGATATTTTGATTCATTCTCATTACTATCACACATATTCAGACATATGACAAATATATTTAGGTTCAATTTTAGATATGTGGGTGTGAATTCGCATTTTTTTTCAGGAGTCGTAAAATCGCTCTCAAATCAAGCGAATTCCGGACAATCTAATGATGACAAGCTAGAATAGGATTTCTTTTCAAAAAACGAATTTTTTATTGCAATCTGATCACAGTGTCCCTTAGAAATAGAACAAAAAGTGCCAATGATCTGATCAACTTTTAAAAACTTTAATTCTGTATTAACAATATATCATAAATGAATATTTATACCCGAAATTAAAGTTTTAAAAGATGATCGGAAATTGGTTATTTTTGAAACATCATTATTTGGACCTAATTCTTGGATCATTTAAATAGAAAGTTGAAATGTTTTATGAATTTATGAGAGATTTCGAAAAGATAAAACTAAAGTACTCACAAAATCTAGATTGAGAGGCAGTCAATGACTTATGAGGGGAAATTAACGCATGGAATTTAATATTATTTAGGTTGATATTCTTGCTTATTATTTCAGAAAAAAATCTTAAAAATTTCAATATGAAAATTGAAAGCAATTCAAAAAAATTGCTAACATGTAAATTTTAATATCCTATGCATAATTTCATATTTTGAACATTTTTTATTTTTGTTTAAAACTTAAAATTTTGCGAATTTAATATAATTTATAAAATATAATACGTATATATATTTAAAATACACTAAATTTAATTGTTAATTGACGTTTTTGGGAATGAATTTTATCAAAACATGCCTGAATCCGAAAATTTGAAAGAACGAATTACACAATCATATATGTAGAATTCAAAATACAAACTTAAAGATTGTATACGTTTAAAATTATTCAGATTGTGTTTGATTTCCACTCATTCTGTTTCTTTTGAACTCTAACACTAACATTTCATGATGATTACATGATCCATTTATACATGGTTGAATTGTTCCAGATTCTACCAGAAAATCAATCCAAATTTCTCAATGCATTCATGTTGATTGGACAAAATTTAAAATTTATCAGCCTGTTTCCAGAGAAACTCATATATTCCCTAATGAAATGTAATTTTTGCTACATTTATTTCAATCAAATTTCAAAAAATTGACTGCAGAGCTTGAAAAGGTGATGAATTGTAATAAACAGAAATTCATCAAAAGTGACAGCTCTCAATTTTTTGACATTTGTAAATTCTAAATTGAATGAGAAAAATGAAATAATACTAAGCATAATACAATATTCTAGATTTAATTATAATTAGGAAAAAGTTAGTTTTGAGAGTACTTTTCATAGGCATATAGAATGAAATCTTCTGAAAAATAATATCACATAAACTCATATTATTTTCTAATATATAACTATTTTATATAAAAATCAAATTAAAAAAAAAAAAAAAAAAAAAAAAAAAAAAAAAAGAAAAAAAAAAAAAAAAAGGTAGTGGGGCTTCCAGGCACTTCGTGCCTTCTAGCCCTGAAGATGTTTAGTAATAAATGAAGTTTTTATTCGGAAAATTGTTAGTCTTCTGGGTCGAAAACATTATATAATGTTTCACTTTTCACAAATTATATATGTTTTCATGCTTTGTCACTTTTCTGTCACTTTTCGGGTAAAAACATTTTTATATATATATAAATGAATTTTACAAAACCACCGTTACCGTTCTTTGGAAATAAGAGTAAATGTAAAGATATTATATTGAGAGAACTTAAGAAACTACCGAATGGTCTAACATTTGTAGATTTGTTCGGTGGAAGTTTCTATATATCCCATTTGTGCCATATAATATTTCCAGACTCAAAGATTATATGCAATGACTTCGACAACTATATGGACCGTCTCAAACATATTCCAGACACAAACAAAATATTGAAAGAGTTAAAAGAAAAGATTCAGATAGGTAAGATGGAACGTATACCATTAGATAACAAAAATATTGTGAGAGAGGTTTTGAAAAAAGCAGAATATATAGACTGGGATAGTATATCTGCTAGACTATTATATAGTGGTGCTATAAGAGTTCATGACATTGAAACACTTATGTCAAAAGTTTTATATCTTAACTATACAAATGTTTTCAAAGAGGACATAGAAAAATATATTGAGGGTATAGAGTTTGTGAGATGTCATTGGACAGAGTTGTATGAAAAATATAAAGACAAGGAAAATGTTTTCTTTATAGTGGACCCGCCGTTCTATAACACATGGGATTTTCAATACCAAGTAGACTGGACTTTGAGAGACTCTTTAGAAACTTTAGACGTTTTACATAACCATCCATGCTTTTACTTTACATCCGATAAAAGTGGCTTGGAAACCGTTATGAGATGGTTAGAGGACATACATGACTATGAGTTTAGATACGATAAGATAGAATATGAGAGAGGTCCTATAAACTGGAGAAAGTGTCATAACAAAGAAATTTTACTAGTAAGTAAATGTGGTTTGAAATAGGACTACTTGTTTTAGGTTTTTTCCATTGTGTCATTTACTTATTTGACGTGGCAGAAAGATATAGAGAATATGAAGATGAACCAATGCCTGCAAATGTTCAGCATATGTACTCGTAAGAGATATTTTTATCTAATATTAAATGGACGCACAGAACTTAGCGAATGCACAGCAACCTGGACAACCAAACCCAGAGAATA
Organism: Trichomonas vaginalis G3; assembly: GCF_026262505.1. Taxonomy (NCBI): domain Eukaryota; phylum Parabasalia; order Trichomonadida; family Trichomonadidae; genus Trichomonas; species Trichomonas vaginalis. The sequence continues at coordinate 15,602,814 of NC_067207.1, forward strand.
TTCCAAATGAAGTTAGAATACAAACTGCAATGGCAAACTATGGTCAAGTGCCAACAGATGTACAAATGCAAACTGCCATGTCAAATGACGCTGCGTTAGGTTTGCCACCATGGTATGCAAATATGAGATGGAAAGAGTTTTATACAAACCCTGAAGTGGGATATAAACAACTCTATGCAGATGACGCGAACACAGGAGTTGACCCAGAATATGTTTTCTACCAGAGGAGAAACAGAATGTATGAGCTCCAGTTAAAGAATGCTATGGAACTCAACAGGAAACGTAAGAGACTAGGCGGACATTAGATTTTTACATATAGTAAAATGGGTTTCTTCAGTAGTATTGGAAACTTCTTTCGAAATGTTGGAAGAGGTATATGGAATGGAATAAAAACCGTAGGAAGAGGAATTTGGAACGGAGTCAAAAATATTGGTAAAAGAGTAGGTCAGTTCGTTGGTATTATACCTAAAGACCCTGAAAGAACAAGCTCCTGTCATACAACAGCCTGAACCTGCACCACAGTCTAGTTGGCAACCAAATCCAACACCTCAACCGTATTAAAAAATTATATTTTTACCGTTCGATAGTAGTTGTATATGAAACTAAGTTCTAAGTAAAACGCATGGTATAATGGAATTATTCTTTTTCTTCCATCTGTAGTAAACCATACTTGAAAGTCTGAAATACTTCCACTTGGTGGTTCGTATAACTTTGTAGGTTTTTCGTAAAAGTCATTTGCCAAGCATAAGAAAGAGTTTTGGGCGCCAGAAAATGAAGCATGAACAATAATAGCAGCTGGGTCGAAAACATCTTTAAATAAATATGGTTCATCTCTTGCATATCGACTGTAAATATTTGCTAAAGGAAGTTCGACTTTCTGATTTAACATTCTTTGCAAATAATACCATGACATTGCAGTGAATTCTGTATATATTTGTTCGTCTTTCTTTGGATTGTCTTCGTAGATTTGAAATGACACTTGTGAATTTTGTTTGTCATATACAATTCTCACATAAAGTGTGCTCTCGGTATTTGCATATTCATCAGCATATTTTGCATAACATGAATTTATTTTATCTTCTATATTTTTTAACGCAGTCTGTAGAGAAGATGAAAGGTCAACTTGTATTAGCTCAATTTCTTCCCACATTTTTCGTTTCCCTTCAGATATATAATCTATATGAAACCTTACAATAAATGGAAAACTTTTATCTTCTACAGACACAAACTTCATTCTACGAAAGCCAATAGCTTTTGTGACAGATGGGTCTCTTAGCCATCTTAATGGGTAGTCAAAACGATAGCCTTCATGCTTTACGGTCTCTGTCTCAAACTTTTGACCGACATTAGTAAAAAGTTCATCTAATGGTTTAGTTGTAGCAACTCTTGAATTTTCTTTTTCTATTGGAAGCATATTTTATCTAGAATAAAAATGTCAAATGAAACAGCGTCTATGAGAGAAATACAACACAACCGACAACTCATTATACAAGCTCTAAATAAGAACACAACAAACTTTTCAAACTATTCTAAGATATCTGAGTCATTGAAAGAAGGAAACTTAAAACTGACATTAAACCCAATGACAGATGAGTTTCTGTTTCAAGACAATAAGAACCATACTGTCTGTATAAATCCAACAAAAGGAACTTTAAACGAGAAACCTATAAATGAACTTCTTTTGAAAGCAGATGTTGACAACAAAGCTGACAAAGAATATGTAGACGATGCAATAGCAAAAGAAGAAGAAAGAGCTAACAATGCTTATGCAACAAAAGAACATACTCATCCTGAACTAGCAGACAAAACATATGTTGACAATAAAATGTCAAGTGAAGTGACAAGAGCTGAAAACGAATATTCTAAAAAGACTCATACACATTCTATATCTGAAATAACAGACTTACAAGAAACCTTAAACAGTAAAAGTGCCGTTGGACATACACATACCATTGCAAATATTACAAACTTACAAGAAACCTTAAACAGGAAAAGTGACGTTGGACATACACATACCATTGCAAATATTACAAACTTACAAGAAACCTTAAACAGTAAAAGTGCCGTTGGACATACACATACATCTTCTGAAATAACAGACTTAAACGTTAGCCTTGAAAAGAAAGCAGATAAAACATATGTCAATGAAATATACCAAAGTTTAGTTGGAACAAAAAATATTGAAACTATTGTTGGTGACTTTTCTGTCAATGAAGAAAATAAATATTTTAGATGTGAGTTTGTACACTCCTTAAGAAATGGTATACGGTATAAACTCATTCCGAAAAATAACAATGAAATGTATGTAAGCTATATAAAGAATGATGGTACACAAGTTAAAGTTCCATTAGACAACAACTGCTACTTAAACTTATATGGAGACGAACAAAAGAAATATTTAAGAGTTTATGAAATGACAGATATGACATTGCCTGACCCAGCTCCAGTACCATATTATTATGACTATGGTGTTGACGCACGTGTAGACCCAAAAAAGCAAACATTATATTTAGAATATTATAGATATAAAAGATATAATGCAATAGAAAAAACGAGAATAGTATACTATTATGAAGATGACAGAAATAAATATTATAGTCAAGATTTTACCTACCCTGAAAACATAAGATTATATTATAAAAATATTCTGACACAAACCAGAAGAAACCTGAAATAGTTGCACTATATTTTAAGTTCAAAAGAGACAATCCTATAATGTCTCATATGTTTGATTTAATGAACCCAGTAGGTTCTATTTATACATCTATGGAAGCAAGAAGTCCTCAAGTAATGTTTGGTGTTGGTGCATGGAACAAATAGTCGACAGGTTTTTGTATTGTGCAAACTCTTCAAAGGAAACAGGTGGAAGTAAAACGATTTCAGGTGAAAATTTACCTGCACACAGTCACTACATAGATTTAAGTACATCTCAAGCAGGTTGGCATAAGCATAGATATTGGGATTGGTCAGGAATGACAAAAGGTAAAGGATATGATGTTAAAGACGACGTTAAGTTTGCTATAAATTGTTACTGGGATGACACTCAGGAGAAGGAAACCATACACATTTCGTTTCAGGATATACACAAACAACGGGACAAAGTAAAGAATACATGCCACCTTACATGACAGTTTACGCATGGTATAGAATTGCTTAGTCGTCATTTTCAACTTCTTTAGCATATTCGTCAGGAGTTGTCTTATATTTGTTAGGAACTGTTTTTGAAAGTATACCACCTTGAACTTTGACAAGTTTGAAACGAGGTCTGACAATAGTCGTTTTATCTTCTGCTTGCAGTCTGTACATTTTGCCATGTTTGCCTAAAACTTCATAATATTCTCTTGTATACTTTCTTCTATTTTTACGAACACGAATGTGAGTACCTGTCGGGTTCCCATTGTTTGTCATAGTCAATAGTATTTTCATATGGGTCGCGTTTAGGTATTTCTATTTTTACTTTGTCACCTTTCTGAAGTTTGAAGCCCGGCATTCTTTCTTGTTTGTCTCTTTTGACTAAATTATTAAATATATAGTCTTTCTCTAAGTCAGGGTTGTTTTTCATTTCTTCGGGGGAGTGGTTTCCCAAACCTTTTTGTTTACGGCTATTGTAAATATTTAAAACTTGTCTCATCTTTGCCATGGAGAAGTGTCTATATTTGTCGTCATATGACATTTCATTTGCTTCACCACCTTGTGGTTGGTTTAAGTCTCTTAACATTTTTATACAACCGTCAATGACACCAAGAGCAGAATGGTTTTGGTCGACAATGAAATATTGGTTTACATTTTTTGAACGCAGATAGTTTTTACATCATCTGATTTGAAAGAACTTTCATAGTCAGATGTCAGTTTTGTTGGATGGTATTTGTCAACGAATATTGTCAAAGCAGTTTTCACATCTAAAATATTTTTGGACCATAATGGTATGGCTTCACAGTATCTTGTGTTTTGACCAACAAATATTAGCCAGTATGGTGGTCCATCTTCTCTATACCTCGGAATGTTTTCCAAGATATCCATAAACCAAGCATTTGGTGTTGAACTAAAGATTTTTATCATGAGTGCTTTCTTTGTTGCCTTAGAAACATAGGGGTCCTTGTTTGGATTCGTCATTTTTTAACCCATAAGAAATGGGTTTATTTGGCGCATTAGCAGGAGTTGCATCCAGATTTTTGCCCGCAGTGGGAACAATAGCCAGAGGTGTATTTGGAGTTGGAAGGAAGATTTTGAGTACATTAGGTATATTTAAAGAGAAAGCACAACCTATTATACAAACTGTACAGAAAGGTTGGGATGTAGCACGAGATGCAGCAAATCTTATTCCAAATCCTGAAACAAGAGGAAAAAGTTCAAGGATGGATGGACAATGTAGGAAGACAAGCAGGAACTATTATAACAAAGCAAATGACTACTATAACCAAGCAGGACACTATATGGACCAAGGTGAAAGATTCTTTAACAGAGGATATAACCATGCACAACAATGGGTAAACAATAACCAACCTCAACCGCCTCAAACGTGGGGAATGTAAAGTTTTTTACTGAGATGAAATGAACAATACAGCATTGAGACAAATGGGTTCAAGATGGATTTGTCGACTTCCAGCAGTTACACAACGTGTTTGTCAAGTTCTTCCTATACCTCAGGAAGTTTTAGACCGACTTAAAAAACAACAACAACCAGTTGAAAACAAACCAAACTAAAATTTTTTACTGAGATGAAATGACCGAAGAAGTTGAAACGGTAGATTTGACACCACAAACAAAAAGTTCAGAACCATTGTCAAAACCTGTCAAAGAACTTACAGATGAAGAGAAAAATTCAATAATAGAAAGTGCCAGGTCTGGAAATACAAACCCTAACTATAAAGTCACTTTTCATAGAAATGGAACGGCTAGTATCTCAAAAAAGAAACAGACTCTCACAAATAAAATATTGAAGTCTGAAGGAGCTTTCGAGACAACAGATGGAAAAGTTTACTTCACCGACCAACAGTTCATTATAGAACATCTCATTGACTTAGAGTCGAAATATTCTAAACTTTACAACAAACACAAAAAGTTGAAAGGAAAACAAAAACAAATGGCATATGATATTTATGAAGATGTTGACGACACAACTGTTCCTGCAGGTGAGGTAAAGCCCGAGGAACCGAAAAGTGACGAAAAACCGATAGAAGAAGAGAAACCAAAAACTGAAGATAAACCAAAACCAAAGTTTAGTTTCCAAACTAAACCAAGTCAACCTTCATTAGCTGGTATGGGTTGGCGTCAAAGACTTATGGCAGCAGGTGGTTATGTAAAGTAAAGAAAAAAATATTTTTTTATTTTTATAAAAATGCCCCCATATAGAATGGATAGAAAATCTGCTAGAATAAAAGCAGAGTTAGAAAGATATGGTTGGAAAGTTTCGAAGAATTTTAAATATAGGAAGGGAAGACCCATAAAAGTCTATGACAAATTGTCTGGTCTTCGCTACGAAATGGACTTAGAAACAGCGCGCGCAAATTATCCAAACAGACTAGAGAGGTTAGAAGAAGAACGTCTTATGGACATGCCTTTCGATGTTAGTGAACCTCAAGTTGAAGGACACGACGGCTTTGCCAGATTCTACTGGAAACATGACGAACAATTGCATCCTTTGAGAAGGAAAAAAGGAAAAGGTGAAGACGCACATGCTCCCATGGAAAGAACAAGATATGCATATGAAAAGTACCGTGAAGTTAGAAGTAAAATTACATCTGGTCGAACCTTTACAGTAAACTTTGACGAAGGAAAGAACAAAGAAGGCTTCATGGGAGTACTTGCTGCCATACAAGATGGAAATAAGAAAGGATACAATCTCAGACTAACCGTAACAGATTTAGATGGTCATATTTACTATGCACATGGCAATGTCACAACAGCTGCAATGCTTCTTGACGCTTTCAAGACTACAAAGAGAGAACAAATGGTTGACTCCGACTCAGACATTTTGAATGCAATTGAAGGAATTGCAAGTGTCAAGTTCGAATGGTACCAACCTAACCCTCAAGCAGTCAGACAACATGCTGGATACTTCCCCTTCATAAATAAGTCTGACATTGACTTGACAAGGTATGGAATTTACAATTCAATTGAAACAATTGTCAATGAACCTTGCATTCTTACATGTCTCAGGAACTCTGGTCTTGTTACAGATGAGAAAATGAAGTATCTTGAGTCATGTGTGAAGACAAGGTACATTCTCAGAGGTCAATTGGCAAAAATTGCACCGTTGGCAAATGTCAATATCCGAGTCAACATACCTACAGCTAAAGGTTCTTCACATGACGACTATGTTGTTGACTTCAAATTGCCATGGTTGAAGATTGTAATTGTCCACAACCACTTCATGTTGAACGAAAGTCTTATGTTCGGAAAAGGCAAGTGCAACATTGTCAGAGCTGTAAACATTCTTTTCGAGAAAGGTTTGTTGGAACCAATTCCAGATGACAAGCTGACAGAAACTTTTGTACCAAAAGACGAAACAAACTTTTCACTGTTAGCAAGACCAAAAGTTGTTCCAGACAAAGTTCTAGTACAAAAGAAGTACACAGCTCCAAAAGGAGTTGGATTGTTCGGATACCAACCTGAACCAGAAGAACTTCCAATGAGGTTGCAAGAACTTCAAGATGCTATAAACAAACTTCCATTGAGAAATCCAATCGACGTCAAATTGTATTGGAGAGCATCAGAGTTAGCTCAGAAGGTTTTATATGAAACAGGTTGCTTCGACGATGTTTATGAGATAACAGGAGAAGTTTCTCAGAAGATAAGAGACTCACTTGAATTTCCACGAACTGGTCCGATTGGATGCGACAAGTTCGACTCAGATGAAAAGATATACTATGTCGACCTTAACGCTGCGTACATGAGGTTCGTCCAATATATCCCGACTGGAATTCCAAACGAAGATGGTGAGTTCCCGGGAAGGAACTATACAGTTGGAAAAGTCATACAACAACTGTATGATATTAGGAAAGCTTCAAACCCCAAACTTGCAATGACACTCAAATTGCTTATGAATTCGACATGGGGATATTCCATTAAGAAACCTCAAGAGATGAAGAGTAAACATTATGAGAAGGTCGACAACTTTGTTGAAAGGTTCTCCCCTTTTGTTTTGAAGTACGAATTCACTCAAGGTCAAAGTGGCTTAGTAACCACATTAAAACCTATTGTCGAACATTGGTCTTACCCTCAGTTCGCAAAGGCAGTCCTTGACAACTACAACAAATTCTTCTCCGAAGTCAAATCCAAAGTGAAGGTTTACTATGAGAACATTGACGCACTCATGACGAACGAAGAAGGGTACAACAAACTCATTGAAATGGGAATGGTCGGTGAGAAGATGGGCTGTTTTAAGCTAGATAAGGTATTTTCCGAAGTTCATGTAATATCGAAAAGGAAATATTGGGCTGTTAAAGAAGATGGTGAAATAGTTAAACATTGCATGAAGTAAAACGTTGCATGAAATAAAATATTGCATGAAGTAAAAACGTTTTTTAAAACCATATATTTTTACATATATTAAATGTTTCAGGTTGAAAAACAAAGAACAAAAGTAGCAGATACAAAACCGTTAGACTATATCTTTACAAATGCTGGTAGGACAATATCAGATGAAGAAATTTCATCCCGTACTTACAGGTTTGACTTTCCAATTCGTTGGCTTCAAAGTCCTTCAGATGCAAAGGCAATAGGATTTAGAAGAGTTTTGTTTTCAAAAAGAACTAACGCATTTATGTTCGCAGTATATTTTCATGGGCAATATGAAGGTTCTAATGGTCTAATAGACAAATTTGACGAAATGAGAATCTTTACAGTTCGTTCAGACGAAAGTCTTGAGAAAACTCTAAATGACTTTCAAACTCAAATAAACAAATACTACTGGGAATTTCAAGAAAAATACGACTCTTTACTAAATGGAACGTACTATCTAAAACTAGAATACAACAAGATGAATTCCACCGTTTCATTTCAAAGGATTGAAATTAACCCTCCAAGAAGTACAGAGTTTTTATTTTGGGAAGTAGACAAACGTTCTTGGGCACAATTTCTTCGGTTACTAAACCAGAACGAACCATTGCCACCTGACGGTCCGTTTAAATTTATACGCCCACCAGCAGATTTGACAGTTTATAGAAACGTGTTTGACCCTCAAAATGTTATGTGTCATGCAAGTTTCAGTTCAAGCAACAACAGTTTTCTTTGTATCGGTAAGGACTTTTATGACTTTGCTTCTAAATTCTACGAACCACCTAGTAACAGTTTCTCTGACTTTCAAGTTTGGTTCACAACAAACGGTGTGCAACATATTATTCCATTGTACTATGACTTTTATCTCGAATTGTCTTTCATATATAACTACGGAAAAGTGCTGAAAAAGTATTGAATGTGAAGATATTAGAAAATAACATTTTTTCTAACATCGTAGAAAACTCATGAAAACAATTTATTTTTGTGAATATGTAAGCGGCTCATAGCTCAGTGGTATGGGCTACCTCGTTAAAGGCGTCGAAGACCTCGGTTCAAATCCCGATTCGCGCAGGTTTTTTCCTTTTATGCAGTGAAATTTCATGTACATAGGTTACTTTGGTGTTAGACCCTAGTGAAGAAAATAGAACGATATAAGTTTACATTTGTAAGGTTATTTTGGTGTTAGACCCTAGTGAAGAAAATAGAACGATATAAGTTTACATTTGTAAAGTTGGACGATAAAAATCTCTGCTACTGTCAGTAAAAGTACTGCTACTGTCAGTAAAAGTACTGCTACTGTCAGTAAAAGTACTGCTACTGTCAGTAAAAGTACTGCTACTGTCAGAAAAAGTACTGCTATTGTCAGAAAAAGTACTGCTACTGACAGTAAAAGTACTGCTACTGACAGTAAAAGTACTGCTACTGACAGTAAAAGTACTGCTAGGAGCAGAAAAAAGGAAAATTTGAGAGGGTTTTCGACGATAAAGTACTGCTACTGTCAGTAAAAGTACTGCTACTGTCAGAAAAAGTACTGCTACTGTCAGTAAAAGTACTGCTACTGTCAGTAGCAGTACTGCTAGGAGCAGAGATTTTTATCGTTGTGGTCCGACGGTTAAGCCACAAACGAATGTCCGACGTCCCACCAACCGAGCCCATTCCCAAACCAGAGGAACCTAAAGCACCAGCCCCTGCACCTCAGTTCCAGCAATTCCAATCTCAATCCAAATTACTACCAATTCCAATACAAATCGAAGAAGGTCTGAACCGCTTACGCAAAGATTATGCCACAGCCCCAATTGAGAGAAAGTTGTTGCTAAATTCAGTAAAAATAATGTTTAGGGTAGAAGGGTAGATCTACCCTGATATCTACCCTCTTTTCTACCCTCTTGAATTTTCATGAATTTCATCGTAGAAAACTCTTGAAAACAATTTATTTTTAAAACAATATATTTTTTTTTATTTTATTTGAAATGTACGCTGAGTTTGTTGGAGAAGACCGTTGGGAAACTTGTTTGTTAGATGAGAAATATGAAATTCACTGTTGTGAGTCATTTGAAGTCAGAAACAAAAAGACAAAAAGAGTTTTAAGCGAATGGGAGCGAAATGACGGATATGCTGATATGAAGATGGGTGGAAAACACTATTTTAAACATGTTGTCATTGCAACTCATTTTATACCGAATCCTAACAATTTACCTTTTGTAGACCATATAAACCATATAAGAAACGACAATAGACTTGAAAACTTACGTTGGGTCACTTATTCTGAAAACAATAAGAACAAGGGTAGATTTAGAGATATTATATTCGAATTTGTCGACGAACTAGAAGATGAAACAATTGAAATTACAGACTATGGCAAGCATACGTTTGAGTTTTACTACTATGCGAAGAACAAGACTCTTTCTACTTTTATACCGGCGTAAACTATAGGAAATTACAAGTATATTTTACTAAGGCGGGCTATGCTTATGTAAACACTAGAGATACAGATGGAAAATACGTTCGAATACTTCTTAACAAATTCAAGAAGCTATATGGCATACCATTTTAAAACAATATATTTTTACATATATTAAATGCTTCAGGTTGAAAGAATACGGTGGAGCCAAAAGTGGCTCGACCTCAAAACAAGCATTTTATGAGCTTACAAAGGGTGTTATGAATGAATTCAAAGGTATTTACATACATCCTGACCTCGTTCATTTTGTTGCTAAATTCAGTAAAAATAATGTTTAGGGTAGAAGGTTAGATATAACCTGATATCTACCCTCTTTTCTACCCTCTTGAATTTTCATGAATTTTCATGATTTCATCGTAAATGTTTTGTCGAAACTTCTTCATCGTATATGCTTTGTCGAAACTTCTTCTTCGTAAATGTTTTGTCAAAACTTCTTCGTAAATGTTTTGTCAAGACTTCTTCATCGTAATGAGCGTAAATGACCCAAAAATATAATTTAGGGTAGAAGGTTAGATATAACCTCTTTTCTACCCTCTTTTCTACCCTCTTGAATTTTCATGAATTTTCATGATTTCATCGTAAATGTTTTGTCATGAATTTCATCGTAAATGTTTTGTCATGATTTCATCGTAAATGTTTTGTCAAGACTTCTTCGTACATGTTTTCTACCCTCTTGAATTTTCATGAATTTTCCCGAAATAAAAAATAAAGTTAGTTTTTTTAAAAAAATATTTTTTATTTTTATTGTAAGAACATGTTAGCAACAACAGCACCAAACTCGTTAGTCATGAACCCAACTTCAATGTTAGTAGAGATGAAAAGCTTCATTCCTTCTTCATATACTTTCGAAACAGAAATCCAGAAGATAAAGCAAGAACTTCTCCAAGGAGATTTAGATTGCACTGCAAAAGATGAAACAGATGAAGAATATCTTTATGAAATGCAGGATATTATTGACCATTTACCCAAATTGCCTGAAATCCAACAACAAAAGCTTACTATTCCAGAATTCGATGAAATAGAAGTCAAAGCAACTGACTCAGTAGAAATAAAGAAGTTCATACGAAAGGTTAACTATGAGTTTCTTGGATTTCATTGCAACCACAAAGTCATGGACAAAGATTGCGATATGGTATATAAGAACATCTCTGACATATACAAATCTGGGGAGTTTAAGACCTACGACAACTTTGTTTCGTTAGTTGCTGAATGTGTATGGCAGATAAGAGATAAAGATAGAAGAGGTAAGATATGGAATGAACAGATAAAACCCGCAACTTTTGAGTTAAAGAGAGCAATTGACGCCTTAGTCATACTAGCAGGTAAGGTTTCAGAATATAACGCAAAAATGAACCCACAATGTTCTAAATGTAAAGCAGCAATGAGGAAATATAACTACTCCGTCAAAGAGATAGAACGTATGCGAAACGACTATGCTGACTTAAAGAGGGAGGCAGAGAAACCAGCAGAAGATAAAATGGACATGTTGACATTTCTAAACAAAAACTATCCAACAGCTGACGATTTCCTTCTTTCAGATGTCAAGAAGAAATATAAAGAAACCTTCGGTATCGTTAAAACATTCGATGTACTAAAAGAAGAAATTGAAGCTACGAAATTGTTTAGAATTTCACGAATTCACAATGTTTACCATGTAAAACGCTTATAAAATAACTGGGGTAGAAATGAGGGTAGATATCGGGTTAGATATACCCATCTACCCTAAACATTATTTTTTGGTCATTTACGCTCATTACGAAGAAGAAGTTTTGACAAAACATATACGAAGAAGTCTTGACAAAACATATACGATGAAATCATGACAAAACATTTACGATGAAATCATGAAAATTCAAGAGGTGACAAAACATATACGATGAAATCATGAAAATTCATGAAAATTCAAGAGGGTAGAAAAGAGGGTAGAAAAGAGGTTATATCTACCCATCTACCCTAAACATTATTTTTTGGTCATTTACGCTCATTACGAAGAAGAAGTCTTGACAAAACATATACGATGAAATCATGACAAAACATTTACGATGAAATCATGACAAAACATTTACGAAGAAGTCTTGACAAAACATTTACGAAGAAGTCTTGACAAAACATTTACGATGAAATCATGACAAAACATTTACGAAGAAGTCTTGACAAAACATTTACGAAGAAGTCTTGACAAAACATATACGATGAAATCATGAAAATTCATGAAAATTCAAGAGGGTAGAAAAGAGGGTAGAAAAGAGGTTATATCTACCCATCTACCCTAAACATTATTTTTTGGTCATTTACGCTCATTACGAAGAAGAAGTCTTGACAAAACATATACGATGAAATCATGACAAAACATTTACGATGAAATCATGACAAAACATTTACGAAGAAGTCTTGACAAAACATTTACGAAGAAGTCTTGACAAAACATTTACGATGAAAATCGTGAATTTCCTTAAGATAGAAAAAATAAAGTTATTTTTATTTTTATTTATTTTTTTATCCGGAATATAAAGACAGATATGTCAACAACAGAGAACACAACAACAGTTATAGTCCATGAAGACATAAATGAAGAATATGAGTACATACAGTTTAACAAACAACTCCGTCTCATTCGTTCGGTCAAAGACGATATGTACCAAATGCAAAGTATTTTGACAGCATGTTTTGCTCCAGATACTATGAAACCACAAGATTGGTTTGAATTAAATAGCACTCATGAACTCCTCAGTGAGTTTGAACATGTAGAACTTAAAAAGATGTACCAAGACAGACAAAACTTACCATCACATCTAAAAGGTATATATGTTCATAAGTTCCTAGTTAGTTCAATAGCAATGTGGGCTTCACCTCGTTATGCAATCTACATACTTATGCTACTTGACGAACTTTGTACAAAGCAGAGAGAAGATATGATGAAAGAAGACAAAAACATACAGAAAAGAATACCACGTTCGGTACCAAAAGGAAAGGAAAAGAACTATAAGTATATGATTTATACTGAAGAGATGGAAAATGAAGAAGACAGAGATATGGTTATGTTGCATTTAGTCAGAAGAAACAACAAAAGCTTTTACGACCTTGCTAAGATTTACAAATCTGACAGAAATTGGTTCTATCGCGAAAACTTACCGATTTCAATGACACCGAATGAAGATGTGAAACAAATAGTTCAAGATACGTTACCTCAAACACACTATGATATTAAAGGTTGTACAATTCTTACCTTCAAAGAAGATTTGCCATTGTTAAAGGAAAAAATAACAGAGTATTTTGACAACTTCAAACAAGTAGGGTAGATGAACCATTTATTTTTATTGACTTTTTACAATTTGAACTTTGTTCGCGTAGATATGAATTCTGAAAGAAGTATGAGGGTCTTGTATGACTTTGTACTTCTCCCATAGTTCATGTCTGTCAAACTTACCTGCCATGGACTCTTTCATAAGTTCCATGAAATCGTCTTCGGACAATCCGGGGAAAAGTATGATATCAGTAAGTATTCTCTTTACATCCTTACTTAAACTCTTTGCTGTCTGTACACAAATGACAACAGAGATGTTAAAGTGTCTGAGCTTCTTAAGAATTCGACACATATCTTGTTCTCTATTCTTTAACAAAGGATGAGAAGCAAAGTCATCTAAGATAAGAAGACATCTATGAGGGTAGGTCTTCCAATCGTAAGATTGCAATTTCTTCGAAATGTATTCTATCTCTTTCTGTTTGTTTCTGAAGTGTTTCTTCTCTAATATTCTCTGCATTTCCTCATTTGGGTCTTTAAACTTCGAATTGACATACTCATTTATAGCATTATACTTCAAAACTCTTCTTTGGTACTTCTTTATCCAATCTAACAACTCAGTATCCTTTATACATACTAACTTAGATTTCTTTATAATATCTTTGAACGAATTGACGGTTTGGTCAAATTGACCAGAAGTACTACAAATGACTACTAACTCATAGAATGGGTTCTTCTCATCTAGTTCTTGTTGTTGTGCAGCCATTTTAAGATAAGTGAAAGTCTTACCCGACCCAGGTGGTGCGATTAGACCTGTTATACCATTCTGAGCAAATAGGAACTTGTCATGTATGGGTTTTATCTGAGCATTTTCCAACTTCCTCTTGTTCTTGTTTAAAACATTCTCAAATTTCTTGTCAATGTCAGCAAACTTTTTTTCTAACATATTTTTAGAAAAATTAAAATTTTTATCTTTTTGAAAATGTCTAGCGATTTCGCTATCTATATTCGAGACAAACTTTTTGACAGCAAAACATCTGTAGACCATAAAATCTTACATAGTGTAAACAAGAAAGGGGAATTTGTTCTAAAGTTCTGTTTCTGGGAATATGACAAGAACCATAAAACATTAAGCAGAGAAGTCTTAAAATTTGTCAATGACAGACTTGTTGACAGAGATGACGCCGATTGGAAAGATGAAGTCCAACAAAAGTTCTTAGAATGCAAAGAAGACACATGCGCTGTTCTTGAAGATGAAATAGAAAACAGAATAGAAGAGCTATTAAAGGACAAAGACCTTTTACAAAAATATGGTTCTGAGAAGTTTGACATAACTCCACCAGAGAAGAAGAAGAAGAGAGAGAAGAAAGAAAAGAAAGTAGAAGAAGAGAAGAAAGAACCAGAGCCAGTTCCAGAGAAAAAGAAATTTGACATGTAAAAATAAAATTTTATTTTTAGAACATTTCTGGGTCAATGTCAATGTTCTCTTCCTCTTTAGGAGCAAACACTGGTTTAGACTCTAAAATCTTTTTACCCAATCTACCCTGAACTTCAACTATCTTAGACTCATAATATTCATAGTCGTCTGCTTTCTTTGGTTCATAAGGTATAACAAGTTTGTATGCTTTGCCTTCTTTAAGGTTTGAAAACCTTCTGTCAAAATTTTCTTTGACTGCTAACAAACCTTCTATGTCTAAGTCTTCAAATTTCGCACCATTTTTAGTCACAATAGCAAACTTAACTGGTTCGATGTTCCAAACTTTGCTGAATGAAGACTTTTCAAAATGGTAGAAGTAAACATTCAAATAAGCGAATGGGTCTAGTTCTTCTTTGACTTCTGTCATGTACTTGTTGACTGAAATATATTTCGTCATCTTTTCTATCGGATAAAAAAATATTTTTTTTAAAATTTACTCAGAAAAATTATTTCTTTCTATATTTGCCATTCCGAACTTCGAAAAGATGTTTTATACTAGCATAGAATTTTTCTCTAGAGCTTGGTCTTATATCGTTTTCATGACAATATTTTCTATATTCTTCATATAAAGCCTTTTTTTCATACATTTCATAAGGACAATCTAACCAGAATAGCGCATATCCATTTTCGTTATCTAGGTCTCTATATGTTTCTTCTGTTTGTGGAATTTCGCTTTCTTCTGTTTGTGGAATTTCGCTTTGTGGCTTAAAAAGATGTGGGCAAGAAGGGTCTGGCGCTATGTAAAAAGTTAATTTTTCTGTCATCTTTTCTATCGGATAAAAAAATATTTTTTTTTAAATTTACTCATAAAAAATTTTCTTTGTATATACACCATTCTGTATGTCTAAAAGATTTTTGACATTTGCCAAGAATGTTCGTTTAGACGCTGCCATATAACCATATTCTTGACAATATTGTTTATATTCATCGTACAATGACCTTTCATCTAAACACTCAAAGTTAGTCTCATCTATAAACAGTTCATATACACTCTTGTTTGCTTCTAACAATGTTTGTCTCTCTTCGGTATATGGAATTTGTCTTGGATTGAACTTAGAAATATCTAATGTCAAAATATGAGAACAAGTGGTTGTAAAAGTCAGATGTCAAAGTTTCTGCTAAGTCGTCAAAATATTCTGTATCTTGCATATGAGAATCTGACGTTCTGACAACTACATATCTTCTGTCAGAACTTTCTAACTTCATCGGAACAGCATTGTTTGAAACCATAATGAAGTTTGCAACATTTTCACAAACTCTTTGGTCTTTATACTTTCTTTCAACAACTCCAACTTTGTCTGTTATAAGACTCTTCAAAGCATCTGAGTTTAAAACTTTTGTTGTATCTATACTTTGAAGTTCGTTGCATACTATAAGTTTCATATTCTCTATTGAGGAGTTAAACTTGCCACAGATGTTTTCTAAGTTTGTCATATTCGGGTTCGAATAGCCTTCTAACAGTTTGCACAAAATATCTGTAAAGAATGTGTTCTTACCAGTTCCTTGCTTTCCAATTATAATGAGAGCAGTTTCATTTTTAGCACTTGGATGTTGTAAGATGTTTGCAAACCAACATAAGATATACTCATAAACCTTTTCGTTTCCATTGCATATAATTTCTTTGACATGGTCTAACCAAGCTTCTATAATATTTTCTTTCCATTCTACTTGTTCGTATTTATATCCAGTGAAGATAGAATAGAAGTTTGGAGAAGGTGTATAAAACTTTATACCTCGAACTGAAAAATCTTCTAACTTTGACAATAAGATATCCCAAGCATCTAACATCTTCATTCCAACTTGTACAACTTTTATTTTCTTAAGTTTCTGTCTACATTCTTGTTCAGACACTATTGTTGCTCTTGGTTTGTTAAAGACTACATCCCATTCTTTCATGACATAACATTCTGGGGCAGAGTCAACATAAATGACTAAACGTTTCAAATTCTCGACTGCTTTGTTATAGTCTCTAAATGGACACATATTTCTGAATGCTTGGAAGTCATAAAAATCTGAAACATCTATTCTGTACATTTTTATAAAAATAAAAAAAAATATTATTTTTTTATTCTTGACTTTGTTGTTCCATTTGTTGCATTTGTTGTTCTTGAGCTATTTGTTGTTGAAGTTGTTCTTGTAATACAATACTTTCACCAGTTGCATCTTCCAATTCGAAACTTTCTGCCGTCATTGACAAATACATAGGACATAAAAGTTTTACAGGAACAAAGTTTGCGTCGACTAAGGTTAAGTTTATGTTTGCTAAAGTGTTTGAGTTCACTAAAGCTGAAAACTCTGCATTCGAATGAACAATAGGCAAACCAGCAGAGAATGTGTTGTTTATACGCATGAGTATCTTTTGGTCATAGTAGTTTCTGTCGACATTCGAATAACACTTTGAACCTAAGTTTGAAACAATATATAAAATAGGTGTGCTTAAAGTCAATGGAATAGACATTCCTTGTATGACACCTTTTCCTGTTATAGGAAACTGTTGGTAGTAAAAACCAGATATAAGTTTTGTATTATAGCTCATATCGTTTATAGTAAACTCAGTCGGACATCCAAACATAATGAAACCTGCTCTAGTTGCAGCACATGTTACATCCGTCCTTAAAGTATTAAATAAGTCAACAAAACCTGTTGGTGGTATATCTGAGTAAGTATCTTCAAAGGAGTATTTTTTACCATTCACAACAATAAAGTCTTCTGGTGTCAAAAGAGCAAAACAGGCTTTAGTCGTCATTGTGTTTAAGGTTAGTTTACAATATCGTCCTTGAGGACTTTGTAAGTTTGTTGTTATAGAATTATATGACTCAGGGTTTTTAGTCGTAATAGTATAAACCATTATGTCTTCTGCCATTTACTTAGCAAATAAATTTTAATGAAATGTTGTGGTCGTCAAATATTTTTATAACGTCTGGGAAACTATACTTTAAGTTCAACGTTTCACCTCCTTTCATAACGTATATCTTGTCAATGACATTATATGAAACACCACAGCAACTAATGTCGGGTTCTATTTCTTTGATGTTTATATCGTCTGCCTCTGTCAAAAGTTTCAATAGTTCTTTCAAAACTTCATGAGGTGCAATGACATAGGAGCTCACCTTTACAGGGTTGTGTTCGACCAAGTTTAACATTATACCTAAAGCTTGACAAATCTTCTCCTGAGTTTGAAGTTTGTCTTTCAGTTGTTGGTAGTCGTTTCGAATATCTGCAACAGAACTTAAGTCTCTGCTAACTTCAGGGTATGTTGGTTGTTCTTTTACAGGAACTATTGTTATACCATCTTCGTCCTCGTATGGTTTCCCCACTTCAACATCTCTGTCTTTGACATTGACAATAACACTTTGACTGTTTGTTTGAGTTGGTGAATTTAACTTCACATCTGCCACCGCCATTAAACCTTTTGAAACACTTACGCTTCTATTTTTCGGAAATGACATTTTACTTAGAATAAAAAGATGGACGTATTTGAGTATCTCTTCGAATTGAAGCAGAACAAAGTTTACACACACAAACAATACAAATACATTGACAGAATAGTTCTTTATACAAACAATGGAAAATGTTATAGAATAGCAGTCTTTGCTGAACCAAAATATTTTCATAAAGCAAAGAAAGTTGGTATAACTGAAATGGTGAAAGTTCTTGAAGCAGACAAAAATATAACAACAAAACTTACAGATATTTCTAAAGGTAAGTTTATAATACAATATTATGTCAAAACTGGCGTACTGTCAATATTTGACGGAGAGAAGTCAGTTCAAGAACAACTTACTGACCTGCTGCCAAAATCTGCTCGATGGAAGCTGTCGTTATGCCAATCTGAGGAGCCCCAGCAGGTTTCATCGAACGAATCTTCAAAAGAGCATCTTCCGTGAAAAGTGCTATTGGTTTTGTAAACTTCTTTGCTTTCAATTCATCTGGACCGTCTCTGTCACCAGTATATTGTATTTGTACAGTACCAACAGTTGAAATACCACCCATAAAGTCTTCTGAGTCAGCAAATGGAATGCCAAGCCAAAAGTTTGAACGGTCTCCATTTGTATATTGAGTTTTTTGACCTCCTGTATGAGTCCATACTTTCACATATGGCATAATAGAACTTTGCATTTCAGGGTTAATGGTTGTTGTGAAGTTGTTGTTAAAGTTCATAGCATCTAATGTCAAGTTGTATGACCTCATATCCTCAACTGTAGAATATTCTTCTCTTGGATAGTATTTGCCATCTATGTTTATATGATATTTAATACCAGGGTTGTAGAAACAAGAATAGTCATTTATAGTTCGTCTGAACAGTACAAACATAGTATCTGCATGTTTCATTGCAGTTGTTAAGGCAATATCTGTTCTTGCACCTGGGTCAGCACTTTGGTTTCCAACTTCACCTGCAAAGTCTTTGACAGATATTTGGTGTATAGGGAACATAAGTGGAACTGCAATATATTTGGCAGCTAAAGCATTTGAAATATCTGGGTCCAACATATAGACTGCAAGTCTGCTTTCTATTCTCTTGCATTCAAATTTTTCGCATGTGAACTTAACTGGGTCCCAAGCATCTCCAGCAGCATTGAAATAATAGTTTACTTCAGTGTTGAGGTTTGAGAAACCAAAGTCTAAGTCAACTTTGTTTTTGCAAAAGTCGGCGAATGACATTTTATTTGTTCCCACTACTTCTGTAAGAGTGAATGGGTCTTGTGTTGGTGCAATGACTAAGTTATTTTTGCTTGGAGTAAGTTCGATAGAAATTTTTCCTGCCCAGTTTGGCAAGTATCTTAAAAACCTGAAGATGAGGAAAGATGACAAAGGAACTCTAAGTTTCAGTTTTACTTTGGTTACTGCTGCTGCAGTTTGTCCAGAAAGGTTAACATAAACTCCTGGAACGTTAGGGTCAAGTCTCTTATTTTCTCAATAGTTGCATACTGGTCTGTTTGTTCTCTAGCTTGTGGTTGTACTGAGTTTCTCAAAGCGAACCATTCATAGTTTGCCCATGTTACTGTTTTGAACTAAGTCAGAGTTAGAATATATCTTATATCCCATGAAAACTTCTGGAGCATATTGGTATCCGACATAGAAAATTCCATTGCAACCTTTCTTGTCAACAACTTGGCAGAAGGTTTTATTTCAATGTCTTGTTCCACGTATAAGAATGAGTTGTCAATAGAAATAATATGAAACCTGTCGCAAGCAATATCTACTGTTGTTGAAGAACCTTCTCCAAACTCACCTACGTTTCCATAAGAAACAGCAGTTGTATATTCGTAAGTTCCAGGAACTATTTCTGACCTTCTAATGGCATTGTCGCATTCGTTATACCATTCGGAAACATTTCCATTCATAGCATCCAAAACTGTTTGGCGTTATATTCTGAGCGGCGTACATTTCATATGAGTAAAAATATAGAATAGTTGGATTTATATGTCATAATAGAACCCACGTGGACCAAGCTTTACTTTCTTCCTGACTGAGTTTTTAACTCTTCTTTTTCCTTCATTGCCCTCTGCTTGAAGTTGTTGCATCTTTGCATTATGTTCATCTAGTATGTTGCAAATTTCCCATGTCCTTTTTGCCTTTTGGCTCTGGTCGCCATCTCAGGTAACCTATATCCTAGAAAGAGTTTGTCATAGTCTGTATTTGAGTCTTCGCGTATTGTTTGCATGACTCTTTCCTGAGTTTCCGGTTCAAGCTCTTCAAACAGTGCCTGTCCATATGGAATATGCTCGTTTCCAAATATATGTTTTTGTAGCCATTCTGGTTTTCTTTCCATGTTACCAACTATATCTTTTGTGAATGGGAAAGCTTTTACCCAATCTTTCAGTCTTGCGTCGTTTATTTCTGTAGTTGGTTTTATTTTGTCAAGGAACATGTTTTTCAATACTAACATTTCATTTGGTACTGTCCATTTGAGTTTACTTAAATATTCATCCCTTCTCGGTTCATTGTCTGCAAAGTAAGTTTTTATGACATTTTGTAAACTTTCGTTTGCAAGGTCATGTACAATAGGTTCTCTTCCTTCGGCTGTCCATAACTTTCTTTCTAAACTCTTCACCAAATATACCATCTCTATGGTTCTGTGTAGTTCTTTGAGATAAATGTTCTAGAACGTCAGGTGTTATATTTTCCATCAGCCATGTTCATTTCATACTGGTCCAAAATATCTGCATGTTTCATATCTTTCAATGGCATTAAAGCCGCGCTTTAAAATACCAGCTATATCTCGTTCACCATTCAATTCATTGCGTCTCACAACTTTTTGGAATTGTGGTTGTAAGTTTATGAACCACCTATCCGGGTTAGCTTTATGACCCCATCTCATTGTAGTTCCATCGTCTGCAGAAACAAAGTAGGTTTGTTTCCATCTTGGTTAGGTTCTGAATGAACTTTAAACAATGTTTCATTTCTATATGTTTTCTTGAAATTTAACCTTTTATTTTCACCGAGTTCATCCAAAGATTGAACGTTAAATGCTCGTAAGTAAAAAGGGTTGTTGTATTTGTGTACATTTTTTTTCAGTTCTTCCATTCTATGCTGGATATTTTCATCTGATGTTGGAGTCTTTTGTATGTCGGCAAACATTTTTCGATATTCTTCTACTATGTCAGCCGAATTTTTTTTAGACTCTTGGAAATATTCCATATTCTCCGCATACTCTTGTTGAGGGTCAAGATTTTTCGGCTGTTCCAAATCTTCATCTAGTTCTGTGAAGTTAGTTTCCAAAGGAAGGACTTGTTCGTTTCCTTCAGGCTCTTCTAGCTGTTGTTGCTGAACTATTTCTTCCATGTCTGGTTGTATCTGAACTTCTTCCTGTGGAGTTTCTTGTACCTCATCTGCTGGCATTTCATATATTCCGAGACCGTTTTCAACAATTTCCCTATCTACGTCATCCGCATTCATAAGCTTTTGTTCTTTCGTTCCGTCTCTATTTTTTACGCGTTTCATGACGAAAGTTGAATTGTCATTTAGCTCTGACATCAAATATCTCGGAGTAAATTCATCCATGTCATTTGGATGATATGCTATTAAATCATATCCCTTAGCGAGCTTGTATTTTCCAGGTTTGAGATTATATCCGTTTTGGTGCTGAGCCATAAAGCTAAATAGGTTCGGGTCAGTATTTCCATCCTTGAACTTTCCAATAGCTTCTTTATATCTGTCACTAAAGTCAACAGTATCTGGGAAACCACACTCTTCTTTAAGCATTTTTAAGAATTCTTGGTTTCCTTGTTCTCTACTTCTTTTATGTCCTTGCTCTGTTTGTGGTTGTTGTTGTGCAGGGTTTTGAACTGTTGGTTGCTGTGCTGGTTGTTGTGTTGGTTGTTGTGCTGGTTGTGGAGGTGGTTGTTGTGCTGGTTGTTGTGCATGCCTGTGTCTGTGTCCATGTGACGATGTAAATGTTTTAGGTAGTCCTGGTGCAGGTGCTTCTCTTGGAGGGTTTGGTGGTATATAAGTTCCACCAGCTGGCACATATGTTCCATCTGCAGCGTAATGTCCTACCTGACTTTTCGTTTTAAGAAAGCATTTACTAGGTCTGTTTTGGTCTGTTGTAACTCTTTTT
Organism: Trichomonas vaginalis G3; assembly: GCF_026262505.1. NCBI lineage: Eukaryota > Parabasalia > Trichomonadida > Trichomonadidae > Trichomonas > Trichomonas vaginalis. The sequence continues at coordinate 15,625,054 of NC_067207.1, forward strand.
CTTGACTTTCCACAACAGTTGCTCTAACGGAGTCATAGGCACTTTGAACTGCCTGTCTCGTTGCTGCATCTGTTATTTTCGTCATATTTTGTGCTACTTCTCTTAACTCGTTGTCGAAACCTTCAGACTTCAGTTTCTTTCCAGATGAGAAGTCGTTCACTTGTTTCACCTTACTATGAAGAGCTTCGAAGGCGTTCTTAAAGTCAGCATTCATTAAAGCTTCATTTGAACTGTCTTCATCCGCTTGTATTTTTGTCCTTATTGACCCTATAAGTTGGGCTGCTTTGGCGTTGGCTTGGGCATCTAACCAGTCATTATTAGCTTTTATATATTCTGCGCTTTTCATTGCCTTTTGCATAGCCGCGTCGTTATTTTTACTTTCTTGTGCTAAGTTTTCATACTGTACGGTTTGGTTTTGCAACTGTAAAAGTTTTTCTGCCTTTACATTTGCTTCAACTTCTTTTTTATACTCATCGCTATCCATATATGTCTTCATGGCTTTTTGTTTTATTTCTTCATCTTTCAGTACTTTATATTGAGTAGTATGGTTTTTCAAATTTATAACATCTTGTTCCATTTTTGCTACTTCTGCTGCTTTTTCTGACACTTTTTTCGCATATTCCTCTGTACTTAGTTCTTTCAGTTGTTCTTCTTTCTTCTTTTTCTCTACGTTTAACTCATTGAGTTTCTTTGTGTGTCTGTCATATTCTAGTTTCTTTTCGTTTTCACTTATTTGTTTCTGTATGTCTATGTTTGACTTTTTGACATCTGCTATTTGATTTTTGAGTGAACTCAAATTCATTTGACTTTGAGGGTTATAGGCTGTTCCGTCTGCAGCTCCACCATAGCCTGCCATTTTCGCTAAAAGTGCCGCTCTTAAACCTCCACTCTGTGCACCAAAAACTCGGTTTAAAAGCATAGGATTGCTTGACATTTGTTGCAACATAGTGGGGTCATTCATCATTTGTTGTTGCAACTGTTGTTGTGGTGTCAGTTTTACTATTGGATGTTTCAATGCTCTCTTCCTCTTACGTATATTCTTACGTAGCTTACGTGGCATTTTAAGTGAAGTAAAAAACGGTTTTTGACAGATGTTTATATGACACTTATTGTTCAGCACAAAAAACTACTCGGTCAAAGTGTTGTCAGTTTTGTAAAATAACCGTCCTATCTCCGTGCCTATGACGAAGAAATCATGAAAATTCAAGAGGGTAGAAAAGAGGTTAGAAAAGAGGTTATATCTAACCTTCTACCCTAAACATTATTTTTGTCTGATTTACACTCATTGTCTATGTTTTGTTGAGACTTCTTCATCTAATTTCTCATGAACTTTCTTGTCTATGTTTTGTAAAGACTTTGTAAAGTTCTTCATCGTAAAGACTTTGTAAAGACTTTCTTGTCTATGTTTTGTAAAGACTTCTTCGTAAAGACTTTGTAAAGACTTTGTAAAGACTTCTTTGTAAATGTTTTGTCAAGACTTCTTCGTAAAGACTTTGTTGAGACTTCTTCGTAAAGACTTTGTTGAGACTTCATTTATACTAAACATCTTCGGGGGCTAGAAGGCACGAAGTGCCTGGAAGCCATCCCCCAAGAAAAAAAAAACTTCATTATACTCATTCATCCTCAGGGCTAGAAGGCACGAAGTGCCTGGAAGCCCCACTACCTTTTTTTTTTTTTTTTTTTTTTTAAATTCAATGATCTTAAAAGCGAAGGATAAACCTCAAAATTTACGAATATAATGAGTGGGAATATAATGCTTATCTATCATAAAACCATATGAAATATTAATTTTTGCTTTACGCCTAATTTTTGACGACAATTAGCAAAAAATGTTAAATGTTAACACTCAGTCCATTTGAATATGAAAAATAAAATTGACTTTGATTAAATGTTTTTATTTATCATGCAATTCTTCTTGCGACCAAAGATTTGAATAAAAGTTCAAAAAATAAGATAGCTTAAAAAATAATATACGGTAGTGTTTACTAATAGATGAATAGTATATAAATTCTATTAAAATGGATTTGATCCAAAAAAATATAAAACCAAAAATAATTGTTATAATTTAAATGAAGAAGTAATTAAAAACGATTTTATTTATGATCAAATTTTATATATTTTTTTGGATCAAATCCATTTTAATAGAATTTATATACTATTCATCTATTAGTAAACACTACCGTATATTATTTTTTAAGCTATCTTATTTTTTGAACTTTTATTCAAATCTTTGGTCGCAAGAAGAATTGCATGATAAATAAAAACATTTAATCAAAGTCAATTTTATTTTTCATATTCAAATGGACTGAGTGTTAACATTTAACATTTTTTGCTAATTGTCGTCAAAAATTAGGCGTAAAGCAAAAATTAATATTTCATATGGTTTTATGATAGATAAGCATTATATTCCCACTCATTATATTCGTAAATTTTGAGGTTTATCCTTCGCTTTTAAGATCATTGAATTTGATTTTTATATAAAATAGTTATATATTAGAAAATAATATGAGTTTATGTGATATTATTTTTCAGAAGATTTTGTGTTCTTCTTCAAAATTTTATTTTTTTATTAAAAAGAATCTTTACAAAATATACATTTACTTTAATTAATATTTAAAAACGTGCTCTATCAAAAGTTCCAAAAATTCAATATTTTAGCTTTTCTGAGGTGTCACTTTTGATGAATTTCTGTTTACAACAGAATCATGTTGTTATTAGATGTACATATTAGATTTACTATTTCCAAAAAAATGCTCAAATTTGAATAGTTTTTAGAAAATTTGGAATTACACTCCTTACATTATATATAATTAAATGTTTAAATTTTATTTATTTTTCCCTTTTAATTTTATAACGTGCTCTATCAAAACTAACCTCTCAATTGAAGGCCACAAAATCTAAGTAGTGAGGGTACACAAATTTTGTATGGAGTACGGTTCAATTTTTGAGAGCCTCACTATTTCGATTTTGTGACTACCTTATCAAATTTACGGTATTTAAAAATATCGACATTTTGGATTTCATTTTATATAGTTCGATAGTACTTCATAAATACAAACTAAAGACATAAGAAAAATTGTTAATAAGGCATCAAAGTTTCAGAACCGATTTTGTGGTCAGTTGATCGAAGATGGATAACTTGATATTCTATTTCAACAGTATGTAAATAAGCGCAATATAAAAAGGCCATTTGAAATTAAAGAGGCTATTGTATCAATATGATAATCGGAAGTCCGAAATAGAAATTGTTTGCAAAGAAAATCATGCATAGATGTAAAAGTCATTGATGCTAACACTCTTGGCCGGATTCATTAAAGAAAATAATAATGCAAAAAATTTGTTTTCTATTTGTTCAATTTTAGTACGAAGAAGATATAGTAAAGAACATTTAATATGATGAAACTACAGTACAATTGAGTATAATGACCTAATATTATGTCATTAATAAAATTTACGCATAAAAATAAATGATACCATGGAATCTATAATCTGTTAAGTCTAGTACTTTCTGATATTAACGAATAAAAGAAGTGCAAGATTAGAGAGTGCTTTTACTCGACGAATAAACTTTCTATAAAATGTCACATTTCTAACAGTTTTTCTCCAATTCAATTTTGAAAGTAGCTTTATACAATATCGTTTTGGATAAATCACTCGCAACAGTTGTCCAAGCCTATTATTCAAATCTTGTTTTTAACGGAATTTTTTGATTTAAATATTTCTGACAAAAATCTGCTATCTTTTCAAATTTTTATATTTTGAAATAGATATCAAGGTTAGTAAGTATTTTTACATACAAACACGTCTAAAGTATTTTTAATTAATTAAAATGAAAATTTAAAAAACCGAGTTTTAATCTGTTTGATTTATTCGTTGTATTTTGGGAATCAATCGGCGTCATAACCAGGATTAATATACCATATAATTCATCTATAAAATCGGAATCAGTTCATACCCTCACAATGCATTGACCAACTTGAGCAAAAAACTATTGGCTATTAGAGTTGTTAATCTATGGGATAACTAAAAAATTAAACAAATATGTCCAAGTAAACCAACCATCCAAGAAATATCGAGGATCAAATAATTTCAAAATTCATATAAGTCCCTTCCGATTAGCTGTGTAGCTTTCTTTTAACGAACTAAGCAATCCTTTAGATTAGGAACCGGCCAACTTTAGTACTAAAATTGATTAGTGATGAGACGATAAATTTCAATGAAAACCATTTCAAATCATTCAATTCCTTAACAAAAATGAATTAGATCAAAGTTTTTTCTAATGGCTATTACCAGTCTTTCTTAATATTGTTTCTCTTTGAAAAAGTGCGTAAAACTTTAATATAACTCAGAAATTATAAAAAATCTTTATTTTTATGTGTATACCATTTAGATCTTTATCTCTAAGTAGAGAATTTATTTGAAACATTGACTTCATTTTAAGAGAAAAATTCCATCAACTCTTTATCATATCAGGACCTTATTTTCAATAATAAAATCGAAAAAGAAAAACGATACGCTCACAAATACTTGTAAAGTTGACGATTATTTATAAGAAAAATTCATCGTTTTCTTCAAAATTGAATTGGAAACGCTGATCGGGATTCATTTCATATCACATTCTTGATAGTATATGACTCTTAATCAGACAACAAGATTTGCATCCAAGCTCGTCCCTATGGACGGAAATGCTGCTGCAGCACATGTTGCATACAACATGTCTGAAGCTTCCTTCCTTTATCCAATTACCCCATCTACACCAATGGGTGACCAATACGACAAATGGTCATGCGCTGGTAAAAAGAACATTTGGGACAGAGTTCCAATTGTTCGCGTTCTTCAATCAGAAGCTGGCGCTGCTGGCGCATTACACGGCGCAGCTTCCGTTGGTACATTCACATGCACATTTACAGCTTCTCAGGGCCTTCTTTTAATGATTCCAAACATGCTCAAGACAGCTGGTGAACTTTGGCCAACAGTTTTCCACGTTGCAGCTCGTGCTGTTTCAACACAAGCTCTCTCCATCCAAGGCGATCACGCAGATGTTATGTGTGTTAAGAACACAGGCTTCGCTATGCTCTGCTCATCAACAATCCAAGAAGTCATGGACCTTGCCGCCGTTTCTCATATGTCCACAGTTGACTCCGAAATCCCATTCGTTCACTTCTTCGAAGGCTTCAAACTCTCTCACCAGATCGACTCCATCGAGCCAATCACAAAGGAGCAGATGAAACAGTTAATGCCATTCGATAAATTAAACGAAATCCGCAGACGCGCTCTTAACCCACAGCATCCAATTATTCTCGGCCACTCACAAGGCCCAGACGCCTACTTCCAGACAGTCGAACTCGCAAACCCATACTACGATGCTATTCCAAAGATTGTTCAGAACAACTTCAACAAGCTCGCTAAGCTCACAGGCCGCCAGTACAAGCTCTTCGACTACTACGGCCATCCAGAAGCTACAGACGTCATCGTTTGCATGGGTGCTGCTGCTCCAGTCATCAAGGAGACAATCGACTTCATGGCCGGTGACAAGGTTGGTCTTGTTATCCCACACCTCTTCCGCCCATGGTCAATGGAAGATTTCATCCGCGCACTTCCACCAACAGTCAAGAGAATCTCCGTTCTTGATCGTTCCAAGGATCCAGCAGCTGAGGCAGAGCCACTCTTCCTCGACGTTGCTTTCACATGCAAGCAGCTTAACCACCCAGCCAAGGTCACTGGTGGCCGCTACGGTCTTGCATCACGTGAATTCACACCACTCCACGCCAAGGCTGTCTTCGACAACATGAGAAAGGAGAAGCCAATCGAGCGCTTCACAGTCGGCATAACAGATGATGTCACACACCTTTCATTGACACCAGGCAAGCTCCCAGGCTTCGGACCAGCCAAGCGCTCCATCCAGGCCATCTTCTGGGGCCTCGGTGGTGATGGCACAATCGGCGCCAACAAGGCCGCTATCAAGGCAGCCATTGACGTCATGGGAATGCACGCACAGGGCAACTTCTCATACTCCGCAGATAAGTCAAACTCACTCACACGTTCATACCTCAGATTCGACTCCAAGCCAATTACAGCCCAATATACAATCCTCGAAGCACAGTTCGTCGGCTGCACATTACCAGCCTACGTTACAAAGTACCCAATGGCCGACAAGCTCGCTCCAAACGGCTCATTCTTCTTGAACTGCCCATGGGACACAGTCGAACTCCTCGAGAAGAACCTTCCAGCCAAGTTCCGCCGCCAGCTCGCAAAGAAGAACGCCAGACTCTTCGTCTGCGATGCTACAGCTGTCGCTGAGAAGTGCGGCATGCACGGCAAGATCTCCACAATTGTCCAGGCCTGCTTCTACCAGCTCTCCGGCCTTCTTGGCGAGGACTGGCTCAAGGTCACAGACAAGTGGATCGAGAAGGAGTTCTCCAGACTCGGCGAGAAAGTTGTCAACAACAACAAGTTGTCTGCAAGAGAAGGTGTCAAGGCTCTCAAGGAGATCAAAATCCCAGCATCATGGGCCGAAGCAGTTGATGCTCCAGGCGCATTCAAGGACCATAACTTCATCTCATTCCTTGAAGAGAAGACACACGAGAAGCCAAAGGTTGTCTCCGATGTCATCGAGCCATGCGTTGCCACAGCCGGCGCTGGCCTTCCAGTTTCTGCATTCCAGCCATGCCTTGGTGGTGTTTCTCCACTCGGCACATGCTCATGGCTCAAGAAGGGTCTCAGCCCAAGAATGCCATTGTGGGACGAGAAGAAGTGCATCCAGTGCAACATGTGCGGTGCTACATGCCCACACTCTGTCATCCGCCCATACTTACTCGACCAGCAAGAGGTCAAGAACATCCCGAAGGAGTTGAAGGACCTCTCATTACTCGACGCAAAGGGTGCTGATGTCAAGGGATTCAAGTACAGGATCGAAGTTTCTCCATACGACTGCGTTGGCTGCGAGTTGTGCGTCAACCACTGCCCAGCTGGAGCTCTCTCCATGACAGAGATCCGCTCTGAGAAGGGCATGAAGCGCGCTACACACCACAACGACATGTTCATCTGGCTCAACGACAAGTGCAAGAACCACGGCGATGTCATCAAGAACAAGTTCAACATCCGTGGCTCACAGTTCCAGAAGCCAATGATCGAGTTCCCAGGCTCATGCGAGGGCTGCTCCGAGACAATGATCACAAAGATCATCACACAGCTCTTCGGCAAGAGAATGGTCATCGCCAACACATCCGGCTGCTCATCAGTTTGGGGCGGTGCCTTCCCACGTATTCCATTCATCACAGACGAGAACGGCCGCGGTCCAGCTTGGGCACGTTCTCTCTTCGAAGATAACGCTGAATTCGGCTACGGCCAGGCTGTCGGCATGGAGTTACGCCGTTGCCACCTCAAGGACGATGTCGACGACTTCCTCAAGGACCAGAAGAAGTGCGCTAAGGTCTCTAAGGAACTTGTCGACCTCCTCAAGAAGTGGAGCGATAAGTGGCTCGATGGTGATAAGTCCCTCAGATTAGAACAGCCAATCCTCAAGGCAATCAAGGAGAACATGAACGACGACCTCAAGAGAATCGTCGAGAACAACGATCTCTGGGTCAAGCCATCCAACTGGATCCTCGGTGGTGATGGCTGGGCATACGATATCGGCTTCGGCGGCTTAGACCACATCATGGCTTCCGGCAAGAACTTCAACGTCCTTGTCTTCGATAACGAAGTCTACTCCAACACAGGCGGCCAGCAGTCCAAGGCCACAAACATCGGCGCTGTTGCACAGTTCGCAGCAAACGGCAAGGACACACCAAAGAAGGACCTCGCCTGGATGATGATGAACTACGGCAACTGCTACGTCGCACAGTGCGCATTCGGCAACCAGAAGGAGATGAACCACTTCATCAAGTGCCTCAAGGAAGCCGAAGATTTCAACGGACCATCCCTCATCGTCTGCTACTGCAACTGCATCTTGCACCACATCCGCGGCGCTCTCGGTGCTGGCGGTAAGGGAGGCATCACTGCTCAGCGCCTCGCCGTCGACTCCGGCTACTGGCCACTCTTCTCTTACGATCCACGTAGAGAGAAGGAAGGAAAGAACCCAATCGAGATGTTCTCAAGAACACCAGATGAGAAGAAGCTTGACGAATTCCTCGATATGCAGGTCAGATACAACCAGCTTAAGAGACAGCACCCAGAGGAGTTCACAAAGATGAGATCTGAACTCCATAAGCAAGTAGTCCGTAGATACCAGAAGTATGTCAACCTTGCACGTGTTTTTGAAACAAAGTGAAAGTAGGTTTTGAGTTTATTTTAAGGGTGCACCCGTATGTACGTTTATTTGAGAGGAGGAGGATTATATTTTTGAAAGGGTGAAACATTATGAATATGTTAATTATATAATAATATGTATTATTATAAAAAAGAAAAAATAAAGCACGTTAAAATTTTTCTTTCTTGATTTTTTACAAAATCTACTTAGAATTATGCAAAATATGACTAAATAATTATAAATTTCAAGTTAAATTTTAATTTTGATAAATAATTTAAATTTCAAAATATCAAGTTCAGTTCGACTATGTATGTAGTAATTCCTCAATAAAGTGCCAAAACCCTATTAAAATATATGAACATTTTCAACATTTTAATGTTTTTATTTAAAAATTTGATGGAATATGAGCTTCAAACAATTATTATGTAAATAAAAATAATTAAATATATGTATTTATTCGTATTACAACCGTAGTAAGTCGATTCTTCCTTTCTTCTACTGAGGTTTGAATTTGATTTCGAATTGTAAAGAGATTCAAAGGGAAAATACTAGCGGATAAAAACTACCTCCATGAAAGAGTCATAATGGAGTCAAGTTGTATTTTTTGATATTTTTTGCTTTTCGAGCCTAAATAGGTAGCCAAGATAATGCCTAAAAATAAGGTTCTAAATTCTGAAGTTTACATGATCCTCTCGTGTGCACCCTTAAAAAGTAAAGCTTTTCTTTAAAAAATTTATTATTTTTTTCATTTTATAATGTTTCAGGAAATTAATATTCCATCTGATGATGGAATTTCTTCCCTCCATTTTCTGCCTGAAACTGGTGAACAACTTTGCGTAACAGCATGGAGTGGAAATTTAACTATATATTCGTTAGAAAACTTAGAAAAAATTTTCGAAACAAAATTTCCTTCACCATTGCTCTGTTCTACATGGTCCGATGATCAGAATGTAGTCTGTGGAGCAGCAGATGGCAAACTTTACACAAAAAACGGCCAAATTCTACAAAAACATACTCAAGGAGTTTGTTCTGTTGGATTTATTAAGGCAGTAGACGTCTTCTTTTCTGCTTCTTGGGATGGTTACGTACATTTCTGGTTCCCAGGTGATGAAGAACCATTACATTCTCATAATGTTGGTCAAAAAATAGTCGCAGCTTGCTCAAACAGCAATCACGTAGTAATTTGTACAGCAAAGAATACAGTCGTAATACTAGATCTTACAAAACCAGAAGCAATTACAGTCGAACAAAGAATATCTTCTTTACAAATGCAAATACGAGCAATCTGTCCATCATATCCCGAAGAATATGGTTGGGCAGTATCATCAATAGACGGGCGCGTAGCAATAGAGTACTTCGGAGACCTAAAAAGCCAAGCACAAAGATTTGCTTTTCATTCTCACAGAAAGGAAGAAGAAGAGAAGACAATTGTTTACCCAATCAACGCTTTATGCTTCCATCCTAAGGAAGGAACCCTTGTTTCAGGCTGCAGTGGCGGAATGGTGAATTTCTGGGATTTGAAAAACAAAAACAAGCTACAACCAATTCCTTTCCAATTCGAAACATCTGTTTCTGCATTAGAATTCTCTCCGGATGGAAATTTCCTTGCAATTGCTTCTTCTTACATGTTTGACAAGGGAAACATCGAACATCCATCAGATAGACTCATAATATACAAAGTGACAGATGAAAACATCAAATCAGTCAAACAAGATGAAAATAATTGACAAAATACAGAAATTTCAAAAAATTTTATTTAATTGATTCTTCAAATCATCATTTTCCATCATTGCCATTAATATCCTACTCTTGATGAATCGAATATTTGCTTGCAACAAGTTTTTAGAATAGATTTTTAATTCTTCCAAAATATTTCTTTCACAGAAGGGAATTCTCTTACACATTGACATTCTTAGTATAATTACTGTTAATTTTACTGTTAAAATGAATAAACAATTAATATTGACTTTAATTTTTTTTCACAGTTTTCTTTTTGGAACTTTTAATTGGAGTTTTGTTGCATGCTAAGTTCGGTCAACGATAGAAATTGAGTGGAAATTAATCGTCGAGGAAGTACGATTATGTAAAGTAAAAAAATGTTGTGGGATTTTTAATATTATATATTATTTTATAATAAAATTTTTTTGAGTCATTTTAAGAAGCACATATAATTTTTTGAATTTAAAAATTAAAGTAGTGTCAAACGAATTTATCACTTAATTTAATACTCAGATTTCTTAAAATTAATGAAAAAAAGGTTTTCTGAGAACTTTTGAGAATGGTTTTCAAATTCCATTATTGAAAATATATAGGTATTGTATGAAATTCAAACTCTATATTTATTAAAATTCTAAATTTTTAATAAAATAACTTTTCAGAGGAATATGATTTTGAATGGTTGATTAATAAGTATAAAAATGTCTACGATTTTAAGGAGGGAATTGTTCCTTATGAGGTATACATCATAACTATATACCTCATAAGGAACAATTCCCTCTTGATAGCTGGGAAACTTTCTCTGAATAACTTATCATTTGGAGAAAGTTTCCCAGCTATCTATTAGAAACTAAAGGCTGTGAGGCACTAATATATAATCAGTGCCTCATAGCCTTTAGTTTGTTATTAAAAACGAGAAAACTTGTTCGAAATGATAAACAATTTCGAACAAGTTTTCTCATTTTAAGGAGGGAATTGTTCCTTATGAGGTATACATCATAACTATATACCTCATAAGGAACAATTCCCTCTTGATATCCTGGATATTTTTGAATATATTTTTTTAATTAAAGTTCTCAAAAGTATTATCAAAAGTGATTTTTAAAAATATCTCCAATTAATTAACTAATTAAAAGTATTATATTTTTAAAATTAAATAGTTTTTCAATTTTTTTGAAGGAATTGAGATACTTCCCACGACAATAAAATTGAGAGGTTTACATTATGACTGATCTTAGCATGCAACAGTTTTTCTTTTCAGTAATGTACCCATAGTATGTACGTAGCATTTAATTAGCTGGCAGATTTTGAAAGGTTTAATTCCCGGCCCAAATTAAAAATTACCTTTGCAATGTATAAGTAATAATTTCACGATCATGAGTTTCTTACATTTTTGATAGTTTTATTTTCATAACATTACATTATATATTTTCCAGAGTTGAACACATCAATAGCCAAACGACCTTCTAGAAAATTCACTGCAGAAGATGACGTTCTCATCCTATCATTGTTTCACAGGTATGAAAACAATCCACAGTTTGCTTTAGAGAAGCTACAGTTGATCTTTAAAGATAAACACAGTAGAAAAGCTATTCAAGAGAGATTTAGATCATTTTTGGGTAGGAATCCAGAACCATTCACAGAAGAGGAAGACAAGTACATACTTCATGCTCATCAAAAGATGCATAATAAATAGTCAGAAATTGCTAAATCACTTTCTACAAATAGATCAGGATAGCAAGTCAAAATCAGATATTCCCAATTACTAAAGAAGAAACAAGTTAATATCCAACCTGAACCACCTGAACCTTCAAAAACGGAAACAATTCATTTTGATTTGGGTGGAATTGATCAACACGAAACATGTACCTTCCTAATTCCTTCTGATTCAGGTGGAACTAGTGTAGTTGCAGAGTTTCAAATACCAGGAACATTCGAACAAAATATATTCTCCGAAATATAGATACAATTAGGTTTTAATAGGACTAACATTATTACTTTTACATTTGTTATAGTATTTAATAATATCTTAGCATTAACATTTGGTTTTGTTTGTAAAAAATTCGGTATTATTTCTAATTTATGCTGTTTAATCAACGAACACACCATTTTCCCATAAAAAGATAAATACACACTTGCAGCAAAGATAATTGATTAATTATATCAAATTTTTGTAAGCTTAGTTGTAATTATATAATTTTCATAGAATAGTTTATTTATTATACAAAATATAATGCACGTTACTTAATTTCTATGGACTCTACCATTTCATCCCAATCTTCCCAATTTGCAAAGAATGCTCTTGTCTGGTTAATCATAGGAACAGGAGCTGTATCAGAAGCAGTTTGTCCTCCATTGTTTCTGATGGAATCATCTGCACCATTAGATAATAAAATCTTTGCAACATTAAAATGGGAATTTGCAATGGCATAATGAAGTGGCGTTGAGCCAGTATTATCTTGAGCATTAACATTAGCTCCGAAGCTAATCAAAGCATTTGCAAAATTAAAGGCATTTAATTTTGCAGCAATATGCAAAGGCGTTGTGCCATCTTTTGCTGCACAGTCTATATCAGCACCAGATAATAACAGCGGATCTATCACAGATGACAAAGATGCTGATGCAGCATAGTGAATTGCATTATAGCCATTTTCAGTTTTAGCATCTGCATCAACTCCTGAAGCTAAAAGAGCTAAAATAACATCAGCACTTCCATTCATCGCAGCTAAGTGAAGAGGCGTTTGAAAATAAAATTATAAAAGATATCATCATTTGCAATACTTGCATCTGCCCCATTTTTAAGAAGAACGTCAACAGCTGATCTATGCTTATTCGCAGCAGCACAATGAAGTGGAGTCCAGTTCTAAATTAAAAAAGAACGTCTAATGTTCTACAATTTATATCAATCTTACCTAAAAAGAATGTTATGCAAGTTAGACTACCATATGCGGCTGCCAGATGCAGTAAAGTGAGATTTTTTCTCCATTTACCGCAAATAGGGAAGTCTGCAACTATTGGCGGTTCGCCTTTAATAGCCTTCTTGACTTCATCAAGATTGCTGGATATAACAAATTTGATAATTTGATCGATTGAAGGATCCTTGCTCATTTTCAAAATATATTGAGGGGGAATAACTTTTCCTCTCATTTTTTTTGATATTATAAAATCCTATTCCTATTATTTTGAAGATCAAAAGAATCAAAATTTCCAAGCTGACTTTTTCAATAATTGAGGGAAAAAATCACGCGAAAACTTGTAATTTCGGACATTTTCTAAGATGATTCAATATAAATGATTATATTAATATCCTCATATCAAACTAATGAATCTTTACGAGAATTTCATGCAGAATGTGAATACACATTTAATGAATTTCTTCACATTTGTTTTTGACATTTTTTTCAAACTTGTTCCTCAGTGTTAATTTAGCACATGTGAGTAGCCATACCAATATCTGATATATTAGAGTGAATTAAACCATAATTGACATTAGCCTGTACTAAATATTATTCGCCGAGTTCCAGTGTTTATGATATATCTAAAAATGGTCATAATTCTGCGTGCTACATATTTTATGGAGTTAACAATGGAATTTATAAAACAAAATTTCGAAGAGGAAAATATCGAGTTGAGTTATGGGGAGCAAGTGCTGGGAATACAATCGGTGCCGCATATAACTATCCCGGCGGAAAAGGTGGATATACTCGCGGAGATATTGAGTTGAAAGATGATACATATTTTACTTTTTATGTTGGGACAAAAGGGGGCAATACTGTTGCAGGATCGCCAGATGTTGGAACTGCAGGATTTAACGGTGGCGCTCCTGGTGCATATGATAATTTTAATCACGACGGCCCTTCTGCTGGATCAGGTGGATCCACTGATATGAGATATCGAAAAACTGCCACATACAATCCCACAATTTATGATCTAGGCGGGCATGGTGGTGGAATTAAAGGAACCAAAGGTCAAATTCCATCCGGTTCGCCCCTTTCTTTGACTAGTGCTGCCACGCAAACATATGGCTACCAAGTTTTCCAAGGTGGAAAAGGAGAAGACGGTAAATCTACAGCTGGAAGCGGCGGTGGTGGGTACTATGGTGGGCGTGGTGGATCTGTTTATCTTGTGGATGCGGCTGAATATACTTCGGGTGGAAGCGGAGGTAGCTCTTTTATTAGCGGCCACCCAGGCTGCATTGCGATGAATTCTCAAGGAAGCTCATTAGGAACTAGCATCCATCCTTCTGGATTCTTCTTCGAAAATACTATAACAATCCAGGGAAATTCCGAAATCCCATCACCAACTTCAATCAACAGTGTTGAAGATGTCGGACATGTGGGAAATGGTTATGTACGAATTACTGTTCTTGGCTCTATTTGTTTTAGATCTTGCAATATTGCTGTTTTTAACATAAGACATTTTCTCCTCATCCTTGAATTTATGTTCATTTGTTAGTAAATTATTTCGATTTCAAATCACATTATTTGTCCATTTGAAATGTTTTATAGTCAACGCAATGAATCCTGTTTTTAAATTGTTTAATTCATTAATAATATATTCAAAAGATGAAAGGACTATGCTTGACATCTAAAAATGGAATTAATATCTTTAATTATCTAATATGATGGATCATTAACAATAAGAAAGAGCAATATCATGAAATGGTTATAGTTGAAACATATTGAAGAGGATGCCTTGATCAAGATTTAAAAAGATTTGCTATTCAAATCATAGACAATCTTTGCTAGTAATCGTATTTATCAGGGTATTCTGGTAGAAATTCAAACGCTATCGGAAAAGCCTATCAAAGGGTTAGAAAACCTATAATTCTATATTTCGTCAGATTTTTGAGAGTATTTTTGCGTTCACTTGACATTAATTTACGATATAAATTTCCACCATTTATCATGATTTCATTTGATTTAAGGGTTTCGTTTTGCTAAAATTGTCACTTTTATAGCATATTTGTTTTTGGATGTTTTGCGAAACCAAAAAAAAAACTATGATATACAATGTGTGTGTAAAGAAAATACTTTATTTACTAGTTAAAAAATCATTTGGTATTGATCAAGTTATTTTTTCTGGATAAAATATTATATGGATAATTGGATAGAAAATACAATTATATAATCTTGTACCTGGTTTAATTAAGCTAATTGTCATCAGAAACTTGTAATTTTTATGAATTTCAGATTTTCTTTTCATTACTGCATTTCTTAATAGGTCAAGTTCTTATTTACGTTATAAAGTATGATATTTACAAATATCAAGTTATCGTGTTTTTTGAGAAATTATGAGAAACAAACAAAAATGAAAAAGATAGGAATAGCAATGAATAGTGATGTGGGTATAGAAAATGTAAGAGATATGAATGCAAAGCAATCAGTATTTAGGATATTGACCATAGATTTCGAAAAAAAAATGCTGCATATTGAGCGAAAACTATGATTATATTATAAGGCTGTCATTTAAAGCATAATGAAACTATTCCCTTTTCATTTTAATCGAATAAGATAGTAAAGATTTTTGAATTAGCTAGAAACTGATGAGATGTTTTCACAAATCAGATTTTTAATCTCTATAATGCATAATTCACTCAATATCTCAATTTTGATATTGCGAGATATTTTTGCTATCGGTTTCGCAATTTTGACACAATAGCAAGAGGGTTCTATAAGCATTATTATCAACGTAGAATCTGAATATCATATCAGAAAATGTCGCAAATCTGACATTTACCCGACCAAATAGCAAAAATAATTGAATACTTTTCGCGAAAACTTTAAAAATCGATAAAAATATGAAATATAGATATTAAAGAGACTTTTTATATAATATTCATAAAGATTTTCCAAAAATATGATACCGCAAAATTAAAAAAGTGACGTCTTGAGTGGAGTCAAAGGTCGAAATTGCTAGCTAAATGTTTTTTTAGCGAAATTGCGTATTGTACGTTTTTTTCGCAAAACGAAACCCTTATTTGATTCTCACAATCTCAGAATTTTAGATTACGCTCATCAATTGATCTCACCCAAATTTTGAGAAGATGATCTAAAATTTCATCATAATGTAAACCTTTCAAATTTTGATATCGAAAAGCTGGTTCTAATTTTATATCATTTCTCATTTGATGATAGAAAACTACATCCTCGACTACTCAGGTCTAAAGGTATTCATGGCAACAATGTCCATTATTGGTGTCTTTGTCTTCATTGCCTTATACTTCATTAACGCCGGCTATGGCAAATTCGCCAGTAGATCATGGGGACCAGCTATTCCGAACAAGTTAGCATGGATCTTAATGGAATGCCCAGTATTCATCGTTCTCTGCATCCTTTGGTACTTCTCTGAAAGAAGATTCCAGTTGATTTATCTCACATTCTTTATTATCTTCCAGATCCACTACTTCCAGAGATCATTCATCTTCCCATTCCTTCTTAAAGGCAAATCATACATGCCAATCCTTATCATGCTCATGGGAGCTACATTCAACGTTTGCAACGGATATATCCAAGGCTGCTGGCTATTCTACACTGCACCAGAAGGATACTATACAAATGAATGGTTCTGCACACCACAGTTCATCATTGGAACCATCATTTTCTTCACAGGAATGTTTATTAACATTCACTCAGACCATGTCATCAGAAACTTACGCAAACCAGGTGATACAAAGCACTGCCTTCCAAACAAGGGTATGTACAGATTTGTAACATCCGCAAACTATCTCGGTGAAATTATCGAATGGTTTGGATATTTCATATTGACATTATCACCAGCCGCTCTCGTATTTGTTTGGTTCACATTTGCTAATCTTGTCCCACGTGCTCACAAGATTTATGACCGTTATCTCAAGGAATTCGGAAAACCAGTCCTTGAAAAGAAGCGTATCTTCCCATTCAGGTCAGGTATGAGGGGCTTCCAGGGGCTGCGCCCCTTCTAGCCCTGAAGATGTTTAGTATAACTTTGTCCGGACAAGTAAGGGTCTATCGTCGCTACAGGAAAAGTTACAGGCGTTCCAAGGAAGTATACTTTGAGAAGCCTTCTTCTGGGTCGAAAACATTATATAATGTGTCGCTTTTCACAAATTATATATGTTTTCATGTTTTGTCACTTTTCTGTCACTTTTCAGGAAAAAACATTTTTATTATTATATATAAATGAATTTTACAAAACCACCGTTACCCTTCTTTGGAAATAAGAGTAGATGTAAAGATATTCTATTGAGAGAACTTAAGAAACTACCGAATGGTCTAACATTTGTAGATTTGTTCGGTGGAAGTTTCTATATATCTCATTTGTGCCATACTGTATTTCCTGACTCAAAGATTATATGCAATGACTTCGACAACTATACGAACCGTCTCAAACATATACCAGACACAAACAAAATATTGAAAGAGTTAAAAGAAAAGATACCTATAGGTAAGATGGAACGTATACCATTAGATAAGAAAAATATTGTGAGAGAGGTTTTGAAAAAAGCAGAATATATAGACTGGGATAGTATATCTGCTAGACTATTATATAGTGGTTCTATAAGAGTTCATGACATTGAAACACTTATGTCAAAAGTTTTATATCTTAACTATACAAATGTTTTCAAAGAGGACATAGAAAAATATATTGAGGGTATAGAGTTTGTGAGATGTCGTTGGACAGAGTTGTATGAAAAATATAAAGACAAGGAAAATATTTTCTTTATAGTGGACCCGCCGTTCTATAACACATGGGATTTTCAATACCAAGTAGACTGGACTTTGAGAGACTCTTTAGAAACTTTAGACGTTTTACATAACTGTCCATGCTTTTACTTTACATCCGATAAAAGTGGTTTGGAAACCGTTATGAGATGGTTAGAGGACATACATGACTATGAGTTTAGATATGACAAGATAGAATATGAGAGAGGTCCTATAAACCGGAGAAAGTGTCATAACAAAGAAATTTTACTAGTAAGTAAATGTGGTTTGAAATAGGACTACTTGTTTTAGGTTTTTTCCATTGTGTCATTTATTTATTTGACGTGGCAGAAAGATATAGAGAATATGAAGATGAACCAATGCCTGCAAATGTCCAGTATATGTACTCGTAAGAGATATTTTTATCTAATATTAAATGGACGCACAGAACTTAGCGAATGCACAGCAACCTGGACAACCAAACCCAGAGAATATTCCAAATGAAGTTAGAATACAAACCGCAATGGCAAACTATGGTCAAGTGCCAACAGATGTACAAATGCAAACTGCCATGTCAAATGACGCTGCGTTAGGTTTGCCACCATGGTATGCAAATATGAGATGGAAAGAGTTTTATACAAACCCTGAAGTGGGATATAAACAACTTTATGCAGATGACGCGAACACAGGAGTTGACCCAGAATATGTTTTCTACCAGAGGAGAAACAGAATGTATGAGCTCCAGTTAAAGAATGCTATGGAACTCAACAGGAAACGTAAGAGACTAGGCGGACATTAGATTTTTACATATAGTAAAATGGGTTTCTTCAGTAGTATTGGAAACTTCTTCAGAAGAGTTGGAAGAGGTATATGGAATGGAATAAAAACCGTAGGAAGAGGAATTTGGAACGGAGTCAAAAATATTGGTAAAAGAGTAGGTCAGTTTGTTGGTATTATACCTAAAGACCCTGAACCAGAAGAACAAGCTCCTGTTATACAACAGCCTGAACCTGCACCACAGTCAAGTTGGCAACCAAATCCAACACCTCAACCGTATTAAAAAATTATATTTTTACCGTTCGATAGTAGTTGTATATGAAACTAAGTTCTAAGTAAAACGCATGGTATAATGGAACTATTCTCTTTCTTCCATCTGTTGTAAACCATACTTGAAAGTCTGAAATACTTCCACTCGGCGGTTCATATAACTTTGTAGGTTTTCGTAAAAGTCATTTGCCAAGCATAAAAAAGAGTTTTGTGCACCAGAAAATGAGCATGACAGCATCTTGTCAAAACATTTTCATATGTTCCATTAATCAAAAGTCCGGGTGTACTGGATATCTGCAGGCTGATTTTAACATCCTCAGAAATCTATACCATGCCAAGTTGTTATATTTTTGTAGAAATATAAACGTTTTCTCCAAGGTCTTCTATTCTATTGATTTTAACAGTTGCATTTTTCCTGTCATATATAATATCGAGATGGTACTCTCCCTCGTCAATGTTATACTGGTTTGCATATTCGATATAGATGTCGTTTATTTTTTTCTTGAAAAGCTTGAAGAGTTGTTTCTAAGTTTACAAGCAAATTCACTTGTAAAAGTTTTCCCTTTCAAATTTCTCATACATACGTTTTTTCTTTGTTTAGTATCGAACTTCAAAACCGACTGTAAATGAAACCATGTACTTCTGAAATGAACTTCATTCTACGAAAGCCAATAGCTTTTGTGACAGATGGGTCTCTTAACCATCTTAACGGGTAGTCAAAACGATAGCCTTCATGCTTTTACGGTCTCTGTCTCAAACTTTGACGACATTAGTAAAAAGTTCATCTAATGGTTTAGTTGTAGCAACTCTTGAATTTTCTTTTTCTATTGAAAGCATATTTTATCTAGAATAAAAATGTCAAATGAAACAGCGTCTATGAGAGAAATACAACACAACCGACAACTCATTATACAAGCTCTAAATAAGAACACAACAAACTTTTCAAACTATTCTAAGATATCTGAGTCATTGAAAGAAGGAAACTTAAAACTGACATTAAACCCAATGACAGATGAGTTTCTATTTCAAGACAATAAGAACCATACTGTCTGTATAATCAACAAAAGGAACTTTAAACGAGAAACCTATAAAAGAACTTCTTTGAAAGCAGATGTTGACAACAAAGCAGACAAAACATATGTAGACGATGCAATAGCAAAAGAAGAAGAAAGAGCTGACAAAGCTTATGCAACAAAAGAACATACTCATCCTGAACTAGCAGACAAAACATATGTTGACAATAAAAATGTCAAGTGAAGTGACAAGAGCTGAAAACGAATATTCTAAAAAAGACTCATACACATACCATTGCAAATATTGCAAACTTACAAGAAACCTTAAACAGGAAAAGTGACGTTGGACATACACATTCTATATCTGAAATAACAGACTTAAACGTTAGCCTTGAAAGAAAGCAGATAAAAACATATGTTAACGATGAGTTAGCATGTGTGGCTAGTAAGTTTAGAGAGAAAGCAGATAAGGAATATGTGGATGAAAAAGATAACGAAATGAAGAAAGGGTTGACTGGTACCATGAATGGACATCGAAGATTTTAAAAGTAAAGCCGATACAGGATGGGTTTCAGGATGTTTTAGACCTTAAAGCAGATAAAACATATGTTAACGATGAGTTAGAGAAGAAAGCAGATAAGAACCATACACATGAATTCTTCACAACTGTTGGTATAGAAAGTATTGAAGGAACGGTTGAAGAACCTGATGGGGATGTATTATATTGGAAACCTCCTAAACTTTCCACAAGGTTTAACATCGGATGACGACATAACGACGATGAGAAACATTAGATGTAAAGATGTTTATGTCATGAAGGATGAACATAATATTAAATTCACTGCTCAAGATTTATATGAGAAGAAAGCAGACAAGAACCATACACATACAAGTTTTACAACTTTTACAGCAGATGATATTACACTAAACACAACCTTGCCAAGTAAAGCTCCAACAATACCACACGGCAACAAGTCTTGTAGATACTTTGATATCTAATGACAATAGTATTATACATCTAAGACAGGAACTCATGTGCTTAAACAAATTTTGCCGAATCTTATTTACCCGGTTGGCTCTATTTATACGTCAATGAACTCTACCAGACCAGAAGTAGTACTTGGTTTTGGAACTTGGACTCAAATAGTCGACAGGTTTTTGTATTGTGCAAACTCTTCAAAGGAAACAGGTGGAAGTAAAACGATTTCAGGTGAAAACTTACCTGCACACAGTCACTACATAGTTTAAGTACATCTCAAGCAGGTTGGCATAAAGCATAGATTTTGGGATTGGTCAGCAATGAAAAAAGTAAAGGATATGATGTTAAAGACGAAGTTCAGTTTGCTATAAATTGTTTCTGGGGTAACACTCAGGGAGATGGAACCATACACATCGCGTTTCAGGGTATACGCAAACAACGGGACAAAGTAAAGACTACATGCCACCTTACATGACAGTTTACGCATGGTATAGAAATGCTTAGTCGTCATTTTCAACTTCTTTAGCATATTCGTCAGGAGTTGTCTTATATTTGTTAGGAACTGTCTTTGAAAGTATACCACCTTGAACTTTGACAAGTTTGAAACGAGGTCTGACAATAGTAGTTTTATCTTCTGCTTGCAGTCTGTACATTATTGCCATGTTTGCTAAAACTTCATAATATTCTCTTGTATACTTTCTTCTATTTTTACGAACACGAATGTGAGTACCTGTCGGGTTCCCATTGTTGTCATAGTAATAGTATTTTCATATGGGTCGCGTTTAGTATTTCTATTTTTACTTTGTCACCTTTTCTGAAGTTTGAAGCCCGGCATTCTTTCTTGTTTGTCTCTTTTGACTAAATTATTAAATATATAGTCTTTCTCTAAGTCAGGGTTGTTTTTCATTTCTTCGGGGAGTGGTTTCCCAAACCTTTTTTTTTACGGTTATTGTAAAATTTTAAAACTTGTCTCATCTTTGCCATGGAAAGTGTCTATATTTGTCGTCATATGACATTTCATTTGCTTCACCACCTTGTGGTTGGTTTAAGTCTCTTAACATTTTTATACAACGTCAATGAACCAAGAGCAGAATGGTTTTGGTCGACAATGAAAATATTGGTTTACATTATTTTTGAACGCAGATAGTTTTTAATATCGTCTGATTTGAAAGAACTTTCACAGTCAGATGTCAGTTTTGTTGGATGGTATTTGTCAACAAATATTGTCAAAGCTGCTAAGATATCTAAAATATTTTTTGGACTGTAATGGTATGGCTTCACAGTATCTTGTGTTTTGACCGACAAATATTAGCCAGTATGGTGTCCATCTTCTCTATACCTCGGAATGTTTTCCAAGATATCCATTAAACCAAGCATTTGTGTGTGTGAACTAAAGATTTTTACCATGAGTGCTTTTTTTGTTGCCTTAGAAACATAGGGGTCCTTGTTTGGATTCGTCATTTTTTAACCCATAAGAAATGGGTTTATTTGGCGCATTAGCAGGAGTTGCATCCAGATTTTTGCCCCGAGTGGGAACAATAGCCAGAGGTGTATTTGGAGTTGGAAGGAAGATTTTGAGTACATTAGTATACTGAAAGAGAAAGCACAACCTATTATACAAACTGTACAGAAAGGTTGGGGGTAGCACGAGATGCAACAAATCTTATTCCAAATCCTGAAACAAGAGGAAAAGTTCAAGGATGGATGGACAATGTAGGAAGACAAGCAGGAAACTATTATAACAAAGCAAATGACTACTATAACCAAGCAGGGACACTATATGGACCAAGGTGAAAGATTCTTTAACAGAGGATATAACCATGCACAACAATGGGTAAACAATAACCAACCTCAACCGCCTCAAACGTGGGGAATGTAAAGTTTTTTTATTGAGATGAAATGAACAATACAGCATTGAGACAAATGGGTTCCAAGATGGATTTGTCGGCTTCCAGCAGTTACACAACGTGTTTGTCAAGTTCTTCCTATACCTCAGGAAGTTTTAGACCGACTTAAAAAACAACAACAACCAGTTGAAAACAAACCAAACTAAAATTTTTTACTGAGATGAAATGACCGAAGAAGTTGAAACGGTAGATTTGACACCACAAACAAAAAGTTCAGAACCATTGTCAAAACCTGTCAAAGAACTTACAGATGAAGAGAAAAATTCAATAATAGAAAAGTGCCAGGTCTGGAAATACAAACCCTAACTACAAAGTCACTTTTCATAAAAATGGAACGGCTAGTATCTCAAAAAGAAACAGACTCTCACAAATAAATATTGAAGTCTGAAGGAGCTTTCGAGACAACAGATGGAAAAGTTTACTTCACTGACCAACATTCATTATAGAACATCTCATTGACTTAGAGTCGAAATATTCTAAAACTTTACAACAACACAAAAAGTTGAAAGGAAAAACAAAAACAAATGGCATATGATATTTATGAAGATGTTGACGACACAACTGTTCCTGCAAGTGAAGTAAAGTCAGAGGAACCGAAAAGTGACGAAAAACCGATAGAAGAAAGAAAAACCAAAAACTGAAGATAAACCAAAACCAAAGTTTAGTTTCCAAACTAAACCAAGTCAACCTTCATTAGCTGGTATGGGTTGGCGTCAAAGACTTATGGCAGCAGGCGGTTATGTAAAGTAAAGAAAAAAAATTTTTTATTTTTATAAAAATGCTCCCATATAGAATGGATAGAAAATCTGCTAGAATAAAAGCAGAGTTGCAAAGATATGGTTGGAGAGTTTCGAAGAAGTTTAAATATAGGAAGGGAAGACCCATAAAAGTCTATGACAAATTGTCTGGTCTTCGCTACGAAATGGATTTGGAAACAGCACGTGCCAATTATCCAAACAGACTAGAGAGGTTAGAAGAAGAACGTCTTATGGACATGCCTTTCGATGTTAGTGAACCTCAAGTTGAAGGACACGACGGCTTTGCCAGATTCTACTGGAAACATGACGAACAATTGCATCCTTTGAGAAGGAAAAAAGGAAAAGGTGAAGACACACATGCTCCCATGGAAAGAACAAGATATGCATATGAGAAGTACCGTGAAGTTAGAAGTCAAATTACATCTGGTCGAACCTTTACAGTAAACTTTGACGAAGGAAAGAACAAAGAAGGCTTCATGGGTGTACTTGCTGCAATTCATGACGGAAATAAGAAAGGACGCAATCTCAGATTAACCATACCAGATTTGGATGGTCACATTTACTATGCACATGGCAATGAACAAACAGCCGCAAAACTTCTTGACGCTTTCAAGACTACAAAGAGAGAACAAATGGCTGACTCCGACTCAGACATTTTGAATGCAATTGAAGGAATTGCAAGTGTCAAGTTCGAATGGTACCAACCTAACCCTCAAGCAGTCAGACAACATGTTTGTTAGATGAGAAATATGAAGTAAAAACGTTTTTAAAACCATATATTTTTACATATATTAAATGCTTCAGGTTGAAAAACAAAGAACAAAAGTAGCAGATACAAAAACCGTTAGAGACTATATCTTTACAAATGCTGGTAGGACTATTTCAGATGAAGAAATTTCATCCGAGCTTACAGGTTTGACTATCCAATTCGTTGGCTTCAAAGTCCTTCAGATGCAAAGGCAATAGGATTTAGAAGAGTTTTGTTTTCAAATAGAACTAACGCATTTATGTTCGCAGTATATTTTCATGGGCAGTATAAAAGTTCTGATGGTCTAATAGACAAATTTGATGAAATGAGGATCTTTACAGTTCGTTCAGACGAAAGTCTTGAGAAAACTCTAAATGACTTTCAAACTCAAATGAACAAATACTATTGGGAATTTCAAGAAAAATACGCCTCTTTACTAAATGGAACATACTATCTGAAACTAGAATATGACAAGATGAACTCCACCGTTTCATTTCAAAAGATTGAAATTAACCCTCCAAGAGATACAGAGTTTTTATTTTGGAAAGTAGACAAACGTTCTTGGGCACAATTTCTTCGGTTACTAAACCAGAACGAACCATTACCACCAGATGGTCCATTTAAATTTATACATCCACCAGCAGATTTGACAGTTTATAGAAATGTGTTTGACCCTCAAAATGTTATGTGTCATGCAAGTTTCAGTTCAAGCAACAATAGTTTTCTATGTATTGGTAAGGACGTTTATGACTTTGCTTCTAAATTCTACGAACCACCTAGTAACAGTTTCTCTGACTTTCAAGTTTGGTTCACAACAAATGGTGTGCAGCATATAATACCATTGTACTATGACTTTTATCTCGAATTGTCTTTCATATACAACTACGGAAAAGTGCTGAAAAAGTATTGAAAAATACTTTTAGGGTAGAAGGTTTTTAGGTGTCACCAGGTCCCTCGGTCCCTCGGTCCCTCGGTCATTTTAACTTCTCTGAAAAAGTGTGACAACATGACATTTTGACAACAGTCCAGGAAAATGTCAAGACTTCTTCATCGTAAATGTTTTGTCATGACTTCTTCGTATATGTTTTGTCATGACTTCATCTTCGTATATGTTTTGTCAAGACTTCTTCGTAAATGTTTTGAAGAACTGAAGGTGTCACCAGGTCCCTCGGTCCCTCGGTCCCTCGGTCATTTTAACTTCTCTGAAAAAGTGTGACAACATGACATTTTGACAACAGTCCAGGAAAATGTCAAGACTTCTTCATCGTACATGTTTTGTCAAGACTTCTTCGTACATGTTTTGTCATGACTTCTTCGTATATGTTTTGTCACCCGTTGAATTTTGTATAAAAAGCAACCCGCTGTTTTCCGGCGGTTGGTATATTCTTCACAAAATGCTTGTTTTGTCATGACTTCATCGTAAATGTTTTGTCAAGACTTCTTCGTAAATGTTTTGTCAAGACTTCATCGTAAATGTTTTGTCATGACTTCATCGTAAATGTTTTGTCAAGACTTCATCGTAAATGTTTTGTCATGACTTCATCGTAAATGTTTTGTCAAGACTTCTTCGTAAATGTTTTGTCATGACTTCATCGTACATGTTTTGTCAAGACTTCATCGTATATGTTTTGTCAAGACTTCATCGTACATGTTTTGTCATGACTTCATCTTCGTATTCTTTCACCCGTTGAATTTTGTATAAAAAGCAACCGTCGAAATTCTGGCGGTTGGTATATTCTTCACAAAATGCTTGTTTTGAGGTCGAGCCACTTTTGGCTCCACCGTATTTTTCAACCAAAACTCATGAATTTTGACACTTTCACAAAAAACATAAAAAATAAAGTTAGTTTTTTTAAAAAATATTTTTATTTTTATTGTAAGAACATGTTAGCAACAACTTCACCAAACTCTTTAGTCATGAATCCAACATCTATGTTAGTAGAGATGAAAAGCTTCATTCCTTCTTCATATACTTTCGAAACAGAAATCCAGAAGATAAAGCAAGAACTTCTCCAAGGAGATTTAGACTGTAGTGCGAAAGATGAAACAAATGAACAGTATCTTTATGAAATGCAGGACCTGGTGGAACATCTACCTAAACTTCCTGAAATACAACAACAAAAGCTCACTATTCCTGAATTCGATGAAATAGAAGTGAAACCAACTGACTCGGTAGAAATAAAGAAGTTCATTCGTAAGGTAAACTATGAGTTTCTTGGATTTCATTGCAACCACAAAGTCATGGACAAAGATTGCGACATGGTATATTTCATTGACATATATAAATCTGAAGAATTTAAGACCTACGACAACTTTGTTTCGTTAGTTGCAAAATGTGTATGGCAGATAAGAGATAAAGATAGAAGAGGTAAAGTATGGAACGGACAAATAAAACCCGCAACTTTTGAGTTAAAGAAAACCATTTACGCCTTAGTTGTTTTAGCAGGTAAGGTTTCAATGTACAATGCTAAAATGAACCCACAATGTTCAAAATGTAAAGCAGCAATGAAGAAATATAACTACTCCGTCAAAGAGATAGAACGTATGAGAAACGACTATGCTGACTTAAAGAAAGAAGTAGAAAAGCCAGCAGAAAACAAAATGGACATGTTAGAATTTCTGAACAAAAACTATCCAACTGCTGACGATTTCCTTCTATCTGATGTCAAGAAGAAATATAAAGAAACCTTCGGCATAGTTAAAACTTTTGACATACTGACAGAAGAAATAGAAGCTACAAAACTGTTTAAAGTCATGAACCATCACAACATATACCATGTAAAACGCTTGTGAAACATATACGAAGAAGTTTATTTCCTGGACTGTTGTCAAAATGTCATGTTGTCACCATTTTCAAAAAGATGTTAGTTGACCGAGTGACCTGGTGACACCTAAAAACCATCTACCCTAAAATCGTGAAAAAAATGACCAAATTTCATTATATAACTGTTATTTTTTTACGAAGAGAACTTTAACACTTCGTAAAAAAATCCCTGAAATCATATCTTTTATACAAGATAAATGAAAAAAAATTGCGATTTAGACTTTTTTTGGTCTTGCATAAAACTCATGAAAATCGTGAAAAAATGACCAAATTTCATTATATAACTGTTATTTTTTTACCAAGAGAACTTTAACACTTCGTCAAAAAAATCCCTGAAATCGTGAAAAAATGACCAAATTTCATTATATAACTGTTATTTTTTTACGAAGAGAACTTTGACACTTCGTCAAAAAAATCCCTGAAATCATATCTTTTATACATGAAAATCGTAAAAAATTGCGAGTAGGGAAAAAAACCTGGTCGCCTAAAACTCATGAAAATCGTGAAAAAATGACCAAATTTCATTATATAACTGTTATTTTTTTACCAAGAGAACTTTAACACTTCGTCAAAAAAATCCCTAAAATCGTGAAAAAAATGACCAAATTTCATTATATAACTGTTATTTTTTTACCAAGAGAACTTTGACACTTCGTAAAAAAATCCCTGAAATCATATCTTTTATACATGAAAATCGTAAAAAATTGCGATTTAGACTTTTTTTGGTCTTGCATAAAACTCATGAAAATCGTAAAAAAATGACCAAATTTCATGAATTTCCTTAAGATACAAAATAGAAAAAATAAAGTTAGTTTTTTAAAAAAAAATTTTTTTATTTTGTATGTAAGAAACAGAAAATGACAAACACTGAGTTTGAAATAGTTAGAAAGATAGACAATGACACCAAAGTGGTTAGAATTGGTGATTTAAACGTAAGATACTCAAAGAAATACAAGAATATTCTTTGTCAGACATTTTATCTCCATCTGGAAAGAGAGCAATCGACTGGGTTAGAATTGCTTCTAGTCAGAAAATTTTGACAAGAAATCCTGAGCTTATGATATCAGTAGCATTTCATGGAACAAGAGCATATCTTATAGACAAAAGTCTTAACCAATAGTTTTGTTATGGATTGACCCAGTTGTTGGATATAACTTCATAACATATGGTTCATTCGATACTGAACGTTGCAGTGAGGGCTTACTTTACATCGTTCAGAAACCGAAGGACTTCAATACAAAAAGATATAAGATAGGAAGAACATATAATATAACTAAAAGATATGACAGTATAGTCAATAGAGTTAAGGTTGTGTTCGTTAACGATATGAGAGCTGCTGAAACAGAACTACTTGAAAAGTTTGAGAAAATGTATGGTGCTCCCACGAAAGGTAAAGAAACGTTTGAAGTAGATGAGATAGGTAAAGCTATAAAATTATTTGACGAAGTTGCTGAAAAATACATGTAAAGCGTTTATTTTTGGTCTTTTGTGAAAGTCAGGAAATAACGCTAATTTTTTATAAAATATTTTTTTTATTTTGTATGTAAGGACAGATATGTCAACAACAGAGAACACAACAACTGCTATCGTTCATGAAGACATAAATGAAGAATACGAGTGGGTTCAGTTTAACAAACAGTTACGTCTCATTCGTTCGGTCAAAGACGATATGTACCAAATGCAAAGTATTTTGACAGCATGTTTTGCTCCAGATACCAAACATACAGACGATTGGTTCAAAAACCAACAGACAAAAGAACTTTTGAGCGAAGCACAGCGACCCCGACTTTTTCCGGGGTCGCCAAAACTCTATGAAAATCGTAAAAATTTGCCAAATGGTTTGAGAGGTTGGTATGTACATAGACTTCTTGTAAATGCTGTTGCAATGTGGGCTTCACCTCGTTATGCTTGGTATATTTTCATGATGTTAGATGAAATTCATAGACAAGAACGTGAAGAGATGGAAAACAAGCTTGAAGCAAAAGACAAAAGCCTTCAGAAAAGAATACCACGTTCGGTACCAAAAGGAAAGGAAAAGAACTATAAGTATATGATTTATACTGAAGAGATGGAGAAAGAAGAAGACAGAGATATGGTTATGTTGCATTTAGTCAGAAGAAACAACAAAAGCTTTTACGACCTTGCTAAGATTTACAAATCTGACAGAAATTGGTTCTATCGCGAAAACTTACCGATTTCAATGACACCAAATGAAGATGTGAAACAAATAGTTCAAGATACGTTACCTCAAACACACTATGATATTAAAGGTTGTACAATACTTACCTTCAAAGAAGATTTGCCGCTACTGAAAGAAAAAATAACAGAGTATTTTGACAACTTCAAACAAGTAGAGTAGATGAACCATTTATTTTTGGTCTTGACTTCAGATGGCTCAGGTAGCTCTATAAGGTCAATTGTCTTGTCAAATCCTTCTGGCATTCCGAGTCCTTCCATCCGACATTCCAAGTCCTTCCTTCCAACAAGAAAAAAATTTCCCGACAACAGGAAAAAAATTTCCCGACAACTGGAAAAAAATTTCCTGACAACTGGAAAAAAATTTCCTGTTGTTCGTCCGTAAACCATTCAAATTTTCGAAAATTGAGAACTTTTTGGTCGAACGACAGAAAAAATTTTTCCTTCAGACAGGAAAAAAATTTCCCGACAACTGGAAAAAAATTTCCCGACAACTGGAAAAGTTCTTCCATCCAACAGGAAAAGTTCTTCCTTCCGACAGGACACAAACGAATGTCCGACGTACCACCAACCGAGTCCATTCCAAAGCCAGAAGAACCGAAAGCTGCAGCACCACAACAGACTAAGACTAAACACTTACATTTTTTACGCTTGACTTTTTACAATTTGAACTTTGTTTGCGTAGATGTGAATTCTGAAAGAAGTATGAGGGTCTTGTATGACTTTGTACTTCTCCCATAGTTCATGTCTGTCAAACTTACCTGCCATGGACTCTTTCATAAGTTCCATGAAATCGTCTTCGGACAATCCGGGGAAAAGTACAATGTCAGTAAGTATTCTCTTTACATCCTTACTTAAACTCTTTGCTGTCTGTACACAAATGACAACTGAAATGTTAAAGTGTCTGAGCTTCTTAAGAATTCGACACATGTCTTGTTCTCTATTCTTTAACAAAGGATGAGAGGCGAAATCATCTAAGATAAGAAGACATCTGTGAGGGTAAGTCTTCCAATCGTAAGATTGCAATTTCTTCGAAATGTATTCTATCTCTTTCTGTTTGTTTCTGAAGTGTTTCTTCTCTAATATTCTCTGCATTTCCTCATTTGGGTCTTTAAACTTCGAATTTATATACTCATTTATAGCATTGTACTTCAAAACTCTTCTTTGGTACTTCTTTATCCAATCTAACAACTCAGAGTCTTTTATACATACTAACTTAGACTTCTTTATAATATCTTTGAACGAATTGACGGTTTGGTCAAATTGACCAGAAGTACTACAAATGACAACTAACTCATAGAATGGGTTCTTCTCATCTAGTTCTTGTTGTTGTGCAGCCATTTTAAGATAAGTGAAAGTCTTACCCGACCCAGGTGGTGCAATTAGACCTGTTATACCATTCTGAGCAAATAAGAACTTGTCATGTATGGGTTTTATCTGAGCATTTTCCAACTTCCTCTTGTTCTTGTTTAAAACATTCTCAAATTTTTTGTCAATGTCAGCAAACTTTTTTTCTAACATATTTTTAGAAAAATTAAAATTTTTATCTTTTAGAAAATGTCTAGCGATTTCGCCATCTATATTCGAGACAAGCTTTTCGACAGCAAAACATCTGTCGACCATAAAATCTTACATAGTGTAAACAAGAAAGGTGAATTTGTTCTAAAGTTCTGTTTCTGGGAATATGACAAGAACCATAAAACATTAAGCAGAGAAGTCTTAAAATTTGTCAATGACAGACTTGTTGACAGAGATGACGCCTCTTGGAGAGATGAAGTCCAACAAAACTTCTTAGAATGCAAAGAAGACACATGCACTGTTCTTGAAGATGAAATAGAAAACAGAATAGAAGAGCTATTAAAGGACAAAGAACTTTTACAAAAATATGGTTCTGAGAAGTTTGACATAACTCCACCAGAAAAGAAGAAGAGAGAAAAGAAAGAAAAGAAAGTAGAAGAAGAGAAGAAAGAACCTGAACCAGAGAAGAAGAAATTTGACATGTAAAAATAAAATTTTATTTTTAGAACATTTCTGGGTCAATGTCAATGTTCTCTTCCTCTTTAGGAGCAAACACTGGCTTAGACTCTAAAATCTTTTTACCCAATTTACCTTGAACTTCTACAACTTTAGACTCATAATATTCATAGTCGTCTGCTTTCTTTGGTTCATAAGGTATAACAAGTTTGTATGCTTTACCTTCTTCGAGTTTTGAGAACCTTCTGTCAAAACTTTCTTTGACTGCTAACAAACCTTCTATGTCTAAGTCTTCAAATTTCGCACCATTTTTAGTCACAATAGCAAACTTAACTGGTTCGATGTTCCAAACTTTGCTGAATGAAGACTTTTCAAAATGGTAGAAGTAAACATTCAAATATGTGAATGGGTCTAGTTCTTCTTTAAGTCCTGACATGTACTTGTTTACTGAGATGAATTTTGTCATCTTTTCTATCGGATAAAAAAAATATTTTTTTTAAAATTTACTCAGAAAAATTTTTCTTTGTATATACACCATTCTGAACATCTAAAAGACTTTTGACATTTGCCAAGAATGTTCGTTTAGACGCTGTCATATAACCATACTCTTGACAATATTGTTTATACGAGTCGTACAATGACCTTTCATCTAAACACTCAAAGTCAGTTTCATCTATGAACAGTTCATATACACTCTTGTTTGCTTCTAACAATGTTTGTCTCTCTTCGGTATGTGGAATTTGTCTTGGATTGAACTTTGAAATATCTAATGTCATGAAATATGAGAACAAGTGGTTGTAAAAGTCAGATGTCAAAGTTTCTGCTAAGTCGTCAAAATATTCTGTATCTTGCATATGAGAATCTGACGTTCTGACAACTACATATCTTCTGTCAGAACTTTCTAACTTCATCGGAACAGCATTGTTTGAAACCATAATGAAATTTGCAACATTTTCACAAACTCTTTGGTCTTTATATTTTCTTTCAACAACTCCAACTTTGTCTGTTATAAGACTCTTCAAAGCATCTGAGTTTAAAACTTTTGTTGTATCTATACTTTGAAGTTCGTTACAACTATAAGTTTCATATTCTCTATTGAAGAGTTAAATTTACCGCAGATGTTTTCTAAGTTTGTCATATTCGGATTCGAATAACCTTC
This sequence comes from Trichomonas vaginalis G3, assembly GCF_026262505.1. Taxonomy (NCBI): domain Eukaryota; phylum Parabasalia; order Trichomonadida; family Trichomonadidae; genus Trichomonas; species Trichomonas vaginalis. The sequence continues at coordinate 15,657,308 of NC_067207.1, forward strand.
TAACAGTTTGCACAAAATATCTGTAAAGAATGTGTTCTTACCTGTTCCTTGTTTTCCAATTATAATGAGAGCAGTTTCATTTTTAGCACTTGGATGTTGTAAGATGTTTGCAAACCAACATAAGATATACTCATAGACTCTTTCGTTTCCATTGCATATAATTTCTTTGACATGGTCTAACCAAGCTTCTATAATATTTTCTTTCCATTCTACTTGTTCGTATTTATATCCAGTGAAGATAGAATAGAAGTTTGGAGAAGGTGTATAGAACTTTATACCTCGAACTGAAAAATCTTCTAACTTTGACAATAAGATATCCCAAGCATCTAACATCTTCATGCCAACTTGTACAACTTTTATTTTCTTAAGTTTCTGTTTACATTCTTGTTCTGAAACTATTGTTGCTCTTGGTTTGTTAAAGACTACATCCCATTCTTTCATAACATAACATTCTGGGGCAGAGTCGACATAAATGACTAAACGTTTCAAATTCTCGACTGCTTTGTTATAGTCTCGAAATGGACACATATTTCTGAATGCTTGGAAGTCATAAAAATCTGAAACATCTATTCTGTACATTTTTATAAAAATAAAAAAAATATTTTTTTTATTCTTGAGCTATTTGTTGCATTTGTTGTTCTTGAGCTATTTGTTGTTCTTGAGCTATTTGTTGTTGAAGTTGTTCTTGTAATACAATACTTTCACCAGTTGCATCTTCCAATTCGAAACTTTCTGCCGTCATTGACAAATACATAGGACATAAAAGTTTTACAGGAACAAAGTTTGCGTCAACTAAGGTTAAGTTTATGTTTGCTAAAGTGTTTGAGTTTACTAAAGCTGAAAACTCTGCATTCGAATGAACAATAGGCAAACCAGCAGAGAAAGTGTTGTTTATACGCATAAGTATCTTTTGGTCATAGTAGTTTCTGTCGACATTCGAATAACACTTTGAACCTAAGTTTGAAACAATATATAAAATAGGTGTACTTAAAGTCAATGGAACAGACATTCCTTGTATGACACCTTTTCCTGTTATAGGAAACTGTTGGTAGTAAAAACCAGATATAAGTTTTGTATTATAGCTCATATTGTTTATAGTAAACTCAGTCGGACATCCAAACATAATGAAACCTGCTCTAGTTGCAGCACATGTTACACTCGTCCTTAAAGTATTAAATAAGTCAACAAAACCTGTTGGTGGTATATCTGAGTAAGTATCTTCAAAGGAGTATTTTTTACCATTCACAACAATAAAATCTTCTGGTGTCAAAAGAGCAAAACAAGCTTTAGTCGTCATTGTGTTTAAGGTTAGTTTACAATATCGTCCTTGAGGACTTTGTAAGTTTGTTGTTATAGAATTATATGACTCAGGGTTTTTAGTCGTAATAGTATAAACCATTGTGTCTTCTGCCATTTTTAGCAAATAAATTTTAATGAAATGTTGTGGTCGTCAAATATTTTTATAACGTCTGGGAAACTATATTTTAAGTTCAACGTTTCACCCTTTCATAACGTATATCTTGTCAATGACATTATATGAAACACCACAACAACTAACGTCGGGTTCTATTTCTTTGATGTTTATATCGTCTGCCTCTGTCAAAAGTTTCAATAGTTCTTTCAAAACTTCATGAGGTGCAATGACATATGAGTTCACTTTTACAGGGTTGTGTTCGACCAAGTTTAACATTATACCTAAAGCTTGACAAATCTTCTCCTGAGTTTGAAGTTTGTCTTTCAGTTGTTGGTAGTCGTTTCGAATATCTGCAACAGAACTTAAGTCTCTGCTAACTTCAGGGTATGTTGGTTGTTCTTTTACAGGAACAATTGTTATACCATCTTCGTCTTCGTATGGTTTCCCCACTTCAACATCTCTTTCTTTGACATTGACAATAACACTTTGACTGTTTGTTTGAGTTGGTGAATTTAACTTCACATCTGCCACCGCCATTAAACCTTTTGAAACACTTACGCTTCTATTTTTCGGAAATGACATTTTACTTAGAATAAAAAGATGGACGTATTCGGATATCTCTTCGAATTGAAGCAAAACAAAGTTTACACACACAAACAATACAAATACATTGACAGAATAGTTCTTTATACAAACAATGGTAAATGTTATAGAATAGCAGTCTTTGCTGAACCAAAATATTTTCATAAAGCAAAGAAAGTTGGTATAACTGAAATGGTGAAAGTTCTTGAAGCAGACAAAAATATAACAACAAAACTTACAGATATTTCTAAAGGTAAGTTTATAATACAATTTTATGTCAAAACTGGCGTACTGTCAATATTTGACGGAGAGAAGTCAGTTCAAGAACAACTTACTGACCTGCTGCCAAAATCTGCTCGATGGAAGCTGTCGTTATGCCAATCTGAGGAGCCCCAGCAGGTTTCATCGAACGAATCTTCAAAAGAGCATCTTCCGTGAAAAGTGCTATTGGTTTTGTAAACTTCTTTGCTTTCAATTCATCTGGACCGTCTCTGTCACCAGTATATTGTATTTGTACAGTACCAACAGTTGAAATACCACCCATAAAGTCTTCTGAGTCAGCAAATGGAATGCCAAGCCAAAAGTTTGAACGGTCTCCATTTGTATATTGAGTTTTTTGACCTCCTGTATGAGTCCATACTTTCACATATGGCATAATAGAACTTTGCATTTCAGGGTTAATGGTTGTTGTGAAGTTGTTGTTAAAGTTCATAGCATCTAATGTCAAGTTGTATGACCTCATATCCTCAACTGTAGAATATTCTTCTCTTGGATAATATTTGCCATCTATGTTTATATGATATTTAATACCGGGGTTGTAGAAACAAGAATAGTCATTTATAGTTCGTCTGAAAAGAACAAACATAGTATCTGCATGTTTCATTGCAGTTGTTAAAGCAATATCTGTTCTTGCACCTGGGTCAGCACTTTGGTTTCCAACTTCACCTGCAAAGTCTTTGACAGATATTTGGTGTATAGGGAACATAAGTGGAACTGCAATATATTTGGCAGCTAAAGCATTTGAAATATCTGGGTCCAACATATAGACTGCAAGTCTGCTTTCTATTCTCTTGCATTCAAATTTTTCGCATGTAAATTAACTGGGTCCCAAGCAGTTCCAGCAGCATTGAAATAATAGTTTACTTCAGTGTTGAGGTTTGAGAAACCAAAGTCTAAGTCAACTTTGTCTTTGCAAAATTCGGCGAATGACGTTTGATTTGCTCCCTTTACGTCTGTAAGAGTGAATGGGTCTTGTGTTGGTGCAATGACTAAGTTATTTTTGCTTGGAGTAAGTTCGATAGAAATTTTTCCTGCCCAGTTTGGCAAGTATCTTAAAAACCTGAAGATGAGGAAAGATGACAAAGGAACTCTAAGTTTCAGTTTTACTTTGGTTACTGCTGCTGCAGTTTGTCCAGAAAGGTCAACATAAACTCCTGGAACGTTAGGGTCAAGTCTTCTTATTTTCTCAATAGTTGCATATTGGTCTGTTTGTTCTCTAGCTTGTGGTTGTACTGAGTTTCTCAAAGCGAACCATTCATAGTTTGCCCATGTTACTGTTTGAACTAAGTCAGAGTTAGAATATATCTTATATCCCATGAAAACTTCTGGAGCATATTGGTATCCGACATAGAAAATTCCATTGCAACCTTTCTTGTCAGACAACTTGGCAGAAGGTTTTATTTCAATGTCTTGTTCCACGTATAAGAATGAGTTGTCAATAGAAATTATATGAAACCTGTCGCAAGCAATATCTACTGTTGTTGAAGAACCTTCTCCAAACTCACCTACATTTCCATAAGAAACAGCAGTTGTATATTCGTAAGTTCCAGGAACTATTTCTGACCTTCTAATGGCATTGTCGCATTCGTTATACCATTCGGAAACATTTCCATTCATGGCATCCAAAACTGTTGGCGTTATATTCTGAGCGGCGTACATTTCATATGGGTAAAAATATAGAATAGTTGGATTTATTTGTCATAATAGAACCCACATGGACCAAGCTTTACTTTCTTCCTGGCTGAGTTTTTAACTCTTCTTTTTCCTTCATTGCCACTACTTTCACTAGATGAAGTTACTTCTTCACTACTTTCACTTTGTTCTACTCTTCTCTTCTTCTTTGGTGTCGCTTTTGGTAACTTGCCCTCTGCTTCAAGTTGTAGCATCTTTGCCTCATGTTCACCTAGTATGTTGTAAATTTCCCATGTCCTTTTTGCCTTTAGGCTCTGGTCGCCCATCTCAGGTATCCTATATCCTAGAAAGATTTTGTCATAGTTTGTATTTGAGTCTTCGCGTATTGTTTGCATGACTCTTTCCTGAGTTTCCGGTTCAAGCTCTTCAAACAGAGCTTGTCCATATGGAATAAGCTCGTTTCCAAATATATGTTTTTGTAGCCATTCTGGTTTTCTTTCCATGTTACCAACAATATCTTTTGTGAATGGGAAAGCTTTTACCCAACGTTTCAGTCTTGCGTCATTTATTTCTGTAGTTGGTTTTATTTTGTCAAGGAACATGTTTTTCAATACTAACATTTCATTTGGTACTGTCCATTTGAGTTTTCTTAAATATTCATCCCTTCTCGTTCATTGTCTGCAAAGTAAGTTTTTATGACATTTTGCAAACTTTCGTTTGCAAGGTCATGTACAATAGGTTCTCTTCCTTCTCTCTCCCTAACTTTCTTTCTAAACTCTTCACCAAATATACCATCTTATGGTTCTGTGTAGTTCTTTGAGATAAATGTTCTAGAACGTCAGGTGTTATATTTCCATCAGCCATGTTCATTTCATACTGGTCCAAAATATCTGCATCTTTCATATCTTTCAATGGCATTAAAGCCGCGCTGAAAATACCAGCTATATCTGGTTCACCATTGACTTCCATTGCGTCTACAACTTCTTGGAATTGTGGTTGTAAGTTTATGAACCACCTATCCGGGTTAGCTTTATGACCCCATCTCATTGTAGTTCCATAGTCTGCAGAAACAAAAGTAGGTTTGTTTCCATATTGGTTAGGTTTCTGAATGAACTTTAAACAATGTTTCATTTCTATATGTTTTGTTGAAATTTAACCTTTTATTTTCACCGAGTTCAGCCAAAGATTGAACGTTATATGCTCGTAAGTAAAAAGGGTTATTGTATTTGTGTACATTTTCTTTCAGTTCTTCCATTCTATGCTGAATATTTTCATCTGATGTTGGAGTCTTTTGTATGTCGGCGAACATTTTTCGATATTCTTCTACTCTGTCAGCCGAATTTTTCTTAAACTCTTGGAAAGATTCCATATTCACCTCATACTCTTGTTGAGGGTCAAGATTTTTCGGCTGTTCCAAATCTTCATCTAGTTCTGTGAAGTTAGTTTCCAAAGGAGGGACTTGTTCGTTTCCTTCAGGCTCTTCTAGCTGTTGTTGCTGAACTATTTCTTCCATGTCTGGTTGTATCTGAACTTCTTCCTGTGGAGTTTCTTGTACCTCATCTGCTGGCATTTCATATATTCCGAGACCGTTTTTAACAAGTTCCCTATCTAAGTCATCCGGACTCATAAACCTTTCTTCTTTCGTTCCGTCTTTATTTTTTACGCGTTTCATGAAGAGAGTTGAATTGTCATTTAGCTCTGACACCAAATATCTCGGAGTAAATTCGTTCATGTCATTTGGATGATATGCTATTAAATCATATCCCTTAGCGAGCTTGTATTTTCCAGGTTTGAAATTATATCCCATTTGGTGCTGAGCCATAAAGCTAAATAGGTTCGGGTCAGTATTTCCTTCCTTGAACTTTCTAATAGCTTCTTTATATCTGTCACTAAAGTCAAGAGTAGCTGGGTAACCATAATTTTCCTTTAGCATTTTTAAGAAATCTTGGTTTCCTTGTTCTCTACTTCTTTTATGTCCTTGCTCTGTTTGTGGTTGTTGTTGTGGAGGTGGTTGTTGTGCAGGGTTTTGAACTGTTGGTTGTTGTGTTGGTTTTGGTGCAGGGTTTTGAACTGTTGGTTGTTGTGTTGGTTTTGGTGCAGGGTTTTGAACTGTTGGTTGTTGTGTTGGTTTTGGTGCAGGGTTTTGAACTGTTGGTTGTTGTGTTGGTTTTGGTGCAGGGTTTTGAACTGTTGGTTGTGGTTGTTGTTGTGCTGGATTTTGAACTGTTGGTTTTGGTTGTTGTGCAGGGTTTTGAACTGTTGGTTGTTGTGTTGGTTTTGGTGCATGCCTGTGTCTGTGTCCATGTGACGATGTAAATGTTCTAGGTAGTCCTGGTGCAGGTGCTTCTCTTGGAGGGTTTGGTGGTATATAAGTTCCACTAGCTAGTATATAAGTTCCACCAGCTGGTATATAAGTTCCACCAGCTGGCACATATGTTCCATCTGCAGCATAATGTCCTACCTGACTTTTCGTTTTTAAGAAAGCATTTACTAGGTCTGTTTTGGTCTGTTGTAACTCTTTTTCTTGACTTTTCACAACAGTTGCTCTAACGGCGTCATAGGCACTTTGAACTGCCTGTCTCGTTGTTGCATCTGTTATTTTCGTCAGATTTTGTGCTACTTCTCTTAACTCTTTGTCGAAACCTTCAGACTTCAGTTTCTTTCCAGATGAGAAGTCGTTCACTAGTTTCACCTTACTATGAAGAGCTTCGAAGGCGTTCTTAAAGTCAGCATTCATTAAAGCTTCATTTGAACTGTCTTCATCCGCTTGTATTTTTGTCCTTATTGACCCTATAAGCTGGGCTGCTTTAGCGTTGGCTTGGGCATCTAACCAGTCATTGTTAGCTTTTATATATTCTGCGCTTTTCATTGCCTTTTGCATGGCTGCGTCGTTATTTTTACTTTCTTGTGCTAAGTTTTCATACTGTACGGTTTGGTTTTGCAACTGTAAAAGTTTTTCTGCCTTTACATTTGCTTCAACTTCTTTTTTATACTCATCGCTATCCATATATGTCTTCAGGGCTTTTTGTTTTATCTCTTCATCTTTCAGTACTTTATATTGAGTAGTATGGTTTTTCAAATTTATAACATCTTGTTCCATTTTTGCTACTTCTGCTGCTTTTTCTGACACTTTTTTCGCATATTCCTCTGTACTTAGTTCTTTCAGTTGTTCTTCTTTCTTCTTTTTCTCTACGTTTAACTCATTGAGTTTCTTTGTGTGTCTGTCATATTCTAGTTTCTTTTCGTTTTCACTTATTTGCTTCTGTATGTCTATGTTTGACTTTTTGACATCTGATATTTGATTTTTGAGTGAACTCAAATTCATTTGACTTTGAGGGTTATAGGCTGTTCCGTCTGCAGCTCCACCATAGCCTGCCATTTTCGCTAAAAGTGCCGCTCTTAAACCTCCACTCTGTGCACCAAGAACTCGGTTTAAGAGCATAGGGTTGCTTGACATTTGTTGCAACATAGTGGGGTCATTCAGCATTTGTTGTTGCAACTGTTGTTGTGGTGTCAGTTTTACTATTGGATGTTTCAATGCTCCCTTCCTCTTACGTATATTCTTACGTAGCTTACGTGGCATTTTAAGTGAAGTTAAAAAGCGGTTTTTGACAGATGTTTATATGACACTATTTGTTCAGCACAAAAAACTACTCGGTCAAAGTGTTGTCACCGGCTGGTCGGCTGGGGTTCGGTCCTCCTCTTGGGTCTTGTGTCCATTTCTTAGGGGCTAGAAGGGGCGCAGCCCCTGGAAGCCCCACACACCTGACCTCATTCATATATTGAAACTTGTAAATTTATTTCTTTATTATTATATTTCACCAAATTTTTACTTTGATCAAAAAAAATCAATGAAGAATTCGCAAAAAATTATGTTTTTATTGGATAAAACTATTGACATAAAAAAGTCATAATCCTAATGAAATATCTTTTAATATGTAAACTTGTTAATTAACAACATTTACTCTAATTTTGAGGAAAGGAAATGTTATCAAAAGGATAATTGTGATTTTGACTTAAAATTTTAAATGTAATTACTATGGGGATGCTGAACACTCTGTAATATATGCCAAAAATTAGTATTTGATATAAAAAGTGACGTTATCAATTTTATTGAGATGACTTTAAGCAGTTCTTTACTAATCCAGGAGGAGATAAACAAGTATAAGTCCGACTTGATGGATTCCATGAAGACGAAATATAAGAATTTTGAAAAGTTTTGCACAGAAAAAACGGCATTTGAACATTTGCAACTTTATATTGATCTTCTTCAACGAATTAAATTAGGAACTGCGACACCAGCTGCTATTTCGAGTGAATTAATTGATATTTCACTTATTTCGCCAACAGTTACCGATTTTACGAATTCAAATTTAGACTTTTCCGTTTTTATCAATTTAATCAAATCATTATCACAAGAAGAGCATATTAAAGCTTGTATAATATCAATCGCGTTCTATTTACTCCATCAAAACTTAAAATTTACAGAATTCGTTATTACCTTTCTTTTTCATGACCTTCCAGAGCTAAAGGACTCAGTTCTTGGACTATTTTGGAATGCCGTACAGCTTGGCTCCCCTAATATTACAGAAAAAGATTTCCAAAACTCATTCAAAATTTGGAGGAATTCTCTTGAGTATTTAATGACAATTATGAAGTCCATACAGAATCTATCATTTTATTTTCATACCGCTAAGTTTGTTGCTGAAGTTATTAATCTCCTTCTCACAAAACCTTTAAATTTTCAAAAATTAGTTTCTCCTGAAATTGTTCGATTACTTTGCTACAATCCATTTACGGCTTTATACATATCCCAAGGGAAATCAGTGCTTACATCCGCTTATTTTTTACCTCCTTTGTCATTATTGTTAAATGGACAAATTGAAACATCAATCAACTTACTAGTTAGTTATATGCCATACGCTCTCGATGCTATAGCGTCTTTTCTCGTCAATTTACCATTTGCTTCTGAACAAAATGCAGATATGCAGTTTGCTTTGGCAAATAAGCTCCTTCACAACCTTTCTTTAGGAATATCGACACGAGATTTATACCTAATAATACTTCGTCACTTCATCAAAGCTCCAATTTTACGCGAATACTATAATAATTTCAGAAAACTGATTTTTTCGAATACAGCGTTAGGTTTACGCCAAGCATACATTTGTATATTGATTGCTGCATTCACTGACTGCGAAACTCCTGGACTTTATTCATTAATTCAAGATTGTAGAGAATCCATCGCAAAAATCTTTCAGTTTTCGACCATGCTGTTCACACAATGCGCTGTTGTAAACCGTATAACAGAAATGATCCTGATTTTCCTTGAAAATCCTTCATTTAAATTCAATATTCAATCTCCAACTCATTATATAATGCTCCAGCCCGACCAAAAGGTCATTGAAATGTTTCCTGTTTTATTCCAGACCCTGAATTCCTATACAAAGAGTCCGGGATCCGCTCATTCGTATTTTTCATTTATTTATTCATATTTAATGAAAAGTTCAGTCACGAAACTCGACACATCGTTCGCATTAGAGATACTCTCAAGCATAGAACGCTTCCATGAGTATCCTAGCGATGAAGATTGCTTTTCTATTTATAGAAGATTTATAAGAAAACTTGTTGTCACGAAAACCAACATTTCGGAGTTTATTCTTATTTGTCTTACTGATCTCCAACCAATGAATGCTCTTGGAGCCCTTTCTTTCGTGAATTACGCTTATCAATTTAGAATTCCTGATTTTATCAGTTACATTAAGACAAACAGAAGCTTCATTGTTAATCTAATTAAATCAGGAATGCAATCAGAGCTTCCTGCAATGTTTTATACTTGTTATGAATTAATGTCTTTATTAGTTGAAGATCCTGTTGTAATTGTCAATTTAATTGAAGACATTTTTAACTTTGATCCAAGAAATTCAAGAAAGAAGCTTAGATTGTTATGTTTGCTCGCATTTACCAGCGGAATTTATAAAATTGACCAGATTTACAAAGGATTTCTCAAAATTTTGGAAAGTTTGAAGAAAGGATTCTCAACAAACCTTGCATACGTGTTTGTTCTCAGGTTTTTGGTTTATTTAAAGCCAGAAAACGCAAAAATTCAACTTTTAGAAATTTGTAACTGTTTCCACAAAAGTACAATTGAAAATAAATACTATATAAGGAAGACTGTTGAGGATATCTTGAAAAATATTACATTATCTCACGATGATTTGCTTTCTATACCAAATTTCACGAAAGTAATCACTTTTGAGATTGAAAACCATGGTCAGTATGACTACGAGTGCAGATGGGATGTTCCTTATGGTCCTGTTGTTTGGTTGAGACCAATTTTATGCAGTGCTTATATTGAATTGTAAAATAAATTGTCTGTATATTTATTAATACCATTTGTAACTATTTTCATCAAAAATTTCTTAATTTCATAGATAATTTTCCTAAAATTATTGAAAAACCATTCATATTTTAACATATATTGCTATAAAAACACCATTTATTCAAAATTTTATGCTTTAACATTCATTTACTATATAAGATTTTTTTCATGGATGAATTCAAGGAAACTATTAATCAGAAAGAACAAATAGAAACATTAGAAACGATTGAAAAGGAAGCGGAAAGTCTAATAGATACAGATAACAAACCTATTGCTGGTGAAGAATCATATTTTGAATTAAATGAAGACATAACTAATCTTAAAAATGCAGAAGATGAAGGTAATATTACGTCAATTCCAGTTTTACTATACAATATTAAGACATTTCTTGCTAGATTTGACAAAATCGACAAAATTGAACATTTTACCGAGTTTGATATACAGCATCTACTAATAAAATATATACAAATGGTCGAAAATCCAGACATACAAATATTTGCACTTGAAATTATTACTTTATTATGCGAAAAAGCTCCAGATACTATTTTTATTTCATTAATTGATGCTGAATTACAACAAACACTCGCACATTTAATGGAAATAGAACTATTTAAATCGAAATATTATGTTTTTACTGCATATGGATTCATTATTAATCGAGATCAAACTTATGCAAAAGAATTGCTCTCAAATGTCGATTTTACAATGATCAATGACGCTGCCGTAGAATGTCAATCACTACAAAAGAATGATGGCGTCAATTTCTTCTATTTTAAACTAACAAAATCAGATTTTTTCCCAATTGACTATTTATCAGAATTTATTGGCATGTTTTTCATTTCTCTTATTAAGAAAATAGGTGTTAGATATACTTTGGCATCAATTGACACTTTAATTCTCAAAAAATTAATTAATCCAGATATTCTCATTGAATCTTTTATATTAGATAGGATATTATCGATTATTTCATCATTTGATGACATAATTAACTCGATGTATGCTGTAAAAATACTTGGACACCTTTCAGAAATTTTTGAATTCACAATTGACTTCGATTTTACGTCATTATTGAATAACATGGTGCAATTAGATGATAGCTGGCCAATACAAGTATTTTGCACAGCAATGGCCCAAATAGCTCTTCATTGTTCTGATAATTTAATTTCAATTATTCTTGAAAATGACATTTTTAATCTTTTGGCATCATTACAAGAGAGGAGCTTCGAAAACATGCTATATTCTATATATTTTATTAGTTCTTTAGTTGTTAGAATCCCAACTAATTCACTTCTTTCTTTAGTTACTCCTGATTTTTTGAATTCTCTGTTTCCAGGAATTTCTTCTGATAATAATGAAATTGTTTTCTCTGTTTTGTCGGCGATTTGGAGAATTATGAACACTCCAGAGTTATCTTTTGTCGTGCAGCAGAGTGAGATACAAGATAACGTTGAAGATATCGAAAATCTCGACCAAAACGAAAAATTGGAAACAATTTCATCTCAAATTTTGGAAAAACTTCCAGAGTTTTTCGAATAAATTTATATTGTTGTTGTTTTTTTAAAGAATAAAGTTATAATTTATAGAATTTCATTTTGGAATAAATCCTCTCCATTCTGCAGCAACTAAAAAATTATATGTTTAAACTCAGATAATTTAAGTGCCAATTCTTTTCACAATCTAACTTTATTTCCCAAATTTTAAGCTGCAGTGATAATATTTTTATCGTCAGTAAAAAGTTAGTGTAAATCAATATATAGTACCTAATATGAATGTTATACTTTTTTACAATTATAACAAGGATTTGTTGATTTTATGTGAGTATGTGTACCCTTAAGGATGGGCACTCATAGGCTCCTGACAGCATAAAAATGTTATTATCTCACAATATAAAAGGAATCATAGGAATCTACAACTATATCTATATTGTTGGAAGACTTCTTAATGTATCATGCATATAAGTTATATCAATAACTCCATTATGTTATATGATTGTAATCATATTTTCGTTTCATGTTCAAAAACATTAAAATCATACTAACTATATGAGTATTATATTTAGGAAGCTGATATATAGATATGATAAAATGCTAGGTTTTGTGATTAAGAATATATACTTATCTTTTAGAAAATAATACTTTTATAAAAAATTATATCTTATATAATCTAAAAATTTTGGACAATTAAAAAACATTAATTAAAAATAGAAGGTGAAAGTGTTTATTCAAAGAAGGTGCAAGATTATGATGTTTTGAGGGTGAAATAAATTTAATAATTATTTATGTGATTTAAGAGTAATACGATCATCGGTAGCTTGAAGACCTCTCTTTATAGCTCTTAATGCCGCAAACTTTTTTTGAACTTGCTTTGAATTTTTGAATGCTTTGATTAAATCTTTTGTTGTATCATACATTCTGAAATATCTGTTCATCATTTCTGGCATTGTTGGTAAATTTAACCTGTATCTTATTGCTACAATCGTTTCAAACATACTTTCATTGAAATGCAATATTGTGACTGCCATCCTAATTGGCCAAGAAGCATGCCAATTAATATTTTTATTAGCAAGCATTGCTTTGATATGGTTTATCGATTCAACTACTTGAGTTGAATGAATCTTTTTTACCATATCAAAGATTTTTACGGTATCTTCGAGGAATTTTTTAAGTGTTTTTATAGCAGTTTTATTTTTTGCATATTTCCATGGTTTAATCATCTTGCATTTTTCAGGATCTGGACAAAATTTATGATTTCCGGCATAATGTTTAGCGGAATTCAACCATAAAAACTTCTTTGTTTTAATTGACATATGTGTGTCATTGAGAAGTTGCCTAAGCCAACGCAATAAATTCTTTGAAATGCTAGATAAGATTCTGAATTCTGGCAGTTTGAGCTTTTTCTGTATATTGTTAAGAAAATGTCCAGGATCTCTGTATTCTCTGATACCTTTGAACGTATTTTTGATTGTAGAAACAATTTTGACATCGCCATCATGCACAAAAAAATTTACACGTTTTTCATTATTCCAACGCTTCAGCATTCTTTTTAAGCCTTCAAATTCCATTTCATTTGATTTTCCGTTGAAATTACCTTTGAAATTTTTAAAAGATTTAGATATCACTTCCCAATCTACAATTTTTTTGAGTTTCTCTTCTACAAATTGTACATAGCAAAACATTGCATTTCTTCTCTGACTCCAAGAACCGTCAAACAAAAGTCCCGAACATTTTCTCATTCGAGATTTCCAATAATTAACAGATTCTCTGGCAACTTCTATGATAACACGACCAACCTTTTCTTGGACTCGATGAAATGTAGCTTCTGACGGAACTTTGATGTTATTCAGCATGAATTGAAATTCTGATTGGCAAAATGTAGCGCCGCTCAATAATACAGATAGCACAAATTCAACAGTGTTGACGACATATGGCTCTACCCTATTTTTCGCGCTTTGAACTAATTCTTATACGCTTTGCAACTGCTTTTGTTCGCCGCGGCATGAAAAATGAAGAATAACTTGACGGTTTCTTGAACAAATGGTCGCACATTCAAATATTGTGATGTACGATCAGGATAAAAGAATGTTGTTGCCGTGAATTTAGAAAATAGCAAAATTTCAATTTACGCAATCGAGATATAACTTGATCGTTTGAGCGATAACCATGGCACCCATAGTATTAATGAAAGTACTCATACTTACAATTATTTTCTCCCATAGGAATATTGTTCAATATACTTCACCTATAGAGGAAATCTCGAAATAAAATCGAATGTTTTCAAAAATTACAAAAATCAATTTTTTACAAAGATGTTCGAAAAATAACATTATATACGCATCAAATCAAAGCATTATATGGAGCATTATAATTCTATATATGATTGTCCATCTTGCTGTTGTGCTATTTTTTTAAACAATAATTTCATTGTTGAAATTAAATTTGCAATTTCAGTAAAAATTGCGACCCATCATTTTGAATATAATTGAATTAATACATTTATTGTAAGAATATTATATACCAAATATTAGACTTCCACATGAATCCTGGTATGATATTATAAGTATTGCAAAATTAGAAAAAAATATGCTCATGATATACTAAAATTCATGTTTCAAGGTTAACTTATAAATAAAATAAGTTCGAGAAATGCATCACTAAATATTTGAGCTTCAAAGAACTCAACAAATTACAAAAATTGAATCAAATATAGAAGTACATCAAAACATACATAAAACCGTATCGGCTATATAGCACACTGATATATGTTTTACAAAATCGAACCAAAAGAATAGAAGTTTATAGAAACGGTTTGGTCACATTTTAACTTAAACGTGACATTTTTTAACATGTAAATGTATTCAAATGTCTCTGACACTTACAGATATTGGAAGTTCTGTTACAGAATATACTGTTGTCAAAAATATTGTAGATAAAACTCAGAAGTCGGCTGACATCTTAGATAAAACTCAGACTCGGTTCAAAATGTAGCTCATTTACGAACATTTAATTTTTATTTAATATATGAAAGTTTTCTCAATTAAAATTTTCATTCTAATCTAAAACAAATAGAAAAATTAGCAAATTATCGTATCGAAAAAGCAAAGGTTGTCTACAAGTTATATAATAATCAACATCCTTAGAAATAATAGCAGAATATCTCGGAGGAAGGGTATTATTGAAGCGTGTATTCCCAAAAAATAATCTAACATATGCTCTCTTTGCCATAGCTCCATTTTGCACAAAAATTCTTAATTTTTCAGTGGCCACGGGGACATAATCTATATATCTATATTGATTACCATACTGGAGCAAAAATGTATTCTCATCTGTATTAATACATACCATATATTTAACATTTAATTTTGCATTAATTGTTGTTTCCTCTTCTCTTATTGTTTTACCATTTAAGATACAATCCATTCGGTGAATGGAATCATGCATAAATACATAAACATCTAGTGACTGACTTGAAAACCCTACTGAATATCCACCAGTGCCATTTTCCCATAAAAATTCCAAACATTTTCTTCCAGAAACAAAATCGTTACTTGTATATCCAATGTAAGTTCCGGAAGTATAGTACAGGTTAAAGGCTTGGTTATCAGAAGAAGTATCAAAACTCAATTAAGTAAAAATCATAGATGAAGAAAGTTTTTTAATTTACGATTATTTTCAATTCAAATTAATATGTAAGTTTTTTGAATAGAAAAATATGAAATAATCTGAAATAATTACATACCATTGGCAACACAGCGTATATTTATTAAATGTTTTGTCTCTTCGTATCTCTCTTTTTCTATGAAATCGTTATATTCTCTGGTACATATTTATCAATTATTCATTTTTATTGGTTATTGAAGAATAATTAAACTTCGACTGTTATGTAAGAGAAACATTAAATATTCTTGTGTTTGATTGGATCTAATTCTTACTATTTTTCGGTTATAGATCGATTCATAAATGATGTGATTTAATTTTTATTCAAGTAAATTTTGCTTGTAGCAAATATTAGTATCATATGAAATAAGTAGACTAACAATATCATTATAATTATTTTCAATTGCAATACAAAGTGGAGTTTTCTCATATTCATCAATGATATCAGGATCTGCACGATGTTGGATAAGAAATACAACACATTCTTTGTAATTGTACTGCACTGCAATATGGAGAGGTGTTCTTCCTTTTTTATCTTGGACATTGACATCTGAACCATGTGAAACGAGAAAATTGGTGATGTTTGATTATTGCATAATGAAGAGCCGTTTGTCCTTTGTTATTAGCAGCATTCACATTAACATTATGTGAAATAAGATATTCGATAGCTTTAATATTATTATACTTAACGGCATAATGAAAAATTGATTTGCCATTGATATCTTTTGCGTTGATATCAGCTCCATTCTCAATGAGAAACTCAAAAATTTCATGGCTATCAAAAGTCGGAAATTCAATGAAATTTATATAATTTAACATTAAAGAGATATGAAGTGCTGATTGACTAGTTGCTTGGATTCTAGAATTGATATCGATTCCGTTCGAAATGAGAATTTCGATCATTTCTTTATCGCCAAAAATCGCAGCAAAATGTAGAATTGATAATCCATTTTCTACTTTTGTATTTACATCTCCTTCTTTTGAAATGAAAATTTTGATAATTTCTCTATGATAATTTCTTATTGCATATTGAAATGGCGTAATATTTCCCTTATCTACTGCATTAATATTTGCTCCGTGCGAAATAAGAAGTTTAACAATCCTCAAAGAATTATTTAAAACTGCAACATGAAGAGCAGTCTTATCATCATTGTTTTTCGCATCGACATCAACTGTATATTTGATGCTATTAGATACAAGAAATCCAACTATGTCAAAATCTTTCAATTTTGTTGCTAAATGAATAGGATAGTATCCATTTTTATCTTTGATATTGGGGTTTGCACCGTTAGAAATAAGAATGTATATCATATCTTTATTACATTGTTTTGCTGCATAATGAAGTGGCTTATTGTTTTGGCCATCTTTTGCATTGACATCTGCTCCATGTAAAACTAATAGTTTAACAATATAGATCTGCAATTTTCCCAAATGAACGGGGTGGATAAGATCCCAGCCCTATCGTCATCCCAGTGTCAATTTTACAAAAAAATTCTTAATAAAAAATTTTTATTAAAAAATTCTTATCTTTTTTCATTGAAATTTAAATAATAAAATAAATTTGGCTGTAAAAACCATCAATTATTATAATTCTTATCGAAACACATGTAGAAAAACACTTATCTTTTATACTCTTTCTATTTGAAACCTGTTTAGTTCAGTAATTAATAATAAAAATTGTGAAAATAGTGACTATTTAACTAAAAATATATTAAATGATGTAATAATGAAATATACATATATTTTTACGAATTATAATTAGAAATTATTCTGGTCTGGGAATCCCAACCCAAAATCATTGAAAATTTGAATATATAGGATGGGCTACCCATCCCAAAACTATATTGAAATTTTTGAATTGATAATAAATGTATCTATATCTAAGGTATATTAGAGAATTTTTAAAAATTATGCATTAAAAATTTGAATTTATTCAAAACAAATTGAGAATAAAAATGCTTAAGTAATCACTTCATTATTTCAACAATGATTGATGCAGTACCGACGTACTATAAAGACATTGAGGTCGGTACTAAGCATCAGTATCTTAGATATAAAAAACCAGGCGACAAGTACGGAAAATATTATGTTAAATGCAATGAACTAGTAAAGCGTCCTGACGGAACTATATGCCACTGTGCAATGGAAGAAATGCGTGAGGATCATTTCAAAAAATGGATCCAAAACAAACGGCACATATGCACACCAGGAGAAGTAGCATCACAACAAACAATCGATCAATACTATCAAAACGTCCCAGCAACAGGGCTTACACCTATATCGTTAGGGGATATCTATGAACAGCTTGCTACATTTACTGGAAGATTTAACTTGGCTCTGAATACCTTCTCAAGCCCAGAGTTTACAAAGCTAGTTAAAACCATTATAATGTATACTGCAGACTCGATGATATTGAAGTTCCCACAGTTACACAATGTTAACATCAATGTTGATAAACTAGCTTCTCAAATATACCAGCCTATTTCAACTGACAAACTAAGGCAAACAATGATACAAATTGCAAATTCAATCCATGTTGCAAAAGTTGATGAGTTTGCTAAGCTTGCCTGTACCTGTGTTGCCATTGATGAGGGGAAGACTCAGCAGTTTCACAATCTGGACTTCTCCCTCACAAATCCTCTGCAAAGCAAGCGGCCCTATCCTGTTGAGTCAATCCAAATGAATGGTGGAACATCTGAAGATTATATCCACTCGCTTACTCAAGGATTTAACAGAATCTTCATTAGAGATGTTAAGATCAGCAGTGTAGTTTGCGATGGCAATAAAGCGCAATTGAAATGTTTTCAGAAAGGATGGAATCAATCGTTCTACAACTCAAATGACCCAAGGTTATTCAAAATCTTGTTTATCCCGTGTTTATGCCACAGGATTCATAATTGTTATCAATATATGACAACAAAAGACGTAGCATTAGGAGCAATTGTGAAACATATCCACGAAATATCAGCTCTTTGTAGAATCCATGTTGAAGACATCGGAGCTCTCTGTCCAAAGCATGTATCCACCAGGTGGATCTATGATTATAATATTTGTATGTTTATTATCAAGTATCAAGACAAAATTTCAAGATATACGCGTATTGATATTGAAAACATCAAGTTCTTAAGAGACTGCTTGGCAATTCTCAAGAAGCTTATTTCCACGTTCGAATCAGATAAAACCAAGATATCTGATTGCTACGTATGGCTTTGCAAGGGTATTGAAGCACTCCAATACCTTTCCAGCAGCAACAACAATCCTTTTGCTGGAATCCTTTCAAGATCGTTGTTGAACTATACCCTTGGATCGGACTTTGGAGGTCTTTGGTGCTTAGCCTTCGCTTTTACACCGAAAGGTAGGTATTATTTCAACCAAAAATTCGTCCACGGAGCGCAGATCAACGAATCTCCGGCAATTAATTCATTTGATATTACAAACGTAACTTTCGTTAATCCAGTAGAAGACATTCAATCTATCTATATGGACTCTATCTTTGAAGAAGGTTCGACTGAAGTTTCTCTTGATATGGTTGAGGAGGGATCAATTCGTCAGGTAACTGCTACAATTGACCCTCCTATGCTTGATCTCGCAGATGTAACATCTAGTTCAAATCAGCCGGTTAACCATTTTGTTGCAGCTAGGCAGTATCTCAAAAGTATTTTGGAACAATTTCGTATTCCGGGTCAACCAATAACAGATATTATTACACTATTTAACACGTATATTAATAGTGATAATGATATCTTCTCTGATGATATGATTCAAGAACGTCAAGAATACGGTTGGGAAGAAATCTCTCATAGAGATGGCAATGTATCAATCTTTGCAGATATCGCCCTTCGTGTTATCTCCGCTTCACCTTCAGAAGCAACATGTGAGAGAACAATAAAAGACCAAAGATTGATACTAAATTTGAAAAGATTACGTTCTCACAAAATTTTATTAGATAGCCGAGAAATTTTAATGGCTACAAAATAAATATCTATATTTATTATTAAAAATTGTTTTATATTTTATCTGTTCAATATTTATCTCATATAAAAATTTGAAATACTTAATCAAAATTTCTATGTGTTTGTTTGAAAGAGATCGATAGCAATTCATATATCTTTTGAATTTGCTAATTGTGGTGATGGTACTATTATTATTAATTTTTTATTTTTATTTTTTTTTATTTTTTATTTTTTTTTGACAATATACTATTTAGATTTATACATTCATTCAAAAAAAAAAAAAAAAAAAAAAAAAAGGTAGTGGGGCTTCCAGGCACTTCGTGCCCTCTAGCCCTGAAGATGTTTAGTATAAATGAAGTTCTTATATACGGGTCTTCCAGGAGCTTTTCACAAATTATATATGTTTTCATGTTTTGTCACTTTTCTGTCACTTTTCAGGTAAAAACATTTTTATTATATATATATAAAATGAATTTTACAAAACCACCGTTACCCTTCTTTGGAAATAAGAGTAGATGTAAAGATATTCTATTGAGAGAACTTAAGAAACTACCGAATGGTCTAACATTTGTAGATTTGTTCGGTGGAAGTTTCTATATATCTCATTTGTGCCATACTGTATTTCCTGACTCAAAGATTATATGCAATGACTTCGACAACTATATGAACCGTCTCAAACATATACCAGACACAAACAAAATATTGAAAGAGTTAAAAGAAAAGATACCTATAGGTAAGATGGAACGTATACCATTAGATAAGAAAAATACTGTCAGAGAGGTTTTGAAAAAAGCAGAGTATATTGACTGGGATAGTATATCTTCTAGACTATTATATAGTGGTGCTATAAGAGTTCATGACATTGAAACACTTATGTCAAAAGTTTTATATCTTAACTATACAAATGTTTTCAAAGAGGACATAGAAAAATATATTGAGGGTATAGAGTTTGTGAGATGTCATTGGACAGATTGTATGAAAAATATAAAGACAAGGAAAATGTTTTCTTTATAGTGGACCCGCCGTTCTATAACACATGGGATTTTCAATACCAAGTAGACTGGACTTTGAGAGACTCTTTAGAAACTTTAGACGTTTTACATAACCATCCATGCTTTTACTTTACATCCGATAAAAGTGGTTTGGAAACCGTTATGAGATGGTTAGAGGACATACATGACTATGAGTTTATATATGACAAGATAGAATATGAGAGAGGTCCTATAAACTGGAGAAAGTGTCACAATAAAGAAATTTTATAGTAAGTAAATGTGGTTTGAAATAGGACTACTTGTTTTAGGTTTTTTCCATTGTGTCATTTATTTATTTGACGTGGCAGAAAAGTACAGAGAATATGAAGATGAACCAATGCCTGCAAATGTTCAGCATATGTACTCGTAAGAGATATTTTTATCTAATATTAAATGGACGCACAGAACTTAGCGAATGCACAGCAACCTGGACAACCAAACCCAGAGAATATTCCAAATGAAGTTAGAATACAAACTGCAATGGCAAACTATGGTCAAGTGCCAACAGATGTACAAATGCAAACTGCCATGTCAAATGACGCTGCGTTAGGTTTGCCACCATGGTATGCAAATATGAGATGGAAAGAGTTTTATACAAACCCTGAAGTGGGATATAAACAACTTTATGCAGATGACGCGAACACAGGAGTTGACCCAGAATATGTTTTCTACCAGAGGAGAAACAGAATGTATGAGCTCCAGTTAAAGAATGCTATGGAACTCAACAGGAAACGTAAGAGACTAGGCGGACATTAGATTTTTACATATAGTAAAATGGGTTTCTTCAGTAAGATAGGAAACTTCTTCGAAATGTTGGAAGAGGTATATGGAATGGAATAAAAACCGTAGGAAGAGGAATTTGGAACGGAGTCAAAAATATTGGTAAAAGAGTAGGTCAGTTTGTTGGTATTATACCTAAAGACCCTGAACCAGAAGAACAAGCTCCTGTTATACAACAGCCTGAACCTGCACCACAGTCTAGTTGGCAACCAAATCCAACACCTCAACCGTATTAAAAAATTATATTTTTACGTTCGATAGTAGTTGTATATGAAACTAAGTTCTAAGTAAAACGCGTGGTATAATGGAATTATTCTCTTTCTTCCATCTGTAGTAAACCATACTTGAAAGTCTGAAATACTTCCACTCGGCGGTTCATATAACTTTGTAGGTTTTTCGTAAAAGTCATTCATCAGCATAAGAAAGAGTTTTGCGCACCAGAAAATGAAGCATGAACTATAATAGCATCTGGGTCGAAAACATTTTCATATGTTCCATTAGGGTTTTCGACTTCATAAAAGTCCGGGTGTACTGGATATTCTGCAGGCTGATTTAACATCCTCAAAAATCTATACCATGCCAAGTTGTTATATTTTGTAGAAATATAAACGTTTTCTCCAAGGTCTTCTATTTTATTGATTTTAACAGTTGCGTTTTTCCTGTCATAAATAATATCGAGATGGTACTCTCCTTCGTCAATGTTATACTGGTTTGCATATTCGAGATAGATATCGTTTATTTTTTCTTGAAAAGCTTGAAGAGTTGTTTCTAAGTTTACAAGCAAATTCACTTGTAAAAGTTTTCCCTGTTCAAATTTCTCATGCGTACGTTTTTCTTTGTTATAGTATCGAACTAAAACCGACCGTAAATGGGAAACCATGTATGGCTTCTGAAATGAACTTCATTCTACGAAAGCCAAGCTTTTGTGACGGATGGGTCTCTTAACCATCTCAATGGGTAGTCAAAACGATAGCCTTCATGCTTTACGGTCTCTGTCTCAAACTTTTGACCGACATTAGTAAAAAGTTCATCTAATGGTTTAGTTGTAGCAACTCTTGAATTTTCTTTTTCTATTGAAGCATATTTTATCTAGAATAAAAATGTCAAATGAAACAGCGTCTATGAGAGAAATACAACACAACCGACAACTCATTATACAAGCTCTAAATAAGAACACAACAAACTTTTCAAACTATTCTAAGATATCTGAGTCATTGAAAGAAGGAAACTTAAAACTGACGATAAACCCATTGACAGACGAGTTTCTGTTTCAAGACAAGAACCATACTGTCTGTATAAATCCAACAAAAGGAACTTTAAACGAGAAACCTATAAATGAACTTCTTTTGAAAGCAGATGTTGACAACAAAGCTGACAAAGAATATGTAGACGATGCAATAGCAAAAGAAGAAGAAAGAGCTAACAATGCTTATGCAACAAAAGAACATACTCATCCTGAACTAGCAGACAAAACATATGTTGACAATAAAATGTCAAGTGAAGTGACAAGAGCTGAAAACGAATATTCTAAAAAGACTCATATACATACCATTGCAAATATTACAAACTTACAAGAAACCTTAAACAGGAAAAGTGCCGTTGGACATACACATACATCTTCTGAAATAACAGACTTAAACGTTAGCCTTGAAAAGAAAGCAGATAAAACATATGTCAATGAAATATACCAAAGTTTAGTTGGAACAAAAAATATTGAAACTATTGTTGGTGACTTTTCTGTCAATGAAGAAAACAAATATTTTAGATGGGAGTTTGTACACTCCTTAAAAAATGGTATACGGTATAAACTCATTCCGAAAAATAACAATGAAATGTATGTAAGCTATATAAAGAATGATGGTACACAAGTTAAAGTTCCATTAGACAACAACTGCTACTTAAACTTATATGGAGACGAACAAAAGAAATATTTAAGAGTTTATGAAATGGCAGATATGACATTACCTAACCCAGCTCCAGCACCATATTATTATGACTATGGTGTTGACGCACGTGTAGACCCAAAAAAGCAAACATTATATTTAGAATATTATAGATATAAAAGATATAATGCAATAGAAAAAACGCGAATAGTATATTATTATACAGATGACAGAAATAAATATTATAGTCAAGATTTTACCTACCCTGAAAACATAAGATTATATTATAAAAAATATTCTGACACAAACCAGAAGAAACCAGAAATAGTTACACTATATTTTAAGTTCAAAAGAGACAATCCTATATTATCTCATATGTTTGATTTAATGAACCCAGTAGGTTCTATTTATACATCTATGGATGTGAGAGGTCCTCAAGCAATGTTTGGTGTTGGTGCATGGGAACAAATAGTCGACAGGTTTTTGTATTGTGCAAACTCTTCAAAGGAAACAGGTGGAAGTAAAACGATTTCAGGTGAAAATTTACCTGCACACAGTCACTACATAGATTTAAGTACATCTCAAGCGGGTTGGCATAAGCATAGATATTGGGATTGGTCAGGAATGACAAAAGGTAAAGGATATGATGTTAAAGACAACGTTAAGTTTGCCATAAATTGTTACTGGGTGACACTCAGGGAGAAGGAAACCATACACATTTCGTTTCAGGATATACGCAAACAACGGGACAAAGTAAAGAATACATGCCACCTTACATGACAGTTTACGCATGGTATAGAATTGCTTAGTCGTCATTTTCAACTTCTTTAGCATATTCGTCAGGAGTTGTCTTATATTTGTTAGGAACTGTCTTTGAAAGTATACCACCTTGAACTTTGACAAGTTTGAAACGAGGTCTGACAATTGTCGTTTTATCTTCTGCTTGCAGTGTGTACATTTTGCCATGTTTGCCTAAAACTTCATAATATTCTCTTGTATACTTTCTTCTATTTTTACGAACACGAATATGAGTACCTGTCGAGTTCCCATTGTTGTCATAGTCAATAGTATTTTCATATGGGTCGCGTTTAGGTATTTCTATTTTTACTTTGTCACCTTTCTTAAGTTTGAAGCCCGGCATTCTTTCTTGTTTGTCTCTTTTGACTAAACTATTAAATATATAGTCTTTCTCTAAGTCAGGGTTGTTTTTCATTTCTTCGGGGGAGTGGTTTCCCAAACCTTTTTGTTTACGGTTATTGTAAATATTTAAAACTTGTCTCATCTTTGCCATGGAGAAGTGTCTATATTTGTCGTCATATGACATTTCATTTGCTTCACCACCTTGTGGTTGGTTTAAGTCTCTTAACATTTTTATACAACCGTCAATGACACCAAGAGCAGAATGGTTTTGGTCGACAATGAAATATTGGTTTACATTTTTTGAACGCAGATAGTTTTTAATATCGTCTGATTTGAAAGAACTTTCATAGTCAGATGTCAGTTTTGTTGGATGGTATTTGTCAACGAATATTGTCAAAGCAGTTTTCACATCTAAAATATTTTTGGACTGTAATGGTATGGCTTCACAGTATCTTGTGTTTTGACCAACAAATATTAGCCAGTATGGTGGTCCATCTGTTCTAACCTCGGAATGTTTTCCAAGATATCCATAAACCAAGCATTTGGTGTTGAACTAAAGATTTTTATGAGTGCTTTCTTTGTCGCTTAGAAACATAGGGTCCTTGTTTGGATTCGTCATTTTTTAACCCTAAGAAATGGGTTTATTTGGCGCATTAGCAGGAGTTGCATCCAGATTTTTGCCCGCAGTGGGAACAATAGCCAGAGGTGTATTTGGAGTTGGAAGGAAGATTTTGAGTACATTAGGTTATACTTAAAGAGAAAGCACAACCTATTATACAAACTGTACAGAAAGGTTGGATTAGCACGAGATGCAGCAAATCTTATTCCAAATCCTGAAACAAGAGGAAAAGTTCAAGGATGGATGGACAATGTAGGAAGACAAGCAGAAAACTATTATAACAAAGCAAATGACTACTATAACCAAGCAGGACACTATATGGACCAAGGTGAAAGATTCTTTAACAGAGGATATAACCATGCACAACAGTGGTAAACAATAACCAACCGCAACCGCCTCAAACGTGGGAATGTAAAGTTTTTTACTGAGATGAAATGAACAATACAGCATTGAGACAAATGGGTTCAAGATGGATTTGTCGACTTCCAGCAGTTACACAACCACGTGTTTGTCAAGTTCTTCCTATACCTCAGGAAGTTTTAGACCGACTTAAAAAACAAACAACCAGTTGAAAACAAACCAAACTAAAATTTTTTACTGAGATGAAATGACCGAAGAAGTTGAAACGGTAGATTTGACACCACAAACAAAAAGTTCAGAACCATTGTCAAAACCTGTCAAAGAACTTACAGATGAAGAGAAAAATTCAATAATAGAAAGTGCCAGGTCTGGAAATACAAACCCTAACTATAAAGTCACTTTTCATAGAAATGGAACGGCTAGTATCTCAAAAAGAAACAGACCCTCACAAATAAATATTGAAGTCTGAAGGAGCTTTCGAGACAACAGATGGAAAAGTTTACTTCACTGACCAACAGTTCATTATAGAACATCTCATTGACTTAGAGTCGAAATATTCTAAACTTTACAACAAACACAAAAAGTTGAAAGGAAAACAAAAACAAATGGCATATGATATTTATGAAGATGTTGACGACACAACTGTTCCTGCAAGTGGGGAAAAATCAGAGGAACCGAAAAGTGACGAAAAACCGATAGAAGAAGAAAAACCAAAAACTGAAGATAAACCAAAACCAAAGTTTAGTTTCCAAACTAAACCAAGTCAACCTTCATTAGCTGGTATGGGTTGGCGTCAAAGACTTATGGCAGCAGGTGGTTATGTAAAGTAAAGAAAAAAATATTTTTTTATTTTTATAAAAATGCCCCCATATAGAATGGATAGAAAGTCTGCTAGAATAAAAGCAGAGTTACAAAGATATGGTTGGAGAGTTTCAAAGAATTTTAAATATAGGAAGGGAAGACCCATAAAAGTCTATGACAAACTAGCTGGTCTGACCTACGAAATGGATTTGGAAACAGCACGTGCCAATTATCCAAACAGACTAGAGAGGTTAGAAGAAGAACGTCTTATGGACATGCCTTTCGATGTTAGTGAACCTCAAGTTGAAGGACACGACGGCTTTGCCAGATTCTACTGGAAACATGACGAACAATTGCATCCTTTGAGAAGGAAAAAAGGAAAAGGTGAAGACGCACATGCTCCCATGGAAAGAACAAGATATGCATATGAAAAGTACCGTGAAGTTAGAAGTCAAATTACTTCTGGTCGAACCTTTACAGTAAACTTTGACGAAGGAAAGAACAAAGAAGGCTTCATGGGTGTACTTGCTGCAATTCAAGATGGAAATAAGAAAGGATACAATCTCAGATTGACCATAACGGATTTGGATGGTCACATTTACTATGCAAATGGCAATGTCACAACAGCTGCAAAACTTCTTGACGCTTTCAAGACTACAAAGAGAGAACAAATGTTTGACTCCGACTCAGACATTTTGAATGCAATTGAAGGAATTGCAAGTGTCAAGTTCGAATGGTACCAACCTAACCCTCAAGCAGTCAGACAACATGCTGGATACTTCCCGTTCATAAATAAGTCTGACATTGACTTGACAAGGTATGGAATTTACAATTCAATTGAAACAATTGTCAATGAACCTTGCATTCTTACATGTCTCAGGAACTCTGGTCTTGTTACAGAAGAGAAGATGAAGTACCTTGAGTCATGTGTGAAGACAAGGTACATTCTCAGAGGTCAATTGGCAAAAATTGCACCGTTGGCAAATGTCAATATC
This sequence comes from Trichomonas vaginalis G3, assembly GCF_026262505.1. Taxonomy (NCBI): domain Eukaryota; phylum Parabasalia; order Trichomonadida; family Trichomonadidae; genus Trichomonas; species Trichomonas vaginalis. Next base: position 15,684,309 of record NC_067207.1, read on the forward strand.
CGAGTCAACATACCTACAGCTAAAGGTTCTTCACATGACGACTATGTTGTTGACAAAGACTTACCATGGTTGAAGATTGTAATTGTCCACAACCACTTCATGTTGAACGAAAGTCTTACAAACCCATTGTTCGGAAAAGGCAAGTGCAACATTGTCAGAGCTGTAAACATTCTTTTCGAGAAAGGTTTGTTGGAACCAATTCCAGATGACAAGCTGACAGAAACTTTTGTACCAAAAGACGAAACAAACTTTTCACTGTTAGCAAGACCAAAAGTTGTTCCAGACAAAGTTCTAGTACAAAAGAAGTACACAATTCCAAAAGGAGTTGGATTGTTCGGATACCAACCTGAACCAGAAGAACTTCCAATGAGGTTGCAAGAACTTCAAGATGCTATAAATAAACTTCCATTGAGACATCCAATTGACGTCAAATTGTATTGGAGAGCATCTGAGTTAGGTCAGAAGGTTTTATATGAAACAGGTTGCTTCGACGATGTTTATGAGATAACAGGAGAAGTTTCTCAGAAGATAAGAGACTCGCTTGAATTTCCACGAACCGGGCCGATTGGTTGCGACAAGTTCGACTCAGATGAAAAGATATACTATGT